>NC_080800.1:46861056-47526056 GCF_028018385.1 Neofelis nebulosa
AAAAAAAAAAAAAAAAAAAACGTTGAAAAAAAAAAAAATTTTTGTTTCACGTTTATTTGTTTTTGAGACAGAGAGAGACAGAGCATGAACGGGGGAGGGTCAGAGAGAGGGAGACACAGAATCTGAAACAGGCTCCAGGCTCTGAGCTGTCAGCACAGAGCCTGACGCGGGGCTCGAACTCATGAACTGTGAGATCGTGACCTGAGCCGAAGTCAGCCGCTTAACCAACTGAGCCACCCAGGCGCCCCTTTAATGTTTATTTTTTGAGAGGGAGAGAGCGAGAGAGCGAGAGAGAGAGACAGAGTGTGAGCATGGGAGGGGCAGAGAGAGAGGGAGACCCAGAATCCAAAGCAGGCTCCAGGCTCTGCACTGTCAGCACAGAGCCTTATGTGGGGCTTGAACCCACACAATGTGAGATCATGACCTGAGCCCCGAAGTTGGACGCCTAACTGACTGAGCCACCCAGGTGCCCCTCTCCTTCAATCTTAAGAGGAACATTGACTCTCACATTTACCTGCTTGGAGGTAAAACAAAACAAAACAAAACAAAACAAAACAAAACAAAGCAAAAACAACCTATGACTTTGTTGAAGTTCTTATTTAAACCAGGTTTGTGAGTCAATGTCTCATTTCATTATCAGGGCTGTATTATTGGAGGCCTTAGATGATTGAAGCCCTTCCAACCCCAAACCCAAATGAACCTTCCTTGGCAGACTGAACAGTCCCTCTTCCCTTGTGTGATGAGGTTATTTTTGCCTTGCTTGAGGATGCTGATGGGTCACCTTGCAAGGAAATCTTAGTTCTCCCCATGTCCTGATATTTCCTACTTTTTCCAAACATAAAACTATAGTGGATCCCACTCCGAGGAAGTATGGTTATGAGGTTATATCCTGTAGTAGAGTGTTATATGAAAAAAAGAACTAGAGTTACTCACTTATTTGTATCTCATCCTTCGGGTAATATACTTGGGAAAGGATTCTGAAGAGTCTACCAAGGAGGGAAAATATAAATTTAGATCAGGAGAATGTTATCAGTATGAGTGTCTTTAAAGGAACTTCTAAATTCTATAGAGTAGGTCAGTCAGCTGAGTATATTGGACTCCTTACATCATCATAGAGATTGGAATATATCCTGTCTGGTACAAATATTTATTCTGTACTTGGTTTTTCTTTCACTGCCTGTCATCCTCCTCAACACACCATCATCTGTGATCTTACTGAATGTTTTATACAATGTAATAGTATCAGTATCTTGCTCGTATTAGTTCCAAGCAAGAAAATTGTTTTATAGACCACATGGAATTGGTGATCTGGTTTTACCATACACCTTTTTATCCAAAAGCAGCTGGCTTTATACAATATTGAAATAATTCACCAAAGTCCCAGTGAGAGCATTTTACTAGCAACCAAAGATTTTCTCCATGTTGCATGGCATATAGTTATAGACCTATAGTAATTTTGTTTTGTTTAGGTTCTATTGTCCAACCTCTGTTCTTGCTCGCCTGTGTTGCTCCTTTCTGATTCTTTGGACTATTTTCTCTTCCACCCTCCTTCCACCCCACTCCCATATGATGTGTGCTGTGCTGCTGCTGTTGGTTACCCAGTGTTTACACTAAGCCAATGATCTTGGCTTCACCCCTTTTAGATCTGTTCAGTTTTGTTGTTGAATATGCCAGCATGGGATGCATAGTTATCTAATACTATTGCAAAAGGAGAACTGACATAGAGAAACTCGGAGAAGCAACTGTGGCTGCATTGCCTTCCAAGTGAAATGATCAGGAGAATGTATTTGTAGGTGTCATTGGTGACACCTTGCAGATGAGAGCTTAACTGTATGCCAAGGGAGAGCTAAAGACCAACAGCAGAATATTGGAGTCCTCTGTCAAGGAGCCTCCATGGTGGCCTAGAGCTGGAAGGCTTTGCCCATGGAGACACAGAGGAGGAGTCTGGTGAGTCAGCTTGGACCAGGGGCCCTCAGGTGAGGGAAGGCAAGAGCATAAAACCTAAGTCTATGTCCCCCACTGAGAAGAAAAGCTAGTAAAAACAAGATAAAAGGGGCCAGCCAAATGCCTGAGGCTGGATAATCCCCTTGCATACTTTTGGCTTCTGTAATCTTGTTTGCCTCCTGCCTCCACTAACTACCCATGTAGCACCATTGATAAGGGCCCCCTCCCCTTTATCTTTTGTCTCTCAACCCCTTACCATCCCAGCCATAAAAGGAGGCCGATGTCACGGTTTGGGGCCCAGCCTTTGGAGGTGACTCTGCTGGGCCAGCACCGGTGCACAATAAACAGTCTTTTCTGATTCCCTGAGTGTGTGTGGCTTGTCTCTTCCTGGGTGCCAAGTATTTGCTGTAACACCACAAGTTTGGAGGGAAAGGCCGCCTTAGCTTCCCCATCCTTTTCCTCACCGAAGGTCAAAATAGGGGCAATTTCTTGCCAAAAAAGGAGCCCCTTATCTGTCTACTCCAAAACTGGCTTTCTTCTGTAGAAGAATTGAGAAACTGGTGAGGACTGTGAAGCTTAGAGCTCTGTTGGAGTCTTCTAAGATGGTGGGAATGAGGAAGCCATGGTGTGTGTGTGCCCATACCTGAAGCCCAGGCTTCCTGGAGGAAGAAGGACTGAAGAGTGTGTTATCACCTGGGGTAAGAGTATTGTGGATCACTGTTGTTGGGAAGACAAAGCCCAGGAGGCTAATGTGTGCAAATACGCCTTTACTGCTAGGGCTCATTAGCCCCCACAGAGCAAGAGTGGAAAAATCCATGCTGTGGCAGCCTTGTCAGCTTCTACAACCTTTTCCTTGGAGAGCCGCTTGAAATTGCAGAATAAATTGTCAAGAGTTTTTTTTTACCCCAACATTTGACTTAGCAGAGTTGTGCCAGGGACCAGATTATGGAGAACTTATCTATAACCAGGGATCAATTTTAAAGATGTCTGTTTCATTTTAGTCTTTAAAAGCAAGTTTAATTCTTGTTTTCTTTTCTACAGATTTTATTTTAAATTATTTTTATAATAATAACAATATTCCAACATGTTTCAGTATTTGTTAGGCTCCGATGATGGCAGGGCACAACACAATGATACCTAGAGATGAAAGAACTTTTTATTATTTAAAGCTCCAAAAGAAAACAGGTTGCCACACAGGGCCACACAGGGCCACACAGGGCCACACAGGGCATTGAACCCAGGAAAAGGGTAACTTCAAGCTGGAACTGTAGAAAGCAGCTTATATATGGCAAGCAGAGTGGGGTTAGCTAAATTTCATGGGTTTCCTGGGATTGGGTATTATAAATAATTCTGTAAGCGCAAGGAAGTAGGGAATGTCTCTGGATATTTGGCATCTGACAGTAAGTGTTGTAATTCAGGAGTGTTAGAGCCAGAGAAGGGAAGCGGTTGGACTTAAGAAACTGTGCTTGGAGTGGAATTGAGAATTTTACCCATGATGTCTTAATTCGGACAAAATAGAACTTGTGAGATTTATTACAAACAGATAGGGAAGCAATTGAAACCTTTCTTCTGCCTAGTTTCACTTTTATTTGTTTAACGTTATTAATGCTTTTACATATTTTACATCTTTATTCAAAATGTCAATCTGTGGATAATTCCATGTGTAAAGGCAGGGGGTGGATCCATAAGGGATGGAAAATCAAGTGATAAGGGCCTCAATAGGGGATTTAACTGTTAATTACCATTGCCAAAGTAATGTGCCACAAGAAATGACTTGGTAAAGGAGTTGGTCTTTTTACTTTTTAGTTCATTGAAAATATATTTTGTGAAGGCAGGGTTATTCATGGCATAAAACACTTCGTATCTTGTCCAAAAAGGAAAGAAAAAAATCCCGTAACCTGGTTTTAAGAAATAAAATCATTGAATTAGGTGATTTAAACAATAGGAACTTTTCACTGATGTCATATTACCAGTAGCACAAATTAGTAAGATTTTCTATATCTATCTATATCTATATTGATAGATTAGTATAGATATAGATATAAACATAGTGTAAAGTATAAGTCACAGCTTTTTTTTGCCTTATGGATATCCAATTGTTGTACAGTCATTTGTTCAAAAAACAACTTTCTCTGTAATGCCTGAAGTTCCAAAACCTCCCACAAAAGACCACCAGAGTCGTAAGTCAAAGCCAAGCGGCAAGGGTCGTTTACTGCAGGTTCGAACCTGGTCCTCTGCGCACTCGTCGCCGGTGACGCAAGAGGCCACGATTAGGGTTGGTATAGCGTTTTTATAGACAGAGACAAATAGCACAGGGGAGGTTTTTACTTGTGGCGGGAGGAAGAAAGGGGGAAGGGGGTAGGTGAGGAATGTGCTAAGCAAGCAGGTTTACAGAAGCGAGAAATGCCGGTTAGTTTGTATACAATCACTCATTTCATTACATATCAGACTACATTTAGGAAGTTTTACAGCCCATTCTACTACACAGCGGGTTACAATCAGGAAAGGTCTCACAATGCTCATAGCAAACAGCAAGCAAAACAGACTTCTCAGCAATTGTATTTCTTATCAAAGATCCATAATAAGCAGAAAAGAGAACCTAGCTTTAAACTAAGGCAGGGCTGTCATTTGGATTCAAAGCTGTTCCTTTCATTCCCCCCTTTTCCTTGTGCCTAAAGAACCAATCTTGGATCTTTAGTTTTCTATTTGTAATGTCTCGAGCGGTTGGTACTGAGTTCGTAAGACCATTAATTGTACAGCATTGAACCTGTCTTGGACAAAATTAATAATTTTGTTTATGATGCAGAGGCCTAATGTGAGAGCGAGAAGTAGAATGGCCAGAGGCCCAAGTAAAGCGGAGAGCAGGGTAGTATTATAGACTTCCTGGGTTTCTAAATTAGAAACCTTCCAAGTTAAAGTATAGGGTATGTGGGGGTTGCCCATAATACTTATCAGTCCGTAGGAGGTGAGCAGGAGCACGCTAGTGAGTGTTCCTCCGATCATTGTGGGTCCGGAGCTGCTGCAACAGTCTTGGTATGGGACACCCAGGCTTTGGTTTCAGCTGGTTTTCGGGGTCAGGTTTTCGACGCAGAGTCAATTTTAAAGGATGGGTCTTACTCTGGTCAACCGTCCAGGCGGTGTTGGCTTCCGGCACGAAGTCTTCTCGAACCGCAAAGGGATCAGCTGGTCGGGCGTGGGTGTAATGGATCCAGGTAGCAATCCCGTCGACTTTGAGAGCAGTGGGTGTGGTTAGGATCACAATGTAGGGTCCCCTCCACCGTGGTTGGAGGGTCTCTTGCTTGTGTCTCCGCACGTATACCCAATCTCCGGGTCGGTAGTGATGCGGCTCAGGAGGGGGCCCGTTTTCATAAATGGCTCTCAATCGGGGCCAAACTTCCTGGTGGGTGTGCTGGAGTTCCCTCAGGGAAATAAGAAGTTTATGATCATCAAATTCAGTTAACACATTAGACTGTAGGTTGGGAATTATAGGGGGGGGCACTCCATACATGATTTCAAAGGGGGTTAATCCCAGTTTGTAAGGGGAGTTCCGCACCCTGAACAGAGCGTAGGGGAGTAAGACTACCCAATTAGCGCCAGTCTCTATGGTCAATTTAGTTAAGGTCTCTTTTTTAGAGTTCTATTCATTCTTTCTACCTGTCCTGAGCTTTGGGGTCTATATGCACAATGTAGTTTCCAATCAGCCCCAATAAACTGCGCTATCCCTTGTATTACCTTTGAAATGAATGCTGGTCCGTTGTCTGATCCTATTAGGGTAGGAAATCCGTACCTGGGTATGATGTCTTCTAACATTTTCTTTGCTACTACCTGCGCAGTCTCATGCTTGGTGGGGAAGGCCTCTGTCCATCCTGAAAAGGTATCTATAAACACTAACAAATATGTATATCCATATTTTCCAGGCTTTACCTCGGTGAAGTCTACTTCCCAATAGGCTCCCGGCCTGGTTCCGCGGGTTCTGGAGCCAGGGTTTTTCCCGTGGTTGGTGGCGTTAGTTAATTGACAAGCTTTACAGCTAGTGACTATCTGCTCAATTTTTGTCCTGGAGTCTTTAATAGTGATCCTAGCATGTCTTATTAAGTCTTGCATTTTTCTTGTGCCCATATGAGTGGCTCGGTGCATCTTGGATAAGACTTTATTTCCCATTTCTTCTGGGAGGATTATGCTACAGTCTGCTGCTCTCCACCATCCGTTAAGGCACTGAGTTAAAGGTAATTTTTGGATCCAGTTTAGGTCTTCTTTAGTGTAGGCGGGATTTTCTGGTAAGCTAGCTGAACCGGGGTCTGGTAGGGTGGTCATTAAAGCATAGTCCACCTGTAAAGCCGCCTCTCGGGCCACCTGGTCAGCCAAACTATTTCCTCTGGCCACCGGTGTGACCGGTTTTTGGTGGCCTGGGCAATGTATGATGGCTAGTCGTTTAGGCAGCCAGAGTGCCTTTAAAAGAGCCAATATTTCTTCTTTGTTTTTGATAGTTTTCCCCTCTGCAGTTAACAGCCCCCTCTCTCTGTATATAGCTCCATGTATGTGGGCCGTAGCAAAAGCATATCTGCTATCGGTATACACGTTTAGTTTCTTGTCTTTTCCTAAAGTCAGTGCCTTGGTTAAGGCCACAAGTTCAGCTCGTTGGGCAGAGGTGCCAGCTGGCAAAGGCTCTGCCCAAACAGTCTCAGTTTCAGTTGTGACTGCTGCCCCCGCGTACCTTTGACCCTGATGTACAAAGCTGCTGCCGTCAGTGAACCAGGTAACCTCAGCGTCTGGTAGCGGGTGATCCTGTAAATCTTCCCGAACTCCATGAACCTGTGCCAATATCTCAGCGCAGTCATGGAAGGGTGTATCCAAGTCCGGGTCTGGTAACAGGGAGGCAGGGTTTAGTGTTCGGGGGGAGGGGGGGGAGCATAAATGATTCTGAGGGGATTTAATAATAGTCCCTGGTAGTGAACCAGTCGGGCGTTACTTATCCATTGGTCAGGAGGTTGTTTGAGGACTCCCTCGATGGCATGAGGGGTTGTAACATGTAACTCTTGTCCCATAGTTAACTTATCAGCATCCTTTACCATTAGAGCTGTAGCAGCGATCATACGGAGGCAAGGGGGCCAGCCAGCCGCTACTGGGTCTAGTCTTTTTGAAAGATAGGCAATGGGCCTGGGGCATGGACCAAGGAGTTGCGTCAGCACTGCTTTGGCTACCCCCTTGTTTTCATCTACGAAGAGATGAAAGGGTTTGGAGACATCGGGGAGCCCTAAGGCTGGCGCCGACAATAGGGCGAGTTTGATTTGCTGGAAAGCCTGCTCAGTTTTCTCTGTCCACTCAAAGGGCGCCTGTTCTCGGGTGACCAGGTAAAGAGGCTTAGCTATCTCGGCGAACCGAGGTATCCACAAGCGGCAGAACCCGGCCAATCCCAGGAATTCTCTTACCTGCCTTCGCGTTGTGGGTCGGGGGATGCGGAAGACGGTTTCCTTCCGTGCATCAGTGAGCCATCGTTGGCCTTCTCTTAACAGATACCCCAAGTAGGTTACCTCGGATCTGCAAATTTGGGCTTTCTTTGCTGAAGCCCGGTACCCCAGGGCACCAAGTGTCCGGAGGAGATTTTTGGTGCCTTGCAAGCAAGCTTCGGCAGTCTCAGCAGCGATTAAAAGATCGTCAACGTACTGCAAGAGAGTCACTTTGGGGTTTTGATTCCGGTACTCACCCAGATCCTCGTGAAGTGCCTCATCGAACAAGGTGGGTGAGTTTTTAAATCCTTGGGGGAGCCGGGTCCAGGTGAGTTGCCCATTTATGCCTCTCTCAGGATCGGACCACTCGAAGGCGAAGAGCTCTTGACTTTTGGGGGCCAGAGGCAGGCTGAAAAAAGCATCTTTTAAATCAAGGACAGTATACCATTGTCTTTCTGGGCTGAGGGCACTTAGGAGGGTATAGGGGTTGGGTACTGTTGGGTGTATGTCCATGACTCGGCGGTTAACTTCTCTCAGATCTTGTACAGGACGATAGTCCGCACTGTTAGGTTTTCGTACAGGCAGCAGGGGGGTGTTCCAGGCTGAATGGCAGGGACGCAAGATGCCTAAGTCTAGGAGGCGACGGATATGTGGCGTGATGCCATTTCTGGCCTCCATTGACATCGGGTATTGTCGGACCCGAACTGGATCTGCCCCTGGTTTCAGCTCTATGAATAGAGCTGGGCGATGTTTAGCCAACCCCATACCCCCGGTTTCAGCCCATGCCCCTGGAAACTGTTGGAGCCAGGGCTCTATGTTTTGACTTTGTGAGGGTGGCCCCTGGTGGAGTCGATATTCATCTTCTAATCTTAGAGTGTGGTAATGGGTTGGTTGTGAGGGCCAGTCACTTGGGGGCCCCCTGGCGTAAAATGAATTTGGGCCTCCATTTTAGTGAGTAAGTCTCTTCCTAATAAGGGGCATGGGCTGTCGGGGATGACTAGGAAGGAATGGGTGACCTTTCCATTTCCTAGGTCCACAGTCCTCTGGGTGGTCCAGGGATATTTTTTTATTCCGGTAGCCCCTTGGACCCAGGAAGATTTTTTAGAAATTTTTCCATGGGGCCTGATCAAGACCGAATGTTGTGCTCCTGTGTCAACTAAAAATTGAACTGGGTTCCCCTCCACTTGTAGGGTTACCCTAGGTTCGGGGAGGGGATCCGAACCCCGTCCCCCCTATTCTGCCTCTTGAGTGAAGAGGGCGGGTGTGGTTTTTGGCTGCCACGGTTTTTGATCATGACGTGGCTTTTTCTTTCTAGGGCATTCTCGGGCCCAATGGCCTTTTTCTTTGCAATAGGCACATTGGTCCTTATCTAGGGGCTTTTGTTTATCCAGGGGCTTTTGGACAACAGCGGCCAGGACTTTGGTCATTTTCTCGGTGGCTTTAAGTTGCCTGTCCTCTGGAGTCTCTCTATTATTAAAGACACGCTGGGCAATGCGGAGTAAGTCCTGAATCTGTTTTCCCTCCAGGCCCTCTAGTTTCTGGAGTTTCTTTTTAATATCAGTGGCTGCCTGATTTACAAAGGCCATTACAACAGCAGCTTGATTTTCGGGGGCCTCGGGGTTCATGGGGGTATACTGTCTGAAGGTTTCCATTAATCTTTCTAAATAAGTGGCAGGGCTCTCTGTCTTACCTTGTATTACTGAATACACTTTTGCCAAATTAGTGGGCTTGCGTGCAGCAGCCCGGAGACCCGCCATTAGAGTCTGGCGATAAATGCGTAGCCGTCCCCTACCTTCTGCCGTGTTGTAGTCCCAGCCATCCTGTGGGGGTCGGGTCAAGGGAAAAGCTGCATTAATGAGATCAAGGTTAGCAGTGGGTTGGCCGTCATCTCCAGGAACCAGCTTTCTTGCTTCCAATTGAATTCTTTCTCGCTCCTCGGTGGTGAACAGGATTCGGAGGAGCTGCTGACAATCATCCCAGGTGGGTTGGTGGGTAAACATAACGCTGTCTAAGAGACTTATTAAATCTTTAGGGTTGTCAGAAAATCGGGCATTCTGGGTTTTCCAGTTATATAGGTCACTGGTAGAGAAGGGCCAGTATTGAAGTCGGGGGCTCCCCGTCTCATCGGGAGGCCCTATTTCCCGTAAAGGTAAAGCTACGGTGGAGTCAGGAAGGCGGAGTCCTGGCTCATGTGGGGCCCGCCTACGGGTACGTCCGGCCGGCCCTTGGACTTCGCCCCCACTAGGCATAGGCGCGGGTTGAGCCTCCCTATTCTCTGGTTCTCCTATGGGCTGGGCTACGGGAGGCTCTGCCGGCGCAGCAGGGATAGGGGCAGCTTGCGGAATAAGAGGAGGAACCTGGTAAGGGGGAGGGTCAAAGGAAAGTAAATCTTGGTTGTCGGGGAGAACAGGGGGTGCAGTTGGAGTTGGCGGCTTGGGAGGGTTGATAGGTTTAGCCGCTAGGATTCGGCATGACTCTGCTATTAAGGAAGTGGCCATCCAAGGAGGTGGGTTTTCTACTAAATCTTGCCACACCAGAATATAGGGAATCTGATCCGAGTGACCTTCTTTCCCTGGTAGGAAAATTTTTTATTTTACTTTAAGGACCACAGGGAGGCAGAAGGTTCCCTCTGTAGGCCAATTGACCCCAAAGGTGGGCCATTCAGAGCGGCAATAGGTGATCAACTTCCTTTTGCGAATGTCTAGGCTTAAGTTGTGCCCTCTAGCTTTTATGTCCCTGAAGTTGGCGAGAAGGAGGGAGAGAGGGGTGCTCTGCGTTTGGCCCATGTTATGATTCTGAGGAAGAGGAGAAGAGAAGGGGGCGGCACGGAGGGGGCCCTGAAGCGGCTGAAATCAGCGGTGGAGTTCGCACAGGCGACCTCCGAGGGTGAGACCCCTGGCGGCCTGGCTGGGCCCTGGGCGGAGGGGCAGGAGGGAAAGCCGCAAGCAGCTGAGGAAGGAGGAAAGAGGAACAAAGGATGGAATAATTAATTCTGATCAGCCGAAAAAACACTTAATTCCAATAAAACATCCGACGCACGAAAGAAAAACAAGAGCCAACAAGAATCTCTGACAGTGGTTTCAACTTTCTGGGGCCGTCTCGGCCAGCCCAACAGAAAGGGTTATGGCTAGGACGGCGGTTATTACAAGGGCCCAGGGGTGACAATACATTTAGACTGACATAGAAGCACTCGCGTACTCGCCCGTCCGCGTCCCTCGCGGGAACTTAGGTGCCTCTTAGCATGGGCGGGCAGGTATAAACCCCTGCTTGGATCAAGATAAATTTTGACCGCCTTAAGCCGTATGAGGATCACCGCGGAAATCGGGTTAGAGCCCACTCGAATCCCGTAGCTTATGTCGTGGAACTACACATAGGGTAAGTCAGGCGCGTGCCCCTGACTCCCAACAATCATTCCAGTCGATTTAACAGACAGACACACAGACACACATCACATCAAAATACGGGTAACAATTGGCATGCCTAGATGGTTTTTTTTCTTTTAGACGCCTAGAGATATTTCTTAGCACTCTGGAAGTTCATAGAGAAAATGAAAGTATTTAGCTCGCAGGCGCGTTGGGCGTAAGCAGCCCACAGAAAAGAATCCTGATGGGCCAAAAAGGCCCCCGATGGACCAGGAAGGTCCACTGATGGACCAGGAAGGTCCCCAGATGGGCCAAGAAGGCCCCCAGATGGGCCAAGAAGGCCCCCAGATGTCAGTGGACGTCTCCAACTGACCCCGGCCGGGGTCACACCAGCTTCCAGACAGAACCGGTTCTCCAGAGAAGAAACACAGATCAGAGAGAAAAGGAAGAACGTTAGAGCCGGCTTACTTACCGATCGGAATCAAATACGACCCGTTGACCAGAAGTCTGGTGGGCTCTGGGGAGATCTCGCTGGGGCCTCCAAATGTAATGCCTGAAGTTCCAAAACCTCCCACAAAAGACCACCAGAGTGGTAAGTCAAAGCCAAGCGGCGAGGGTCGTTTATTGCAGGTTCGAACCTGGTCCTCTGCGCACTCGTCGCCGGTGACGCAAGAGGCCACGATTAGGGTTGGTATAGCGTTTTTATAGACAGAGACAAATAGCACAGGGGAGGTTTTTACTTGTGGCGGGAGGAAGAAAGGGGGAAGGGGGTAGGTGAGGAATGTGCTAAGCAAGCAGGTTTACAGAAGCGAGAAATGCCGGTTAGTTTGTATACAATCACTCATTTCATTACATATCAGACTACATTTAGGAAGTTTTACAGCCCATTCTACTACACAGCGGGTTACAATCAGGAAAGGTCTCACAATGCTCATAGCAAACAGCAAGCAAAACAGACTTCTCAGCAATTGTATTTCTTATCAAAGATCCATAATAAGCAGAAAAGAGAACCTAGCTTTAAACTAAGGCAGGGCTGTCATTTGGATTCAAAGCTGTTCCTTTCATTCTCCACTTAATTGCCTTTGCACCTTTGTCAAAAATCAGTTTTCCGTATATAATAGGGACTCTTCTGGCCTCTATTATGTTCCTTTGATCTATCCAGCTAGTATGATGCTAGCACAGCGATGTCTTGATTATTGTAGTTTTGAAATCAGATAGGATTAGCTCTCCAACACTATTCTACTTTTTCAAAGTTGTTTTGACTATTCTAGGTCCTTTGCATGCCATATGTATTTTTGAATCAGCATGTAAATTTCTATAAAACATGTATGGGGTTTTGATGGGGATTTCACTGAATTTACAGATCAATTTGGGGATAATTGATCTCTTTAAAAGATTGGGTCTTCTGACTCAAGAACACAGTATACTGTTGCATTTTTTAGGTCTTCTTTAATTCCTCTCACCAATGTTTTGTTGTTTTCAGTGTTGTAGTGAAGACCAGAAAATATGAGCAATGACTGAAATGGACAAGAAAGATATAATCTGAGTAATGACTAGAGAAAACCTCAAACCAGGCATAGGACAGAAGTCCTGTTAGAGGCTGGCAGGTGGTACAAGCTTCCTGCAGTGGGATTCAGACATTCCTCCCCACAATGGTGAACAAAGGCATGTTATTGTTTTTGCCCTTAGCTGAGATACTTCAGATTCCAGGCCTCATTCATAGGTATTTTCTTTTGGAATGATATGAATACCATTCTCATACCTGATCCATGGAAACTAGAGCATCTTTAAGTTATATACAAATTATGTTAGGGTTTAGATGTTTATCTTTTCACTATATAAAATGCCCCCCACAACTTTGTTCTCGTAAATAACAATGATTACTAACATCCCAGAAATAAGAATAAATATAAAGTTTCACGTGGACTGTAATCTACTTTGTGATCTTGTCCAAGACATAGGGATTTGAATAAACCTTATGATATTTGATCCCTCATGTCAAGATGAGAGTAAAAAATGTGTTTCCTACTTGATAGCTATTTCCTCTTCTGTAACAATAGGATTTCTTTGGAATGCAATGCTTTAGGTTTAATCCTTTCTGTCTCTGTCTCTCTTTCTCTCTGTATCTCTCTGTCTCTCCACCTCCACATCTCTCTCTCTCTCACTCATATAAAATAGCTTTCCTGATATTCTTCTCCCTCCTCATCCTTGTTTCTAGGCTCGCTATCTTTTTTTTTTAATTTTTAAAAAGTTTATTATTATTTTTGTAAGTAAAAAAAATGTTTAACTTTTATTTATTTTTGAAAGAGAGAGAGAGAGAGAGAGAGAGAGAGAGAGAGAGAGACAGTGTGCGAGTGAAGGAGGGGCAGAGAGGAGGGAGACAGAATCCAAAGCAGGCTCCAGGCTCTGAGATGTCAGCACAGAGCCCGATGTGGGACTTGAACTCACAAAGTATGAGATCATGACCTGAGCTGAAGTCAGACACTCAACCAACTGAGCCACCCAGGTGCCCCTTATTATTATTATTATTATTATTTTTTGAGAGATACAGAGTGCAAGTGGGGGAGGCAGAGAGAGAGGAAGCCACAGAACTCGAAGCAGGCTCCAAGCTGTCAGCACAGAGCCCAACGAGAGGCACGAACCCACAAACCTTGAAATCATGAACTGAGCCAAAGTTGGACACTTAACCGAGTGAGCCACCCAGGTACCCCCCTTTTATTTAATTAAAGAAGTTCAGCTTTTTTTAATTTAAATTTTAGTTAGTTTATTACTAACTAAATCGGGGAATCAGAAAAGACTCTTCATTTTGCACCAGTGCTGGCCCAGCAGAGTCACCTCCAAAGGCTGGGCATCTGGCTCAGGTTTTGCTGGTCTTTTATACATATGGGCTTCCAGGATGGGTGGAGCTAGTACAGTCAAGCTTCTGGATAGTGGCTGCAGACTGACACAAGAGGCAAGCAAGATTGCAGAAGCCAAAATCATGCAAGGGCAGTATCTGGCCTTGGACATCTGGCTGCCCCTTGCTTTTTTTTTTGTTTTTTTTTTTGTTTTTTTTTTTTTGTTTTTACCAGCTTTCTTTCTCAAGTTATTATACAGTGCAATATTGGTTTCAGGAGTAGAATTTAGTGATTGACAACTTATATACAACAACCATTGCTCATCACACCAAGTGCTCTCCTTAATACCCATCACCCATCTAGCCCATCTCCCACCCACTCCCTCCATCAACCCTCAGTTTTTTCTCTATTATTAAGAGTCTCTAGTGGTTTGTTTTCCTCTCTCTTCTTCCCCTACTGCCCATATGTTCATCTGTTTTGTTTCCTAAATTCCACATATGAGTGAAATCGTATGGTATTTGTCTTTCTCTGACTGACTTATTTCATGTAGCATAATACATTCTAGCTCCAGCCATTGTCGTTGAAAATGGCAAGATTTCATTCTTTTTGGTGGCTAAGTAATATTCCACTGTCTGTATGCATATATACACCATATATATATATATATATATACACACACACACACACATATATACACATATATATATGTGGTGTGTATATATATACCACATCTTCTTTATCCCTTCATCAGTCAATGGACATTTGAGCTCTTTCCATAATTTGGCTGTTGTTGATAATGCTGCTATTAAGGTGCATGTACCCCTTCAAATCTGTACCTTTGGGTAAGTATCTAATAGTGAAATTGCTGGGTCATAGGGTAATTCTATTTTTAACTTTTTGAGGAGCCTCCTAGGCTCAGTATCTTCACTTCACTGTGGCTCCTGCTCTCTGTCTTCAGCTCTCACAACTAGCTTGGCTGTCACCAACCACATATCACAACTTCTCCACTTCTTGTTCTGGGTGTCTGGGGTTCACAATTAGTCCAGGTCCAAACTGAGCTTTCTGCTAGACTTAGACTTAGACTTAAAAGTGGCCTTTTACTTTCATTCAGGGAAGGCTGACTAAAGCCTTGGTTTCATGATGAAGTCTTGGTGTCACGAGGCACAGCACAGCTATAGACTCTCCATGTTACAAGGATACCCACTGTTACCAGCAGGGGAGGGCTCATCTCCAAGACCAGGAAAGCCTCAGTGAAGGCAGAGGAGAAACATAGACTTAAACATTCACACTTGAGAGAGTCTGGGTGTGTGAGCCCCAGTCCTGGGTGTCCCTCAGGGCCTTCTTCTCTGCACGTGGACAGCTGAAGGAAGCCCAGGACCAATTCTATCTCTTCTTCCTGGAGGACCCTGGTCTTCATCACTTTTGTTCAGTCTTTTACAGATGGCCTTCATTTTCCTCCTGCTCTTCTTCCTGCCAGAAGAAGCTCATTTCTGTGGTTAGGGGTAAGTTCTCATATTTTTAATCTTTTTCTCATTGAAAGGTTGATTTTTTAGGCTTTTATTAATGAGACAGGTTGCCTTTTTAGCCTGAGCCCCAAGAGAAATTGGTCTACAGCTTGGCCTTTCCTGAAGGTACAGCCTTGATCCTAAGGCGTTAGGTACAGCCCCAACAGAGCCTGGGGTTTAGGAAAAGGCCCCAAGTCCCCATTCAGATTCTGACCAGCTGCCATCTCTGCCTCCACCCAGTCCCCTTCCGGCCTGAATGCTGGGTCTATAAGTCCTAGCTGGGGCACACCCGTGATGCTAGTCTAGGGGAGACAGAGTCCTGGAGGAAGAAACAGAAGAAAAGCTCCATATGGCTCGATGGGATATATGGCTATGGGATGAGGAATGACCCAAAAATACCCACCCACTGACCTGCTGTGGGGCTGCAGACTCAGCTCCTGACCTCCATGGGTCTCGGTCACCTCATCTGCACAATGGGCAGAAATGCATTCCTAGCACACAGAGGACACTCTTAAATGAAGGGGGATCTGAAGTGATAAGAAAGTAGATTTGGCCCAAGAGAAGGAGAAGCAGATTAGAGTTGCTGTAGAAGACCTGACTTGGACCTCCTTAGGTACAGCCAGGGTCTGCCTCTCTGGAAGTGGTCAGGACAGTCAGACAGGTGAGAAGCTCTGAAATCAGAATCATGGGCCAGTTGAAGTCTCTGCAGTGCTCTGTAGTGACCAGGCATGTGTGTCACAGGCCCTGTTTTGTTTATCCTCATCCCTACCCATGGGTAACCCCAGGATGAGCTCAGGGAGCTCACTGCCCCATTGGTTACTGTGAACATCTACAGTCATTAGAGTCATGTGTCATCTTCACAGCATCCCTTGGTTAGTACTAGTGTAATTTATTCAAACAGTGGCTCACATGTTCTGAAATGGTTTTGATAATGTGTCATTATTTATTATAGCCAGAGTTTATTCAACCACTCTTTTTGTAGATGGATAAGTGGTGTATGATTTAAGTTTTTGCGATCTTATACTAGCAATGGTGAACATTCTTTGACTTACAATAATACTCATATACAAATTCTATTTCTAGTAGCTAAAAACTAGAAACAACTCAAATACCTACCAATAGAAAAATACATAAGTAAATTGTGCTAGATTCACAGTATGGAATACCACATAGGTATGAGAAGGAATGAACTAAACCCCACACAGATAAAATGTTAAGTGAAAGGAACTAGATACAAAACAGGACATGCTATATGATTCACTTTATATATAGTTCAAAAGCTAACAAAACTGGTGTTTAGGCATACACACAAGCTGTGCTGAAACAGTTTTACAGAAAGCAAGGATTCTAGGGGCGCCTGGGTGGCTCAGTCGGTTGAGCGGCCGACTTCGGCTCAGGTCATGATCTCGCGGCCCGTGAGTTCGAGCCCCGCATCAGGCTCTGTGCTGACCGCTCAGAGCCTGGAGCCTGTTTCAGATTCTGTGTCTCCCTCTCTCTCTGACCCTCCCCCGTTCATGCTCTGTCTCTCTCTGTCTCAAAAATAAATAAACGTTAAAAAAAAATTTAAAAAAAAGAAAGCAAGGATTCTAACCTGCCTAGCAGGCAATTTTTATTTTAATTTTAATAAAAAAAATTTTTAATTTTTTATTTGTAACTACTAATCTATTTTTTTAAGTTTTTAATTCCAGTTAGTTAATACAGTGTTATATTAGTACAGTATATTAGGTGTACAATATAGTTATTCAACAATTCCCTTCAGGATGAGTGCAGTCCTTAATCCTCATCATCTATTTAACCCATTCCCCCATCCACCTCTGATAACCATCAGTTTGTTCTCTATAATTGAGAATCTGTTTCTTTTTTTAATTTAAATTAAGTTAGTTAACATATAGTGTAGAATTGGTTTCAGGAGTAGAATTCAGTGATTCATCACTTACATACAACGCCCAGTGCTCATCCCAGAAAGTGCCCTCCTTAATGCCCATCACCCATTTAGCCCATACCCCCACCTGCCACCCCGCCAGCGAATTCTGTCTGTGTTCCGTGTTTAAGAGTCTCTTCTGGCTTGCCTCCCTCTCTGTTTTTATCTTATTTTATATTTTCCTTCCCTTCCCCTATATTCATCTGTTTTGTTTCTTAAATTTGCCATATGAGTGAAATCATATATTTGTCTTTCTCTGACTGACTTATTTTGCATAGCATTATACTCTCTAGTTCCATCCATGTCATTGCAAATGGCAAAGATTTAATTCCTTTTGATGGCTGAGTAATAGTCCATTGTATATACCTACCACATCTTCTTTATCTATTCATCAAACGATGGACACTTGGGCTGCTTACTATAATTTGGCTACTGTAAATAATGCTGTTATAAACATAAGGGTGCATGTATCCCTTTGAATTAGTATTGTTGTATTCTTTGGGTAAATACCCAGTAGTGTGATTGCTGGATCATAAGGTAGTTCTATTTTTAACTTTTTCAGGAACCTCCATACTGATTTACAGAGTGGCTGCACCAGTTTGCATTCCCACTAACAGTGCAAAAGGGTTCTTTTTCTCCACATTCTCACCAACACCTGTTGTTTCTTGTGTCTTCGATTTTAGCCATTCTGACATGTGTGAAGTGATATCTCATTGTCATTTTCATTTGCATTTCCCTGATGGTAAGTGATGATGAACATCTTTTCATGTGTCTGTTGTATATCTATTCATGTTTTCTGCCCATTTTTAAATTGGATTATACGTGTTTTGGGTGTTGAGTTTTATAAGTTCCTTATGTATTTTGGATACTAACTCTTTTTTTAAAAAAAGTTTATTCATTTTTGAGAGAGAGCTTGCAGGCTGGGGAGGGGCAGAGAGAGAAAGAGAGACAGAGGATCCAAAGCAGGCTCCACACTGTCAGTGAGAGCCTGATGTGGGGCTCAAACTCATGAACAGTGAGTCATGACCTGAGCTGAAGTCGGACACTCAACTGACTGAGCCATCCAGGCACCCTGGATACTAACCTTTTATCAGACATGTCATTTGCAAACATTTTCTCCCATTCCGTAGGTTGCTTATAGTTTTATTGATTGCTTCCTTTGCTGTGCAGAAGGTTTTTATTCTGGTGAAATCCCCATAGTTCATTTTTGCTTTTGTTTCCCTTGCCTCAGGAGACATATCTAGAAAAAAGTTGCTATGGCTAATGTCAAAGAGGTTACTGCCTGTGTTCTCGTCCAGGATTTTTATGGTTTCAGGTCTCACATGTAGGTCTTTGATCCATTTTGAGTTTATTTTTGTGTATGGTGTAATAAAGTGGTTCAGTTTATTACTTTTGCAGGTTGCTGTCCAGTTTTCCCAACATCATTTGTTGAAAAGACTGTTCTTTTCCCATTGGGTATTCTTTCCTGCTTTGTCACAAGTTAATTGTCCATATAGTTGTACTACCATATTGTTTTGACTACTACTGATTTGTAATATAATTTGAAGTCTGGAATTGTGATACCTCTACTTTTGATTTTCTTTTTCAAGATTTGCTTTGGCTATTCAAGGTCTTTTGTTGTTCTGTATATATTTTAGGATTGCTTGTTTAGTTCTGTGAAAAATGCTGTTGGTATTTTGGTAGTGATTGTATTAAATCTGCAGATTGCTTTGGGTAGTATGGGCATTTTAACAATATTTGTTCTTCCAATCCATGACATGGAATGTTTTTCCATTTTTTTTGGTGTCATCTTCAATTTCTTTTATCAGTGTTTTATAGTTTTCAGAGTATTGGTCTTTCAACACTCTGGTTAAATCTATTCCTAGATATTTTATTGTTTTTGATGCAGTTGTAAATTGGATTGTTAATTTATCTTTCTGCTCTTTCATTGTTAGTGTAAGATTTATGTACATTGATTTAGTATTCTGTAACTTTACTGAAGTAATTTATCAGTTCTAGTAAATTTTTGGTGGAGTCTTTCGAGTTTTCTATATATAGTATCATGTTATCTGCAAATAGTGAAAGTTTTACTTCTCTCTTACCAATTTGGATGCCATTTATTTCCTTTTCTTGTGTAAGTGAATGCCCAACACAGGGTAACCTCAGCAGTGGAACGTTTTAAAAATAAAATGAATAGATGAACTGTTCTATGGATATTAGTTAGCCTCTTTTATCAGCCACCCCTCTCATTGTCCGATGGGCTTCTGAACAAATTGGCCATGAGGCAGGGGACAAAGTTATGCATGGACTCAGTAAATGGCACCAACCCCCGGGTTATCAGCCAACTAGCTGGTGGCAGGTTGATTTTATTGGACCTCTTCCATCACGGAAGGGGAACATTTTGTTCTTACTAGAATAAACAAGTACTGTGGAGATTAATTTGCGTACAGTGCTTCTGCCAAAACTATCATCGGTGGACTTACATAATGCTTTATCTACCACTGTTGTATGCCAGGCAGCATGGTCTGATGAAGAAACTCATTTTGGTCATGGAATTCACTAGTCTTATCATGTTCCTCACTATTCAGAAACTGGTGGCTTGATAGAATGGTGGCATGTCCTTTTGAAGAATCTGTAATGGTGTCAGGTAGGTGGCAGCTAGGTAGGAGTGGGGCAAGCGTCTCCAAGGGGCTGTATATGCTCTGAATCAGTGTCTAATATATGCAGCGATTTTTCCCATAGCCAGGATTTGGGGTCCAGCGGTCAGAAGGTGGAAATGGAAGTTCCATATTCTTTCTTCTCCTCATGGATGTGTGACTTCCACAAGCCTGGCATTAATGGTATCTTTCAGATGTAACTAGGCTGTTTGAATCCTCACATGACCCGTACTGGGGATAGCAGAAGGAGTAAGGTTCGGTCTCAGGGCCTCATCCTCACAGATGAGTGCAATTTTAGGTGCCACGTTCAAGTCTGACCTGGGCTAAAATTTGTCTAAGCCTCTCACACATCCTACCCCTCGATATGTACTGGAAACTGAGCCACTCAGAGCTGCATCAGCTTGCCTAAACTCACAGATACAGTTACTAAGTGATGGAGCTGGGATTCTACTTCAGATACACCTTTCCTCAAAGCTAGAATTGGTGCAGACACATCTGTACTGTGAGGCCTTTTCTGGAGGAACAGGTGTAATTAACCAGAGCATTTTACCAACTGGTTGTGGTAACCATGCCAAAGTCATGTTTGATTCCATGACATACTCACTCTCGGAAGTCTGAAGTGCAGGAAAGCTTCAGGCACAGTTCTTTAACAAGGGAGGACATTATTATCCACAGAACAAGGTTTTTGTATAAAGGCTGAGCCCTGCTTTACTTCCCTTTTAATTCTATCCCTTGGAAAAGACTATAAAGCAGAACTAAGTAAGTAAAAAGTAAATAAATAACACTGGAGAAGATGAGAGATAAGTTACTGTGCTACATTTCTGGAAATTGGGAGGCCAGTTAGGGATATACATCAAGACGTCAGTGTAAACTCTGCATGATCCATACATTTTCTTTTTTAAATGCATTTTTTAGGTTTATTTATCTATTTTGAGAGAGAGAGAGAGAGAGAGAGAGAGAGAGAACACATAAGTGGGGGTGGGGCAGAAACAGAGGGAGAGAGAGAGAATCCCAAGTAGGCTCCATGCTCCCCTCTGCATTGAGCCCAATGTGAGGCTCGATCTCATGACTGTGAGATCATGACCTGGGTCAAAATCAAGAGTCGAATGCTCAACTGACTAAGCCACCCAGGTGCCCCTGTTTTAAAATATTTTCTAGTCAAATGATTCAACAGATGTACAAAGGTTTCTGAACATAGGAATTTACCCTGGTTATATTTGAAATGGTGCACAATTGAAAATAACTGAAATAAACATCCATAAGGTTTGATTGAATGAAACAGACTAATTCCATTCATGGGTTAGTATACTTTTAAAACTCTATGCAGGCCTAGAAAGCTTTAGGCAACACTCACTAAATAAAGTTTGGCCCCTGTAGAGAAAAGTGTTAACATCAGAAAGAACACAAAGCCCCTGTGTTGTTTTCGGGTCAAGGTATCTTACACATGCCACTTGTGTTAGTCCAGAGCCTTCAAGGAGCAGATGTTAAAACAGAATTCAACGTGCAAGAAATTTATTAGGGGAAACAACTTTGAGAGAAAGTGGGCATTCGGAAGAAGCTGGGAGAGCCTTCGGAATAGGATTCTGGTTTGAACTCCAGTGAAGAAGAGAGAAGGAATAAAGGCTGGGTAGAAGCATCTTTGAGAAGTTCTCCTTTTTTTTTAAATGCTTATTTATTTTTGAGAGAGAGAGAGAGAGAGAGCGAGCATGAACGGGGGAGGTTCAGAGAGAGAGGGAGACATAGAATCTGAAGCAGGCTTCAGGCTCTGAGTTGTCAGTACAGAGCCTGATGTGGGGCTCGAACTCATGGACCTTGAGATAATGATCTGAGCTGAAGTTGGACGCCCAACTGACTGAGCCACCCAGGTGCCCCTCAATAAACAGGCTCTTAACTATAGAGAACACACTGATGGTAACCAATGATGGGGAGATGGGTGAACTAGGTGATAAGGATTAAAGAGTACACTTATGATGAGCACTGAGTCGTGTATAGAATTGATGAATCACTATACTGAAACTAATAGAACACCATATGTTAACTATACTGGAATTTACAAAAAGATTTATTGAGTTATAGAAGATATTTAAAAATTGCATGTATTTAGTGTATACATTTAGAAGAGTTTGTGCATGTGCATACACACATGATACCATCACCACAACAAAGATAGTAAACATATCCATCACATCCAAAAATTTTATTGTGTTCTCTTATGTGTGTGTGTGTGTGTGTGTGTGTGTGTGTGTATTTTGGATAAAAACCTTTGAGATCTATTCTGTGAACATAATTTATTTTATTTAATTTTTTTTTTTAATGTTTTTTATTTATTTTTGGGACAGAGAGAGACAGAGCATGAACGGGCGGGAGAGGGGCAGAGAGAGAGGGAGACACAGAATCGGAAACAGGCTCCAGGCTCCGAGCCATCAGCCCAGAGCCTGATGCGGGGCTCGAACTCACGGACCGCGAGATCGTGACCTGGCTGAAGTCGGACGCTTAACCGACTGCGCCACCCAGGCGCCCCTATTTTATTTAATTTTTAATACATTTTATTATTATTATTCTATTTGAGAGGGAGAGAGCATGTGCGTGCAAATGGGGGAGTGGGGCAGAGGGAGAGAAAGAAAGAAAGAAAGAAAGAAAGAAAGAAAGAAAGAAAGAAAGAAAGAAAGAAAGAAAGAAAGAAAGACAAACAGAGAGAATCTTAAGCAGGCTCCACACCCAGCATGGAGCCTGACATGGGGCTTGATCCCATGACCTGATATGAAATCAAGAGTTGGAAAGCTTAATCGACTGAGCAATCCGGGAGACCCCGAACATATTTTAAAGTACACAATACTGCATTGTTAACTATACATGCTTTGTTGCACAGAAGATCTCTAGAGCTTACTCATCTTGCATAACAGAAAGCTTATACATATTAAAAAACAATTCCCCATTTCCACCTTCCTTAGCTTCTGGTAACCATCATTCTATTTTCTGCCTCTATGAATTTGTCTATTTTCAATAGTTTATATAAGTGGAATCATGTGGTATTTGTCCTTCTGTGATTGGCTTATTTCACTTAGCATTATGTCCTAGGTTCATTCATGTTGTCACAAATGTCAAGGTTTCCTTCTTTTTTAACGGCTGGATAGTATCTCATTGTATGTACACATCATATTAAAATTTTTTTTAATGTTTATTTATTTTTGAGAGAGAGACAGAGTGCAAGTGGGGGGAGGGGCAGAGAGAGAGGGAGACACAGAATCTGAAGCAGGCTCTAGGCTCTGAAGTGTCAGCACAGAGCCCGACATGGGGCTCAAACTCACGAGCCTTCAAGCCATGAGATCATGACCTGAGCCAAAGTCGGAACCTCAACCAACTGAGCCACCCAGGCACGCCAGTACATCACATTTTCTTTATCCATTTATCTGTCAATGGACATTTGGGTTGTTTCTTATCTTTTAAAAAATGTTTTTAAGTTTATTCATTTGGAGAGAGAGAGAGAGAGAGAGAGAGCGAGCAACCAGGGGAGGGGCAGAGAGAGAGAGAGGGAGAGAGAGAATCCCAAGCAGACTCCGTGCTGTCAGCACAGGGCATGATGCGGGGCTTGAACTCAGGAACCATGAGATGGTGACCTGAGCTGAAACCAAGAGCTGGACGCTTAACTGACTGAGCCACTCAGGCACCCCTGGTTGTTTCCTATCTTGGCTCTTGTGAATAATGATGCAATGAACATGGGGTTTCTGGTATATCTTTGGGATTTTGATTTTATTCTTTTGGAAATATACTCTAAGATTGGTAGATCATACAGTAGTTCTGTTTCTAATTTTTATGAAAAATCCACACTGTTTTCCATATGGCTGTGCCATGCTATATTCTGACCAAAGTGTATAAGAGTTCCAGTTTCACCACATCCTCCGCAACACCTGTTAAGTTTTTACTATTTTTTTGGAACTAGCTATCCAAACAGGTATGATATGATATTTCATTGGAACTCCTTAATGATTTCAGTAAAGTAGAAGGATATAAAATAAACATGCAGAAATCAGTTTCATTTGTATACACTAATAGAAACATTTGATAAGGAAATAAAGAAAACTTTATTATCTAAAACTATATTTATCCCATTCACACTAGCCTCAAAAAGAATAAAATACTTAGGAGTAAATTGAACCAAGGAGGTGAAAGACTGTATGGTGAAAACTGTACAATACTGACCAAAGAAATTCAAGGGACCAATGTGTTGACCTTGAGTAAGATATTGATCTTCTTTCATCCTTAGTTATCTCCTCAATCAAATGGGAATACCTGAGCGGATAGATACGTTTTTTAATAAAAAGGGGCCATTCTGATTGCAGTTGACCCTTGAACAACACGGGTTTGAACTATGCATGTCCACTTATATGCAGATTTTGGTGAAATAGTACAGTACTGTAAATGTATTTTCTCTTTCTCATGATTCTTTTTTTAAAAATGTTTACTTATTTATTGAGACAGAGAGAGAGAGAGAGAGAGAGAGCATGACAGCACGTGCAAGAGGGGAAGGGACAGAGAGAGAGGGAGACATAGAATCTGAAGCAGGCTCCAGGATCTGAGATGTCAGCACAGAGTCTGACCTGGGTATCAAACCCACAAACCGTGAGATCATGACCTGAACTGAAACCAAGAGTCGGATGCTTAACAGACTGGGCCACTCAGGCGCCCCTCATGATTCTTTATATAACATTTTCTTTTCTCTAGATTACTTTATTCTCAGAATACAATACATAATACATATGAGGTAAGTTTTTTTTTTTTTTTTAGTTTCAAGTTTTTATTTAAATTCCAGTTGTTAACATATAGTTTCATATTAGTTTCAGGAGTAGACTTTAGTGATTCATCCCTTACATATAACACCTAGTGCTCATCATAACAAGTGCCTTCCTTAATAGCCATCACCTATGTAACCCATTGCACCCCAACCTCCCCTCCAGCAACCCTGTTTGTTATCTAAGAGTCTGTTTTATGGTTTCATACAAAATAAGTGTTAATCAACTGTTTATGTTATCAATAAGAATTCTGGTCAAAAGTAGTCTATTAGTAGTTAAGCTTTTGGGGAGTCAAAAGTTATGCATGGATTTTCAATTGTGCAAAGGGGTTGGTGCCCTTAACCCCTGCATTGTTCAAGGGTCAATTATATTTAGTTTTTAAGTGAGAGGCCAATTTTAGTTTTGAGTGTAAGGCATAGATGTCGCCCAGTCTTATATCACCAGAATCAAGTATATAAACCCAGTGACCAGTGAATGTGGGAATTCAGGTGAGCTCCTTCACTCTGGTAATGAATCTCCTCTCCTAGTTTTCCTCCTACTTCCTGGCCACTTTTCTCAACGTTTTTATTTTTTTTCTGCTGGGTCCCTTCCCTGTATTTCTCCTTTGCATTTCAACTGATTTTCTGTTTATGTGTGTATCTGCCCCACCAGTTTGGTATCCCCCATAACAAGTACATTGGTCTTTTCATTTCCAGCATCCCACATAGTTCCTGAAACATGGTGAGAATCTGTGCATGTGTATTGAATTAATTAATCTTTTGTGATGATCCTGACAATAGAAGCATCTCTAGCATTTAGGAGTCAGTATTAGAGATATTACATTTGCAGGCACCATGCGTATGACTTTTTTAGTTACAGACTGTGTAGGGGACCATGTCTGCCTTGGTGCCCTTGTGATTTTGTGTGTCCCATGTAGGCTGTGTAGGTAAAGCTATATTGTAAACACCTGACTCTTGGAAGAACACTTTGTGATTCCTCTTGGAGCAGGGGAAGATAAGCAAGCAGCCTGATGAGGGACTTCCACCAGATAGTTTCTCACCTGCCTCCCTCTGTAGCTGGAGGCTGACACAAGGTCGTTCCTTATCCATCTCTTTTCAGTTGAGTACAGGATGTGCTCCTTGCTCCACCTGAGAGTACAGCTCTGGACAGAAAATGCTCACTGCCTTAGGGTGCAGATGTGGAGTCCCCACTGGCAGAGAGACCCCACCACCTGTAGTGTCTGTCGCTGAACACCTTCTATTCAGTCTCAGTCCCTGCAGGACTAAGGTTTCAGGGAGCTGACACCAAGCTGATCTTGCTTTTGCTGTGTCTTTTAAGTGATAAAATGTGTGAAACCATTTGAGCTCATTGTCATCTGATTGGCTGAATCTATAGAAATGCAACAAGCCAAAATAATAGCTGGGGAGTTAACTATGTGGTCCTGTTTGCCTCTGCATTGTAACTTGAAGACTGCCTGACCATTTGACAGACTCTGGTGTTGAGTTGTGCGGGCTGCATGAGGAGAATTTTTACTTTTTTGGCATCACACACAGCAAGGGATACAGTTTTAAGCCTATACCACGACTTAGAGCAACGCTGTCAGTCCTCAGTTATTTACAAACTTACTTCTAGTTAAGTTTCTAAACTCAAACCATTTAAAAAGTTAGTCTCACATCCCTACTTGAAATTCAGAATCAACATCACTTGCTAGAGATGTAAATGTAATGGTAAATGAAATAAAAACTATTTAAATGTAAATGAAAAAAAGAATATAATGGGCCATACCCATTTGCAATGTAATGCCCACTTCATATACATCAACTCCTTGAATCGTCATAACAATCATCTAGTGTAAATATTATAATTTCTATTTTAGAACTGAGGAAACAGTCCCAAAGGATGCAAATATCTTTTGTATCATCACACACTCAGTGTGTGTCAGAGGCAGGATTAAAACCCATGGCTACTTCATGCCACATCCTATAAGGGGACAGAGTAGGTAGGACCCAAATCAACAAGTCTATTTGCCTCAGTCAGTTCCCCTGGTTTCTTTTGGTGTTTTGTTTTTTTTTTTTTTTTTTATCAAGGCCCTCATTTATCCAGTTCCAGAACTTATGCACTTCTCACATATTTTGTGGCAAATCGGGACACCTACCTTTAGTCTCATGTTCAATTTGAACCCTAGATTTTCAGACCTTTTTGACCAGGAAATATTTTAACCTTCTGTAAGAGGGGGAAAAACTGTTGCTTGTACTCCCCTGCCATTCTCTAGGCAGGGTGAATTCTGATTAGGACTCTTAGTTGCCCAGAAGTCCTCAGAAGTATTTCTGGGGGTGTGAGAATGCACATGGGGGCTCAGAGATGTAATTCTTGTATTATGTAAAGTGATAAGGGTATAAAGCTAGAGCCAGGCCTCTGGAGGTGCTTTTGAGATGTGGTGATTGTTAGGCTGATGGAGGGAAAAGGAGATTTGTGCTTTTCCCTCCCTGCCTTTAAATAACTTTTAATGAAATTTCAAAAGTTTTGCAAGAGACGTTGTGACATTTTCCATGAGGATTGTGATATCAGTTATTCTTTCTTTCTCCTTACAAACTGTTGTAAATGACTTTAATATCCCAGTTATATTAAAAAAAATTTTTTTAACGTTTGTTTTTGACAGAGAGAGAGAGAGAGAGAGAGAGAGAGAATGAGCGGGAGAGGGGCAGAGAGAGAGGGAGACCCAGAATCCAAAGCAGGCTCCAGGCTCTGCACTGTCAGCACAGAGCCCAATGCGGGGCTCGAACCCATGAACTGTGAGATCATGACCCGAGCCGAAGTCAGACGCTCAACTGACTGAGCCGCCCAGGCGCCCTTCGAGTTATATTTTTTATATCACAATGAAATAAGTATATTATTATTAAAATTTTTCAAATGTTTGTTTTTGTATAAATGATTTCATCTGGGCACCATGTGATGTCTGTGTGCCACATTTTGGGAAACCTTCCCTTTAAGAGAAGAACAAAGTCTTTTATGTCAAACAATGAAAAAAATATATTACTATAAATTTTTATGAAAACATGAGAGTACCATGGTAGTCATCATGTGCATCATCAGTTTTCCTGGCCAACGTTTTCAGAAGTATTTACTTTGAGAAAGAGCAAGGGCTTCTAACTTAGAACTTGAATCCCCATCTGCTACTTACTGGAGTCAGATATGTTTTGGGTATACTCTGAGCCACCTTTTGTGGGGAGGATTAAATAAGGTTATAAATGTATAGAACCTAGGAGAAACAAGTGGCTAATAGTACACACCATATAAATAGGAGTTTTTGTGATAACTTCTGCTATTATTTCAATTTTTAATGTTTATTTATTTTTGAAAGAGAGAGAGAGAGAGAGAGAGAGAGAGAGACAGGAGTGTGAGTTGGGGAAGGGGCAGAGAGAGAGAGAGAGAGAGGGAGACACAGAATCTGAAGCACGCTCCAGAGTCTAAGCTGTCAGCACAGAGCCTAACATGGGGCTTGAACTCACGAACCATGAGATCATGACCTGAGCCAAAGTCGGATGCTTAACCTACTGAGCCACCCAGGTGCCCCAATAACTTCTGTTATTATTGAAGAAGTCAATAAATGGAGCTATTGTCATAATGCTACACAGCTCTGGGTTGGTCGGCCATTCACTATCATTAAGCACAGTTGGAAATTATCTAGGCAAGTTAATAAACCATGACTTTTAACTTTTTGTGTATAGATTAATCACAGCATAGAAACTGGAGTGGATGGCTTTCAGAGTGACAATATCATTAGAGGTATTTTGCGGGGATGTTGGTTGTCTCACAAAGTTAGAAGGGATAAGAACCTGGAGCTGTCCCTTTGGTCACTGCCCTTCAGGTAGGGTCTAGAGATAGACAAGAGATACAATCCAGAAACAGCTGAATGTGGGAAAGTCTAGCCCTGCATTACTTACAGCCAAGGTATGTTGGCTTGGCACTCTGCACGTACTGTAAAAAGTTGAGTTCACTACTGATGCAATGGCTGAGAAGGCCACACAACAGTGTTTTAAGAAGAACAAATTAAAATAGTGAAACAATGTACATTTTTGTAGTTAAAAGTAAACATTTTCCTCTGATTTAGTAAGGACAGCATTTTTCAAGAGCACCAATTAAATCCTAAAGTGCATTACTGCATGAAGCTGCACACTGTAATCTCTTCACATTTTCAGGCAATTTTCAGAAAGCTGTGAGATTCTTTTCTAATGTTTTCTTTCCTCCTGCGTATGTCATAATGCATAATGCACACATACGGCTCCTGCTTTCTTCTTCCCTTTCCCTTCACCTCGAACCACACATGCTTCTTTAACTTCTTTCTCTTGATCAGGTATAATATACTGATTCTCAGTTCATGGCTCCTCTTATTTGAGGTCGCTCATCAATAGTCTGCTGGGCCTAGGGGTGTGTGTGTGTGTGTGTGTGTGTGTGTGTGTGTGTGCGTGTGTAGATAAAAAGTTTTGTTGTTACTACATGCTGACAATAGAAATACACATTCTACATTTAAACTTTTAAATGTTTATTTATTTGAGAGAGAGAGACAGAGACAGAGAGAGAGAGAGAGAGAGAGCAGGGTGCAGAGCAGAGAGAGAGGGAGACACAGAATACAAAGCAGGCTCCAGGCTCCGAGCTGTCAGCACAGAGCCTGACACGGGGTTTGAACCCACAAACTGTGAAATCATGACCTGAGCCAAAGTTGGATGCTTAACCGACTGAGCCACTCAGGTGCCTCTACATTCTACATTTATATATGAAATTATAAATAAGCTAAAGCCATTTATCAAACACGATACTATATACTGTTTTTTAAAGGAAGTTACTCTTCCCACAGAGTGGCTACTCCAAGAGGATGTACTCATAAGGACTTTGGTTATTTGAAACTATGCTGAGATGGATGTGTGTATTCTGTTGTTGATAAGCATGAAAAAAAGCCATAGGGTGTATTTCCACAGGCGAAGCCAGAAGGGAATTTTTCTTAATCAGTGTTGCCTTCCCTTCATCAGCATGGGGAAATTTATCACTGTATCCATAGTAATTCAACAAAATTTTCAGAGAAATAAATTTCTGGCAATGGAAAACACCAAATATTAAAGTACTCATAGCCAGTTTCAATAGGCTGGAAAGACTCTTGATTATCTCCTATTTGTTTAGATTTGGACCCTGATCTTACACACCCACTCATATTTCACACTGAAAGAACAATATTGATGGTGCACCTGGGTGGCTCAGTTGGTTAAGCATCTGACTCTTGATTTCAGCTCAGGTCATGATCTCACCATTAATGAGATCAAGCCCTGCACTGTGCTGACAGTGTGGATGGAGACTGCTTGGAATTTTCTCTCTCCCTCTTTCTTGGCCCCTCCCCCCCCATCAAAATAAATAAATGAAATTTAAAAATGAAAGTAGAATATTGGTATTTGGAAACTGTATTTAAGAGGATAGCTATACCAGTACCATGGCTAAATGTTTTATTTATTTATTTAGCAAATACTTCCAAAATCATCCCAGGGTAAGAATATGTGTATATGGCTTGTAGTAACACCAAACATAGGGATTTGAAAGACCATTTACATTAGCCAAGCTGACAGTAAGATAGCCTTAAGCATAGGTACAAGGTGAGGATTGGTTTCACATTTGGATTCCTCATGATGAAGACATTTGGGAAAATACCGCTGAAAGTTCAAACTTGAGTCACTATTACTTTTGTCACACTCACATTTACTAGGCCCATTTTTCTTTCTTTTTTTAAATTAAATTTTATTTTTTTAAATTTACATCCAAATTAGTTAGCATATAGTGCAAACATGATTTCAGGATTTCTTAATGCCCCTTACCCATTTAGCCCATCCACCCTCCCACAACCCCTCCAGCAACCCTCTGTTCTCCATATTTAAGAGTCTCTTATGTTTTTGTCCCCCTCCCTGTTTTATATTATTTTTGTTTGCCTTCCCTTATGTTCATCTGTTTTGTTTCTTAAAGTCCTCATATGAATGAAGTCATATGATATTTGTCTTTCTCTGACTAATTTCGCTTAGCATAATACCCTCTAGTTCCATCCACGTAGTTGCGAATGGCAATATTTCATTCTTTTTGATTGTACTAGGCCCATTTTTCTTCCTTAAATGTTTTGTTGGAACATAGAAAGCACAATCTTTTGTGTATTGCCTATGGCCGTCTTCGCACTACAAGGGCTCAGGTGTCTAGTTGCGATACTGACTAGTGAGCCCGCTCTTCCCTTGACACCTTGCACAGTGAACTACAAACCTTGATGACACAGTTATAACCCCACAGCGTTCCCCATTTCCAGACCTTTTCTATACCGCCTGGCCCGCTTCCCACCCAGGGTCCCACTGAGGACTCTGGCCTCTGCGCTTTCTCTGCTGACAGTTCCAGGTGTTTCCAGGACTCAGATACCTCAAATAACATCAAAACTCGCTATGTATTCATCTGACCCCTTCTCTGCAGCCCACCATCCTCCCCTGTCCCTGCCCCACCACAACGGTAAGGGCCTTGGTGGCTGTGATGCTTGTGAGGAGAAGGACAAAGATCTTGAGGATCCTCTTCCTTGGAGGAAGAGCACAGACCATGCTACTCTGACCAGCCTGAGGCCTGCAGGCTCCCTCCTCGTACTCACTCACACTTAATCTCCTGGAAGTACTGAACTGTGGACCTACCAGTTGAATCTTTGGTTAGAATCAAGATGGAAGGAACACGATCGCCTCTGCCTCAGCTCTGCTCGGTAAACTAGAGCAGCAAGGTGCATATACTGCAAAGGGACATGCACAGCAATGGGTATCAGCAGCAGTGGCCATGGCTCCAATAGGCATGCACAATGACTTAGGCATGTGCAATGTGTTTGAGGTTTTTCCTCTGGTACTGTCTAGACCAGGAAACACACGGTCTCCTGAGGGTGAGAAAGGGGGCTTAAAGAGTGCTTTTTCCTCCCGGCCAATATTTCTTATGCATCCAGAAACTTTGGGGACAGACAGCCCCATGTTATGCTTAGGGGAGAATGTGTCTCAGAAAGATGGCTCTGACAGGGGTGCTTGGGTGGCTCAGCTGATTGAGTGTGGGACTTTGGCTCAGGTCATGATCTCACGGTTCCTGAGTTTAAGCCCCACATGGGGCTCGCTGCTGTCAGTGCTCTGGATCCTCTGTCCCCATCTCTCTGCCCCTCCCCTGCTCATGCTCTAGCTCTCAAAAATAAAAATTAAAAGAAATATCATTAATTTCCTTAAAAAAAAAAAAGAAAGATGGCTGTGACAGAAATAGACATTAAGGAACTTAATACCTATTTCATACATGCTTTGATTAATCATTTTCTTCTCTGCTTCTGGGTTTTCTGTTATGCTTGCAATGAATTTGCTTCCTTACAATAAATATATTCACACTTGTTTACTTTTTTGCTTGTGTTTCCGTACATTTAAACCTCTAGATTGGTAACTGATTTCTCTGTGTGTACCTGTGATCATTCAGCCAGTGAATGGTTCAGAAATATCCATATATATTGATCTTAAGATTTAGGCCTAGTCCACTGTCCCATGGTGTACAGCAGTGGTGACTATGTTCTTCACATACTGTAATCCCCAAATATCAGTCAAACTACTTGTAAGGAAAGCTGACTTTGTTGCATGACACTATCAGGGAGATCATTTCCTGGGCAGAGCCTTAGTGGAGTCTCAGAGGTGGCAGGCAGGAGAGATACTCACACAGGTCTTGAAGGCTGGTGTAAAGCAGATCTTGCAATATAGGAGGAGGGTGTAATTAGCATCGAGTAAGAATTGTGATAGAATGGTTTGGGTTTGCTGGACATATTAAGTCAAGAATTTTAAGATAAACAGTTAAAAAACTCATGGGTTTGAAAAATGTCATTTGGGAATTTTTATTGAAGAGTTGATGGGTCTTCAAGGTAATTCCTATGATAAACAAGTAAGTTACTTGCAATCTTTATCTTTTTAGGCAAAAGTTTCCTGGATTAGTGTAGTTATGTTGATGAAGCCAGTGAAATATAAACTCTTGTTAGTGTAGATAGTAAACTGTGCACAGGTTTCCATTCTTACATATTTTTTAAAGAAGTTTTAAATTTAATTTTTTTAAAGTTTTGATTTAAATTCCAGCTAGTTAACATGTAGTGTAATATTAGCTTCAGGTGTACAATTTAGTGGCTCAACACTTCAATAACGCCCAGTGTTCATCACAAGTGTATTCCTTTATCCCCATCAGCTATTTTATTTTATTCTTTCTAGTCTAATCTTTATTATTTTACTATTTTTTTTGTTCTCCTTTTTCTAGCTCCTTTAGCTGTAAAGTTAGATTGTTTGAGGGTTTGTTTTTTTTTTCATTCTTGAGGTCTGTTTAGCTATAAACTTTACTCCTAGAATTGCTTTCGCTGCATCTCAATTATTTGGGACCATTATGTTTTCATTTTCATTTGTCTCCATGTAACTTTTGATTTCTTGATTGACCCATTCATTGCTTAGTAGCATGTTATTTAACCTCTATGTATTTGTGGTTTTTCCAGATTTTTTTCTTGTGGTTGATTTCTAGTTTCATAGCACTGTGGTCAGAAAATATGGATGATATGCCTTAATCTTCTTGTGTTTGTTGAGACTTGTTTCGTGGCCTAATTATGTGATCTATTCTGGAGATGTTCCTGGTGCACTTGAAAAGAATGTATATTCTGCTGTTTTAGGATGTACTGTTTAAAATATATCTGTTAAATACATCTGGTCCAATGTTTCATTCAAAGCCCCTGTTTCCTTGTTGAGTTTCTGTTTGGATAATCTGTCCATTGATGCAAGTGGGGTGCTAAAGTCTTCTACTATTATTGTATTACTATTGATTTGTTCCTTTATATTTGTTATTAACTGTTTTACATATGGATACTCCCATATGGTTCATAAATATTTACGATTATTACATCTTTGTGTTCAATTGCCCCCCCCCCCCCCCCCCGCTTATGATTATATGTGTCCTTTTTTGTCTCTTGTTTCAGTGTTTCCTTTAAAGTCTTTTTTTTCTGGGGGCACCCGGGTGGCTTAGTTGGTTAAATGTCCAACTTCAGCTCAGGTCATGATCTCGTGGTCTGTGAGTTCGGGCCCTGTGTCAGGCTCTGTGTTGACAACTCAGAGCCTAGAGCCTGCTTCAGATTCTGTCACCCTCTCTCTCTGCCCCTCCCCCACTCATGCTCTGACTCTCTCTGTCTCTCAAAAATAAACGTTAAATTAAAAAAAGTCTTTTTTCTGATATAAGTATTGCCACCCCGGCTTTCTTTTCACATCCATTTGCATGACAAATGTTTCTCCATCCCCTCACTTTCCATCTGCACATGGCTTTCAGTCTGAAATGAGTCTCTTGTAGGCAACATATAGATGGGTCTTAAGTTTTTAAATTTACTCTGTCACCCTATGTCTTTTGATTGGAGCAATTATTCCATTTACATTCAAAGTAATTATTAATAGAGGCTGAGTCAGTTAAGCGTCTGACTCTTGATTTAGGCTCAGGTCATGATCTCGTGGTTCATGAGTTTGAGCCCTGCATCAGCCTCCATGCTGACAGTGTGGAACCTGCTTGGAATTCTGTCTCTCTCCCTCTCTCTTTGCCCCTCCCCTGCTCGCTCTCTCTCTCTCTCTCTCTCTCTCTCAAAATAAATAAGCTTATTTTAAAAACAAAATAATCATTAATAGTTATGTATTTATTGCCATTTTGCTACTTGGTTTGTGGTTGTTTTTGTAGCTTTTCTCTGATGCTTTATTCTCTTGCTCTCTTTCATGGTTTGCTGGCTTTCCCCAGTGATATACTTGGATTTCTTTCTCTTTATTCTTTGTATATCTATTACTAGTTTTTGATTTGTTGTTACCATTTGGTTTATATATGACATCTTCTGTATATGGCAGTCTATATTAAGTTTATGGTCACTTATGCTTGAATCCGTTGTTTACTTCTCTCCGCCTCATGTTTTAGGTATATGGTGTCATATTTCACATCCTTTTATTTTGTGAATCTTTTGACTGATTTTTACAGATGTATGTATTTTTGCCGCTTTTGTGCTTCCTGCTTCCTATACTCTTACTTATGGTCTTTCCTTTCCAGTCAGAGTCCCCTTTAATTTTTGTTGTAGTACTTTCTTAGTGATCATAAACTCCTTTATTTTTTGTTTGCCTGAGAGACTCTTTATCTCTCATTCTCTTCTGAATGATAGCCTTGCTGGATAGAGTATTCTTGGCTGCAGGTTTTTCCCTTTCAGCGTTTTGAATATATCATGCCACTGTCTTCTGGCCTGCAAAATTTCTGCTGAAAAATCCACTGAGAGCCTTATGAGGTTTCCCTCGTGTACAGTTGTCTTCTTTTCTCTTGGCGATTTAAATTTTTTTCATCACTACTTTTTGCCATTTTTATTACTAATGTGTCTTGGTGTGGACTTCCTTGGGCTGATTTTGTTGGAGGATCTCTGTGTCTCCTGGATTTGGATATCTGTTTCCTTCCCCAGATTAGGGAAGTTTTCAGCTATTATTTCTTCAAATAAATTTTCTGCCCTCTTTTCTCTCTTATTTTTCTGAGATTTCTATAATGAAAATATTATTATGCTTCATGGAGTCACCGAGTTTCCTAAATCTATCCTCACTTTGTAAATTTTTGTTCTACCTCCTCAGCTTGATTACTTTCCATTATTCTGTCTTTCAGGTTGGTAATTTGCTCCTCTGCTTCCTCTAGGATGCTATTTATTCTTTCAATTGTATTTTTAATTTCATTTATTTTGTTCTTCATCTGTGCTTGGTTCTTTTTTATCTATTTGTTAAGAGTCTCACTGAGGTCCTCCACTCTTGTCTCAAGTTCAACGAGTATGGTTATAATCATAACTTTAAATTCTCTATCAGGTATAGTACTTATATCTGTTTCACTTAGGTCTCTTGATGTATTTTTGTCCTGTTCTTTCATTTGGGACATATTCTTCTGTCTCCTCATTTTGAATAATTATCTGTGTCTGTTTCTGTGCATTAGGAAAGTCAGGAAGGCCCCCTGCTCTTGAAAGTAATGGGTGGGGCAGGCACTGTTTACAAGGTGGTACTGGTCCTCTTCCACAGAGAACTTGCAGTCACTTCAGAGAGTAGCCATGGTCACTTAGTAAAGTGCATGCAGGTGGGGACATGGTGCCCACAGGCTGTGTGCTGGTCTCTTCCACAGGGGACATGCAGCAGCTGCTGTGGAGACAGGGGCTAGCCAGGGACACTTTGAAAGTGCATGTGGGCAGCAGATGAAGCTTTAATAAGGTGTTCATGTCTTCCCCAGGAAGTGACCAGCTACTACAGCCAGGACTGAGGCCCCACAAAAGGTACAGGTCAGGAGACATGGTATTGTTGAGGTTTACATCATTTTTCTGGGGGAGGGGACCGGCAATGCTGGGACTGAGGCAAGCATGACTGGAAATGGTGGGTCTGCTGAAAGGTTGGGAGGAGGGCCTTGATGTAACCAAGTTAGGTAGCTAGTGTCAGCTCTGCAATGGTTTCTGCAGGTGGCCATGTGTTTATGCTGAGGCAGGGGGAGGGAAATGCTGCCTGCCAACTTTGTTACTGGAGGGGTCTCCCTGTGAGTCCTGCCTCTCCAGGGCCAACACTGAGATAAACAAATAACTCTCCCTCTTGTATGTCCCATTTTTTGAACTGCTGCTTCTACAGTGGCTCTCCACATGCTCTTTGTCATGCTGTCTCTTTAAGGGCAAGGACTCAGCTTCCTAACACCCTCTGGGCTCTCCCATAGCCTAGCCTGCTGATTTTTAAAATTACAGGCTTAAGTCCCACTGGTTGTAAGAACTCATAAAATTTGGCCCCTCTCACTTTCAAAGCCAAATGTTATGGGGATTCATCTTCCCTTTGTGGGCTCCCCCATGTGAAGGTCTATCTCTTACCCTTCTCTGCACCCAAGACTTCCTCCCTTCAGTGGTCAGACCCATAGTGTTTAACTCTCCCCCACATCGCTGCCCTTTATACCCTCTTTTATGTGACCTCATCTTTATTTGTAGGGTTTGTTCTGCGAATCTTTGGGTCATTACCTGGGCTGTTTACACAGATGTATTATCTAGTTGTATACACTGATGTATTATCTAGTTATATCCATGGGACAAGGTGAACTTAGGGTCCTCCTACAAGCCATCTTCCTAACCTCTTAAAATTCTTAATTTTGTTAAGGACAATTAATCAAATTTTGATTTTATAGGTAGTGCTTTTTATATCCTCTTTAAAAAGTCTTTGTATGCTTAAAGTCACGAAGATATATTGTTTTCTTCTAAAAATGTTACTGATTTGGTTTTCAAGTTTAGTTTGATAAACCATTTTATCATTTTATTTTTTTTTTAAGTAAACTCCACATCCAATGTGGGGCTTGAAGTCAAGACTCAGAGATTAATAGTCACATGCTATACTGACTAAGCCAGCCAGGTGCCCCAAACCATTTTATTTTAATTTATTTATTTTTAATTTTTTAAATGTTTATTTATTTATTTATTTATTTATTTATTTTAAGAGAGAGAGAGAGAGAGAGCGAGAGAGAGAGAGAGAGAGGGAGGGGCTGAGAGACAGAGGAAGATACAGAATCCAAAGCAGGCTCCAGGCTCTGCACTGTCAGCACAGAGCCTGATATGGGGCTTGAACCCATGAACCGCGAGATCGTGACCCCCAGCTGAAGTTGGATGCTTAACTGACTGAGCCACCCAGGTGCCCCGCCCCAAACAATTTTAAATTAATGTTTTGTATGCTGTAAGGTAGTGATCAAAGTTCATTTTTTCCACATTGAAATAATGTTGCCCCACTGAATTACAGGGGAATATATATCTATAGTGTTTAATCTGGAAGTGTTTCTGGACTTTCTATTCTCTTCCACTACTCTATTTGTCTGTTCTTATGCTGATACGGAATCATCTGAATTAGTACAGACTTCTATCTAGTAAGGCTTGATAACTGATACATATGTAATATAAATAACTTTGTTCTTCAAGCTTGTGTTTGCTATTCATTGCATTCACATACCAATTTTAGCAGAAGTATGTCAATATCTATACCCAAAACCCTACTTTGTTTTGGGTCAGTTGCAGATTAGTTCTATATCTAAATGTACATGTACCTATAAACACTTAGAGTATTGCCAGGTTCAAATGAAGCAAACAAACTATTTTGTTTCTCTCAAATATTCATCTGAATTACATAAGGAAAGTAGGCTATGAAATTCTAAATGCATAAACTTTTGTTTTTGTTTTTTTACATTGTCCCCTTGAATTGTGGTATAAACCATATAGGATTAGTTTAACTCCCATACTCTCTGGTGCAATCACAAAACTGTAATCCAGTCCCTGTTAATTGGTAAGTCTTGAAGTAATTTCCATGTGTGAAAATATCATGGATTTTACTGAGTCACATTGCTGAAGACTGCGTAGGAAAGGAGATAGCTCCAGAGCTAAGGTAGTTTTCCCATTAACAGAATGTTATGTTCTGTGGTGGGGTACTGTCAGAAATTTCTACAGGAACGAAGTTGAGAAATGTAGCTAATTTCATATCATGAAAACCCAAACCACATCTCTAATCTCTGTCATAATTTTGGGAGAAGTACAAACAACATGATTCTGCTTTTAACTCCCTACAGCAGGCATGGGAGTATTGTTCATATTAAACATAGAAGGAGCACCTGAGAGTGAAGAACGTATCATGGAGTGCCTAAGCCAGTGGTAACTGAACAACATGCAGATGCTTACACTCCAGGCAGGATATTCTGCTTCCCATTGCTACCCAGATGGAGAAGTTGGTCCATCCAATGGCATGGTTGCTCCTCACGCCATCCTGACTATGGTATCCCAAAGAGTAATGCAAATGTTTCAAAACCTCTTTCCTACACCTCTACTCTAAATCTACATATGTAGTGTCCTTTGACAAAATATGAGCCAGGCAATACTGAATAAAATATCTGACTTTGAATAATAGGCTTATTTATATACACAGGTAATTGGTGCTGACAATTGAGGCAACACATTAGAATTTTTTTTCATAGGGAAGATTAATACTCAATTTTAAAGAAGCATAAAATATTTACCTATACTTGCTTCTTGGTAAGTATGTTCTACCAAAACAATTCAGTGTGAAGCCCACAAGCTCTATTCACACTTCCCTTTACAACACATTCTTTTAATTCAAAACTTTAGATGTGGATCTCATCTTATCATTAACTTCAGAATTCCAAAACAGACATGCATTTCATCAGACACAGTGCTTTTTCTTGTGGCCAACCCATAAAACAGAACAAAAGCACTTTGCAACCAGCCAGACATTCACACTACATGGGTCCTTTATACCTTAATGACAATATATAAGAGAAAAAAAGATCCCAGGAGGGAAAAAGCAAGTTGCATCATGAAAACGAAATAATGGCAGATTAAAAGCCATTGTTTAACCATCTTCCCAGCCTCAGAGTAGTTTGCTCCTAGCATGCCCCAGAATCACCCTAAAATCACTGAAGCATTGTTTCTTTGTAATATGATTTTTTGCCAGACATTGGATCTTGCTTCTCCTAGTGACCATCCCTAATTGTTTGCTTCCCAAAAAGTTCCACCCAAGGACTTGGATAAAAATCAATATTCACACATCTGAATTAATTCTGATCTCATCACATGAGGATGAGTGTCGGTTTATTTCAATTATTGTTTTCAGAGCCTCTGAGGAATTGTTTGATTTTCTTCTCCCTCTATTGATGGCTCTTCTTTCTTTTCTACTCCTGTGGAAGCTTTTCTGATGGACAGCGGGACTCTGTGGTATCAGAGTTGATGTTCAAGTGGCTAAAGCCTTCTACTAGCATTTTCCAAGAGGATGCGTTTTGCCCTTTAGAGTTCCCCGAAATAGCTTCCCTTTGAATGAGGCAATAATGGCATTTACACTTATTCTGATCTCTATCATGTGAGAAATAGATCTTTCCTTCCCTTTCAACCCGATAAGGTGCCATGTGATAGTAACTTTTCTGTCTCATGTTCTCCATGAATGTCTTTTTCCTCTGAGGGAACGCTGACTTCTCCCACCGCCTCTCATGTTGGCTCATCTCATCTCTGTATTGCTGTTGGATCGTTTCCTCGGGTAGAGGGGTGAGGTAGTTGCTATTAAAACTGGGGCTAAAGCTAATACGATCCAGGTTTTGCACTTTGGAGAAAGATGACTGGGAAGTTGATGTAAGTTTCTGGGACATTTCTTTTGGTGGAATCAGCAATGAATCAGAATTAAAAGGTGGGGTAACTTTACGTGGAGGATCCATGGACAAATAGTCTCAGCTCAAAGCTACCTTTGAATCTCAGGGCTGGACAGGAAATTGAAACTCAAGGTTCTCAGTTTGCTTGAAATTAATAAGAAAAAAAGACTGCAGCCAAAAGTTGTCAAGCTGAAAAAAAGTGGTGGAAGGAGAAGAAAGAACAGGGAGGGTCATAAAAAATTAGTTTTTATTTTTTAATGTAGAGAAATATCCTTATTTTCTAATGGGAATGAAACCAATAATAATGAAGCATATTAATGATTAAACATAGAGTGAAAGACATATTACAGTGACATTCTTTATCCAGACTCTACTTTTCTCCTGTAAACATGGGACACAAAAATCCACTAGTTTGGCAATTATTATCCTGTTTTGGAGAGTTTTGTATTATTAGTCATAATGAGCAAACCCAGCATCCAGGTCTTAGTCTTTTTACTTTATACCATTTTCTAATAAATGGAACCAGGGCTCCTAAGAGAAACTGTTGGTTCTAGAAGACTAAGGAAACAAATGTCAAATATAATATGGCATCCTTAAAAGTCTGAGGAACTGTTAAAGACAGATGCCTATGCAAATAATCCATCAGTACTGACCTAAGAATTTAGAGAATGTTCTTCCAATCAGTGATATTATAGAAAAGTAATTAACTCAATAAATATTCAGTAAAGCTCACTATGTTTCATGCAGTATCTTGAGTCAGCATCCCACATGCTATGTTTCAGCCAAATTTCATCCTCTTTCTATTCATCACGTGGCCTGTGCTCTAATTTCCACAACCTCATACTTGCTCTTGTGCACAACCTCATACATCCTTTGTCAGGAATGATTTCCTCCATCTTAATCTGGCTGATTGCTAGTTACCTTCACTCTCAGGAGGCTTTCTCTGACCCTCTGGAATTAGGTCATTTCCTGCTAAGTGCAGACAAGTCCATACAATTATCTTCTCTCTAATAGAAAACACTTATCACAGTTTCTTGTCAGTGCTTGTTTTATTGAATGTCTCCCAACAGACTAGTTGGCTCCTTGAGGTCAGAGATCATGCTGTCTTTCCCTCTCTTCAATCCTAGATCCTAACATAATCTGGGATGATGTTTTATATATCTAGTGTCATAGTTAAATATCAGATGTTAGGAGGGAGAAATAATCAAATGTAAAACCATACATCAAATCCTGTTCATCCAACAAAGATTAAATGTTAAATAGAAGAGTGTAGCTAATAAATTTAATTTTTAATAGATGAAATATGATAGACATTCCTTGTAAAACTACAAATATATCAACATTTTATTCAAGTTCAAAATGAGATGATTGGAACTGCAGTCTGAGAGCTCTGCTTTGGGGGGAAAGGCTTCCTGACTCAGAATACCATACACACGGTAAGGGTCAGACCTTTGTTTTCCATCGAATGCTGATGTGTCTGGATATGGTGCCTGGACCTGTGACAACAATTTCTGTACCACAAGGGGATCTGGACTTAGGAGAAGCCCATCCAGTGAGAATAGAAGCTCAGAAATATGGAGTTTGTTACTTTATGGCATCATTGACTTATGAAGTTAATCATGTATATAACTACTCTGCAGTGGACTTTTGTTTCTCTGACATAATTTCTTATCATATCACAAGTTAAACTAATTTAATTATGTTTTCTGCTATGTCAAGAGTGAATCTTAACTAAGTTATTTTAGTTCTCTCTAGTGGCTCATTTCTGGTGGCTGTTTGTCACCAGGGAGACAAAGTTAAGTCCTCTGTTGACTGCTGGGAACCCTCCCAGTGACTTTGACAAACTTCATCCATGACCTTTGGATTCCCCAACAGATTCCTTAAACCCACCCAAGGTGTGTCAGTTTCTACAATGTTCATTTAAAGGTGGGGACCTGAATGATGGTACAATAGGCTACAGAATAAACTATGGGTGTTAGATCCTTACTTTTACAATATATTATTTTACCTCTACTTAAACAACTCACCCAAGGATGAAATAAAGTGAGTGTGTTAGATAGGTAAACTAAGAGAAAAGCATACAAGTGGCACCAACCCCATCGACTTTTGCACATTGGTAGTGCACTGGTAAACTGGTTCTGGTAGCGGGAGGGGAGAATGCACCAGACTGTAACATATGTTGGCTAACTTCTGTCATGTAAACACTCCTGCCTTTACTGATTCAAGCTGCTGACAATCTAACAACTGGTTTGTAAAATCCCTAGATGTTTTTGCACCGGCCCTTATGAATTGGAATGATCTTACTCCTGCAATCACTGAGTGTTGTGAAACTAAAGGAGATTGTCAGGAGTCCTGGCATTTTCCCCCTCCTCACTCATGTGTGACTTTCCCAAGCCTGGCATTAATGGCATCTTTTAGACCATAACTAGGCTGTTTGCAGCCTCATATGTTTCCTTCTGGGGAGAGCAGGAGGAGAAGGATTGGGTCTCAGAGCCTCATCTTCACAGGTGAATGGAACCTCAGGTGCTATGTTTAAGTCTTTGACCAGGGCTCAAAACTTGCCTATGCCTCTCACACCTCCTGACCCTCAATTATGTACCAGAAACTGAGGCACCCAGAGGTACAGCAGCTTGCTTAAGGTCACAGACACAGTTAGTAAGTGATGGGGCTGGAATTCTGCTTCAGATATGCTTTTCCTCAAAGCCAGAGTCAGTGGAGACACATCTGTGCTGTGAGGTGTTTCCTAGGGGGACAGGCACAATAAATCCAAGTGTTTTACTGAGTGGTTGTGGGAACCACGACAAAGTCACGTTTGATTCAAGACATACTCACTCCCTGAAGTCTGAAGTGCAGGAAACCTTCAGTTACAAGGGAGACATAATTATCCATAGAACAAGATTATTGTATAAACTCTGAGACCTGCTTTACTTCCTTTTTAATCTCATCCTTTGATAAATACTACTAAGCAGAAGTAAGTAAATATATAACGTTGGAAAGAATGAGAGATAACACTTACCTTCATACACTCTTAGTGAGACTGAGAGGCAGGCTAGGGATATGCATCAAGATTTACATGTAAACTCCATAAGGTCCATACATTTTCTTTTTAAAAATGTCTTCTAATCAAATGATCAGATTGATGTACAAAGCTTTCTGAACAAAGATATTTACCCTAGCTATATTTGAAAAGGTGTAGAACTGGAAAGAACTTAAATATACATCCATAAAGGTTTGATTGAATAAAATAGACTAGTTCCATGGACAGGGTAATATGCATTTAAAACTTAAGGTTTCAGGCCACACTCAGTAAATAAGACATAGCCTCTGTAGAGAAAATATTATCATCGCAAAGAACATATCCCTCTTGTGGATCAGAGTATCTTACTTTTGCATTAGTTCAGAACCTGGGAGGAGCTGATGTTAAAACAGAATTCAATGTGCAAAAAATTTATTAGGGGAAACATCTGTGAGAGAAAGCATGAATTCAGGGGAAGCTAGGAGAGAGCCTTTAGAACCTTATTCTGGTCTGAACTCTAGTGAAGAACAGAGAAGGAATAAAGGTTGGGTAAAAGCATCTTTGACTACATAGCAGTTCTTTTTTTTTAATGTTTATTTATTTATTTTTGAGAGAAAGAGAGAAAAAGGGAGAGAGAGCGCGCGAGAGAGAGCTCACAAGTGGGGGAGTGGCAGAGAGAGAATCTGAAGCAGGCTCCAGGCTCTGAGCTGTCAGCACAGAGCCCAACACGGGGCTGGAACTCACAAACTGTAAGATCATGACTGGAGCCAAAGTCAGACGCTTAACCAACCCAGGTGTCCCAACACATCAGTTCTAAGTAGAGTTTGCAAAGTCACTGGGGTGGGGGGGAGTCCTTGTGTCACAATTGGCTATCTACTTGTATTGCTAGCCAAAATGGTATATTTAACTTTGAACTCCCACTTGTAACAATGGAAAAACAGACCAAATATATAAAACATTTGCCGGCAAATCCTTGTATATCAGGTAATGTGAAGGACAGTGATCCTTGAGAGAGAAGAAACAAAAGAGATGTGAACAATGACTGCTCAGAGAAGGTTTTCAGGCTACCGCACGTGGGTGGGTGGGGGACCCAGATGGAGCCAGTGGACTTTCTGAGTTGAGAAGAGAGAACTGAGTTTCTGAGAGATCAAGGCAACTAGTGTTCAAAAGATACCAGAGAGGAGAAAGCTGCAATGAGAGAAAACCTTAGGGGTCAAAGGGTCTCCCTCATGTATTAAGCACATGTATGTGATGCCAGGGAAAGTACCATCTGAAAGGATTAGAAGGAACAGTGCCTAGTGCTTGGAGTAGGTGGTAATTGTGCCTGTTAAATCAGTAAGACTGGAAAACCTAGGGATACGTGGGTAACTGGATTAGTACTCAGAGGAGTCTTTTGTCAGTAGTGGGGAGTAAGTATCCCCAGACCTGGTGCTGCTCTAGTTCCACCGAACAGTATTAAAACATAAGTAAATAGATGAATGAATGAACAAATAAATAAGTGAATACACAAAAACTATTGAAGAAGTTGAGGCATAAACATTATTTTCATACACTGCTGGTGTGACTGGAGGGTAGGTTAGGAATATATGCCAAGATTTAAATGTAAAATCTATAGGATCATAAGAGGGTTCCCGTCAACACTTGGGTGTGAGGTAATTTCTGAGGACAGAGAAAGAATCATGTGCTAGGATTAGAGAAGACAATATTTAGTACTTGCACAGAAATTAGAAAAGTACCTGTTCCCAACAGCCAGGCTGGAAAACCTCAGGATTTATGGGATGTTAGGTAGAGTACTCAGAAGGATCATTTCTTGGTCATGGAGAATAATTAGCCATCTACTGCTCCATCTACAGCTCCAGTTATACTAAATCCTAAATGGAAGACCCAAAGAATCAAAGTGTTTCCAAGTAATTTAATTGCATAGTAGAAAAAGCACAAGAATAATTTTAGCATCACAGTAATATCCATCATTCGATAAGGTAGCATCCATTATCATACATTCAATCAAAACTTAGCAGGCATGCAAATAAGCAGGAAAATTCAACTCATAATGGGATGATAAATGAGTCAATTGAGAATAGCCCAGACTGACACAGAAGTTAAAAATAGCAGATAAGAACAGTAAAACAGTTATTATAACAATATTCCATATGTTTAAAAAGTTAAGAGCACTGAATAATATATAGAATAGTTGAATCACTATATTGTACACCTGAAACTAATATAATACTGTATTCTCACTTTACTGGAATGAAAATTTTAAAAATTAAATTGAAAAAAGTCAAGATATGTAAAATACCAAAAAAAAAAACAAAAAACCCACAAATGGACTATAGATGAATTGCAGAAAAAGTACTGAACTTTAAAGATAGCAATATAAGTTATCCAAAATTAAATGAAGAGGAAAAAGAAATGTTTTTATAAATTCACAGAGCATCAGTGAGCTGTGGGAGAACTTCCAGCAGCTCTCATATATGTGCAATTGGGGTCCCTGGAGGAGTGGATCAAGAGGTGGGGACAGATAAAACATTTGAAGAAATAATGCCCCCAGTTTTTCCATATTGATGAAAACTATAATCCCACAAATGGAAGAAACTCAATAAAGCACAAGTAACATGAAGGAAACTATACTAAGGCACATGATAATCAAATTGCTCAAAACCAGTGATAAAGAGAAAATCTTAAAGCAACCAGAAAGGTAAAAAATGTTAATTACCCAGAGGGATTTTTCCTGAGAAACAACCCAAGTAATGACAACGTAAGCAACATTTGCTAAAGCAAAAAGAAAACCTCTGAGCCTAGAATTCTATAAGCAGTGAAAATATTTTTTCAAAAATAATGACAAAATAATGTCCTAAATAACATCTTTTTCACATACACAGAATCTAAGAGGATTAATCAACAGCAGACCTCCCCTTATAAGAAATGTTCAAGCAAGTCATTCAGGCAGAAGGAAAACAGCACCAAATGGGAACATAGATTTCTGCAAAGCAATGGAAAGTACCTGAAATAGTAACTGCATGGGTAGAGGTATAAGATGTTTTTCTTACTATTTAAACTCTTTGAAAGATATTTGACTCTTCATGAAAAAAATAACAATGTAATGTAGGGATTTAAACATATGTAAAAGTAGGGGCACCTGGGTGGCTGAGTCGGTTAAGCATCTGACTTTGGCTCAGGTCATGATCTCATGGTTCATGGGTTTGAGACCCGTGTCGGGTTCTGTGCTGACAGCTCAGAGCCTGGAGCCTGCTTCGGATTCTGTGTCTCCCTCTCTCTCTCTCTGCCCCTCCCCTGCTCGTGTTCTGTCTCTATCTCTCTCAAAAATAAATAAACATTAAAATTGTTTTAAACACATGTAAAAGTAAAATGTATGGAGAAAAACCCACAAAGGTTGGGAGGAGGGAAATGAAATATTAATGTAATGTTCTCATTAAGTTAAATAAACATAGCTTTATTTAAAAGTATACTGTGATAAAATAAAAGTACATTTTAAGCTCAAGATCAAACCCTCAAATAACAACCAAAGTTATTGCTAATAAGCCAACAAAAGATAAAATGGAACCAGAAAATATTACCAAAAAGGCAGAAAAAGGCAGAAAGGGAATAAAGTGCATATGGAACAGAAACAAAATCAGCCTCCCAGGAATAGTCTTATCTTATTATCACTGCCACACTCAGTCATGGACTGAGAGCAGCCTGTGGGAAATGTGGTCTAATAAAAATGTGGAGATGGATTTCAGAATGCAATAGCTGGTGGCCTAAGACAATTACCTTCCCTACAGGCAGAGTTATGAGATGTACTTCCTAATGGCAGTCACGCTAATGCCTCTGTCTGGATAACTCCTTCCCTCATCCTGATTAACTTCTATCCCTTCAGTTCTGAGGTTCAGGGCACTTCTTCAGGCAAGCACATCTGACTTCTCTAAAAGGCAGATGCTGACAAAGTCCCCTTTATTCTCTCTAACTTAGGTAAGTACTTACAAATTTGCTGTAACTGCTCATACAATCATGTATCTCTCCCAAGCCCCAAGCCCACTAGAGTGTGATTTCGGAGTTGTAACAGCAGTGCCCAGCTCAGTGTTCTTGGAATTCATAGAATACACACTCCCTCTTCAGGAGTGTGTAGGGTTCTTCTCAATGCCTGCAGCATTGTTCCTCTACATACCCTTGTTCTCTGATCCCTCACCGTCTTCAAGTATCTGCTTAATGTCACCTTCTCAACAAGACTGGCCATGAACACACCATTTAAAACTGCATACCCACCAATCAGCACTCCCACTCCTCCTTTCTTTCACTACTTTTCTAACAGCACATTACCTTTGACTGCATTTCATCATTTGTTGATTTATTTATATTGTTTATCATTGTCTCTCCCACTAGAATATAAACTCAACAAGGGCAGGCATTTTAGATTGCTTAGTTCACTGGTGCATCCCCTGCTCCAACAACACTGCCTGGCACATAGATTATTCTTAATCAATATTTGTGGCTGAAATGAATTAAGTGCCCGATGCTAAGTAGGTGTTCAGCAAATGGTAGGCTTTATTAACGCTGCTTTCCTGGTTGAGTGATACTGGACAGGAGGTAGTCAGAGAACAGTGCAAATTGCTAAACACAGAGGGAGGAAATTGCTTGGATGTGGTCACCACCATCCACCTAGTTCTACCCAGAGTACAGTCCTGACAGTTGTTTTGGACTAAGTGGGTGCCTCTCACTTCCCCAGAGTACAGGCTGTCCTTATTAGTCAGCCACCCACACCCAGCATGGAGAGGGACACTGAGGCAGAAAGCAGGAGCTGGATTGTTTGGTAGTTTCCTCTATGACATCACATCAAACCTCACATTTACATTTGAAGTGCTTAAAATTCCTAGTCATACCATGTTCAACTGTAAATATCAACAACAGATATGTTGCCATGAGAAAGAGAAATGTTTTCACTGCAACCTGATGTGTTCGTTCTGTTAAAGATCAATTAGGAGTACTGAGAATGATTATTATTGACAATCACCAAGTGTTGAACACATAAAACTATAATAAGATTTATTAGGCTTATTTAACTGACGAGGAACAGACTTAGCAAAGGAACATAGACTAAGGTTAATAGAGTCAATAAGAGGCAATGCACTGATTTACCAGATCAACCTGTGAGCTTTCTCTCACAGATTTCCAATATTCACTTTTTTAGGAAAACTGTATTATAGATAAACTTCAAATGATAGGATTGGGTTCACAGGCAGATATGAATACTTAGCTAGTTTTTTATTCAACAAACAGAGGTTAAAGCTGCTTGAGAATTCACAGAGCTTCACTGGATAGAATATGATGGAAGCTCAAAAACACTGAATAAAAAATAGTCTAATTTTGGCTCATATGAAGGTAATTAGAAATAGAATTTTCACATAATTGATATATGCAACCTAAGACACAGCACATGAATCTTTAATTTTCTACCAAATAGTATACATTGTATCCTATAAAATAATAAAGGTACAATATTCAGAGAGTCATATAACTCCAAACACACAGAAAAGAAAATAGATCACAGGCAAACACTAACATTTTTACATCTCTCTATCCAACCATTTTGTTTCTATGTGTCGGTATGGATATATGTATATATACTTTACAGCATTAAAATGTACTTTATATACATTTTTTTTTTGGTCCAGCATGTTTTGTTAAATTGTTGTATTTTTTTTAAGTTTTAAATGTTTATTTATTATCAAGAGAGAAAGAGAGACACAGTGTGCGAGTGGGGGAGGGGCAGAGAGAGAGGGAGACAGAATCTTAGTCAGACTCCAGGCTCCGAGCTGTCAGCACAGAGCCCGAGGTGAGGCTCGAACTCACAAACCACGAGATCATGACCTGAGCCATAGTCAGATGCCTAACCAACTGAGCCACCCAGGCACCCCTAAATTGTTTTATTGTTAAATTGACTTATTTTCTTTAAAAATTCAATAACGTTAAAAGCAAATATTGGGGCGCCTGGGTGGCTCAGTCAGTTAAGCGTCCGACTTCGGCTCAGGTCATGATCTCGCAGTCCGTGGGTTTGAGCCCCGCGTCGGGCTCTGTGCTGACAGCTCAGAGCCTGGAACCTGTTTCGGATTCTGTGTCTCCCTCTCTCTCTGACCCTCCCCCGTTCATGCTCTGTCTCTCCCTGTCTCAAAAATAAATAAACGTTAAAAAAAAATTAAAAAAAAGCAAATATTGAACAGTGGACATGTAGAAAAGGAGAACAATATGGGGAAAATCTGAGATAGTACAAATCTCATATTAAAATCGATGTAGGGGCGCCTGGGTGGCGCAGTCGGTTAGGCGTCCGACTTCAGCCAGGTCACGATCTCGCGGTCCGTGAGTTCGAGGCCCGCATCAGGCTCCGGGCCGATGGCTCGGAGCCTGGAGCCTGTTTCCGATTCTGTGTCTCCCTCTCTCTCTGCCCCTCCCCCGTTCATGCTCTGTCTCTCTCTGTCCCAAAAATAAATAAAAAACGTTGAAAAAAAAATAAAAATAAAATATAAAATAAAATAAAATCGATGTGAAATAAACAGAGTCACTGGTTGATTGAAAAGACATGATTTTTGTGTATCAATATTATATGCCCACAAAAGCAAGAGAATCACTTGGGAAATATCTTAAAATGAAATACTGAGAAAATCCAAAATGAAATTCGTAGTGTGTCATAGAAGGAAATAGTAAAACTTTACTTACCACTCAAAATAGAATTTAAATGAATGAAGAGAACTTCAAGATAGCTTGGTAGTGAGGATGGTAGTTAGCTGAGCTGGGGATGAAGGGTGATAGTCACCCTGGTCTTCCACCCTTATGAATCCTCTAGGACACAGTGACATCATGGATCTACCTCACAATTACAAGGCTGTGTTGCTATGGCACACTAGGGGTGCCATTTTTGGGACCACATCCTATTACCTCCCTTCAATCCTAATGCCTCTACTTTTACTTTACTTTACTTCTTTACTTTACCTTACTTTACTTTACTTTACTTTACTTTACTTTACTTTACTTTTGGGGGAGGGTGGAATAAAAATATCATAGTACATAACAAGGAATTATGGTATATTCCAGCCCCAAATACTACTGACAGAGACTGGACATGTGTCTGGATCAGATGACCCATAAATTATTAATATGTTCACCCTTTAGTGCTTCTGAGGGAATAAGATTTGGGGGACACGGGGATATTTGTCTATTTTGTGTACTGCTGTAACCCAAACATCTGGAACATTTTTTGGCACATTGTAGGCACTTAATAAATCTTCCTAGATTGAACAGATTGGTCTGGCTCCCCCATGAAACTATAAGAACCTCCAGGGCAAGGACCCTGAACTTTGGAAACCATTCCTCCAGGACACTGCTAAACTCCTGCTAGGTATCACTGAATATTGACTCAATCAAGCAAATAAATTCCCAAACACAGTCAATGAGTGTTTGAATTTTTACTTTAGAGTTATTATTTTCTCTGTAGTGCACCTGAACTGTGACTGAATAATTTTCTTTAACTAAAAAACACCATTTAGTTAAAAAAACACACACACACACACAAGTACGCAACTAATTAAATATAGGAAAAAGAAAATAAAACTATGAAATTTTTACAAATAAGGTTCAGATTGGGTAGTAAAAATGCTATAATTCTCTAAATTTCATAGAGACAGAGTAGAGTGGTTGTTTCAGGGGCTGGGAGAAAGATGAACAAAGAGTTAATTGATAAAGAGTTTCAGTTTTGCAACATGAAAAGGGTTCTGAAGATTGAGTGGGCGACAATATGAATGTACCTAAACTTCCCCTAGAAGTTGAGGGACCAGATGACAGAAGCTTGTGGCAAGAATGATTTAAGAAGAGATTTGGGAAGAAGTCTGGAGAAGATGGCGGCATAGGTGGACACAGGGCTCACCTCATCCTGCTGACCCGCTTAGATTCCACCCACATCTGCCTAAATAACCCAGAAAACCGCCAGAAGACTAGCAGAATGGACTCTCTGGAGCCAAGCGTAGACAAGAGGCCCACGGAAGAGGGTAGGAAGGGCAGAGAGACGGTACGTGCTATGCGGACTGGCGGGAGGGAGCTGAGGCAGTGGAGGGGCAGCCCGCCCTTCAAAGCAGAGCCCCTGAAGTGTGGCTTGCAAAAGCAGAGCAGCCGGATGGAGTGAGTTCTGACAGCCAATGGGACTTAACATCTGGAAGGTTAAAAGTCAACAGCTCTGCTCTCAGAGAACAGGTAGGCCAAGAGGACACTGGGAGGGAGAGTTGTTGAGCCCCGGGAGACAGAGCTCAGCTTGGCAGGGGAAAAAAGCCCCCTGGGAAGCACCATCTCCCTCTCCCATCCCCCAGGCGATATTCCAAAGGGAACCAGTTCCCGGCACGGAACTTGCTATCACCACGCAAATGCCCAACGCTGTGCTTCCGTGGATCCATCCCTCCACTGGGCCTGCCTCCCTCCTGGTGCTGCAGGGCCCCTCCCGCAGGGGACCACCGACGGCAAAGTGAGCTAAGCCTACACCTCCCGCGCCTGTGCACCTTGGATCCACCCTGGCTAATACACCAGGTCCCATTGAAGCAGCACCACAGGCTTGGCAGTGTGCAAGCAGCCCAGACAGGGGCCACATCACTCCACAGTGAGTCCTGCCCCTGGGAGAGGGGAACATAAGGTACACACCAGTCTGACTGTGGCCCCAGCGGTGGGCTGGGGGCAGACATCGGGTCCGACTGCAGCCCCGACCACCAACACAAGTTCCTTCCGACAGCACAGGGGAAGTGCCCTGCAGTTTGGAGCTACCACAGGGACTACGCAAAATGATGAAATGGAAGAATTCTCCTCAAAAGAAACTCCAGGAAGTACCGACAGCTAACAAAGTGATCAAACCCGATTTAAGCAATATAATGGAACAAGAATTTAGAATAATCATCATAAAATTAATCTCTGGGCTTGAAAAAAGCATAGAGGACAGCAGAGAATCTATTGCTACAGAGATCAAGGGGCTAAGAAATAGTCATGAGGAGCTGAAAAATGCTATAAATGAGGTGCAAAATAAAATGGAGGTGGCCATAGCATGGATTGAAATGCTATGGAAGAGGAGAGAATAGGTGAATTAGAAGATAAAATTATGGAAAAAGAGGAAGCTGAGAAAAAGAGAGATAAAAAAATCCAGGAGTATGAGGAGAGAGTTAGAGAACTAAGTGATGCAATCAAATGGAACAATATCTGTATCATAGGAATTCCAGAAAAGGAAGAGAGAGAGAAAGGGGCTGAAGGAGTACATGAACAAATCATAGCTGAGAACTTCCCTGATCTGGGGGAGGAAACAGGCATTGAATTCCAAGAGGCACAGAGAACTCCCTTCAGACGTCACCTGAATCTATCTTCTGCACGACATATCATAGTGAACCTGGCAAACTACAAGGATAAGGAGAGAATTCTGAAAGCAGCTAGGGATAAATGGGCCCTAACATACAAAGGTAGACACATAAAGGTAGTAGCAGATCTATCTACTGAAACTTGGCAGGACAGAAAGGAATGGCAGGAAATCTTCAATGTGCTGAACAGAAAAAAATATGCAGCCAAGAATCCTTTATCCGGCAAGTCTGTCGTTCAGAATAGAAGGAGAGATAAAGGTTTTCCCAAACAAACAAAAACTGAAGGAATTCATCACCACTAAACCAGCCCTACAAGAGATCCTAAGGGGGAATCTGTAAGTGAAATGTTGCAAGGACCACCAAGTACCAGAGACATCACTACAAGCATGAAACCTACAGATATCACAATGACTCTAAACCCATATCTGTCAATAATAACACTGAATGTAAATGGATTAAATGCTCCAACCAAAAGACATAGGGTATCAGAATGGATAAAAAAAAAAAAAAGACCCATCTATTTGCTGTCTACAAGAGGCACATTTTAGACCCGAGGACACCTTCAGATTGAAAGTGAGGGGATGGAGAACTATCTATCATGCTACTGGAAGTCAAAAGAAAGCTGGAGTAGCTGTACTTATATCAGACAAACTAGACTTTAAATTAAAGGCTGTAACAAGAGATAAAGAAGGGCATTATATAATAATTACAGGGTCTATCCATCAGGAAGAGCTAACAATTAAAAATGTCTATGCGCCGAATACGGGAGCCCTCAAATATATAAAACAATTCATCACAAATGTAAGCAACCTTATTGATAAGAATGTAGTAATCTCAGGGGACTTTAATACCCCACTAACAACAATGGATAGATCATCTAGATGCAGGATCAACAAAGAAACAAGGGCCCTGAATGATACATTGGATCAGATGGACTTGGCAGATATGTTTAGAACTCTGCATCCCAAAGCAAGAGAACATACTTTCTTCTCCAGCGCACATGGGACATTCTCCAAGATAGATCACATACTGGGTCACAAAAAGGCCCTTCATAAGTATACAAGAATTGAGATCATACCATGCACACTTTCAGACCACAATGCTATAAAACTTGAAATCAACCACAGGAAAAAGTCTGGAAAACCTCCAAAAGCATGGAGATTAAAGAGCACCCTACTAAAGAAGGAGTGGGTCAACCAGGCAATTAGAGAAGAAATTAAAAATATATGGAAAGAAATGAAAATGAAAAGACAACAATCCATGCCCTTTGGGATGCAGCAAAGGCAGTCCTGAGAAGAAAATACATTGCAATCCAGGCCTATCTCAAGAAACAAGAAAAATCCCAAATACAAAATCTAACAGCACACCTAAAGGAAATAGAAGCAGAACAGCAAAGACACCCCAAACCCAGCAGAAGAAGAGAAATAATAAAGATCAGAGCAGAAATAAACAATAGAGAATCTAAAAAAAACTGTAGAGCAGATCAATGAAACCAAGAGTTGGTTTTTTGAAAAAATAAACAAAATTGATAAACCTCTAGCCAGGCTACTCAAAAAGAAAAAGGAGATGACCCAAATAGATAAAATCATGAATGAAAGTGGAATTATTACCATCAATCCCTCAGAAATACAAGCAATTATCAGGGAATACAATGAAAAGTTATATGCCAGCAAACTGGACAACCTGGAAGAAATGGACAAATTCCTAAGCACTCACACACTTCCAAAACTCAAACAGGAACACATAGAAAATTTGAACAGACCCATAACCAGGGAAGAAATTGAATCAGTTATCAAAAATCTCCCAACAAATAAGAGTCCAGGACCACATGGCTTCCCAGGGGAATTCTTCCAGACATTTAAAGCAGAGATAATACCTATCCTTCTTAAGCTGTTCCAAAAAATAGAAAGGGAAGAAAAACTTCCAGACTCATTCTATGAAGCCAGCATTACTTTGATTCCTAAAGCAGACAGAGACCCAGCAAAAAAAGAGAACTACAGGCCAATATCCCTGGTGAATATGGATGCAAAAATTCTCAATAAGGTACTAGCAAGTCGAATTCAACAACATATAAAAAGAATTATTCACCATGATCAAGTGGGATTCATTCCTGGGCTGCAAGCTGGTTCCACATTCTCAAATCAATCAATGTGATACATCACATTAATAAAAGAAAAGAAAAGAACCATGTGATCCTATTGATCAATGCAGAAAAAGCAATTGCAAAATTCAGCATCCTTTCTTCATAAAAACCCTCGAGAAAGTCGGGATAGAAGGAACATACTTAAACATCATAAAAGCCATTTATGAAAAGCCCACAGCTAACATCATCCTCAATGGGGAAAAACTGAGAGCTTTCCCCCTGAGATCAGGAACACGACAGGGATGTCCAATCTCACCGCTGTTGTGTAACATAGTGTTGGAAGTTCTAGCATCAGTAATCAGACATCAAAAGGAAATCAAAGACATCAAAATTGGCAAAAATGAAGTGAAGCTTTCACTTTTTGCAGATGACATGATATTGTACATGGAAAACCCGATAGACTCCACCAAAAGTCTGCTAGAACTGATACAGGAATTCAGCAAAGTCGCAGGATGCAAAATCCATGACACAAATCACTTGCATTCTTATACACTAACAATGAAGGAACAGAAAGACAAATAAAGAAACTGATCCCATTCACAAATGCACCAAGAAGCGTAAAATACCTAGGAATAAATCTAACCAAAATGTACAAGATCTGTATCCTGAAAACTATACATAGCTTATGAAGGAAATTGAGGAAGATACAAACAAACGGAAAAATATTCTGTGCTCATGGATTGGAAGAATAAATATTGTTAAAATGTCAATACTACCCAAAGCTATCTACACATTCAATGCAATCCCAATCAAAATTACACCAGCATTCTTCTCGAAGCTAGAACAAGCAATCCTAAAATTCATATGGAACCACAAAAGGCCCCGAATAGCCAAAGTAATTTTGAAGAAGACCAAAGCGGGAGGCATCACAATCCCAGACTTTAGCCTCTACTACAAAGCTGTAATCATCAAGACAGCATGGTATTGGCACAAAAGCAGACACATAGACCAACGGAATAGAATAGAGACTCCAGAATTAGACCCACAAAAGTATGGCCAAGTAATCTTTGACGAAGCAGGAATGAACATCCAATGGAAAAAAGACAGTCTCTTTAACAAATGGTGCTGGGAGAACTGGACAGCAACATGCAGAAGAATGAAACTAGACCACTTTCTCACACCATTCACACAAATAAACTCAAAGTGGATGAAGGACCTGAGTATGAGACAGGAAGGCATCAAAACCCTAGAGGAGAAAGCAGGACAAAACCTCTCTGACCTCAGCCGCAGCAATTTCTTACTTGACACGTCTCCAAAGGCAAGGGAATTAATTAAAAGCAAAAATGAACTATTGGGACCTCATCAAGATAAAAAGCTTCTGCACTGCAAAGCAAACAATCAACAAAACGAAAAGGCAACCAACGGAATGGGAAAAGATATTTGCAAATGACATATCGGACAAAGGGCTAGTATCCAAAATCTATAAAGAACTCACCAAACTCCACACCTGAAAAACAAATAATCCAGTGAAGAAATGGGCAGAAGACATGAATAGACACTTCTCTAAAAGAAGACATCCAGATGGCCAACAGGCACACGAAGAGATGCTCAATGTCACTCCTCATCAGGGAAATACAAATCAAAACATGATTTATCTGGTTTTGATACATATTTTTAAAAATACAGTGAGATATCACCGCATGCCAGTCAGAGTAGCTAAAATGAACAAATCAGGAGACTATAGATGCTGGAGAGGATTTGGAGAAATGGGAACCCTCTTACATTTTTGGTGGGAATGCAAACTGGTGCAGCCACTCTGGAAAATAGTGTGGAGGTTCCTCAAAAAATTAAAATAGATCTACCCTATGGCCCAGTAATAGCACTGCTAGGAATTTATCCACGGGATACAGGAGTGCTGACGCATAGTGGCTCTTGTACTCCGGTATTTATAGCAGCACTTTCAACAATAGCCAAATTATGGAAAGAGCCTAAATGTCCATCGATTGATGAATGGATAAAGAAGTTGTGGTTTATATACACAATGGAATACCACTTGGCAATGAGAAAGAATGAAATATGGCCTTTTGTAGCAACATGGATAGAACTGGAGAGTGTTATGCTAAGTGAAATAAGTCATACAGAGAAAGACAGATACCATATGTTTTCACTCTTATGTGGATCCCGAGAAACTTAACAGAAGACCATGGGGGAGGGGAAGGGTAAAAAAAAGGTAGAGAGGGAGGGAGGCAAACCATAAGAGACTCTTAAAAACTGAGAGCAAACTGAGGGTTGATGGGGGGTGGGAGGGAGGGGAAAGTGGGTGATGGGCATTGAGGAGGGCACCTGTTGGGATGAACACTGGTGTTGTATGGAAACCAATTTGACAGTAAATTTCATATTTAAAGAAATAAAATAAATAAAACATAATAAAATAATCTCAGCCTCAGGGGTGTCAAGGGAGATAGCCATATATTTAATGAGGGTCTCCTTCAACCTCTGTAGGAAGGCTATTGGGCTCTCATTCTGTGTTTGTAAAATAGTGGCTAATTTAGTATAATTTAGGGGCTGAGTCTTAGATATTTTAATGTTTTTTAAAATACAAGCTTGGAAGTGGCAGCAATACCATTCCCCAATCAGGATTTTGAGGTGGAACTGCCTGAGTTCTAGTTAGGGAGTTGCAAGTTCCCTATAGGACCTCCAGTCCCATGGTAATTAATGAGTTGCCCATCCCCATATCTCTTAGCTGCTGCCTGAACCCCACAATTTTCTGTCTCATTAAGAGTCTGATTTAACAAAAGCATTATATCTTTCCAGGTCAACTCAAAAACATATGTAATATGCTGAAAAACCTCTATATACTTATCCGATGAGAACATTTATCTACTTCTCCTTTATCTGTCTTAAACCTTGTAATGTAAAAGGTTTCTCCTTCTGGCATTCTAGCTTCTCATAAGGGAAACATGTCTGTTATATTACAGGGCGGGCCCAGATGAGGTGGGCAGTAGGGAGCAGAACTGCACTTTTTATATAGATTGAGAACCCAAGGAGGTGGAGGTGGAAGACTTCCTTTCCTCCTTCTCTAGGTCTGCTTTGGATACAGGTAAGGGGCCCTTAATTGTTTCCCCTCCAGAACGGGTTGCCATTAAATCAGGATCCACCTTACAGTACTTACATGTATCTCGATTTTTTAAAAATCTTAAACCAGTGTATATTTAAAATCCATTTAATATAAAATTTCCTTTTAAAGATTTCCCTCATGAACCTTCTAAACTTTCCTTTGTATTCAGATTTTGTCCCAAGCCATTTGTCTCCAAATAGCCAGTCTCATTGAGGACAAAATTACTTTCTTTTACCTTTCACAAAAATGTATTTCCATTCCTTATATTTTTCTTACATATCCATCTTTTTTTACATACAGAGTTGTTTTTTTATTTCCATCAGCCTTAATTACATTTAGCAGAATTGTAACTCCTAGAAACCATAGTCTCCAGGGAAAACTCAGTAGTAATCAATTGTGAACTGTCTGTTACATCAGGATTCCTTAGATGTCAAACTTATGAATCAATTAAGCACAAAACATGTTTTTTTAACAGACCCAAATATCCTTAGTTTTTCTGCAACAAGTCAAAAGCACAAACCCACATCTAGTAATTAGTGCTTTTGCCTTTTATCTCATTAGACATACAATGAATTTAATCTTAATTAATCATGCAAGTAAAACTTTAACGTTTTAGGTCACCAAAGACTTTGAAAGCTATTTTAACAATTACCCATGAAAACTATGAGACAGACAACATTAAACATTATTTAAGTTATTCTTTTGCTAACAAATTGGAACAGAGATAACATGAGCTTATCTGACCTTCAGCAAATCTAGATAGAATAAAAGTTTTGTTTTGTTTTCCACTAGTGGAATTAGGCAGTCCATGCCAGTCTGGAGCAGACAGGGAATTTCCCTGAAACAAAGTGAGTTTGGGCAGCTGCTGGGGAATATTTCTTAAGGTCCCCGTTCTGAGGTAGACTGACCAGAGACCGTTGGCTCTAACAGTTGGTTTTGAGGAATTCTCCCCATCCTGGTATCCTAGATGGGTACCTCCCAGTGAACACTGTCGCAGGACAAGCATGAGGGAAGAGGTCATTTTGTCCACCTGGCCTCTCCTCTCATGGGGATTTAGACACCTCTTAGCATTGGCAGGTCAGTAAAAACCCCAGACTTGTATCAGGCCTCTGCGGACCTGATTCTGCCTTGAGCCATATGAGGTCTTCACGGAATCTCAGGGTAGGACCCACTCAGGCTCCATAGCCGAAAACGTGGAGCATAGGCACTCACACACACATTTAGACAGATGACAGATTTCCACTCAGGATTTCCCTGTCCTATGTGGAGACTATATCACCAGGGAGGTGATCAAGCTCCCCTTCCGCCTCTAGGGCAGGCCTGAATTCCGTCCTAGGTCCCCGGGGACATTTACCCAATCTGATGTCCCATCCTGGCAGAATTTTCCTATTCCCCCTGGAGTCCGTTCAGCGAAGTGGTGGCCAAATATTGTCAGGCCCTGCGAGGGGGGACGGGGCGGGGGGATCCAGTGAAATCACCGGTGGCATGCCTTCCTTTCTGTCACAGGGGCCCAAGAAGAGTGGCCTTCTTGCTGGCCTCCGACAATGGTGACTCAAAGGACAAGCGCGGCTGTGGGCTTCCTGACCAATGCACCAAAAATGTTACAGCAAATACTTGGTGGCCAGGAAGAGACAAGCGACACACACTCGGGATTGGAAAAGACTATTTATTCTGCACCAGTGCCGGCCCAGTGGAATCAGGTCAGAAGACTTAGCCCTGAACCCTGGGTCTGGCCTTCTTTTATGTGTGGGATTGTAGGGGTATAAGGGGAAAAAAAGGGGGGTGCACATATTGACTGTGCTACACGGGAACTTGACAGATGCAGGAGGTAAGCAAGATGACAGAAGACAAAAGCATGCAAGGGAAAATCTGGTCTCGGACATCTAGCTGGCCCCCTTTTTTTACCTGCCCTTCCCATATTTCCTTCTCACCATGAGCTACATCAACATAACGTTGCTATCACAAAAACCTCTTGCTTAGGAAAATAAAAGTTGAAAACAACTCTATTGTCCATTCCAGGAACTAACTGAAAGATCCATCAACTCTTCAGTAAAAAGTGCCAAATGACATTTTTCAACCATAAGGAATTTGAAACTTTCGACTTAATATTCTTGCCTTGCTGTGTCCACCAAACCTACACCATTTTAGCCCTATTTTTACTCAGTCTTCATCACAACCTCCCCCAACGTTGAAAGAATTGTTCTACTCCGACTTCACAATTTGAATACATATCTCTCCTGTCCGGCCACCTCAAAGACTCTGCTAAGACCCTGTCCAGGTAGTGTTTTCCCTGACAGAGTTATCCAGTAAAGTCAGCTTTATTATCAAGTTGTTTGATTTTTGGAAAGCACAGTACATGACAAGCATAGTCACCATTACTGAACGTAACGAACCAGTGGACTGAGCTTAAACCCCAGGACCAATATGGATAGAAACTTCTGAAATGTGCACTGATTGAAGGACCACAGGTACTTAGAGAAATCAGTTACCAAACCACAGGTTTAAATGTGCAGTAACACAAGCAAAAAAGGTAAAGAAAACAGTTGTTAATGTATTTATTATACAGAGGAGAGCAAATTCACTCAAGTATGACAGCAAACCCAGAAGCATGGAAGGGAATGATTGATCAAAGCATGTATAAAAATAGTATTAAAGTACTTAGTATCTATTTTTGTTACAGATATCTTTCTGAGAAACATTCAGCACTAACGGTGACTTGTAACTGTCTGTCCCCAAAGTATCTGGTTGCAAAAGAGAGCTCGGGCAGGAGGAAAAAGGCCACTCTTCAAGCACCATGTCGGGAACTCTGCGGACACTGCCTTCCCACGCCTTGGCTGCAGGCGTGGGAAGAAGTCCACGAACATTGCATACACCCACGTCAGTACGCATACACCCAGTCAGTACGCACATATCCACGTCAGTACGCACACACGTTGCACCAGGCCTTTCCTGCGCATGCCCATTGTTAAGAAAGACCGTTGCTGAGCACGCGCCCTGCTGCCCACGCGTCCTGTGAGCAGAGCTGAGGAAGAAGCGGTGGTGTGGGCGGTGTCGTGATCTTTCTGGCTGCCTGCCCTCAACCGGTAGGTCCACAAATCAGTCCTTCCAGGACTTTAAGTGTGAGTGACTGTGAGGAGAGTGCCAGTGGGCCTCGGGCGGGTCGGGACGGTAGATCTGTGGCCTCGGAGGAGGAAGTTGCTAGGAGTTAGCGTTCTTCTCCTCACAGGCGTCGCGGCCGCCATGGCCCTCGTCCTCGTGGCGGTGGCACGGGGACAAGTGAGGACAGCTGGCGGCCGAGGACGGGGGAGGTGAAGACAGGGTGGGTCTTGGGGGCGTTCTTTGAGGTATCTGAGTCCTGCAAGCACCTGGAACTGCCGGCGGAGCACTGAAGCCAGAGTCCTCAGTGGGACCCTGGGTGGGAGGCGGGCCAGGCGGTACAGAACAGGTCTGGAACGGGTGCCTGTGGGCGGGGGTGGGGAGCGGTCAGTAGGTTAAGTGGCTGACGCTGGATCTCAGGTCAGGTCTAGATCTCAGGGTGGTGAGTTCGAGCCCCACCTGGGCTCCAGGATGGCCGTGAAGTCTACTTAAAACAAAAAACAAAAAACGGTGTGTGGGGCTGGAAACGGGGAACGGTGTGGGGTTGGAGCTGCGTCCCGGAGATTTGTATCGCACTGTGCAGGGTGTCAAGGGAGGAGCCGGCTCACTGGTCAGTATCGAAACTAGACACCTTGAGCCCTGGTGGTGGGAAGACAGCCATAGGCAGTACGCAAACGATTAAGACTTCTCTGTGTTCCAAGGAAACCTTATTTAAGAGGCAAAATGGGCCCAGTAACTGGGAATGTGGAAACAGTAGCGACTCAGGTTTAAATATCCAGCATTGTTTTCTCACATGCCTTTATGATGGGGAATCTAGCTGTGAAACTAAGCCTCGCGTTTTCTCCTGTCCTTAAGGTGATTTGACTGCCAGTTTGGCCGATGTGAATGATCTTGCAGCCCGTTTATTTGGTGTGACCACAGCATGTACACTATCCTTACGCAAGGTTGATTTTGAAAGTATTTTCAAAGTAAAAAAAAATTAAAATGTTACGCCTTGGAGGTGGTGTACCTAGCCTTTAGAATACATTTTCCAAATACTGATATTCTACTTTCAGGGTGAAAAATGAGTGGGCGTGTGAGAACAAGGTCTAAATCTAAACAAAGAAAGGATGATGGCAAGGCTAACCAGCCAGCTGCACCTGTGGCTGTGAGTACTTCAGCAATTGATGTTCTATACCATCAGTTTACTTCTCTGAAAATTTTGTTGACCTACCAACGTACAGATACAGTGATAAAAGTTTCTTTGCTGGGAAGGGGCAGGAAACATTGAACCAGAAGGATTCCATACTTGTGTTCCCTGGGTAAATATACCCTATGACTCCTTTGTCATGCTTACTAACAACAAGTTGTACGTATCCATCCCAGCATAGTTTAAAATAGCCTCCAGAGTGCTTGTGGGTACCTCTTCCGGGTAGCCACTCTGTGGGAAGAGTAACTCTTTTTTAATTTAAATTTTACTTAGCGTACAGTGCAATATTGGCTTCAGGAGTAGACTTCAGTGATTCATCACTTACGTACAACACCCAGCGCTCATCACAAGTGCCCTCCTTATCACCTGTCACCCATCTGTGCCATCCTCCACCCCCACCTACCTCCATCAAGCCTCACTTTGTTCTCTATCCTTAAGAGTCTCTTGTGATTTGTTTCCCCCTCTCCTTTATTGTTACTTCCCTCCCCATATGTTCCTCTGTTTTATTATTAAATTCCACATATGAGTGAAATCATAGGGTACTTGTTTTTCTCTGATTGACTTCTTTCACTTAGCATAATACATTCTAGCCCCATCCACATTGTTGCAAATGGCAAGATTTTAATACCTTTTGATGACTAATATTCCATTATATGTATGTGTATATAAATGGCCATATAACTTTTAGGAATACAATATAGAACTATATTTTATAAGTGTTTTTATACTTATTTATTATTTGATATAAAATGCGTAACATAGGTTTATATTATTGGCATGCATTAATGCAACTTTTTGTTCACACACACACGCACACCCTAGGCCCAGCAGCCCAGTGATGAGCAGCCTCAACAAAGGGAGGCACCCACTGAGTGTCAGGATATTATGCCGGAGCGAGAGAAAGCAGTTGAAGAAGCACCTCTGGATGAAGGTGAAGGGAAAGGGAAAAAGAATGCTTATGGGGGCACAGGGTATATTTTTGCATCATGCATTATGACGTAACAGGACAAAACAAAACCTTAGAAGAGAATCTCAGCCATTTCCTGAAAATTGTTTCAAAATGTGAATAGAGTATAGTTTACAGCTGTATTCACTCTAACGAATTTCCCCTTTTTCTTCAAGATTTAATCTGCTTGAACATGCAGTCTGTTCTAAATCAGAGGAAACTGTTTACTACAAAAGTATACATTTTTTCACTAGTTGAATGTGTTCTTCTTAGAACATTTTTGCGTGGCCTTTTCCTTCCCTGCATCAAAAGTGTAAGCTGGTTTTAACAGTGTGTGCAGAGTGCCGAGTCAGCATATCTTATAACATCAGGAATAAAGAAGATTTGCATAGGGATGGTAGCCTCATTTTATAAATAAGAAAACTAAGGTTCAGGGATTGTGGCTTGCCAAAGACTGCTTGACACATGGAGACATAACTCAGATTTCATTACACGGTTTTTGTACTTCCTACCATCTGTGTTGTTATACCAAAATGTGAGTGCTTTTGTATAAAATGCATTAAGACTCAAATGTGTCTGTACTGTAAAATAGCGTAGTACAGGCACAGGAATAAATGAAGTTCAGTGGAGCAAGAGATAGACTCCAGAAAAAGGCTCGAGGAATGACAGCCACCATTTCCTTTGCTTAATCATTTGATATGGTACATTTGGGAAACGCTGTATAATTTGGGAGACTGGCATATAGGTAAACTATATTAGTGTGATTTTTAAGTGGCTTTAGGAGGTGTTTAACAACTTATGATTAGGAAAATCAAAAGTATCTTAAAAGGATCATGAAACGGAAATTACCAGCTTCCAAAGAAAGTATTTTCATCAAATACTTGTATGGAATTATTGACATCATTCAGGCCATGGATTATTTCAGGAATTCGCTGGTGAGAGGTTTCTACGATAGGACTGATGACAAAGTCCATTAATTTCTTTCCACCCTGCTCCCTTTATTCTCACTGTAAGACAGAAGTTTGACTATAAGTCACTAATATTTTGCTGTTATTTTTGATACTTGGTTCTCTGCATGATTCATTTATCATAAGTTATAGAGAGAGACTTTGCCCCTAAATCTAACTAGTTAAATTTCACAAAATAGCTTTCAGGTTGCTCCAATAGGAGATGTATGTCACTAGTGTAGGATTTGTCATAGGCCCACAAATGCACTCAGCTAATTGTTCAGGAAATTAAATTTTAATTTTCATTAAAATCCTATCCATGGAGCAGGGTGCCTGGGTGGTTCACTCAGTCAGGTGTCACACTCTAGATTTTGCCTCAGGTCATGATATCAGGGTTCGTGAGCTTGAGCCCCGCATCCAGCTGTGCACTTAGGAGTGCAGAGCCTGTTTGTGATACTCTTCGTTCTCCCTCTGTGTGCCCCTCCCCTGATCATTCTCTCTCTAAATAAATAAATAAACTTAAAAAAAATCCTGTGCATGGTGTACATTTAAGATTTCTTAGCTGATGCTCTCTATTCTTAGTACACTGTGGTAATATAATGCAAATGTAGATTTAGTGTGGTTTCTCTTTAGATTGTTATTTGAAATAAGGTTTCATATTACAGGAAAACAAAGATGGGAAGTCCATCTTTCCATCGCTTTTTTTGTTACCCTAAGTCTACAGGCTTGTATTTCATATAATGGCAAGAATACATATTATCACTTCTTTCTTTATATTTTATGTTTACTCCTTAAGTTGATTATCTCTTTTTTTTTTTTTTTTTTTTTTTTTTGGTAAGGCCCTGACCTGGAATCTGGTATCCAGGAACTGCCTGTGCCAAAGAGTGGGGGCAAAAGTGAAGATGACAGTGATGTGAAGGGGGCGGATGTCCCAACACTGGAGCCCGTGAAGATGCCTGAAGCAGATATGTTATCCATTGAGAATGCAAAGTATGCAGATATTTTCCTGAATATTATATCTTTACTTATGTAGATATGACTTTATTGATACTTTAATGACAGAGTTTACACATAAAGGTAACTTTCATAAAGTAGTTCAGACCCGAATTTCCTGACTGCCTGACTTATACCCTATCAGATGTAGACTTAAATTGGGTCAGAGCCTTCTTAAATAATAAAAAATGAAACCATTTCCTTTTTTATAAAGTGTAAATACTGGGGCGCCTGGGTGGCTCAGTCAGTTAAGCATCTGACTCTTGATTTGGCTCAGGTCATGGACTCACAGTTTGTGAGATTGAGCCCCACGTTGGGCTCTGTGCGGACAGCATGGAGCCTGCTTGGGACTCTCTCTCTTCCTCTCTCTCTGTCCCTCTCCCATTTGTGCTGTCTCTCTCTCTCACTCTCTCAAAATAAGGAAATAAACTTTAAAAAATAAATAAAATACACTGTAAATACTTTAACTGATGGCTACTTAAATTCAGAATCTTCTATAATTTCCTCTTTTAAAAACCACAAAATGGATTTGGAGTAAATACCAGTTTGTATGAAATATGCTGAGGCACTGAAGTAGGTTCTAATACCAGCTCTAACATAAGCTGTGTGATTCTGGGAGGATCCCTTCACTTCTGAATGCATCTTGGCTCATATATTTAGTGATTTCAAACCAGATATATTGCAGTCAGTTTTTATTGCTGAGTTTTGCATTCTGTGGTCCTATTGGATAATATACATGGAATACAAAAATCTTCCATTTTGTATGATTTATTTGTCATCAGATAACATCTTTGGTCAAATTTTAACATCTGAGTTGAGATTTCATTGCTACTGAGAACCAGAAAACACACTGCTTGATGTTGGCTTTTCTCTATGGAGACCTGGATACCTGTTCTTAAATTTTGTCAGACTCTAAATTATTGTGGCTCTTACAGAACACGTGCATTTTGAAACCTTTCCCCAATGAAGGCTCAAATGACTGAGTGATAAAATGGCAAGAGATAGTCTAGTTTCTAGTTTCTGCACTCTCCCTACATCAAGTAGGGTGCAAGCATGGGTGTTATATGTAAGCGATGAATCCCTAAATTCTACTCCTGAAACCAGTGCGACACTAGATGTTAACTAACTTGAATCTAAACACAAAGATAAAAAAATGAAACTACCTTTTAATAGGTTTATTTCATTTTATCTGTTCTGAACCTGAAGTGTTTTTTTTCTTTTCTTGTACCTACAGAAAGTGTGGTGTGTTCCAAAAATGTTGGTAAAGCATACGCTTGGAATTCTATCTTATAAAATAAAAACTATAGTGTCCTCTGTATATCATTAATTTAATGTAAATAAATTCTGCTGAGTAATGTTTCCAACTCTGTGTCTGTCTTACAGGTGAAGGACAACCGAAAGTGTAAGCAAGAAGAAGCTGAAACCATGCAAACTGCTCTCATGTAGGAAGGACACTTCACTGTTAAAAATCCCTCAATAAAATCTTACAACTTTCTCCAAAGACTCTTTTCAACCCTGTGTTAAACTTACTCTAAGTATTAGATGCTATTGAAAATTGTGTCATTTTTTGAAATTTTGTATTCTGATTGAGCTGGTAAGTGCAGATATATCTGTACATCAATACTCTCTCCAGAAGCCTTGCTACATAGGATTTAATGCCAGAGGTGTATGTCAACATCCATTATGAGCTTCCACATACACAATTCTATCATCTTTGAATACTAACAGTTTGTGTCTGCTGTTTTAAACATTACCCCCCCCTCTTTGTTTTCTCATTTCACAATATTGGACAGACCCACCCAGTACAGTGTTGGGAAGTATTGGTAAATAATGGACATCCTTGTCTTATTTCTGGTAGGAATTAGAAAATTTTTAGCATTTGACTATATTTACTGTGACATAAAAGAAGTTCCATTCTTAGGTTAGTTTCCTAACAACATTTCTATTGAATATATGTTGACTTTCATCAAGCACTTGTAGAACGTTTATTGAGATGGTTGTAGCAGTTTTCTTCCATTAATCTGTTAACGTAATGAATTTCGTACATATTTTCGTATGTTTAATTTTTTTTAATGTTTATTTAGTTTTGAGAGAGAGACAGACAGACAGAGCGTCGGCCAAGAAGTTGCAGGGACACAGTGAGACACAGAATCTGGAGCAGGCTCCAGGCTCTGAGCTGTCAGCACAGAGTCTGACGTGGGGTTCAAACCCACAAACCGTGAGACCATGACCTGAGTTGAAGTCTGGCGCTTAACCGACTGAACCACTTAGGCGCCCTAATGTTTTCCTATGTTTAAGTCAACCATATGCTACTGGGAGGGAATGTTCATGATCTATGATCTTTCTGAATAACCTACATCATATTAATTAGGTTAGAATTTGTATTAATATCTTCATGAGTGACATTAGCATCTACTTTTATTTCGTATACACTCTTGGATTTTAGTATCATGGATATACTGGCTTCATAAAATTTATTGGCATGTAAGACCTCTTTTTCTATCCTCTGGATCTGAAGAACCTGAAAGGCTATGAGTAATGTTGGACTAGAGTTTCCCATGTTCAGCTGTCTCTGGATTGCATCTTTCTTGGAAATTGGACCCTACCTAAATGGCGGGGAACCTCCAGATCCGCATCATTTCAAATTTGGTGAGGTGCCCATCTTCCCTGCAAGATGCCTCTAATGATGCCATCACTCTGAAAGCTACCTCCTCCAGTTTCTACGCTGTTCTTAATCTTCTATTCCCAGAAAGTTAAAAGTCATGGCTCTGTTATAACTAGATAATTTTGATCTGTGCTCTATAATTGTGAATAGCTGGCCCTCCACTGATTGTGCGCGCTTAGGACAAGAGATCCATTTATTGAGTTTTTTAAAGAATGAGTTAGTATAAAAACTCCTCTATTGATAGCATGTATACTATATGTCAGTGTCTTCTTTCTCCTAGGTTCCATACATGTATAACTTCATTTAATCTTCACAAAAAGGTGTGTCAGAGTGTACCCACAACTTACTTTTGACTCTAATAAGCAGTAGATTTCGGGATTCAGTTCTAAGAAGCCCTTGGTCATCCTCAAAGTAAATACATCTGGAAATGTTGGCCAGGAAAACTGATGGTGTACATGATGACGATACTGGCAATCTGACGTTTTCATAAAAACTTAGAGTAATTTTATAATGTCTGACATGAAGGGCTTTGTCCTTTTGAAGGCAAGGTTTCACAAAATGTGGCACACAGACTTCACATGGTTTTCCAGATGATTTCATTGATACAAAAAAAAAATTAAAATTTTAAAATAATAGCAGACTTATTTTACTGTGCTATAATATAATAACTACAACACCAAAGCTATTTGGAACAGTTTATCCAAAGACAAAGAATGATGTCACAGGCCCCATGGCAAAAAAACACAGATCTCTTGCAAAACTTCTTTCTTCAAAAGTTATTTAACGGCAGGGATATTAGCCATTCTTACAGGTGTGAGGTGATATCTCATTATAGTTTTGTATTTTGTATTTGTATAGACTTGTATTTGAAGAGTGATGTTGAGCGTCTTTTCGTGTGTCTGTTGGCAATTTGGAGGTCTTCTTTACAAAAGTGTCTATTCATGTCTTCTGCCCATGTTTTAAATTGGGTTATATGTTTTTTTGGGTGTTGAGTTTTATAAATTCTTTCTATATTTTGGATACTAACCCATTATCAGAAATGTCATTTGCAAATATCTTCTCCCATTCTGTAGGTTGCCTTTTAGTTTGGTTAATGGTTTCCTTCCCTGTGCAGAAGGTGTTTATTTTGATGAAGTCCCAGTGGTTTATTTTTGCTTTTGTTTCCCTTGCCTCAGGAGACATATCTAGAAAGAAGTTGCTACCGCGGATGTCAAAGAGGTTACTGCCTGTGTTCTCCTCTAGGATTTTGATGGTTTTGGGTCGCACATTTAGGCATTTGATCCATTTTGAATTAATTTTTATTTTTTAATTTATTTAAATACAAGCTACATAACATACAGTATAGTCTTGGCTTCAGGAGTAGAACCCAGTGATTCATCTCCCCCATGTGACAGCCAGTGCTCATCCTGAGAAGTGCCCTCCTTAATGCCCATCACCCATTTAACCCATCCTCCCACCCACCCACCCCTCCAGCAACCCTGTTTGTTTTCTGTATTTAAGAGTCCCTCTGGTTTGCCTCAGACAGAGAGTTTGTATTTCATTTTTGGGTATGGTGTAAGAAACTGGTCCAGTTTCATTCTTCTGCATGCTGTTGTCCAGCTTTCCTAACCATTTGTTAAGGAGCCTTTTTCCTCATGGATATTCTTTCCTGCTTTATCAAAAATGAATTGACCATATATTTGTGGGTTCCTTTGTGGGTATTTTATTCCATTCCATTGATCTATGTGTCTATTTTGGTAGCAGTACCATACTGTTTTGATCACTACAGCTTTGTAATACAATTTTATGTCCCAAATAGTGGTGCCTCCGGGTTTGCTTTGCCTTTTCAAGGTTGCTCTGGCTATTCTGGGTCTTTTGTGGCTCCCTATCAGTTTTAGGTCTGTGACAAATGCTGGCAGTATGTTGATAGGGATTGCATTAAATGTGTAGATCGCTTTGTGTAGTTTTGACAGTTTATCAATATTTGTTCTTCCAACCCACGAGCGTGGAATGTCTTTCCATTTCTTTGTGTCATCTTCAATGTCTTTCATCAGTGTTTTAGAGTCTTCAGAGTACTACAAGTATTTCACCTCTCTGGTTAGGTTTATTCCTAGGTATCTGATTGTTTTTAGTGCAATTGTAAATGGGATTGATTCCTTAATTTCCCATTCTGCTGCTTCCCTATTGCTGCATAGAAATGCAACAGATTTCTGTATGTTGATTTTTGCATCCTGTGACTTTATTAAATTCATGTATCAGTTGTAGCAACCTTTTGGTGAAGTCGCTTTGGGGGGGGTGGGGTTTAAACAAGAGTATCATGTCTACTGCAGCAGAAGCAGCAACGGGTGTTGGCAAGGATGTGGAGAAAGGGAAACCCTCTTGCACTCTTGGTAGGAATGCAAACTGGTGCAGCTACTCTGGAGAACACTACAGAGGCCCCTCAAAAAGTGAAAAGTAGAACTACCTTATTGTCCAGCAGTTGTACTACTAGGTATTTACCGAAAGAATACAAAAATACCACTTCAAAGGGATACATGCACCCCGATGTTTATAGCAGCATTATTTGCAATACCCAAGCAATGGCAACAGCCCAAGTGTCCATCAACTGATGATGAATGGATAAAGATGTAGTATAGGGGTACTGGGTGTCTCAGTAGGTTAAGTGTCCAACTTCAGCTCAGGTCAGGATCTCACAGCTCGTGGGTTCGATCCCCACATCGGGCTCCGTGTTGACAGCTCAGAGCTTGGATCTTGCTTCAGATTCTGTCTCTGGCTCTCTCTGCCCCTCCCCCACTTTCTCACTTTCTCTTTCTTTCAAATACAAACATTTAAAAAATTTGTTTTAATATATAGGAGATTTTATATATATATATATTATATATATATATATAATGGAATATATATATAATATATATAATATATATATTCCATTATATATATTATATTATATATACATTATAATTATAATATATATTATATTATAATATATATAATATATACATATATACACACAATATATATATAATATATATACAATATAAATATATATACATATAATATATATATAATATATATAATATTATATATATAAGTATTATATAAATATATATATAAATTATATATATTATATATAAATATATATAAATATATATTATATAAACATATATAAAAATATATATATATTATATATATAATATAATATATATAATATAATATAATATAATATAATATAATATATATATAATGCAATATTACTCAGCCATAAAAACTAATCAAACCCTGCCATTTGCAACGATGTGGATGGAGCTAGAGAGTATTATGCTAAGCAAAATAAGCCAGAGAAAGACAAAAATCATATGATTTCACTCCTATTGTGGAATTTAAGAAACAAAACACATGATCATAGGGAGAAAATAGAGGTAGTCAAGCCAGGAAACAGACACTTAACTACAAAGAGCAAACTGATGGCTACCAGAGGGGAGGCAGGTTGAGGGGTGAGTTAAATAGGTGATGGGGATAAAGGCGTGCTGTTGTGATGAGCACTGGTTGATGTATGGAAGGGTTGAATCACTATATTGTACACCTACAACTAATAGTAAACTGCATGTTAACTATTTGGAATTTAAAAAGTTAAAAAAGTAAAATTAGTAACTGTAGTAAAATTCCAAAAATAAACAATGGCATGATCAGAGAAGCCACAAATCCCTGTTTCCCTCTACATACATCTCTATCACCCTAACGATACAGAAGCCTGGCTGTACCTTACACCCCTATTACTGTACACAATGCAAGAGTTACATCTGTGAGCTCCTATTTGCAACCTCACATCCAAAAAATATTTCTGCAACTAAGGGATATACTCAGAATTCACCATCCTTACGGAATGGCAGTAGATTACAAGCAACAATTGTGTACTCACAGAGTTTTAAAATATTTCCTGGTGAAAAAGACTGATAGTCTAAGGTTCAAATTAAAAGTGAGACTTAAGTTGGGGTGTTCTGCTTTGCCACAAAATATGTGGGAGTTCTCTATGTTGTGGAGCTGGATGAATATACTAGGGCACAGGTAAAAGGAAAGAAAAAGGAACCAGGGGGACTGCCTACTGTCTCCCTATAGGCTAAGGCATGAAAATAGCAATGGAGTTCAGTCCTGCCTCTAACACACACTGTGTGATGGTGGGAAAAGTATTTACATCCATTGGGACCATTTCCTCATATCTAAAGTAGAAATCACAATACTTACACTAAATGATTGCTATGAGGAATCAATGAGATAACATATATGAAATAGGCATTATATTGTAAATGGCTGTGGCTTATTATATTCCTTTCATTTAAACTTTCAAATAGTTTTTATGTTATTTACCATTACAATTATATCTCTAGTAAGAGACACATATTTTGAATTTCAAGTAGGGATACAAAGCTAACTTTTTAAATGATTTGAGCTAGAAACTTATTTGATTTGCTTGTTTTAATTACTTTTTTTATTATTTGAGTATAGCTAACACAATGTTACATTACCTTCAGGTGTGCAACATAATGATTCAACTTCTCTATATCTTATGCTATGCTCACCACAAGGGTAGCTACCATCTGTCACCATACAGTGCTATTACCACATCGTTGACTGCATTCTTTATGCTGTGCTGTTTATTCTCGTGGCTTATTCATTCCATAACTGAAAGCCTGTTTTCCCACATCATTTCACCCATTTTGCCCCTCCCATTATACCCCTTCTCTCTGGCAACCATCACTTTGTTCTCTGTATTTATAGGTATAATTATGGTTTTTGTTTGTTTATTGATTTGTAGGTTTTTTTAGATTCCACACATATAAGTGAACTCAAATGGTATTTGACTTATTTCACTTAGCCTAATACTCTCTACATCTCTAGCTCCATCCATATTGTCACAAATGACAAGATCTGTTTCTTTTTTATGGCCGCATCATATCCCAGTGTGTGTGTGTGTGTGTGTGTGTGTGTGCGCGCGTGTGCGCGCGCATGTGACTGTGTACCACATCTATGGACACTTAGGTTGCTTACATATCTTGGTTATTCTAAATTATGCAATAAACTATGCAAAAATGAGTGTTTTTATGATAGTTGGGTAAATACCCAGTACTAGAAGTATTGGATCATATGGTTTTTCTATTTTTAATTTTTTAAGGAACATCCATACTGCTTTTCACAAGGTTATTTAATTTAAATAAATATAGTGATGAAATAGCAACGACAACGATGTCAGATGTGGCATCCAATCTAAAGTGTGTTTGTAAATAACTGAGGTCAGACAAGGCTGATCTAAGTAATGGCATGTGCTAAAAAATGCATTCCTTCTTATGTGTGATGCCAAAAATAAAATAAGTCAATATTTGATCAGGCAACCCACACAACTCAAAACCAGAGTCTATCTGTCATGTGGTCAGGTCATCCTTAAGTAGCCCAGCAGATGCTACCAGGACCACATGGTTAACTACAACAGCTGTTATGTTGGCTTTTTACAGTCCCACAGACTTGGGTTGGTAAGATGACAGTGAGACCAATGGTTTCAGACAGTTTATTACTTACAGACACAGCGAAAGCAAGATTGCCTTAGTGTCAGTACCCTGCATCCCTAGCCCCCCAGGAATAGACACTGAATGAGAGTTGTTCAGTGACAGACACCATAGGTCTTGGGTCTCTCTGCTGGTGAGAAGCTCACAGCAGTACCCTAATGCAGTGAGTATCTTTGTAGCCCACAGATGTACTTTCAGAAGCCTAAACTCGACTGAAGCCAGGGATGGGTGAATAATGACTTGTGTCAGCCTCCGGCTAGATAGGTAGTCAGGTGTGAAACTACCTGGTGGCGGTTTCTCATTAGACTGCTTAGCTCCCCTTGCTCCAAGAGGATTCACATGGTGTTCTGCCAAAACTCAGGTTCCTGCAGTCTAGCTTTGCCTACATGGCCCAAGTAAGGACATGCAAAGTTGTCAGGGCACAAAGGCAGAGACGGTCCCACACAGTCCCTGCCTCCAAACAAAGGGCCATATGTATGGTTCTTACAAGTATAAGTTGTGTAATATTGACTCCTATATAGACCAGGTGCTTTTACTGTCAGGATCGTTACAAAATATTAACTAATTCAGTACACACGGATTGATTCCTAACATGGTTCAGGAAATATCTGTGATGCTGGAAATTAAAAGAACCAGCAATGTGCAGTGCTTGCTACAAGGGATATAACATAGGTGGGGCAGACAAACAGAGAGAAGTGGGGTAACATGCAAAGGAGAAACACAGGAAAAGGACCCAGAAAGAACAGTTTCCTGGGTGGCCAGGAAACAGGAGGAAAACCAGGAGAGAAGACTCACTGTCAGAGTGAAAGAGGTCCCCTGGATTCCCACATCCACGGATCCCTGTGTCTGCATACATGATCCTGCTGATAGAAGGCTGGGTGACATCTATGCCTCACACTTAAAACTAAAGTAGATTTGTATCACACTTAAAAACCAAATACAGGGGTGCCTGGGTGGCTCAGTCAGTTAAGCGTTCAACTCTTGGTTTTGGCCCAGGTCATGATCTCATAGCCCCGCATTGGGCTCTGCACTGTTGGAATTCTCTCTCTCCCTCTCTCTCTGCCCCTCCCCTGCTCACTCTCTTTCCCTCTCTCAAAATAAATAAACATTAAAAAAAAAACTAAATACAGTTGACCATTGAACAACACAGGGTTTAAGGGTGCTGACACTGCCCCTTGCTGCCCCACACAGACAAAAATCCGTGAATAACTTTTGACTCCCCAAAAGTGGGTAGGCTACTTTTCTTTTCTTTTCTTTTCTTTCTTTTTTTTTTCAATTTGTTTTGGGAGAGAGATAGAGAACAAGCGGAGGAGGGGCAGAGAGAGAGGGGAGGGAGACCGAAACCCAAGCAGGCTTCGCACTGTTACCACAGAGCCGGTTGTGGGGCTTGAACTCACAAACCCTGACATCATGACCTGAGCTAACATCGAGTTGGACGCTTAACTGACTGAGCCACACAGGCACCCCAACTACTAATAGGCTATTTTTGATGAGAGCCCTTACTGATGAACAGTCGACTAACACATATTTTGTTTGTATGTCTTTGTTTTTATGTACATTTTATTTGTATGTATTATATATGTACTTTTACAAAAAAGTAAGCTAGAGAAAAGAAAATGTTACTAAAAAGATCATGAGGAAGAAAAATACATTTCGAGCACTGCACTGTATTTATTAAAAACTAAGTCTGAATATAAGTGGACCTGTATAGTTCAAACCTGTGTTGCCCAAGAATCAACTGTAATCAGAATGGCCCCTTTTCATTAAAAAAAAAATCTATATGCTCAGTTATCGTCATTTCATTAAAAAAATAACTAAGAATAAGAGAAAATCTTATTCAGGGTCAACACATTTGTCCTTTTAATTTCTTTGATCAATACTTTATGGTTTCCACTACACCATCTTTTAACTCCTTGGTTAAATCTATTCCAAAGTATTTTATTATTTCTGAGCATATTAAGAATGGGCCAGTTTCCTTCATTTTCTCATCAAACGTTTCATAATTAGTGTATAAAGATGAAATTGATTCATTTATGTTTATTTTATGTCCTACAACTGTATCGAAATTTTTGATTAGTTCCAACAGTTTTTTAAATGAATCTTTAAGGTTTTCTATATACAAAATCATAGCATCTCCCAAAGTGACAATGTTACTTCTTCTTTTCTGATTTTGATGCTTTTTTTCCCCTTTGTCTTGCCTAAGAGTGGGCATCCTTGTCTTGTTTCTGAGAGAAAAAGCTTTCAAACTTTCTCCATTGAGGGTAATGTCAGCTGTGGGTTTGTTGTACTGGGCCTTGATTACATTGAGGGGTTTTTTGTTTTTTGTTTTTTGTTTTTCATTTTATGCTCAGTGCATTGGAAGCTTTTATCATGAGAGGGTGTTGAATTTTGTTAAATGCTTCTTCTGTATTTATTGCAATGATCTCATGATTTTTATCTTTCATTCTGTTAATGCAATATATTACATGTATTCATTTGCATATATTTAACCATTCTGGCATCCTAGGAATAAATGCCACTGGGTCCTGATGTATAATCATTTTAATGTGTTTTTGAATTCGGTCTGATAATATTTTGTTGAAATTTTTTATGTTTATATTCATCAGAGATATTAGTCTACAGTTTTCTTATAGTGACTTTATCTGGTTTTGGTATCAGGACAATGCTGGCCATGTAGAATGAGCTTGGAAAGCTACTCTTCTCTTCAAATTTTTGGGCAGACTTTGAGAAGGGTTGGTATTAACTATCTTTTAAATATTTGGTAGAATTCACCAGTGAAGTCATCTGGTCATAGAGTTTTCTTTTTGGGAGGTTTATGATATTTAATTCCACCTCCTAACTCATTTATCGGTATATTCATAATTTCTATTGCTATTTCTTCATGAGTCAGTCTTGGTAGAATGTAGGTTTTGAGTAACTTACCCATTTATGTTAAGTTATACCCTTTGTTGGAGTATAAATGTTCATAGTATTCTCTTATGAATTTTTTCATTTCAGTGGCATCCACGACAATGTGTCTTCTTTGGACTCTGAATTTCTTTCACTCCCCTTTCTTTTTCTCTTAGTCTAGCTAAAGTTTTATCAATGTTTATCTCTTTTAAAAAATCCACTCTAAGATATTTTCAATTAGTTTTTGGCTTTTTCCCCCCCCATTTATTCTGCCCTATAACTATGTTCTTCCTTCCTCTTTCAGCTTAGTTTATTTTGTTTTTTTCTAGTTCCTTGAAATGCAAAGTTAGGTGGTTTATTTGAGGCTTTTATTCTACATCTCATGTTCATTGATTAGAACAGTAAATATTGTTAAAGTGTTCTTACTACTTAAAGCCATCTATACGTTCAGTGCAATCCGTATCAAAATACCAATGGGGACTCTCAGGGAAGATGGCAAGTAGGAGGATCCTAAGTTCACCTCATGCCATGGATACACCTAGATAACACCCAAACCAGTGTGAATAGCCCAGAAAACGACCTGAGGAGTGGCAGCTCAGACTCTCAACAGCTAAATGTAGAGAACAAGCCACATTGAAATGGGTAGGAAGGGAAGAGACATGGCTGGGAGACAAAATGACCCACCAAGACTGCCAGAGGGAGGGACGCTGGAGGCCTGGAGAAGGGAGAGGAGCAAACCTCACACTAGATATCGCAGACATGGGGGATCCACACTGCGAAGATGAATCCTCATGACATTTGGCTTTGAAAATCACTGGGGCTTAATTTCCTGAGTTCTTACCATCAGTGGAGCTTAACATCTGGCATTTAAAATCAACAGGCTCTGCTCTGGAGAGCCTAAGGTTGATAATTTACTGAATCCCTGCTCTTAAAAAGACAGCATAACAAACAGCCCCCAGAGAGACAGCATAGAAGCAGCAGTTTGAAAAATGCCTGGAGTAAAATACACAAGGCAGTTAATAAGAAACATAAAAGAACTAATCAATACTAATACAGTAATAGTAGGGGAACTTAAAGCCACTTACAGCAATGGACAGGTCATCTAAACAGAAAATCAACAAGGAAACAATGGCTTTGAATGGCACATTGGAACAGATGGATTTAACAGATATATTCAGAACATTCTATTCTCAAACAACAGAATTCACATTCTGTTCAAGTGCACATGGAAAAGTCTCCAGAATAGATCACATAGTAGGCCCCCGAAAAAAGCCTCAACAAGTTCAAGAATATCGAAGTCACACCATGCATATTTTCCAACCACAACACTATGAAACTTGGAGAAAATGACAAGAAAAAATTTGGAAAGACAACAAACACGTGGAGGTTAAAGAACATCATACTAAAGAATGAGTGGGTCAACCAGAAATTAATGAAGAAATTAAAAAATACACAGAAACAAGTGATTGAAAACATGACAGTCCAAAACCCTTGGGATGCAGCAAAAGTGGTTATAAGATGGAAGTATAAGATGGAAGCAATACAGATCTACCTCAAGAAGCAAGAAAAATATCAAATAAACAACCTAACCTTATACTTAAAGGAGCTGGAAAAAGAACAATAAATGAAGACTAGCACCATTCATAAAAATGAGAGCAGAAATGAATCATATAGAAACAAACAAACAAACAAACAAACAAACAAAATCAGTAGAATGGATCAATGAAAACAATAGCTGTTTCTTTGAAAGCGTTAGTAAAATTTATAAACCCCTAGCTAGACTTATTAAAAAGAAATGGGAAAGAACCCAAATAAATGAAATCACGAATGATAAAGGAGAGACCACAACCAACACCACAGAAATACGAACAATTACAAGAGAATATCATGAAAAAATTATATGGCAACAAACTGGGCAATCTGAAAGAAATGGATAATTTCCTTGAAACATATAAACTGCCAAAACTGAAACAGGAAGAAATTGAAAACTTGAACAGGCTGATAACTAGCAAAGAAATTGAGTCAGTACTCAAAAATCTCCCAACAAGCAAAACTTTAGGGTCAGATGGCTTCCCAGGGGAATTCTACCAAACATTTAAAGAAGAGATAATACCAGTTCTTCTCAGTTTCCAAAAAATAAAAATGGAAAGAAAACTTCAAAACTCATTCTACAAGGCCAGCATTACCTTGATTCCAAAACCAGACAATGACCCCACTAAAAAAGAGAACTACAGGCCAGCATACCCAATGAACCTGGATGCAAAAATGCTCGACAACATACTAGCAAATCAAATCCAACAATACACTAAAAGAATCATTGACCACAATCAGTGGGATTTATTCCTGGGCTGCAAGTGTGGTTCAATATTCATAAATCAATCAATGTAATACATCACATTAATAAAAGAAAGGATAAGAACTATACGATCCTCTCAATAGATGCAGAAAAAGCATTTGACAAAATACAACATCTATTCTTGACAAAAAAAAAAAACAAAAAAAACAAAAAAAACCTCCACAAAGTGGGGATAGAGGAAACATATTTCACCATCATAAAGGTTATATATATAAAAGATCCACAGGTAATATAATCCTCAGTGGGGAAAAACTGAGAGCTTTCCCTGTACACTCAGGAAGAAGACAGAAATGTCCACTCCCATCACTGTTATTTAACATAGTACTGGAAGTCCTAGCCTCGGCAATCAGAAAACAAAGGAAATAAAAGGCATTCAAATTGGCAAGGAATAAGTCAAACATTCAGTATTTGCAGATGACATGATACTCTACGTAGAAAACCCGAAAGACTCCACCAAAAATGTTCTAGAACAGATACATGAATTCAGTAAAATCACAGGATACAAAATCAGCATACAGAAATCTGTTGCATTTCTATACACCAATAATGAAGCTGCAGAAAGAGAACTCAAGGAATCAATCCCATTTACAATTGCAGCAAAGCATAAAGTACCTAGGAATAAACCTAACCAAAGAGGTAAAAGATCTGTATGCTGAAAACTATAAAACACTGGTGAAAGAAATTGAAGATGACACAAAGAAATGGAAAGACATTCCATGCTCATGGATTGGAAGAACAAATATTGTTAAAATGTTTATACTATCCGAAGCAATCTACACACTTAATGCAATCTCTATCAAAATACCACCAGCATTTTTCACAGAGCTAGAACAAACGATCCTAAAACTGGGATGGAACCATGAAAGATCCCAAACAGTTAAAGCAATCTTAAAAAAGAAAAGCAGAGCTGGAGGCATCATAATTCAGGACTTCAAGTTATATTACAAAGTTGCAGTGATCAAGACAGTATGGTACTCGCACAAACACAGACATGTAGACCAATGGAACAGACTAGAAAACCCAGAAATAGACCCACAACTCTATGGTCAACTAATCTTCAACAAACCAGGAAAGAATATCCAATGGAGGAAAAGACAGTCTCTTCAACAAATGGCGTTGGGAAAACTAGATAGCTACATCCTGAAGAATGAAAATGGACCACTTTCTTGCACCATACACATAAATAAATTCAAAATGGCTGAAAGATCTAAATATGAGACAGGAAAACATCAAAATCCTAGAAGAGAACAAAGGCAGCAACCTCTTGGACATCAGCCAAAGCAACTTCTTACTAAATACGTCTCCAGAGGCAAGGCAAGCGAAAGGAAAAATGAACTTTTGCGACCTCCTCAAGACAAAAGGCTCCTGCACAGCAAAGGAAACAATCAACAAAACTAAAAGGCAACCTACAGAATGGGAGAAGATATTTACAAATGGCGTATCTGATTAAGGGTTAGTATACAAAATCCATAATGAACTTATCGAACTTAACACCCAAAAAAACAAATAATCCAGTTAAGAAATGGGCAGAGGACATCAATAGACTTTTTTTTTTTCAAAGAAATCATACAGATGGCCAACAAATCCATGAAGAGATTAGATGCTCATCATCACAAATCAGGGGAATGCAAATCAAAACCACAATGAGATATCAACTCACACCGGTCAGAATGGCTAAAATGAACAACCCAGGAAACAACAGATGTTGGCAAGGATGTGGAGAAAAAGGAACCCTTGTGCACTGTTGGTAGGGATGCAAACCGGTGCAGCCACTGTGCAAAACAGTATGGAATTTCCTCAAAAAGTTAAAGATAGAATTACCATAGGATCCAGTAATTCCACTACTGGGTATTTCCCAAAGAATATAAAAATACTATTTTGAAAAGGTATATGCATCCTATATTTATAGCAGCATTATCACAATAGCCAGACTATGGAAGCAACCCAAGTGTCCATTGATAGATGAATGGATAAAGACAGCGATATATTACTCAGCCATGAAAATGAGTGGAATCTTGCCATTTGCAACAAAATGAATGGATCTAAAATGTATGATACTATGTTAAATAAGTCAAAGAAAAACAAATACCATATGATTTTGCTCATATGTGGAATTTAAGAAACAAAACAAAGGAACAAAGAAAAAAAGAGACAAACAAAAAAACTGACTGTTAAATGGGGAGAACAAACTGGTGGTTTGCAGAGGGGAGGATGGTGTGAGGATGGGTGAAAAAGGTGAGAGAGATTAAGAGGACACTTATAATGAACACTGAGTATTGTATAGAATAGTTGAATCACTATATTGTACACCTGACACTAATATACCACTGCACACTATCTATACTGGAAATAAAAAATACCAATGGCATTTCTCACAGAAGTAAAAAGAAGCCCTAAATGCATATGGAACTACAAAAGACCTCAAAGAGCCAAAGTAATCCTGTGAAAGAAGAACAGTGCTGAAGGCATTATAGTATGTTGCTAAACAGATTACAAAATAAATTACAAGGCTACAGTAATTAAAACAGTATGCGATTGGAATAAAAACACACATAGACCAATGGAACAGAAATAATCCACATATATGTGAACAAATAATCTTCAACAAGGGTGTCAGCACTCAGTTGGGAAAAAGATAGTCTCTTCAGCAAACAGTAGTGGGAAAACTGTATATACACATGAAAAGGGTAAAAGTGGGCCCCTACTCTACACCAAACATAAAAATTGAACTCAAAATGCATTTGAGACTTAAAGGTGATAGCTAAAACTTCAGAACTCCTCAAAGAAAACACAGGGAGAAAACTTCTTGACGTTGATCTCAGCAATTTTTTCTTGAATTTGACAACACACAGGCAACCAAAGCAAAAAAGGCAAGTAGAACTACATCAAACTAAGGAGCTTCCGCACAGCAAAAGATACAGTCAACAGAATGGCATCCTACAGAATGGAACAAAAGACTTGTAGGCCGTCTATCTGACAATGGCGTTAAAAACCAAAATATGTAAGAATCACCTACAACTCAATAACAAATAAAAACACAATAACCCAATTGTAAAATGTGTAAAGTATCTGAATAGACATTTTTCCAAAGAACATGTGCAAATGGCCTTCAGGTATGGGAAAGGGTGCCCAACATCACTAGCTATCAGGGTAATGCAGATCAAAACCACAGTGGCATATCACGTCACAACTATTTTGATGGCTATTTCCAGAAGATAACAAAAAGATAACAAGTGGTGGTGAATATTTGGAGAAATTGGAACACTTATACACTTAGGATGGGAATAAAGAATGGTGTGATCACTATGGAAAAAAAAGTGTGGAGTTTCCACAAAAATTAGAAACAGAACTAAGGGCACCTGGGTGGCTCAGTCAGTTAAGCATCCAACTCTTGACTGCAGTTCGGGTCATGATCTCGAGGTCTGTGAGTTTGAGCCCTGTGTCGGGCTCTGTGCTGACAGTGCAGAGCCTGCTTGGGATTCTTTCTCTCTCCCTCTCTCTCTGCCACTCCCCCACTCTTGTGTGCACGTGTGCTCTCGCTCTTGCTCTCTCTCTCTGTAAAAATTAATAAATAAATTAAAAAAAAAAGACAGAGGATGGGGAGATATGTATTACAAACTTTATAACTTTATAAAATATAAATCTCAAATATTATGTAAACTAAGAACAGATGCCTCACAGTATGCATTTCTCAGTTGCATAAAGAAAATGGTATGCATTAAACGCAATAGAATTTGTTGTCTCTGTGAGAGGCATAGCGTGGGAGTGGAAAATGCCAACAAAAAGGATCAAACAAATGAATGACAAGTGAGGGGTCTGGCCTGAAAGAATCATGGGAATAGTGATATGAGCTGGAAATAAGATTTTGTCAACCCCTGACCCTAAATATCCCCACTGTCCCTTCGCTTAAACTATTCTGAGCTTCTCTTAGGCCCGTGAGAGTCACACTTGTGACTGCCTTAGGGGCTTTATAGTGCTGCTCCTGGGGTCCCTGCCCTGGTAACCCATTTTCCTCTCGTGCTCAACTGTCTACCTCAGGCTTACTTTTGAGGTCTCAACTTCCACATCAGTTTTCCATGAAGGCCTTTTCTGGCCACAAACCGCTTTATCCCCCATTTAAATTACTCATCCTGTTTTCCTTTCTCTGAGCACCCTGAAAACTTGCTCCATTTCAGTATTTGTCCTAAGGGGATATAGTCGTTAGAGAGAAGCTTGCTGAAACATCTGTCTCCCCGTTCCAGCCACGGCCCCATGGTGAAAGTTGCCATTGTCTGTTTGGTTCTCCACTGTATATCCTGAGGGCCTATTCCGATGCCTGTTACATAATAGACTCTCCAGGATGTTTGTGGGAGGAATAATTGAAACTGAATGGAAAGGAAGGAAGACTAAGAATCAGTAGAGGGATTGGTATGTGAATGTATATATTCATGCTCTCCCGCAGATGTGGCTCCCAGGGGCCCTGACAGTGGGGACACAGACAGGGATATGTGAGGGAGAGCAAAGGGATGAAAGATACCCAGATATGGAATATGTGGAACGGGATGGAAGGGAGAAAGAGAAACTCAGCAGAAGAACCGGCTGGAGGACTGAAACGATCTAGGAAGGAGAGAGAGAGAAGTGGTGGCAAAGAGAGAGGGAGGACTCAGCGGAGACGAGGGAGAGGTGGGGGGAGAGGGACAGGAAGTAGGACTGCAAGGTGACAAGCAGAAAGCCAGGGGCAGGAGGAAAGTTAAGGAGCGCCTCTCCCCAGAGGCACACCTTACTGGGTGGTGATCAAAATAATGAATTCCACAAGTTCCCCCTTTTCTTTCTTTCACTGTCATCTCTTAACATTGGCCATGAAAATTTAGAGCTGTCTGTAAAAATCAAGACAACAAAGGTCCCACCTCACTCATTGCTTTTGGCGAAAAGCTGGTGGCTGAGCTCTCACCAGCGATAAGGCTACAGGCAGGAAACACGAAGAGCACACTCCTCATTCTGAAGCAGCTGCATTCAGGTGGCTATGTGGGAAGCACACACCGTGAAGGTAATAGACTGATGTCTGCACTGTATTTGTAGAAAGGAAAAAAAAAAAAAAAAAGGAAACATTTTATCAAGTCTTTCATGTAATATGCCATGGAGAATTCCCCATTGTGGGGCACTGGAAAAGAACTGAGTCCTCTCAGGGACAAAACAAGGAATTGCAGATGGAAGTTGCCCTGCTGCTGGTATTGGGAATTCCTTATATCTAAACCTCTAAAATGGAGTAGGGTGAGGGGCATGTGAGCGTGTGGAGGTGTTGGCAGGAATCTGACGGTATGGGACTAGTGTTTGTCCACAGGACAAAACAACATCTTCCCCTGCCCTACACTGCCACTCTGCCCTCTCCCCAGGGCTTTCTCTAAATGAGGCACAGACACGAGGGAGTCGAACATTGTTCACTGGGCTAGTTCCCAGCACCCCTCAATTTAGAGCCTTCTGGTGGAGTTGGGTTGAAGCACAGGCTTGGACTCAAGAATGAAGCAGAATCTCTTTGACCACTTCTGCATCTTACCACCACTGACCCCTAATGTGCAAGGATGATGACTCAGCCCCAAATCTCCAGTGAGAAGAAAGGAAGAGAGAGTGATGTGGCAGCACCTCAGCCTTCACAGGTCAGCACTGTTTCAGTTTACCGTTTAGTATTGCAAGAGAGAGAGAGCATGCACATGTCCTACATGCATTATTTTTTAAAAACATCTTACTTTTACATATATCAAAAACCCAACCCTGTATTGTTATTATTTTTGTATAAACTTATATTTTTTAAATATTTAAACAATATGAAAAATTTTACACCTTTGCCCATGTAGCTATTCTTTCCGTTTCCCTTTCTTCTTTTATATAAACTCATATTTCCATTTTGTATCACTTCCTTATGCCTGAAGGACATGCATTAAATTTTCTCTCAACGCAGTCTGCTGATGTTGAATTCTGCTTCCTTTTGTATTCTGAAAAAGTGTCATGTTGCATTGATTTTGAAAGATATTTTCATTAAGTATATAGAATTCTAGGCTGAAAGATATTTTATCTGAGCACATTAAAGATGTTGCTACACTGTCATCACTTGCATTGTTTCCAAGTGATGAGGGAGCATAAGGCAGGCTGAGGGCAAACTACAGGCTGGCACCAGCACCACCCTCCCCACTCAGGTAGAACATGTGTGATATCCCTTGGACACTCCTGGCCTTGGCTACCCAAGAACAAAGGAGAGGGGTTTAAGTGCTTGCCATGGTAATGTGGGAAACTAAGGCAAATGAAAAATTATATTCCCTTACTGCCTACAGCCCACTGATGCGTCCTTGAAACAGGACTGAGTCACCTCCCTCTAGGAGCTCCACTGCCTCAAGGATGACACTTTGCTGGGGGCAAAAGAGAACCTTAGCTTAACATTATCCCAACTTCAAGGATCCTGTAAGTCAACTTCCTTCCATCTCAACTGCCCCAAGGTATATGCTGGCAATCATACTCCCAGCTTATGGCCCCTGATATACATCTGAAGGGTCTCATGACTGAGGTTTTATGAAACAGTAATAAATGGCATTTTCCTAACAACAGCTAGACCCTCAAGGTCCTGGAAACCTTGCTTCCCAAAATGCCTTAGAGAGTTACTCTATCTCTGACCCCTTCCCAACCTGAGGGTATATAATGAGTTACCCATCAGGACCCCAGTGCAGCTCTTCCTGCCCATGGGTCCTGTCCCCATGGTTTAATAAAATCACCTTTTTGCACCAAAGATGACTTCAAGAATTCTTTCTTGGCCGTCGGCTCCAGATCCCATGAATCCCCCCCCACCCCGCACTTCACCCCAAAACTTCATCATATGGCACCTAACGTGGGGCTATGAGTCTTTTCATCTGGACTCTGAGCTTTGGTGCAAATTTAATGAATATACTTTTCTCTTTCCTTCCTTTACTCTCATTTTAAGGGCTTTTCGAGGAGTATGCTCTTATCGGAACACTTTCATGTTGAGCTCTCAGGCGGCAATCCTCTAGCCCGTGGCTACTCCGTGGGGAGAAGAAAGCCTGCCTTTTGTCTGGAAGTTAGTACGCTGGCCGGAATGGTAATAAGATCCAGAAACTTTATGCCCTGTCTTTATCCCTGTCCTTATCCAAACGTGTCTGTCTAGGGCACGGGATGGCCACCTGAGTCACCAGGATGGCTGCCAATCTTAAGACTCCCGTGTGAGGTTTCCTCCTCATTAGTCTAACATGATCCCCTCCACATCTCTGGTCTAGCCGCTTCTGGCCTTGAGAACTCCACTGGGAGCTGGCTGAAACCAGTACCCGATTGAAATAAAACCCAACTGGAGACCATTTCCTAAGGAAATTGGCTATGAAGACTATATGTGTTGGAATGTCGCTTAGATCATGATGGATTTCTATCTGTGGTGCTTTGTGTCAATGTCCTCTACTAACTACTACTTAAATTACAAAATTGGGTAATTCCCCCTTGTAAAACTTTTCTAGTGTTTGCCATGGGTTAAAAATGGCAGGTTCTTCAAGAAACTAAAGCATGGCCTCTGTGGCATGCTCTTCAATGACTGGGTAATCAGGACATGACCATCAGAGCACGTTCTTCAAGGAACGGCCTTTTAGGGCACAGCTTTCAGGGTAAGGTGATTTGGTTCACACACCAGGCACCCATCCGTAGTCTAGAATGCAGAGGGAAAGTGGGGGGGATGCTAGCATCCCTCTTTCAGGAGCCCTTAGTCAGCTGGTCAGTGGTCATAGTGATTTTGTTCAAAGGATGCTTCAGGTTACTCTGACGCCAGGAACCTCTGACATATCCTGCTCATGGGATGCCACCTGGGAGTCAAGGGGGATTCTAGGGGTAATGGGCCTTCTGTCTCTCTACTTTTCTCTCTAGGAGGAGCATGGAGAACTCCTCTTCAGTCCCCAAGGATTCTCCCTTGGGATGCTTTTTTAACCCACTGGAAACAATTTGGCTTGCAAAATGTAGAAAGGACTGATCCTGTAACACTGCATGGCCTTAGTAAACAGGGAAAATGGATGGAGGTACCTTAGGTCCAGGCCTTCACGGCTACCCGGACCCAGGGACCTCTTGCAGACGTGTTTGGTTACTAACCGGGCCAGTAAACTACCTCCTGATATATCGGATGATAATTGTCTAAACACGCCTCCTTCTAACAGAACCCAGGTTACTGCAGGAAACACAGGTCATCCCTGACAAAGGGGATGCTGACTCTTTCTCTCTGTTCCTCCTCCTAATAGATGTGAGGGCTTCTCCCTCATTCATTTCCCTGGTTAACATCTACAGTTGGAACCAACTGTGGTTAGTCTACCTTGGGAAGGAGACGTTAAAGAATATTCCCAAGCAGCTGCCAAAAATCCATTTGTTTTGGGGAAGTTCCCTGTCTTCTCCGGCCTGACATGCACTGCCTAATTCCACTTTGGTGGAACAAAAAACTGGTGCCTGTGCCTCTGACAGAGCTGACAAGATTAGAACCAGAAAATTTTCCTTCTCTGCCTTCTGCTGGCACCTCACCTCTTCTGCGTTCCCCTCCCCCTCCTCCTGTTTCTGCACCACCTTGGGTGCAGCCTTTATAACTGGTTCCTATACCATCCTCAGTGCCTCAGGCACCACTGGCTCTTCCTCCCACCCCCAAGGTCAAGGAGCAAAGAGCACACCTTTGGACCACCCACTTCAGATTCTCCCACTGGTGTTCCAGGTAAAAACTAATAATGGGGATGGGGGTGCCTGGGTGGCTCAGTCGGTTAAGCGTCCGACTTTGGCTCAGGTCATGATCTCGTGGTTTGTGGGCTCAATCCCCATGTTGGGCTCTGTGCTGACAGCTCGGAGCCTGGAGCCTGCTTCACATTCTGTGTCTCCCCCTCTAGTCCCTTCCCATGCCCATGCTCTGTCTCTCCCTGTTTCTCAATAATAAATAAACGTTAAAAAAAACACCAATAATGGGGACGGATTGATTGTCTTTTAAGTGGACGTAGATGGAACACATTTGGTGTTTAAACTAATTTAAGTTTGTTGGACCTGTCTTTAGATTTATCAACATTAAATATGAAACTTTTATTCTACCCAGATTTACAAAAGGTCAAATAAGCTCATTTTACCTCTGTTGCTATTTGTTAGTAGAAAGATGACTTAGACTTCCGGGGCGTGGTTCCATCCAGGCTGCTAGTAGGTCTGAGGAGGTCTGGAAGGAGAGAGTTCACTTCTGAGCAGAGTAAATATAGAAGGAAATATAGAAGATGGCAGAACAGCATGGAAGTTTTTTGTGTGTCTCGCATCCATGAAATACATCCAGACCAACACTAAACCATCCTGCACACTTAGAAAACTGATTGGAGGATTAACACAACAATCTGCACAACCTGAACAGGGAATTCAGCAGGTATGTGGCGCAGAGAGGTGAACTTGGGGAGTGAGAAGCCACGGCTTGCAGGGAGGTGCTTTTGTGGGTGGAGAGAGAGAGGACAGAGATGGCGTGGGGGGGGGGGATGTGGGAAAAGCACCCCTCCTCAAAAGCAGCTGGAGAGAAAGTGGAAAATTGGAAACAGCCACAGGGACTAAACTAAAAAGGGAGAAAGGAGAAAGGAGAAGGTTTAAATTCCATTAAGACTGTAAACAAGGGGAGCACAAAGTCTGCAACTCCACAGCTCGATACCTGGTGGTGCTCTGGTGGGAAGGGCAAATCTCCAGGAACAGAGTGGGGTCCAGGAGGTTCTCGGGCCACACGGGGAAAAGCGGTTCCACTGCTGGAAGGACATTTGGTAGAGACTGTTGAAGTCACCTGGTCCCACCAGACCCCAGAGAATGGCCACATTCACTGGTGCTGGAACAAGGTCATTAAGGGTGAAGGCTGGTGCCAGATGTGTGTTGTGATTTTCCATAATCCCTGAAAAGCTGCTGCTACACTGTCTCGCGAACTGTTTCTGGGGCGGGCTGGCACCTGGCCGCAGTCTTGGGGCACTGGCAGCATCAGGGTCTAGCAGGCGTTCCTGGGTGCAGCCGACATTTGGCCATTGTTTGGTGGGACCCTCCCGCAGAGGGGCAGAATGGCTCAAAGCCACAGGCCTTCAGAAGTAAGGGGCTGGGGAAAACAGCCGCATCTGAGACATAACTCGGGAGAGAGGTACTGCCTGGGGCTTGGTCACGGACAGTGAAAAAGCGGGGAGTGGATGAAAGCTGAAGACAGAGGATGGGTGCACGGTTGCTGACCGGGCAGAACAGAGTTCCGATACTAGAGTCTGGGTAGCTGGGTGACACTATTTTCACCACTCCTGCGTGTGCGCAGGCGCACCTACGAGTGCCACAACACTCCACCCCAGTAGGCTAGCAGCGCCATCTAGTGGAGAACGAAGCCATTACACTGAGCCGCGCCCAACTGGGCCAACCTCGCTCTTCAAGAACTCAAGTCTCACCACCTGCTTAGTTTATGGACTATAAAGCGCTTCATAGTCTGACTTCTAGGGGAAAACGAAGTAATTTCAGTCCTATTTCAATCTGTCAGCAGGTCCATCTATTCAATTTTCTTTCTTTCTTTTTTCTCTTTTTCACTTCTTTTCTTTTTTGTGAATACAGAATGAGAAAAAATTATTTTTGTTTTCAATTTTTTATTAAAAATATTTTTCTTTAATTTTTTTACCATATTTTTATGTTTGTGTAAATTTTTTCAAATTCTATTTTACTTCCATCATTTTATTTTAGTCTACTTCAGTGTATTCACTCTTTCAAATTTTCAAACGATTTCCTCTTTTTTTCTCTTTCTTTTTTCTCTTTTTCGTTTCTTTTCTTTTGCTTGAATACAGAAAGAAAAACTTCATTTTTACTTTCAGTTTATATTAAAATACTTTTCTTTAATTTTTTTACCTTTTTTTTTTAATTTTGGGGTAAATTTTTTCAAATTCTATTTTACTTCCATCATTTTATTTTAGTCTACTACAGTGTATTCACTTTTGCAAATTTTCAAACGATTTCCTTCTGTTTCTTTCTCTTTTCTCTTTTTCCTTTCTTTTTCTTGAATACATAAAGGGAAAATTCATTTTTATTTTTAATTTTTATTAAAAACATTTTTCCTTAACTTTTTTCTACTATATTCTTTACTTTTGTGTAATTTTTTTCAAATTTTATTTTACTCCCATCGTTTCATTTTAGTCTACTTCAGCGTATTCATTTTTTAAATTCTCAAACGATTTCTTCCCGCCCCCTTTTTTTTCTCTAATCTGTCAAACCACTTTCAACACCTAGACCAAAACACACCTAGGATCTAGCATCATTTATTCAATTTTGTTTGTGTGTGCACGTTTTTTTTTTTTTAAATTTTTTTTAACGTTTATTTATTTTTGAGACAGAGAGAGACAGAGCATGAATGGGGGAGGGTCAGAGAGAGGGAGACACAGAATCTGAAACAGGCTCCAGGCTCTGAGCTGTCAGCACAGAGCCCGACGCGGGGCTTGAACTCACGGACCGCGAGATCATGACCTGAGCCGAAGTCAGCCGCTTAACCGACTGAGCCACCCAGGCGCCCCTGTGTGCGCGTTTTTAATTTTTTAATTTTAATACTTTTTTAATTTTAATTTTTCTACCTCATTAATTCCTTTTCTCCCTTCAAAATGACAAAACGAAGGAGTTCACCCCAAAAGAAAGAGCATGAAGAAGCGACAGCCAGGGATTTCACCAACACAGATACAAGCAAGATGTCTGAAACAGAATTTACAATCACGATAATAAGAATACTAGCTGGAGTCGAAAACAGATTAGAATCCCTTTCTGCAGAGATAAAACAAGTAAAAAAATAGAATGAAATAAAAAATGCTGTGACTGAACTGCAATCATGGATGGATGCCAGGGTGACAAGGATGGATGAGGCAGAACAGAGAGTCAGCGATATAGAGGACAAACTTATAGAGAATAACGAAGCAGAAAAAAAGAGGGAGATTCAGGCAAAAGAGCACAATTTAAGAATTAGAGAAATCAGTGACCCATTAAAAAGGAACAACATCAGAATCACAGGGGTCCCAGAAGAGGAAGAGAGAGAAATAGGGGTAGAAGGGTGATGTGAGCAAATCATAGTGGAAAACTTTCCTAACCTGGGGAAAGACACAGACATCAAAATCCAGGAAGCACAGAGGACGACCCCCATTAGTTTCAACAAAAACCGACCATCAACAAGGCATATCATAGTCAAATTCACAAAATACTCAGGCAAGGAGAGAATCATGAAAGCAGCAAGGGGAAAAAGTCCCTAACCTACAAGGGAAGACAGATCAGGTTTGCAGCAGACCATCCACAGAAACTTGGCAGGCCAGAAAGGAGAGGCAGGATATATTCCACGTGCTGAATCAGAAAAATATGCAGCCAAGAATTCTTTATCCATCAAGGCTCTCATTCAAAATAGAAGGAGAGATAAAAAGTTTCCCAGACAAACAAAAATTAAAGGAGTTTGTGACTACTAAACCAGCCCTGCAAGAAGTTTTAAGGGGGACTCTCCGAGGGGAGAAAAGAGGAAAAATATATATATATATATATATATATATATATATATATATATATATACTCTAAACATCAATGGACTCAATGCTCCAGTCAAAAGACATAGGGTAACAGAATGGATAAGAAAACAAGATCCATCTATATGCTGTTTGCAAGAGACCCACCTTAGACCTAAAGACGCCTTCAGATTGAAAATAAGGGGATGGGGAACCATCTATCATGCTAATGGTCAACAAAAGAAAGCCAGAGTAGTCATACTTATATCAGACAATCTAGACTTTAAAAGAAAGACTGTATCTCTCTTCAGCAAGTGGTGCTGGGAAAACTGGACAGCGACATGCAGAAGAATGAACCTGGACCACTTTCTTACACCATACACAAAAATAAACTCAAAGTGGATGAAAGACCTCAACGTAAGACAGGAAGCCATCAAAATCTTCGAGGAGAAAGCAGGCAAAAACCTCTTTGATCTTGCCCGCGGCAATTTCTTACTCAACAGGTCTCTGGAGGCAAGGGAAACAAAAGCAAAAATGAACTACTGGGACCTCATCAAAATAAAAAGCTTCTGCACAGAGAAGGAAACAATCAGCAAAACTAAAAGGCAACCGAAAGAATGGGAGAAGATATTTGCAAATGACATATCAGGTAAAGGGTTAGTATCCAAAATCTACAAAGAACTTATCAAACTCAACACCCAGAAAACAAAGAATCCAGTGAAGAAATGGGCAAAAGAGGGGCGCCTGGGTGGCGCAGTCGGTTAAGCGTCCGACTTCAGCCAGGTCACGATCTCGCGGTCCGTGAGTTCGAGCCCCGCGTCAGGCTCTGGGCTGATGGCTCGGAGCCTGGAGCCTGTTTCCGATTCTGTGTCTCCCTCTCTCTCTGCCCCTCCCCCGTTCATGCTCTGTCTCTCTCTGTCCCAAAAATAAAATAAAATAAAAAAAACGTTGAAAAAAAAAATTAAAAAAAAAGAAATGGGCAAAAGACACGAATAGACACTTCTCCAAAGAAGACATCCAGATGGCCAACCGACACATGAAACAATGCTCAACATCACTCATCATCAGGGAAATACAAATCAAAACCGCAATGAGACATCACCTTACACCTGTCAGAATGGCTAACATTAACAACTCAGGCAACAACAGATGTTGGCGAGGATGGGGAGAAAGAGGATCTCTTTTGCATTGTTGGTGGGAATGCAAGCTGGTGCAGCCACTCTGGAAAACAGTATGGAGGTTCCTCAAAAAACTAAAAATAGAACTACCCTACGACCCAGCAATTGCACTACTAGGCATTTATCCACGGGATACAGGTGTGCTGTTTCGAAGGGACACATGCGCCCCCATGTTTATTGCAGCACTATCAATAATAGCCAAAGTATGGAAAGAGCCCAAATGTCCATTGATGGATGAATGGATAAAGAAAATGTGGTATATATATATACATATATATATATGTCAAAAGACATATATATACATACATATATATATATATATATATATATATATATATATATAATGGAGTATTACTCAGCAATCAAAAAGAATGAAATCTTGCCATTTGCAACTACGTGGATGGAACTGGAGGGTATTATGCTAAGTGAAATTAGTCAGTCAGAGAAAGACAAAAATCATATGACTTCAATCATATGAGGACTTTAAGAGACAAAACAGATGAACGTCAGGGAAGGGAAACAAAAATAATATAAAAACAGGGACGGGGACAAAACAGAAGAGACTCATAAATATGGAGAACAAACTGAGGGCTATGGGAGGGGTTGTGGGAGGGGGGGATGGGCTAAATGGGTAAGGGGCGCTAAAGAATCTACTCCTGAAATCATTGTTGCACTATATGCTAACTAATTTGGATGCAAATTTAAAAAAAAATTAAATTAAAAAAAGATGACTTAAAGTAATGGTTAAATTTGCCTATCTCAAAGTTTTCATGGGTAATTGTTAAGATAGCTTTCAAAGTCCTTGGTAACCTGAAACTTTAAAGTTTTCTTTAACGTTTGCATGACAAATGAGATTAAATTCATTGGACAGCTAGGTTTTTTCCAAAAATGATGGAGTGCTAAAGCAATGATTACTGAACATAGGAGTTATCTGCTTTTGAAACAGAGGTTTTTGTTTTTGTTTTTGTATCTCTTTTGTCTGTCAAGAAAACTAAAGCTTTAGGTTGTTCTTTATCAGGTCTTTGATTACTTAAAGTTAAAACTTCTCAATGTTAAAGGAGCTAGGTTTTGCTAACAACTATATAATGCTACATGTTTGCTTTAGGATCTTATTGCCACCTTGGTTGAACAAATAATTTAAAGTTTTAAGATTTGTAACGATCTGTAATCCTATTTAGGATGTGCTTCATAACTTTCTAAGTTTTTAACAAACTTTCCCAAGACTTAAATTGTAAATGAAGTCTTTTTGACCAATTAGGACTTTTTATTTGGTATGCTAAGTTACTTGGAAAAACACTGTCAAATAATGGTAAACCTTAGGTTGTATTGCATGGGCAAATATTATAACTGCTCAAATATATACACAACTCCTAAAGTTTTAATATTTTGGTATAAGGTCCTCACTTGATATTCTGATTATTGAAGTGTTATGTGTCACATAAATAACTGAGTTCCCTGACTAATTGCATCATGATGAACTCTCATCAGATCTTTAACAATGTCCATTTCTGAGATTTTGTCATTTATAATTGTCCTCATTCTCTCACAAAACATATTTCATCTTCAAGGAGATTCATAAAAAGGACTTTTAGGGCAAATACAGATATTTGTCCTAAAGATTAATCGTAAGATTAGTACTTTAATATTAATTACCCTAAGATGGGTAAGGATTTCCAGAACTAAAAAGCTATATTCAAACTGAACAAGAATTAGGAACATGGGACTAAATAAACTGAGGAAGATTAGAGTTTTTGTGACTCTTGTTCGAAATATTGCTGGTTCTCTAATGTTTGCTCTTCCAGATTAAGGAAACTTTCTCTTAAGATATCTATAATATACAGAGATGTCATAAAGCATTCATTTGTAAACTGAAGCGTTTAACTTTTCTCTCTACCTAAACCGTTTGAAATTCAAACACTCTCAGTGAGTATTCTTTCTTTCATGGCAATTACAATTGTTTGCGTTAGTTCAATAAGAATCTTCTCCTTGTAACAGGACACCATTGGAAATGTGATAGGGTCCCCTCCCTCAGGGAAGGAAAAAAACCAGACAAACGTCAAGGCAACCTGGTTAAATGTAGGTGACAACATCCCTCATGACCTTGTAACGCGAGACCACTTAATTAGACTGCAATGTTTATGTGTTACCACATATGGGAGACCAAGAAGTAGGAAGTATATTTAAAAAACTATGCCATGTGGCATTCAGGGCTCAGTTCTTCGGGTATGAACCCAAGTGAGCAGTGCCGGCAGGAATAAAGTTGCTTCCTGGAAAGAAAAGCCTTGGTGTCATGACTCTCTGTGTGAGAATCCTGCTACATTGCTTGGGGGCTCACGTCTGGGATTCGGAGATGGTGTATTTCCACCTCCTTTGCCACCAGGGATATGAACCTCGGAGTACCGGAGCACCTGGAGAGGCGACCTTGCCTAGCTCCAGCGGACTGCTTAATCTACAGGAGACTAGCCCTCCCAGCGTGTTGGGGTGAGGACCCCGTGTGCACCAGTGGAACCAGGCCCAGGAACCAGCTCAGAGAGCACCGCCCATCCTACGGGTAAGAACCTGGGTTTGTTTTGGCAGACCTGCTTCTAAGAGGCAGAAGGGGATCTGGATCTCCTCCCAGAGTTGCCCTAGTAGTCCCACAAGGGAGGAGGAGCAAAGCCGCAACTCCAGAGTGCTGAATGTAGGGCAATGGGTTGGAGTCCCTGTATGTCTGTGTGTGGGGACTTGTTTCTCATTCATTTCCTGGGTCAGTGACTATGACAATTAGAGCCAACTGTCTCTAGTTACTCTACCTCAGAATGTGAACATTAAGGAATATTCCCAAGCAGCTGCCAAAACTCCCTTTGGGAGGAATTCCGTCTTCTCTGAACTGACATTGACTGCCCAATTCCACTGGTGGAAAACAAAACAAAACAAAACAAACCTGGAGTCTGCTCCTCTGTCTGAGCTGACAAGATTTAAAACTGGAAATTCTCTTTCTCTGCCTTCTGCTGGCACCTTGTCTCGTCTGCCTTCCCTTCTCCCGCCCCCCCCTCCCCCCTCCTATTTCTGCACCACCTGGCTCCTCAATGCCTCAGGCACCATCAGGTCCTCCTCCCACCCTAGATGTCAAGCAGTGAAGATCACTGATTTCAGATTTCCCCACCAACATTCCAGGTAAAACTTAACCATGGGGAACAAATTGTCTTAAGTGGACCCGAGTAAAACCTATTCAGTGTTTAAACTAATTTAAGTTTGTTGGTTTGAGATAGACAATGTTTATCAAATTAAATGAAAACAAAAACTTATTCTACCTAGATTTGCTAAAGGTCAAATAAGCTCGTGTTATCTCTGTTCCAATTTGTTAGCAAAGGGATGACTTAAAGTAATGGTTAACTTTGTCTCATAGTTTTCACGGGTAATTGTTAAGATAGCTTTCAAAGTCTTTGGTAACCTATAATGTCAAAAGTTTTTGCTTGCATGATAATTTGGGATTAAATTCATTGGATATCTAATGAGATATGAGGCTAAAGCACTAATTACTAGATGTAGGTTTGTGCTTTTGGACTTGTTGCAGAAAAACTAAGGATATTTGGATCTGTTGGAATATATGCTTTGTGCTTAATTGATTCATAAATTTGCCATCTAAGAAATTCTGATGTAATAATTCACAATTGGTTACTACTTAGTTTTCACTGGAGACTAAGGTTTCTAAGAGTTAAAATTCTGCTAAATGTAGTTAAGACTAATGAAAATAAGGAAAGCAACTCTGCATGAGAAAAAGTAGATATATAAAAAAATACATAGGGAATGCAAACATATTTTTTGTTAAAGGTAAAAAAAAGTTAATTTTGTCCTAAATGAGACTGGTTGTTTGAAAAAAACGGGGGTGGGGGGGTGGGGAGAGGGGCTTAGGTCAAAATCTAAAAGCAAAGGAAAGTTGTAAAAGGTTTGTGAAGGAAAATCTTTAGAAAGAAATTTTGTATATGGTCAGGAGGTCTAAGGTTTAACCTTTAAATTACGCTAAATTAGCCACTATCTTAAAGACACAAAATAAAACCCTGGTGGCCTTCCTGGAAAGGTTAAGGGAGGCTCTCATTAAATATATGGCTATATCCCCTAACGCCCCTGAGGCTGAGACGATTTTAAAAGATAAATTTGTCACTTGATTGGCCCCAGATATTTGGAGAAAACTGCAAAAAATGGCTGTTGGCCCGGAAGGGACCCTGGAGGAGCTCTTACAAGCCGCTGATTGGGTATATTACAACCAAATGAAGAGAAGAATTAAAAAAAAAAAAAAAAACAGAAAAGGAGGCTTAAAAAAATCTGAGGCCTTAGTTATGGCCACGTGTACTATGTGAGACCGAACTTCCTAAGGTCCTGGCACCAAGTTGACATTAAAATTTTTTTTTAATGTTTTATTTATTTTTAAGACAGAGAGAGGCAGAGCATGAGTGGGGATGGGGCAGAGAGAGAGGGAGCCACAGAATCTGAAGCAGGCTCCAGGCTCCAAGCTGTCAGCACAGAACCCCATGCGGGGCTCGAACTCACGAACCGTGAGATCATGACCTGAGTCAAGTCAGACGCTCAACCGACTGAGCCACCCAGGCACCCCTGATTTGCTTCTTGACACCAGAGCTACCTTTTCTCTCCTCCTTTCCATTCCAGGACAACTATCCAAACGCAGCATGACTATTAGAGGCATCTCCAGAAAATTTATAGCTAAATTTTTCTCTCAGTCCCTGGGATACATATGGGAAAAACTAATTTTTTTCTCATTCTTTCCTGATAATGCCAGAGAGCCTTACTCCCTTGCTAGGAAAGGACACTATAACTGAATTAGAGACTATAGTACTACTAACTCCAAAACAAATAAGCAATTGCGTAGGGTTTTGGGAATTACTGGATATTGTAGGCTGTGGATACCAGGGTTCAGGAAAATAATTTGCCTGCTATATCAATTATTAAAGGGGACTCAATTCCACCTACCCTCCCAAGAAAATAAACTAGGGTCTGACTTCTAGACACTGTCTCCAGCCCTGGAATGGTTACAAACAGAGCAGAGCAATTACTATTACCAAGCTCACAGAGGTATAAGATCATTAAAACATAGCATAAGGCCTTTCTTTAAAAAAATTTTTTTAACCTTTATTGATTTTTGAGACAGAGAGAGAGAGCATGAACGGGGTAGGTTCAGAGAGAGATGGAGACACAGAATCTGAAACAGGCTCCAGGCTTGAGCTGTCAGCACAGAGCCCGACGTGGGGCTCAAACTCACGGACTGTGAGATCATGACCTGAGCCAAAGTCGGACGCTCAACTGACTGAGCCACCCAGGCGCCCCAGCATAAGGCCTTTCATTTAGGGAGGGACAAAACTTATGAAATGGCAAAACGGATGTTTACTAAAAAATAAAATTTTGTCAAGGACAGTTCAGCAAGTGGTATCAGCCTATGATGTATGTCTTAGAAACAGTCCACTAAACCACAAATTTGCTCTCCCAGGCAATCAAGGAACTGGAGGCTATCTAGGAAAGACTGACAATTAGGTTTCACTCATATGCCAAGGTCAAAGGAATCCCAACATCTGTTGGTATGGGTTGATACTTTCACTAATTGAGTAAAGGCCTTCCCCTACAAAACAGAAAAGACACAAAGAGCAATAAATGTTCTTCTTTATAAAATAATACCAGGGTTTGGCGTACCAACAAATTTGGAAATTAATAGTGGTAAATGGCTGGGGCGCCTGGGTGGCTTAGTCGGTTAAGGGTCTGACTTCAGCTGAGGTCATGATCTCACAACTCGTGAGTTTGAGCCCCATGTCGGGCTTTGCGCTGACAGCTCAGAGCCTGGAACCCACTTCGGATTCTGTGTCTCCCTCTCTCTCTCTGCCCCTCCCCCGTTAATTCTCTCTCTCTCTCTCTCTCTCTCTCCTTCAAAATAAATAAACATTTAAAAAATCTTTATTTATTTTTATTTTTTAATGTTTTTTATTTATTCTTGAGAGGGAGAGAGAGAGAGAGACAGAGACAGAGCATGAGCAAGGAAGGGGCACACTGAGAGATGGACACAGAATCTGAGGCAGACTCCAGGTTCTGAGCTGTCAGCACAGAGCCCAACGTGGGGCTCGAACTCACGAGCTGTGAGATCATGACCTGAGTCAAAGTCGGACACTCAACCGACTGAGCCACCCAGGCACTCCAAATCTCTTTTAAATAATGGTACATGGCTGCCTTGACTCTTTCTCTAGTAGAACTCCTGGCTCTTGGAAAAGTTTTACACCTCAGAATAAAGCAAACTGTCTGCTTATACTCAGCAAAACTCTAAATAACACCTCACAAGCATTACATGCTTAAAAAAATTTTTTTTTAATTAAGTTAGGGCCAACCTCTTAAAAAATAGAGCCACCATTAATTACTTACTGCTCCTGCTCCTCCGTCACCTGGGTTATGAGATATTCCCTGATATATATTGTAAACAACGTCAGGGTCTCTCCTAGATTGTTTGACAGGTTTGGAAATTGGGGACATTATCTTAAGATGCCATCTTGTTGGTCAGTATAATCTTTACTTTGTGTTTTTTCTGTTTGTGTCTGCTAATGTTTATGCCACCTCATGCCTGCCAGCCTTCCTGTAAAACTATACTGTGGGCCACCTAACTTACCCTGGGTAGACTCTAACTGCTGTACCCCTACACCGTCCCTTATCAGCCTGAAGAAGCCAGTACAGTCATCGTCTCTATTCCCTAATGGCAGTTAGGGGCCCTATTCCAGAGGAAAAAATAAATAGGGAAAAGGTTAACATTAGGCAGGGAGAGATAAGGGACCTTCAGGGAGGCAGACTGCAGCTGCAAGTGGGTGGCTAAAGAAGCAGATGGCGTTCTCCCCTTATAAAATCCTTTATGGGCACCCTCCCCATTATCAAGGGCATAAGGGGGCATCTAAATGAGATAAGCAATCTAACCCTAAGGCAACAGATGCAGACCCTTGGCTCTACCCTAACCACCTTACACCACTGGGCTAGGGAGCGATTACCTGTGAGTCTGACCACAGACGCACACCCCTTTAAATCAGGAGATGCTATATGGGTAAAGGAATGGAATGTCCAATCCCTAAAACCCCTCTGGAGGTGCCTGTTCACTGTCATCTTGTCCACCCCTACTCCAGTAAAGGTAACCGAGGTAGGTCCCTGGATTCACTACAGCAGAGTGAAGCTGGCATCTCGAAACTGGGAGCGCATCCCTGACCCATCAACGCTGTGCAAACTGACCACACGGGAGAAGCAATCTGCAGCTCCAGAGGCTCCAGGAGACTGCAACCCTGCTTCAGTCACTCCAGAAGCTGACTAATCTACGCAGGGCAGAAGCTTGAGGAATCGACAGTCCAATAAAACAAGACTATCCTTATTTTCCATATCTGTTTCCTTACTGTGATGTACTGTCACACCTTATTTCTCACTGTCATTGTGATTCTTGCTCTACTCTTTGTCATAGGATTGGCCAAGGCCACCCTGGCCAGCTGGGAGTGTGATGAGAGGTTTCTGTTAGCACTCACCTTCCTTTTGTGGATAAGATGCTTCATTGGTACCAACATGGGAAAACAATGGCCATGAGAGACTAGAAAGTTAGATCCCCACAAACCTTATAGTAAAACAAAATTCCCCAGTCCTATTACTGGGGTTTGGCTCCTCAAAAGTTCAATTGTTGGAAAAAACTGCCTTGCCTGGTGGGGAAAAAGTTCATCGTTGTCTCTGTTAAAAACTTAACATGCCTAGGCCAAAGATTTTATAACTCAACTGCCCAGAAAACCCAATGGTGGGGGACCCGAGATCACCTTGAGTCAGATTCCCACCCCTTGTCTAACTTCTCTCACCTCCAAGAGGCCTGAGACAATGTCAACGCAGCCATCAAATGGCGGGCCCCAGATGGACTATAGTAGATACGTGAAGCGACAGCCTATATAGTACTTCCCTCAGTCTGGTAGTCTGGTCAGGGTCATGTATGCTGGAAAGTATTCGTCCATGTTTCTTTCTGCTCCCACTTGCCAGAGGAAAACATTTGGGAGTCCTTGTGTATGGACACAAGAAGACTCAAAGGAAATGGCATGCCTTACAAATTGTCAATTAAAAAGACAATAAATGGCCTCCCCAGCATATAGCCCAATATTATGGCCCTGCCAGTTGGGCAGAGGATAGGTCCTGGGACTACCTCACTCCCACTTACATGCTAAACCACATAATCAGACTACAAACAGTTATAAAAATTATAACCAATAAAACTGCCAGAGCTTTTCACTTACTAGCCAAGCAGCAAAACAAAATGCGCAATGCTATCTATCAAAATCACTTGGCCTTAGATTACCTGCTTGCTTCTGAGGGAAAAGTTTGTAAACAGTTTAAGCTGAGCAACTGCTGCCTACAGATAAATAATGAGAAAAAAGTCATAGAGGAGATCACAAATCAAATGAAAAGGATTACTCATGTCCCCGTCCAGACCTGGAACGGTTAAAACCCTGGGAAGTTATTTGGAGGATGGTTTTCAATTTTGGGGGGATTCAAAATTGTCATAAAAATTATCCTCCTAATTCTGGGAGGTTGCTTAATCCTACCTTGCTTAGGGCTCCCCTGGTTGTACTGTCTGTCTTCAGTCTCATTGAGGCCATGATAAAAAAAAAAAAAAAAAAAAAAAAAGACGGCCGCTCATGTAACGGTATTATGGAAATATAAACCTCTAAACCAAGATGATGCTCCTTGACCCAAAATAGAGGGATCCAGGCATCAAAGTGGGGAATGTGGTAGGGTCCCCTCCCTAAGGAAAGAAGAAAAAAGAAACCCTCAAGGCAACCTGGTTATACAGGCATGTGACAACATCCCTCACGACCTTGTAACATGAGACCATTTAATCAGACTGCATGTTTGTGTGTTACCATATGTGGGAGACAAAGTAGAAAATACATGGGGGCACCTGGGTGGCTCAGTCGGTTCGGCGTCCGACTTCAGCTCAGGTCATGATCACATGGTTCGTGAGTTCGAGCCCCACGTCGGGCTCAGTGCTGACAGCTCTGAGCCTGGAGCCTGCTTCGGATTCTGCATCTCCTTCTCTCTCTGTTCCTCCCCTGCTCACTCTCTCTCTCTCTCTCGCTCTCTCTCTCTCTCTCTCTAAAATAAAGGCAGATTAAAAAAATTTTTTTTTTGCAATTTAAAAGAAAATAATTCTTTTAATGTTTATTTTTTTCCAATATATTAAATTTATTGTCAAATTGGTTTCCATACAACACCCAGTGCTCATCCCAAAAGGTGCCCTCCTCAATACCCATCACCCACTCTCCCCTCCCTCCCACCCCCCATCAACCCTCAGTTTGTTCTCAGTTTTTAAGAGTCTCTTATGCTTTGGCTCTCTCCCACTCTAACCTCTTTTTTTTTCCCTTCCCCTCCCCCATGGGTTTCTGTTAAGTTTCTCAGGATCCACATAAGAGTGAAACCATATGGTATCTGTCTTTCTCTGTATGGCTTATTTCACTTAGCATCACACTCTCCAATTCCATCCACGTTGCTACAAAGGGCCATATTTCATTACTTCTTATTGCCATGTGTATTCCATTGTGTATATAAACCACAATTTCTTTATCCATTCATCAGTTGATGGACATTTAGGCTCTTTACATAATTTGGCTATTGTTGAAAGTGCTGCTAGAAACATTGGGGTACAGGTGCCCCTATGCATCAGTACTCCTGTATCCCTTGGGTAAATTCCTAGCAGTGCTATTGCTGGGTCATAGGGTAGGTCTATTTTTAATTTTCTGAGGAACCTCCACGCTGTTTTCCAGAGTGGCTGCACCAGTTTGCATTCCCACCAACAGTGCAAGAGGGTTCCCGTTTCTCCACATCCTCTCCAGCATCTATAGTCTACTGATTTGTTCATTTTGGCCACTCTGACTGGCGTGAGGTGATATCTGAGTGTGGTTTTGATTTGTATTTCCCTGATGAGGAGCGACGTTGAGCATCTTTTCATGTGCCTGTTGGCCATCCGGATGTCTTCTTTAGAGAAGTGTCTATTCATGTTTTCTGCCCATTTCTTCACTGGGTTCTTTGTTTTTCGGGTGTGGAGTTTGGTGAGCTCTTTATAGATTTTGGATACTAGCCCTTTGTCCGATATGTCATTTGCAAATATCTTTTCCCATTCCGTTGGTTGCCTTTTAGTTTTGTTGGTTGTTTCCTTTGCTGTGCAGAAGCTTTTTATCTTCATAAGGTCCCAGTAATTCACTTTTGCTTTTAATTCCCTTGCCTTTGGGGATGTGTTGAGTAAGAGATTGCTACGGCTGAGGTTAGAGAGGTCTTTTCCTGCTTTCTCCTCTAGGGTTTTGATGGTTTCCTGTCTCAAATTCAGGTCTTTTATCCATTTTGAGTTTATTTTTGTGAATGGTGTGAGAAAGTGGTCTAGTTTCAACCTTCTGCATGTTGCTGTCCAGTTCTCCCAGCACCATTTGTTAAAGAGACTGTCTTTTTTCCATTGGATGTTCCTTCCTGCTTTGTCAAAGATGAGTTGGCCATACGTTTGTGGGTCTACTTCTGGGGTTTCTATTCTATTCCATTGCTCTATGTGTCTGTTTTTGTGCCAATCCCATGCTGTCTTGATGATGACAGCTTTGTAGTAGAGGCTAAAGTCTGGGATTGTGATGCCTCCTGCTTTGGTCTTCTTCTTCAAAATTACTTTGGCTATTCGGGGCCTTTTGTGGTTCCATATGAATTTTAGGATGGCTTGTTCTTGTTTCGAGAAGAATGCTGGTGCAATTTTGATTGGGATTGCATTGAATGTGTAGATAGCTTTGGGTAGTATTGACATTTTGACAATATTTATTCTTCCAATGCATGAGCACGGAATGTTTTTCCATTTCTTTATATCTTCTTCAATTACCTTCATAAGCTTTCTATAGTTTTCAGCATACAGATCTTTTACATCTTTGGTTAGGTTTATTCCTAGGTATTTTATGCTTCTTGGTGCAATTGTGAATGGGATCAGTTTCTTTGTCTTTCTGTTGCTTCATTGTTAGTGTATAAGAATGCAACTGATTTCTGTACATTGATTTTTTATCCTGCAACTTTGCTGAATTCAGGTATCAGTTCTAGCAGACTTTTGGTGGAGTCTATCGGATTTTCCATGTATAATATCATGTCATCTGCAAAAAGCGAAAGCTTGACTTCATCTTTGCCAATTTTGATGCCTTGGATTTCCTTTTGTTGTGTGATTGCTGATGCTAGAACTTCCAACGCTATGTTAAACAACAGCGGTGAGAGTGGGCATCCCTGTCGTTTTCCTGATCTCAGGGAAAAAGCTCTCAGTTTTTCCCCATTGAGGATGATGTTAGCTGTGGGCTTTTCATAAATGGCTTTTCATATGTTCCTCCTATCCCGACTTTCTTGAGGGTTTTTATTAAGAAAGATTGCTGAATGTTGTCAAAGTCCTTTTCTGCATCGATTGACAGGATCATATGGTTCTTATCTTTTCTTTTATTAATGTGATGTATCACATTGATTGATTTGCGAGTGTTGAACCAGCCCTGCACCCCAGGAATGAATCCCACTTGATCATGGTGAATAATTCTTTTTATATGCTGTTGAATTCGATTTGCTAGTATCTTATTGAGAATTTTTGCATCCATATTCATCAGGGATATTGGCCTGTAGTTCTCTTTTTTTACTGGGTCTCTGTCTGTTTTAAGAATCAAAGTAATGCTGGCTTCATAGAATGAGTCTGGAAGTTTTCCTTCCCTTTCTATTTCTTGGGATAGCTTGAGAAGGATAGGTATTATCTCTGCTTTAAACGTCTGGTAGAACTCCCCTGGGAAGCCATCTGGTCCTGGACTCTTATTTGTTGGGAGATTTTTGATAACTGATTCAATTTCTTCCCTGGTTATGGGTCTGTTCAAGCTTTCTATTTCCTCCTGATTGAGTTTTGGAAGAGTGTGGGTGTTTAGGAATTTGTCCATTTCTTCCAGGTTGTCCAATTTGTTGGCATATAATTTTTCATAGTATTCCCTGATAATTGTTTGTATCTCTGAGGGATTGGTTGTAATAATCCCATTTTCATTCATGATTTCATCTATTTGGGTCATCTCCCTTTTCTTTTTGAGAAGCCTGGCTAGAGGTTTGTCAATTTTGTTTATTTTTTCAAAAAACCAACTCTTGGTTTCATTGATCTGCTCTACAGTTTTTTTTAGATTCTATATTGTTTATTTCTGCTCTGATCTTTATGATTTCTCTTCTTCTGCTGGGTTTGGGGTGTCTTTGCTGTTCTGCTTCTATTTCCTTTAGGTGTGCTGTTAGATTTTGTATTTGGGATTTTTCTTGTTTCTTGAGATAGGCCTGGATTGCAATGTATTTTCCTCTCAGGACTGCCTTTGCTGCATCCCAAAGTGTTTGGATTGTTGTATTTTCATTTTCGTTTGTTTCCATATATTTTTTAATTTCTTCTCTAATTGCCTGGTTGACCCACTCATTCGTTAGTAGGGTGTTCTTTAACCTCCATGCTTGTGGAGGTTTTCCAAACTTTTTCCTGTGGTTGATTTCAAGCTTCATGGCATTGTGGTCTGAAAGTATGCATGGTATAATTCAATTCTTGTATACCTATGAAGGGCTGTTTTTTGACCGAGTATATGATCTATCTTGGAGAATGTTCCATGTGCACTCAAGAAGAAAGTATATTCTGTTGCTTTGGGATGCAGAGTTCTAAATAGATCTGTCAAGTCCATCTGATCCAATGTGTCATTCAGGGCCCTTGTTTCTTTATTGATCGTGTGTCTAGATGATCTATCCATTTCTGTAAGTGGAGTGTTAAAGTCCCCTGCAATTACCACATTCTTATCAATAAGGTTGCTTATGTTTGTGAGTAATTGTTTTATATATTTGGGGGCTCCGGTATTCGGCGCATAGACATTTATAATTGTTAGCTCTTCCTGATGGATAGACCCTGTAATTATTATATAATGCCCTTCTTCATCTCTTGTTATAGCCTTTAATTTAAAGTCTAGTTTGTCTGATATAAGTATGGCCACTCCAGCTTTCTTTTGGCTTCCAGGAGCATGAGAAATAGTTCTCCATCCCCTCACTCTCAATCTAAAGGTGTCCTCAGATCTAAAATGAGTCTCTTGTAGACAGCAAATAGATGGGTCTTGTTTTTTGATCCATTCTGATACCATATGTCTTTTAGTTGGCGCATTTAATCCATTTACATTCAGTTTTATTATAGAAAGATACGGGTTTAGAGTCATTGTGATGTCTGTATGTTTTATGCTTGTAGTGATGTCTCTGGTACTTTTGTCTCACAGGATCCCCCTTAGGATCTCTTGTAGGGCTGGTTTAGTGGTGACAAATTCCTTCAGTTTTTGTTTGTTTGGGAAGACCTTTATCTCTCCTTCTATTCTAAATGACATACTTGCTGGATAAAGGATTCTCGGCTGCATATTTTTTTCTGTTCAATACATTGAAGATATCGTGCCAATCCTTTCTGGCCTGCCTAGTTTCAAAAGAGGCATCAGTCACGAGTCTTATAGGTCTCCCTTTATAAGTTAGGGCACGTTTATCCCTTGCTGCTTTCAGAATTTTCTCTTTATCCTTGTATTTTGCCAGTTTCACTATGATACGTCGTGCAGAAGATCGATTCAAGTTACGTCTGAAGGGAGTTCTCTGTGCCTCTTGGATTTCAATGCCTTTTTCCTTCCCCAGTTCAGGGAAGTTCTCAGCTATAATTTCTTCAAGTACCCCTTCAGCACCTTTCCCTCTCTCTTCCTCCTCTGGGATACCAATTATGCGTATATTATTTCTTTTTAGTGTGTCACTTAGTTCTCTAATTTTCCCCTCATACTCCTGGATTTTTTTATCTCTCTTTTTCTCAGCTTCCTCTTTTTCCATAACTTTATCTTCTAGTTCACCTATTCTCTCCTCTGCCTCTTCAATCCGAGCCGTCGTCTTTTCCATTTTGTTTTGCATTTCGTTTAAAGCGTTTTTCAGCTCCTCCTGACTGTTCCTTAGTCCCTTGATCTTTGTAGCAAGAGATTCTCTGCTGTCCTCTATACTGTTTTCAAGCCCAGCGATTAATTTTATGACTATTATTCTAAATTCACTTTCTGTTATATTATTTAAATCCTTTTTGATCAGTTCATTAGCTGTTGTTATTTCCTGGAGATTCTTCTGAGGAAAATTCTTCCGTTTGGTCATTTTGGATAGTCCCTGGAGTGGTGCAGACCTGCAGGGCACTTCCCCTGTGCTGTGGTGTATAACTGGAGCTGGTGGGTGGAGTCGCAGTCAGACCTGATGTCTGCCCCCGGCCCACCGCTGGGGCCACAGTCAGACTGGTGTGTGCCTTCTCTTCCCCTCACTTGGGGCGGGATTCACTGTGGGGTAGCGTGGCCCGTCTGGGCTACTTGCACACTTCCAGGCTTGTGGTGCTGGGGATCTGGCGTATTAGCTGGGGTGGGTAGGCAAGGTGCACTGGGGCAAGAGGGGCAGGCTTAGCTCGCTTCTCCTTAGGTGATCCACTTCAGGAGGGGCCCTGTGGCAGCGGGAGGGAGTCAGACCCGCTGCTGGAGGGGTGGCTCCGCAGAAGCACTGCGTTGGGTGTTTGCGCGGAGCAAGCAATTTCCCTGGCAGGAACTGGTTCCCTTTGGGATTTTGGCTGGGGGATGGGCGAGGGAGATGGCGCTGGCGAGCGCCTTTGTTCCCCACCAAACTGAGCTCTGTCTTCCCGGGGCTCAGCAACTCTCCCTCCCTTTGTCCTCCAGGCTTCCCGCTTTCCGAGCGGAGCTGTTAACTTATGACCTCCCAGATGCTAAGCAAGTCCCACTTGCTGTCAGAAGACACTCCGTCTGGCCCCTCCGCTTTTGCGAGCCAGACTTGGGGTCTCTGCTTGGCCGGAGGGCCGCCCCTCCACCCCGGCTCCCTCCCGCCAGTCCGTGGAGTGCGCACCGCCTCTCCACCCTTCCTACCCTCTTCCGTGGGCCTCTCGTCTGCGCTTGGCTCCAGAGACTCCGTTCTGCTAGTTTCTGGTGGTTTTCTGGGTTAGTTAGGCAAGTGTAGGTGGAATCTAAGTGATCAGCAGGATGCAAGGTGAGCCCAGCGTCCTCCTAAGCCACCATCTTCCGGTCCCCCTCAAAAAAAAATTTTTTTTTAAAAGAAAACATATAAAAAACTATGCCACGTGTGGTTCAGGGCTCAGCTCTTCGGGTATGAACACAACTGAGTGGTGCCGGCATGAATAAAGTTGCTTCCTGGAGAAAAGCCTTGGTGTCACAACTCTCTGCGCAAGAATCCTGCTACAGAAATGCTGGTTGTTTTGCCAAGGCTTTGACTGGAATGTCTTATTTGAGAGTGACATGCATAGACTCAGATATGACCAGACAGCTCTAAGGAACCAAGGTTGACTTTAGGAAACATGGAGCCATAAAGCCCCTTGGAAATGTTGGCCTGATGCCTTGCTTACAGAGTTCCCAGCAGCCTTACCAGGTGAGTAAAGAATGTCACTTCCTGTCAGGTGCAGGAAACTCATGATATCTTGGGGACCTCGTGAAGAGGAATTTGCCCATTCTACAGGTATTGCAGGCATGTCTGATGGAAGTACTTGGCTTGGCTTCTGGCATGGAGAGGCTACTAAAAGTTCAATCTAGATTCCTTAAAAAGTTCCAGCAAAGCAAAATTTTCAAGATATATATGATCAATCACTATTCTTGCTGAACTTATGTAAATAATTAGGCCAAGTTTGTTAAAACTGGACTTGTTCTACAAATGCATTATTCTTCATTTGGCTATCTCCGGAAATGAAGGTTTTTAGAGAGAAAAACTATGTTTCAATGACACATCTTTATGGATGTTAAATTCTAGTTCTGATTATCTTTAAATGTTTATTGTTTGCCTAAACTAGACAACTTGAGGTAAACTTCTGAAAAATTGTTACAATAGCACAGGTATGGACAATCTTCTTGCTTGTTATTCTCTGGGAATAATAGCCCCGTGGGTGTATTATTTAAACAACTGGAGAATGGGATGGATTCGCCCAACAATTGTATGCAAAGACCTTCTCACTGTAGACCTATCAATAGATAAAGACTATAGTGCTTTAGTATTCACCTGAAGCTGTGTTAATTCATAAATCTCTAAATATGCAAGCCATGTCCTCCCTAAACCTGATCTGACAATGACTAGAAACCCACCCCATATAAACCCAAAAGACCTGGTTTATTCAAAGGATGGAAAGTCTAACACAACAGGGCATTTAATTCCAAAATAAAAGGGCTCCTACCAGGTCGTATTATGTACTCTCACTGCAGTAAAGTTAGAGGGGAATTCTTCATGGGCTCCTGTGTCTAAATAAAACCTGTACTCCCTTTACAGAAAATCAGTGAGCAAACTAATATGCCTTCTTATTCCTGTGAACCTGTGGAAGGCCTCAAACTTCTTGTATGTTGGTTGCAACTTTCTTTTTCATTCTCTTTTCCCAGTTTCTACTAACAATTCCTTCTTACAATGGGCCATTCAAACGGACTACCACAGACATTTGAGTTACAAACCAGGAAGACCAATCTGATTCCTGCTGCCTGTTCCCACTCTCATCTGAGGATTCTTCAAGCCTGACATCTAAAAGTCTCACTGGCAGCACTGGTAGACACTAGGTTTGTAATTTGCTCTAACCATTAACCTCTATTTTTCTTGATTCCATAAAAGTACGTCTTATTAATTACCCGATTGCTTACTGAACAAAACAGAGTCTATAGGAGCACTTGTACCCCAATGTTTATAGCAGCACTCTCAACAATAGCCAAATTATGGAAAGAGCCTAAATGTCCATCAACTGATGAATGGATAAAGAAATTGTGGTTTATATACACAATGGAATACTACGTGGCAATGAGAAAAAATGAAATATGGCCTTTTGTAGCAACGTGGATGGAACTGGAGAGTGTGATGCTAAGTGAAATAAGCCATACAGAGAAAGACAGATACCATATGGTTTCACTCTTATGTGGATCCTGAGAAACTTAACAGAAACCCATGGGGGAGGGGAAGGGAAAAAAAAAGAGGTTAGAGTGGGAGAGAGCCAAAGCATAAGAGACTGTTAAAAACTGAAAACAAACTGAGGGTTGATGGGGGGTGGGAGGGAGGGCAGGGTGGGTGATGGGTATTGAGGAGGGCACCTTTTGGGATGAGCACTGGGTGTTGTATGGAAACCAATTTGACAGTAAATTTCATATATTAAAAAATAAAAAATTAAAAATTAAAAAAAAAGAAAAAAAATAAAATCTATATTCCTAAGTGAAAAAAAAAAAACAGAGTCTATATGATGGCTATACACCACCTGTTACACAGTTAAGGCCTTAAATGACTCTCAAAATAACATTATATTGTTAAATACTAAAATAACTCAAATGCATAAAACAGTCCTACAAAATAGACTGGCATTAGATGTTTTAACTGCTGCACAAGGTGGAACTTAAGCTCTCATAAAAACAAACTGCTGTGTATCCATTCCAGATTACCACAAAAATGTTCCTGGATTTCTAACTGACATGAATACTCCAATTGGCGCTTTAAACAATCTCTCTCTTTTCTTTAATGATTGGTTAAACTCCTGGACTGGAGGATTTTTGTCAGCTACCAAAGGACTTCCATTTGGGCTAATCTTTCTAGTTATTCTAAGTATGTTTTGCTGTTTTCTCCCATGTCTCTCTGCCTGGTACCAAAACTCCATGACTGCAATAACTTCAAGCCAACAGATGATCCTTTCTACCCAAGGAGGTTCATACATGTTACCCAATTGGATTCAGCTGCCTCTGTCTTTTGTAACTCCCCTATATGTTCCCTGACTGACCAATATTGACTGATATATGTAGGGACAACTCTATGTCCCTACTCAGCAGGAAGATGCTACAGAAGACGAGACCTTCCACCTTCAACAACCTTAAAGATTTAACGGTCAAAATTGTTCAGGGAGGATATGATGAGGGAGCATAAGGCAGGCTGAGGGCAAAATACAGGCTGGCACCACCCCCCCCCCACCCCCAGGTCTAATATGTGCGATATCCCTCGGGCACTCCTGGCCTTGGCTACCCAAGAACAAAGGAGAGGGGTTTAAGTGCTTGCCATGGTAATGTGGGAAACTAAGGCAAATGAAAAATTACATTCCCTTACTGCCTACAGCCCATTGATGCGTCCTTGAAACAGGACTGAGTCACCTCCCTCTAGGAGCTCCACTGCCTCAAGGATGACACTTTGCTGGGGGCAAAAGAGAACCTTAGCTTAACATTATCCCAACTTCAAGGATCCTGTAAGTCAACTTCCTTCCATCTCAACTGCCCCAAGGTATATGCTGGCAATCATACTCCCAGCTTATGGCCCCTGATATATATCTGAAGGGTCTCATGACTGAGGTTTTATGAAACAGTCATAAATGGCATTTCCCTAGCAACAGCTACCCCTCAAGGTCCTGGAAACCTTGCTTCCAAAATTCCTTAGACTTTATCCCTGACCCCCTCCCAACCTGAAGGTATGTAATGAGCTATGCATCAGGACCCCAGTGCAGCTCTTCCTGCCCATGGGTCCTGTCCCCATGGTTTAATAAAATCACCTTTTTGCACCAAAGGTGGCTTCAAGAATTCTTTCTTGGCTGTCGGCTCCAGATCCCACGAACACCCCCATCACCCCAAAATTTCATCATATATTTTGCCCTCAGCCTGCCTTATGCTCCCTCATCACAAGGGAAAAAAAAAAAACTCTTCTCTGTAATTGACAAATCTTGTTCCTGTGGTTACTTTTTCTTAAACATTTTTGTTTATTTTTGAGAGCAAGAGAGACAGAGTATGAGTGGGGGAGGGGCAGAGAGAGAGAGAGAGAGAGAGAGGGAGACACAGAATCAGAAGCAGGCTCCAGGCTCTGAGCTGTCAGCACAGAGCCCAACGTGGTGCTCGAAGCCATGAACCGTGAGATCATGCATGACTTGAACCGAAGTCGGATGCCCAACTGACTAAGCCACCCAGGCGCCCCTTCTGTGGCTACTTTTAAGATTTTCTATTTATCACTGGTTTTGAACAATTTGATTATAATGTGCCTTGGTGTAATTTCCTTTTTTATTACTTGTGCTTAGGGCTTTTAGGGCTTTTTTAACCTTCTTGGATATGTGACATTATAATGTACCCAAATTTGGAAAAACATTTGGACACTGTTCCTTCAAACATTTTATCTGTCCCCTCCTCTTGCTCCACCCTCCCAGAATTCCACTTACACATTTATAAGGCAGCATAAAGTTGTCCCAAAAACTCACTGATGCTCTCTTAATGGTTTAAATTACTATCTTTTCTCTCTGCATTTCATTTGGGATAACTTCTATTGCTAGGGCCTGTAGTTCAGTAATTATTTACTGCAATTCCCAATCTGCTATTAATCCCATCCAATGTAGTTTTATATCTTTCACATTGTAGTTTCATCTCTAGTTCAATTTACGTTTTCTAAAATATTTTCCATGTCCTTGCTTAACTTTTTGAACATTTGAAATACCTTTATGTATAACTATGTCATGTCCTTGTGTGCTATTTCTAACATTTGTGTCAGTTCTGGATCAATTTCAGTGGACTCATTTAATTCTTATTACAGGTCATATAGTCCTCCTTATTTACATGCCTGCTAAATTTTGATTGGACATCTGACTGCAAGTTTTACCTTGTTTAATGTGGGATATTTTGTATGTCTATAAATATTCAGTAACCTTTTCAGTACACATTAAATAACTTGGAAACAACTTGACCACTTAGGATGTCCCATTTATGATTTGCTTGGTGAGCTGGAGCAACACTAAGTCTAGAGCTACTTACTCCCCGTTACTGACAAAAGACTCTTTTGAGTATTAACCAAGGACCCATGAATCCCTAGGTTTTTCAGTGTGACTGATTTCAACGGGCACTATTACCACCCAAGTCTAAGTGATGAGGGAGCATAAGGCAGGCTGAGGGCAAAATACAAACCAGCCCCCTCCCCAGGTGGTGTGTGTGTGATATTGGCTCAGGCACTCCTGGCTGCCCAAGGACAAAGGAAAGGAAAGAAAACAAATGGCAAACTGACAGAGATCACAGTCATACAGGACATGAGTCTCCATCAGTTTACAATATCTTAGTAAATTACAAGAAAAAAGCATTCTTATCAATAGCGTAACCTCCAGAAATCTATAGACTCAGTTTCCTGGAAACCCAATATCACCCCTCCATAGTGATGTGGGGAACAAAGGCAAGAAGGAAATGGCAGGTAAAATTAAATTTCCTTATAACCCGCAGCCCGTTGACAAATACTTGAGGCAAATACAGAGTATAACATTTCTTCAGGAACCCCCTGTCATCATAGTGCTAATGCCTTACTAGAGGGAAAACAACCTTAGCTTGACAATAGCAAGCCCTCAAGTATCTTAGGCGTGTCAAAGTCCCTCTGGAGGTCTCCCTTTTGACCTTACCTCCCCCAACTTCACAGTATATAAGGAGCCACTCTTCACAACCCCAGTGCAGCTCTTTCTGCCCACCTGTTCTGTCCCCATGCTTTAACAAAATCACCTTTTTGCACCGAAGACATCTTCAAGAATTCTTTCTTGGCTGTCGGCTCCGCACCCCATGAACCCCGCTATCACCCCAAAAACTTCATCATAAGCACTAGGCACTGTTCCCTCCAATCCTTTCAGATGGTACTTTCCCTGGGGTCACATGCATACACTGAATATATGAGGGAGACCATTTGAAACCTTGGGGTTCTCTCTCATTGCAGCTTTCTCCTCTCTGGTATCATTTGAACTCCCCTGGCCTTGATTTCCTCAGAAACTAAGTTCTATCTTCCAACTATGGAGTTCATTGGATCCATCTGGATCCAATGTGCTACAGCTTGAAAACACTCTCTAGGCAGTAAGCAGAGGCAATCATTGTTCACACCCCTTTGGTTTGTTCTCTCTCAGGGATCTCAATTCTTCACATTGCCTGATTACCAGGGTTTCCCAGCCATTGTTTTATATATTTGGTCTATTTTTTTTTTTTTTTATTCTTGCAAGTGGGAGGTTAAAGCTAACTACATTGTTTTGGCTAGAAACAGAAATAAATGGCCATCATTGGCTCAAAGACCCCCCAGTGACCTTGAAAACTCTACTTAGAACTGCTGTGCAGTCAAAGAGGCTTCCACCCAGCCTTTATTCCTTGTCTCTTCTTCACTGGAGTTCAGACCAGAATCCTGTTCTGAAGGCTCTCCCAGCTTCCCCTGAATGCCCACTTTCTCTCACAGTTGTTTCCCCTAATAAAGTTCTTACACTTTGAATTCTGTTTTAGCATCAGCTCATTGAAGGCTCTGGACTAACACAAAAGGCATGTGTAAGATAACCTGACCCAAAAACAACACGGAAAGTTTTATGTTATTTGTAAGGTTAATACTGTTCTCCACCGAGGCCAAGCTTAGTTTACTGAGTGTGGCCTGAAGCTTTCAAGACACGTATAAAGTTTTAAATGTATATTATTCCATGCATGGAATTAGTCTATTTCTTTCAATCAAACATTTAGGGATGTGTATTTAAGTTATTTCCAATTTGCACCTTTTCAAATACAGCTAGGGTAAATATCTTTGTTCAGAAAGCTTTGTACACCGGTCCAATCATTTGATTAGAAGGCATTTTTTTTTTATTTTTTTTAAGTTTATTTATTTTTGACAGAGACAGAGTGCGAGCATGGGCTGGGGAGGGGCAGAGAGAGAGAGAGAGAGAGAGGGAGAGAGAGGGAGAGAGGGAGACACAGAATCCGAAGCAGGCTCCAGGCTCCAAGCTGTCAGCACAGAGCCTGACGCGGGGCTCGAACTCATGAACTGTGCGATCATGACCTGGGCCGAAGTCAGAGGCTTACCCGACTGAGCCACCCAGGCACCTCTGGTTAGAAGGCATTTTAAAATGAAAATGTATGGATCTTACAGAGTTTACATGTAAATATCGATGCATATCCCTAGCCTGCCTCCCAATCTCACCAGGAGTGTATGAAGGTAATTGTTATCTCTCACCTTCTCCAACGTTATTTATTTACGTACTTACCCATGGGATTACGTACTTACCCATGGGATTAAAAGAAAAATAAAGCCAGTCTCAAAGTTTATTAAAAAAAAAAAAAAAACTTGTTCTATGGATAATAACGTCTCCCTTGTTAAAGAAAGGAACTGTAACTGAAGCTTTCCTGTACTTCAGACTTTAGGGAGGGAGTATGTCTTGAATCAAATGTGCCTTTGTTGTGGATTCCACCACCACTCAGTAAAATGTTTGGATTTATTGTACCTGTTTCCCCGGGAAAGACCTCACGACACAGATGGGGCTGCACTGATTCTGACTTTGAAGAAAGGCACATCTGAAGTAAAACCCCAGCTCCACCACTTACTGTGTCTGTGACCTTAGGCAAGCTGCTGCAGCTCTGGGTGCCTCAGTTTCTGGTACATAATTGAGGGGGAGGAAGTGTGAGAAGCTGAGACAAATTTTGAGCCCTGGTCAGAGACTTGAGCATAACACCTGGCATTCCATCCACCTGTGAGGATGAGGCCCTGAGACCCAATCCTTCTCCTCCTGCTTTGCCCAATGGGGAACATGTGAGGATGCAAACAGCCTAGTCATGGTCTGAAAGATGTCATTAACGCCAGGCTTGGGAAAGTCACACATCAGTGAGGAGGGTCAAGATGCCAGGATTCCTGACAATCTGGTTTAGTTTCACAGCACTCAGTGGTTGTAGTAGTCAGATCATCTCGATTCACAAGAGCTGATACATGAACATCTAGGGATTTTGCAAACCAGTTTGCAGTCAGCAGCTTGAAATCAGCAAAGACAGGAGTGTTTACACCACAGAAATTAGCCAACATATGCTATAGACCACTGCCATCCCCCCTCGCCACCACCAGAGCCCATTGAGCAGTGTGCTACCAGTGTGCTGGGGTGGATAGAGTTGGAGCCATTTCTATGCTTTCTTTTTGTTTGCCCATCCAAGACACGCACACTTTTCATTTTATCCTTAGGTGAGTTGTTTACATGAAGGTAAAATAATATGTCATAAAAGAATGGAGCTAGCACCCATAGTTTATTCTGTAGACTGTTGTACCATCAGTGAAGTCTCCGATTGAGTGGAGATAACTTTTCAACTACTTTGGCTAAATACCAAAGGTGCAATTATAGTGTCTTACAGAATTCTTTCACTGTCCAAAAGATGCTCTGCACCCTGCCTATGCTTCCTTCTCTCTTCTAATTCATGAAACCCCTAATGTTCTACTATCTCCATAGTTTTGCCTTTTCCAGAAGGTCACATAGTAGGAATCATACGGTATGCAGTCTTTTCAGATTGACTTTTTCACTTACTAAGATGCGTTTAAGGTTCCTCGTATCTTTTCATGGTTTGATAGCTCATTTATTTTAGTCCTGAATAATACTCCATTCTCTAGATGTACCACAGTTTATTTATACATTTATCTACAAAACAACAACAACAACAACAACAACAACAACAACAAACAAGCCTACATTGGTTGCTTCCAAGTTTGAACAATTATAAATAAAACTACTATAAACAGTTGTGTGTAGTTCTTGTGTAGACATAAATTTTCAACTAATTTGAGTAAATACTAAGGAGTGTGATTACTGGATTGTAAGGTAAACGCATGTTTGGTATTGTGAGAAACTACTATTCTGTATTCCAAGTGGTTATGTGATTTTGCATTTCTACCAGCAATGATGGGAGCTCCAGGTGCTGCACATCCTCACAAGCATTTGATGCTCTCAGTGTGTAGTGATATCTCATTGTTGTTTAATTTGTATTTTCATAGTGACATATGATGCTGAACATCTTTTCATATGTGTATTTCTCATCCACATATCTTCTTTGGTGAGGTGCCTGTTCGTGCCTTTGCCTATTTTTTAAATGTTTATTTATTTTTGAGAGAGAGAGAGAGAGAGAGAGAGCGAGAGAGAGAGCACATGTACACACACGAGCAGAAGAGGGGCAGAGAGAGGGAGACAGAGGATCCCAAGTGGGCTCAGCGCTGACAGCAGAGAGCCTGATGTGGGGTGTGAACTCATGAACTGTGAGATCATGACCTCAGCCAAAGTTGGACACTTAACCGACTGAGCCACCCAGATGCCTTTGCCTATCTTTAAATCATATTGTTCATTTTCATATTTTGGGTTTTAAGAATTATTTCTAAAGGTTGATTAACAATCTTTTATCAGATATGTCTCTGCAAGTATTTTCTCCCAGTCTGAGGCTTTTCTTTCCAGCGTCTCAAAAAGAGCAGAGGTTTTTAATTTTAATAAAGTTCACTTTATCAATTATTTCTTTCATGGATCATGCCTTTACTTTGTATCAAAAAAAGTGGTATCCATTTCCAAAATCATTTAGATTTTCTCCTATCTTATCTTCTGTCAGTTTTATAGTTTTGTATTTTACATTTAAGTCTACAATCTTTTTGAGTTAATTTTTGTGAAGGGCATAAGGTCTGTGTTTAAATTCATTTTTTTCCACATGGATGTCCAGATATTCCAGCACCAGTCTTGTTGAAAAGACTATCTTGGTTCCATTGTATTGTTTTTGGTCTATTGCATAAATCTGTTGTCTATATTTATGAAGGTCTATTTCTAGGCTTTCTCTTTTGTTCCATTGATCTATTGGTCTATTCTTTCACTAATATCATAATGCCTTGGTTATTTTAAGTTTCTACAAAGTCTTGAAGTAAGGTAGTGTCAATCAACTTTGTTCTCCTCCTTCAGTTTCGTGTTGGCTGTTCTGTGTCTTTTGCCTCTCCATATGAGCTTTATAAGCATTTTGTCAATATCCACAAAATAACCTGCTGGATTTTGATTATGATGGAGCAAAATGGGAAGAACTGATAGGTCAACAATATTAAGTCTCCTGTCCGTGGACATGAAATATCCCTCCATTTATTTAGTTCTTCTTTGATTTCTTTCATCAGAGCACAGTAATTTTCCTCATAAATATGTTGTACACATTTTGTTAGACTTACACCTAATGTTTCATTCTTTGGGGTGCTAATATAAATGATATTGGGGTTTTAATTTCAAATTCCACTTCCTCATCACGGAACTATAAGAAAGCAATGGGATTTTTGATATACTAACCTTGCATCCTCAACCTTGGTATAATTGCTAATCAGCTCCACCAGTTTCTTTATTCTTTTAACTTTTTATGAAGACTGTATTATATCTACAAACACAGACCATTTATTTCTTCCTTCTCACTCTGAGTACCTAGAATGTCCCTTCTTGTTAGCTAGGACTTCAAGTATGGTGTTGAAAATGAGTAGTGAGAGGGTCATCCTTATCTTTTCCTAAACTTTTTGTTTTATGGCTATTGCATCTGGATGTATTATGAAATTGATATAAAATGTTATCTACTTGCAATATCTTAAATGCTAAAAGAATCATCCCTATCAGGGAAAGCTAAAATAAAAAGATAATAATGGGATACAACTCCTTTGCGTTTTGACTCAGGTGAGCAGACTGGAATTTTAAGTCTGTGAATATTAAAAATAAAAACAATGTTCCTATAACTGATGATTTTTACTCAGATTGTTGCCTGCGGAAAAAAGGGAAACAACATAAAAGGGAGGCAATATACAGATGGAGATAAAATTTGGGGTTTAAAAGCAGTCTTCAGTTTTTAACAAACTCTTGTAAGATGAGATATCTTGTCCACATAGAGTCATGATTTGTCAGCCAGATGTGCATAGCTTTGAGTGGGTCAACTGGATTCTGTGAGTAACAACATAAATGGGGATCAGGATAGCCTTGCTTGTTACCTGGATTTGAAGTAAGGCTGTCTAGTCTTGGAGTTTTTTGCCTTGGTGCTGTTACCAAAGAAAAGCGTCTGGCTTCTTTGGAACCCTGAAGTCACAGATCCTCATTCCCTGACCTGACTGTATCCTGAAACCTGATGCACCTGTTGTGGGCTCTTTCAGCCTGAGCAAGAGCTGTGCTGCCCAAGAAAGCAGGCACAGGCTGAGTGAACATGACTGAGACTCTAGGACTGTTGCAGATTTAAGACACCCAACTGTGAGCCCAAAAGCTAGGGAAACATCACAGAACTTCCTGAACTGTCCAAGTCACCGCACAAGGAAAAGGGTTCGTTTTCTGATGGAAGCATCTAAAATCAAGCTTTATATAAGCCCTATATTTCTGAGGCAGACGTTAGTTGCATTCCTAATTTTTGATTCCTGCCAAAAGCTACAACATGGGGGAGGACACAACACTGTGTGTGAGACCCTCCATCCATTCCTGACAGACTGGGATATCTCACTGCTATTGACTTGGGTTCCACTTCCCAGATTAACAGCAGTTTGCAACAATGGACTGATTGGCCTGACCCTATTTCCCTCACCTTTTTCTTGCTGCACACTTCTTAGTAAGGAAGTTTGTTCATTCAGTGCAGATGTCTCCAGCAATCGATTAATCTTTTATAGCTTATTCACTAAATAAATGCTAGAGACAAGGGGGCCATGAAGTTATGTATACTCACTGAAATTGGTATTCAAACTAGGATTGTATCTATATCAATTCCTGAACATAATGGGTCTTTCTGGTTGAGTTTTATAAAAAAGCATTTTTATAAAAATGCTTTTGTCCCTCTTTCATATAACCTTTTTCATTCAAATTGTCTGGAGGGAAGTAGGAGATAATTAAAGAGATGTAGAATATTGATTTCAGGATAAGCCACACTGATTTTCTAACAATAAAGAAAGTATAAAATATGGCAACCGGGGAGAAGCAAAGGCAGAAAGAAAGGATGTTAATGACCTCTGTTTTACAAAATGATTCTTGAAAACATCTCTTCCTGAAGAAATATTCCCAGTGCAGCCTTTCCGATCTGCTGTGAGCACTTTCAGTGTAAACAGACTGCAGAGGCTCCAGCCACGCCTGCCAGAACTCTGACTGTGGGAGAACACGTGTGGTCCCAGCTCCTAGACTTGCACACAGAGCACCTCCACATGTCTTCCACCTTCAGAAAGTAGATGGTCTAGGATCATGGGCAGATAAAACTGCTTGGAACTGACTGTTTCCCACAGCTCCTCTGAAACCAAGGGCTCAAATGATTATTCTAACTGGGCTAGGAGTCCTAGAGGGGAGGGTCCCCTGGTGGAAGGCCACATGGGGGCCCCAGTGACCTGAACTGCATGATTCATGTATGTCCAGCTCTTGGCTCTCTAAAAATTTTAAACACTGCCTCAGGAATACCATCTGTGAACTGTGGAACTACATTTCCTGTGTGTGTGCCCTGAATTGCCCAAAACTGCCTATTCCTGGAAGGCTTTCAGGTGAGCTTCCACTTCCTGACCAGAGTATGCTTTGCTGAATAATGATGGACCAGCTATAAGAGGTTCATTCACGAAAAAAAAAAAAAAGTTTATTCAGAAACTTACAGAGACATGCACTTGCATTTCTAAAGTAGCCTTTTGTAATTAATGGGATTTGTTTAGCTAGCTGTAATGGTTAATTTTATGCGTCCATTTGGCTAGGCCATGCTCCACACATACGTATACGAACCCTATTCTGGATGTTGTCATGAAGCTACTTTTCAGATGAAATTAACTTTTTTAAATCTAAAATTGAAATTTCTCTTTCATTTTATTTTATTTTTGAGAGAGAGGGAGAGAGACACAGAGAGACAATGCGCAAGCAAGGGAGAGGGGCAGTGGGAGAGACAGAAAGGGAATCCCAAGCAGGTTCCATGCTTAGTGTGGAACACGCTGTGGGGCTTGATTTCACGACCTTGGGATCATGACCTGAGCCAAAATCAAGAGTTGAATGGTCAATCGACTAAGCCACCCAGATGCTCCTAAATTTCTCTTTTAAATTTAAATTTTAGGGAAGCATGGGTGTCTAGGTCAGTTAAGCGTCCAACTCTTGATTTCGGCTCAGGTCATGCATGATCTCACAGTTTGTGCAATCAAACTCCGAGTTGGACTCTGCGCTGATAGCCAGTGGCCTGTTTAGGATTCTCTTTTTCCCGTTCTCTCTGCCCCTGTCCCCACCTCTCTCTCAAAGTAAATAAATAAACACAAAAATAATAAAATATATTTAAATTTTTAAAATACATATTTGTGTGTGTGTCTGTATATATATATATATATATATATATATACAAAGTGTATATATATAATGTGTGTGTATATATATATATATTGCATATCACCTTGTCTAGAAATAGACAAATTATATATGTGTATATATATATATATATATATATATATATTCATATCAATATACACAGCACATTGGTACTATTTCTCTGGAATATCCTAATATACAGGTTCAATTCTAGACTCTTAAAGGGTATAACTGAGATCAATCCCGCAGTGTAAGCTGGTCTCACCCTGTTGCATGGGTTCTAAGACAGAGAGACCGGTAGCATTTCTCTCCAACACTCTGCAGACTGTAGACCATTTGGCTCACCATGATGACACAGGGTTTGGTCATCTAACATTTTAGAGTTTACTTTAATTCCACAAATGTGGACTGGCCTCCAATGTGTGTCAGGTCCTCTATACTGCCCCGAGGACACCAGGATGAGCTGGGTGTTTCCAACCTTCCAGGAAGGAGTTAAGAGTCTGGTGAAGGAAATAAACATGAAAACAAAATTTCAGTGCAGTAAGGTAATGAGCATAGCTGGTTTTGCTAACTCACTCATCACAGATGGCACTGTCAATATCTCACACTTAAGTTTCCCCATCCATTAACAGTATATCCTCAAGAAAACCTGTATGGTAGGTGTAGTTTCATTTCCCTCACTTTGCTTCTGCCAGGTGTGCACAGCTATGAATGTCAGCCAATACTGGTGTGTCATATCAGAGTCAAAGCCAAAAAAGAATTGCCTTCGCTGATGTGTTTTCCAAGACAGTCAGGGTTCTTTCTACATTTCTAGACAAAGTGATATGCAATCTTCCCTCAATGTATAGGAAGTCACATTTATAAAGAATCCAGTTTATTTAAGTTGCTAGAAGGAAAGGTTTGTATCCCTGCCATGTTCAGCCTCTAAAGGGCAGTTACCACCTCCAATGTTTTCAACAACCCAAACTGCCCTCTGATTCACATATATACCACTCCCATTCCATGAAGGTGCAGCTGTGCGCACCCAACTTTATGGCTGGTTGGTCAGAAAACACCAGTTCATGATGGATAGCTCAGGTTGCGGGGCAGCTTGGTGGATCTGTGGTCAAGTTTTCAGTCTCTACTAAGGCCCACTAGCAGACCAAAAGCAGTTTATCAAAAGGAGAGTAACTATCTGAGAATGAAGGGATATCTCAACACGAACATGGAGCATTACATTCAGCACCTAAAAAAATTCACCAAAGGGGCCCCTGGATGGCTCAGTCGGTTAAGCGTCCAACTTCGGCTCAGGTCATGATCTCGTAGTTCGGGAGTTCAAGCCCCACGTCATGGCTCTGTGCTGACAGCTCAGATCCTGGAGCCTGCCCCGGATTCTATGTCTCCATCTCTCTCTGCCCCTCCCCCTCTTGTGCTCTGTCTCTCTGTCTCTCTCAAAAATAAATAAACATTAACAATGTTTTTTTAATAAAAATAATTCACAGCAGTAGAAAATCCCTGAATTTTTGTCAGATTTAATTCACACCCTCTGGCGCACAAGTATCTTACCAATAAGTCTAGAGTGACTACAACCTCTCCCTTACTACATCACATCACCATAGCGTCCTCTGTGTAATGGTCTGGTATGATATACTGTGGAAGGGGAAGGTAATCAAGATCCTGTGACCTAAATTATGACATGAGGCAGATACTGATATACCACTGAGGTATGACTTTGAAGGTGTATTGCGAACCTTGGCAGCTGAAAGCCCCACTGCCTCTGGTGGGACTTATGGGCACAAGTGGAGAAAAAGGCATCTTCCAGATCAATAGCTGCATACCAGGTACCAGCGCATATGTTAATTTGCTCAAGCAATGAAACCACATTGGGGACAGCAGCTTCAGTTGGACTCAACACCTGGTGCAGCTAACAATAATCCACTTTCATTCTCCAAGATCCATCTATCTCCTGTATAGGCCAAGTAGGAGACCGGTACAGGGATATGTTGAAAACTACCAATTGTGTACTTTTCAAGTCCTTGATGCTGGTATTCATCTCTGCAGTCCCTCCTGGTATGAAACACTGCTTTAGATTGACTCTACTCCTAGGTAGAACCAGTTATAATAGCTTCCATTCAGCCTTTCCCACCATAACAGCCTTCACTCCACAGGTCAGGAAATCAATTACAAACTTAGGAGCGGACTATATGTATTCCAATTATGAATTCCAGACTGGGAAAGTAAACACAAGATGGGTTCAGGAGCTCACTGGGCCTATTGTTTAATGGAACTGAGCTACAACTCCATTGATCACCAGACCTCAATAAGACCCTCCTCAGACTGGAGGGTCACAGTGTCATTGTGGGTCTCCTGGAATCAGTGTCACCGCGGAACTAGTATCCAATAGTCCCTAAAAGTTCTGATTATTTCCTTTTCCCCAATATATAGTTACCCAAGTAAAAGGTCCCTTTGGGAAGACTAGAAGAAACATTTAGAGCATCAATTTCCAGTAGTGTATGTTGGACCTTAAAAGAGCAAAAGAGCCAGCTATTTTACCAACACAATGACTTTCTTCAGGAAAAGCAGAGGACTTGCAATTCTGGACAAGGAAACTATGGCAACCCATGCACATGTGTAGAAAACCTAGTAGAGGGGCTTGCTTTTACAACAGAAAAGAGGAAGCTGGGAGGGGCTTCTGCAGCTTCTCTTTGCCTGAGTGTGGTGGTTTTCATTGGATGGGCTATTGCTGGGCAAAGAGAAATTCTTCCTTCCTCCTGCTAGGGTTTGTAAACTAAACTTCCTGCTGGGGAATGTGAGGTATGTTTAGTAGACAGTAGTGTTGTGTGAAAGCCCCCCTTTGGGGCTTCCTGACTCTATTTTTGTGAAGTCTCTTTTGTTTCTTTCACATGTAACAGTCTCCTTCCTCAAGGGATCTCGGCCTCCCCTTATTTTAAAGTGTTCCAAGAATGTAAAAAGGAATGCAAGTGTGAGAATTGGTTGAGGGCTCAAGACTCTCTTCTTACGATTGAATGAGATTTCTTCACTTGTCTTAGTATCTTTCTGCTTATAGAGATCAAGAAAAAGTTTGTAGGTTTCCTATATATTTCGCTTGTAGGAACACCATAATTACCTAGCCACTACCATAGGTCTGCAGGAGTCAGACTACTCTGATTGCTGCTTTGAATCTGCTGTCTCTTAGAGTAACCACAACCACCTTGCCTTTGGCAAGTGAGTGCTGCCACGTGGACGTTGCCACCTCAGGATCCAAATACTGCCACTTTGGGATGTGAATACATACATTTAGATTTTCCAAATGAGTGGCTCAGGTTCTCACTGTAAGGTCTGGACTACACGGAAGAGCAATCACTAAGCTTCTCAGGGATGCTGGGCTCTCCCCACACAGTTTTTTTTTCTTCTTACAGCAGTGCCAAATGATATGTCTCCTGTACCTTCCCAGTGTGGGTGAGTAGGTCTTAACTGACAAATACATTCTAACATTCCAGTCTCCCTAAGGCTTTGAACCCTCTCCTCTACACTAAACCAAGTCAGGTCTGGCATTTCCGCTTCCTTCGTGGTGGGCCACTTTTTTGTCCATGTTTCAAACAACAAACCAAACAAACCATTAGAGCCCTTTCTGCATCCCTGAGCTGCAGCATTTGATGAAGAATCTCTGCTTAGTGATTCGTATCAATAAACTCAGCCTGACCCAACATGATGTTCCTTCCATCATTATCCCCCATGCTTAAGGTCATTCCCACACATGTTCCCTGAATTTCTGCTTATATAATTTTAAAACTCAAGTAGTTGTTTTGGAGGGTTGAACAAGTTCTTATGGGTCACATTTTGTATCTCGCCTTTAGGGGTCTCCTGGGATGTGAGTTTAGGTACAGGTCCAAAGCAAAGAAGAGTGATGCAAGTAAGTCCTGAGGAGACTCAGCATTATAATGCATGGTCACTGCCTCACGAGAGGCCCTTACCATTTGCTCAGTCAATGCAGGGTTCATAGGCTCAGACACAGGCGAAAAAGCCATACTATTGCGAGTGGGGTCGCTACCAATGGGGATGGGAAGGCCAATTTCAATGCGGGTGGGTAAACCTCTCCCACTGGCCAGGAAAACTCATCAGAATTTAGGGGAGCGATGTGCCTAGATTCAGCAGGACTTTCCCATATGTTCCCATTCCACTTATAGGACCTTCTTCTCTCCCAGTTACCCTCTTTTTAACACGTGATGCCCTGAAAGCCTAGGACTTCATTGTACTGTAATTCAGCCAAGGGTGAGATGAAATTCTCCATTTGATTTTCAGCAATTTCAACCACGTAGCTACAGGAGATAAAGCTCTCCTTCAGGACACAACCAGAAAATCTTAAGTCATTTATCACTCAGAATTCAAATGCTTCAGTTCATCTTTTTCTTTTGCTCCTTTTTCCGGGGACATTAGGAGAAACCAACTAATATCATTATACTACTTAGTTTTCCAAACATGTTCAAAAGGATCATATATAGAGCCACATAGATCTTTGCTTCTTATAAGTGGTTGATTATGAGTATCAAAAACACATATTTTGTGTATTGCTATAGAGAGTTCACAGACTATCAGTGCTTTTTTTACTACTAGAAATTGAGCCATTAACTTTTTTAAATGTAATCATCTTAGACATTCACTATCAGAAAACCAAAAATCAATTCAGAAAACTCATCCTTAAAATTCAATTCCTCTAGAAACACTCTCAGCACCAAAATCTTCATTAGTCACCATTCTCCAGAGAAACAGAACCAACAGGATTACATACAGATATTCAGAAGAGGAAATTTATTATAGGAGTTGGATTATATGATCTTGAGGGTGAGAGAAGTCCCATGATTTGCTCTCTACAAACTAGAAAACAAGAAAAGTCAGTAGTGTAGTTCAGTCCAAGTCTAAAGATCTGATGAATTGGGATCGTATGTCCCACTCTGCAATCGAAGCTTTGGAACCAAAGTGTTGATGTCTGAAGACATGAGAAGATAGCCGAATGTCATGCACTCTGTGCTATAGCAAAGTACCCATCTCCTACAGTGCTCCCATCTTATGAGGCAACTTGAGAGTTGCATTTCACATGATTAGTAATAACCATTTTGACCTCAACTAGCAGGCAATCTGAGCTTAGTTACTAGCAGTTTACAGTACACTGGAAAATGGCAGCTGCCCAGATTCTGTAGAACTTGTCCCATCCCCACTCATCCTTGTTCCTGTGAAAATTTGAATTTCTTCCTAGGCTCTACTGCTTGAAATAAGAGAAGCTCTGGTCACACAGACAACTGAAGCATTCCCACAGGTAGAGGAGTTGCTGGCACTCTCAGCTCTAACTCCTTGCTTAGCAGCTCAGACAGAACTCCTGGAGGCACGTACTACACAATTCTTCCTGCCTCTACAGTGTCTTTTCTCCTTGCTGCTGCTTCCTGTGTGTCACCAGGGCTTCTTCACAACTTGCTTTCTTCTGAATCAAATTAGGGCCTTATAACAAACTGGTCAGCAGTTATCTCCAACAGCAATGGTGGGAGAAAGTTAAATATTTGTACCAGGTTGAAGTCTGCCCTTTGAAGTGGACTGGAACAATTCAGGAATCATCAAAGCCCAAGTGCCAAAACTGCCCAGGCATCTGATGGCAGGAATTTGAATGTTTGCTATTTAGGTGCTCACAGAAAGTCTAAATCCAGAAATCACTATGTCCAAACCTTTGAGCACCACTTCAGTGCACTACACACACACACACACACACACACACACACGCACGCACACGCACACGCACACACGCACACACGCACACACACACACACACATTTGTGACTTAAAAGAAAAAAAAGCAGGTAAAATCTGGTAATGATAGCCTTGCTGATAAAGATTTTGAAGATAAAAGATACAATAAAACATTGAGGATTATGACTATTCTCACTCTAAAATATTTTTGAAGAAACACATTTCCTATTCAAGTTGCTTTTTTAGGGAAACAGAGACAGAGAGACTGAGAAACCTCTCTTGCCACACTCAAGGTATTTCCTTTAAATGAAAGCCCAACTAGATGGGAACATATAAGAGTCATTTCAACAATACATCCTAATTTATTTAGAAAAAGATACTTTCTGATTAGTGCCCCCTTCCTGTCCTTCCCTTCCATATACTGCCTACCACCCAAAACTGATAGGTCATATAAAAGTAATAAAAATGGAAAACTGCACTAGCTGTCTACATTAAGAAGAGTTTATATGCCACTGGTTTCATCAGCATAACTTCACTAATCTAGGAATGTCCTGCCTAAGAACAGAAAGGTCACAAATACCTTCTTGTTCATTCCGGGAATTACCTGAAAACCCCATTAATCCTTCAATAAAAATGCCAAATGAAATTTTCAACCACAAGAAACTGTGAAGCTTTGGTCTTAAAACATCTGCTCTGTTGTGTCTTCCAAACCTAAATCATTCTATCACAATTCTTACCCAATCCTAATCGTACCTTCCTCCAATTTGAACGACCTGCTGTATACCAGACCTCAAAATCTGAATAAATCTCTCTCCTGCCCTGCCACCTCCAAGACTCTACTAAGGCTCTCTCCAGGTACTGCTCTCCCTTTAAGTGTTGAAGTCACCTTTGCTTATAAGTTGTTTGGCTGATATTTCACAAGTACAGAATTTGAGGAGCATAGTCACCACTGCTGTATGCTATGTGACCATGGACTGAGCCTAAATCCTAGGACCAATATCTATGGATATTTCTAAAATACACACTGAACAAATGACCACAGTTATATAGAGAAATCAGTTACCAGTTCAGAGATTTATATTTTTTCATGTTTATTTATATTTGAGAAAGAGAGCTGAGAGAGAGAGCACAAGCAGGGGAGGGGCAGAGAGAGAGATAGACACAGAATCAGAATCAGGCTCCAGGCACTGAGCCGTCTACTCAGAGCCGGATGTGGGGCTCAAACCCACAAACGGTGAGATCATGACCTGAGCCAAACTGGTCGCTTAACCGATTGAGACACACCGGTGCCCCACCAGTGCAGAGATTTAAATGTTCAGTAGCACCAGCAAAAAAATTAAACAGGTGTTAACAGATGAACATAGGGGAAAGAAAGGAAAACTAAGATAAAAACAGAGAGGGAGGCAAAGCATAAGAGACTCTTAAACACAGAGAACAAACTGGGGATTGCTAGAGGGGAGGTGGGTGGTGGGATGGGCCAAATGGGTGACGGGCATTAAGGAGGGCACTTATTTGGATGAGCACTGAGTGTTGTCTATAAGTGGTGAAACACTGAGTTCTACTCCTGGTACCAATACTACACTGTATGTTAACCACCTTGAATTAAAAAAAAAAAAAATTAATCTATATAAAAAATATTAGTTGAACAAAAAAAGTAAACGTGTTAATATATTTATTCTATAAGAATGAGCAAATTGATTCAAGGATGACAGAAAACTAAAGCAAAGGAGGAAATGATTAATCAAAGCAGGTATAAAAATAGGATTAAAACACTTAACATGTATTTCTGTCTCAGCGCTTTTTCTGAGACACATACTCCAACTTCACTAAGGGTACCTGGGGCTGTCTGTCCCCAAAGATGCTGGATGCATACGGGGATTGGGTGGTCTAAAAACAAACTCTTCAAGCCTTTTTCTTTTCCTCGGGAGATCACTTGGTAGCTCGCCTCCAAGGCACAGGCGGGAAAACCTCACCCCACCCTGCAGGCACCCAACCCTGTGCGCATGCCCATTGCAATGAAAGGCCATTGCTGGGCGCTCGCCTTGTGCCTGCTTTCGACAAGCGCAACTGGGCATGTGCCTTGTGCCCGCATTCCCTGAGCAGAGCTGAGGCCTAGGCGGTGGTCTTCCTTCTTCTCCGATCCTTCTCGCTGCCTGAACACAACTGGTAGGTCCACAAATCAGTCCTTCCAGGACTTTAAGTGTGAGTGACGGTGAGGAGAGTGCCAGTGGGCCTCGGGCGGGTCGGGACGGTAGACCTGTGGCCTCGGAGGAGGAAGTTGCTAGGAGTTAGCGTTCTTCTCACAGGCGTCGCGGCCGCCATGGCCCTCGTCCTCGTGGTGGTGGGACCGGGACAAGTGAGGACAGCTGGCGGCCGAGGACCGGGGAGATGAAGACAGGGTGGGTCTTGGGGGTGTTCTTTGAGGTATCTGAGCAAGCACCTGGAACTGCCGGCGGAGCACTGAAGCCAGAGTGAGTCCTCAGTGGGACCCTGGGTGGGAGGCGGGCCAGGCGGTACAGAGCAGGTCTGGAAGGGGCGCCTGTGGGCAGGGGGGGGTGGGGGGGGTGGGTGGGAGAGGGGGTGCGGTCAGTAGGCAAAGTGGCTGGCTGACGCTGGATCTCAGCTCAGGTCTAGATCTCAGGGTGGTGAGTTCAAGCCCCGCCTGGGCTCCGGGATGGCCGTAAAGTCTACTTAAAAACAAAAACAAAAACAAAAAAACGGCGTGTGGGACTGGAAACAGGGAACGCTGCAGGGTTGGAACTGCGTCCCGGAGATTTGTATCGCACTGTGCAGGGTGTCAAGGGAGGAGCCGGCTCACTGGTCAATATCAAAACTAGGCACCTGAGCCCTCGTAGTGGGAAGACAGCCATAGGCAGGCAGTACACAAACGATTAAGACCTTCTCTGTGTTCCAAGAAAACCTTATTTAAGGGGGTAAAATGGGCCCAGTAAATGGGAATGTGACCACAGCAATTTAAACTCTAATTTATTTGTTTTATGTAATTTAAAATAAACTCAAATTTAAATTCAAATTTAAATTTCCAGCACTGTTTATGATGGGGAATCTAGCTGTGAAACTAAACCTCATGTTTTATTCCTGTCTTTAAGGTGACTTGACTGCCAGTTTGGCTGATGTAAATGATCTTGCAGCTCGTTGATTTGGTGTGACAAAAGCATGTACATTATCCTTACACAGGTTGATTTTGACAGTATTTTCAAGTTAAAAAAAATTAAAACGTTTAGCCTTGGAAGTGGTATACCTAGCCTTTAGAGTACATTTTTCAAATCCCGATATTCTACTTTCAGGGTGAAATATGAGTGGGCGTGTGAGAACAAGATCTAAATCTAAACAAAGAAAGGGTAATCGAGAGTCTAACCAGCCAGCTGCACCTGTGGCTGTGAGTACTTTGGTATTTGATATTTTCTATACCATCAGTTTCGTTCTCTGAAAATGTTGTTGAGCTACAAACATACAGATACAGTGATATAAGTTTCTCTGCTGATAAGGAGTAGGAAACATTGAACCAGAAGGATTCCATACTTGTGTTCCCTGAGGAAATATACCCTATGACTCCATTGTTATGCTTACTAACAACAGGTTGTACATATCCATCCCAACATAGTTTAAAATAGCCTCCAAAGTGCTTGTGGCTACCTCTTCTTGGAGTAGCCACTGTGTGGGAAGAGTAACTTTTTTTTTGTTTGTTTAAAGACATTTTTCTTTGTTTAAAAAAAAGTTTATTTTTATTTTATTTTTGAGAGAGAGGGGGAGGGAGGGGCAGAGAGACAGGGAGAGAGAATCCCAAGCAGGAGCCTGAGGCAGGGCTTGAACTCACAAACCTTGAGATCATGACCTGAGCTGAAATCAAGAGTCAGATGCTTAACCAGCTGAGCCACCCAGGCGCTCCGGAAGAGTAACTTTTAAGAATAAATATATAGAATCATGTTTTACGTGTGGGTTTATACTTTTTTATTGTTTGGTATAAAAATCTGTAATATATATTTATATTGTTGGCATGTCTTAACAACACAACTATTTATTTGCGCTCACACACACACACACACACACACACACACACCCCTAGGCCCAGCAGCCCAGTGATAATCAGCCTCAACAAGAGCAGGCACCAACCGAGAGTCAGGATATTATGCCTGATCAAGAGAAAGAAGTTAAAGAAGCACTTGTGGATCAAGGTGAAGGGAAAGGGGGGAGGAATGTCTATGGGGGTTCGGGGTATATGTGTGCATCGTGCATTATGACATACCATAACAAGATGAAACAAAACATTACAAGAGAAACTCAGTCATTTCCTGAAAATCGGTTGAAAATATGAAGACCGCATAGTTTGCAGCTTCATATGGTCCTTCACTCTAATGAATTTCCCCTTTTTCTTCAAGATTTATTTAATCTGTGTGCTTGAACATGCAGTCTTTTCTAAGTCAGAGGAAACTTTAATTACAAAAGTATGCATTGTTTACTAGTTTAATTTGTAGTTTAATTTGTTCTTCTTAGGCCATGGATTATTTTAGGAATTCTCTGGTAAGAGGTTTCTACAATAAGACTGAGGGCAAAGTCCATTAATTTCTTTCTACCCTGCTCCCTTTACTCTCACTGTAAGACAGAAGTTTGACTATAAGTCACTAATATTTTGCTGTTATTTTTGATACTTGGTTCTCTGCATGATTCATTTATCATAAGTTATAGAGAGAGACTTTGTCCCTAAATCTAACTAGTTAAATTTCACAAAATTACTTTCAGATTGCCCGTGATAGGAGATGGATGTCACTATAGTATAGGATTTGTCATAGGCCCACAAATGCACTCAGCTAATTGTTCAGGAAATTAAATTTTAATTTTCATTAAATTCCTATCCATGGTGCAGACTGCCTGGTGGCTCAGTCAGTTAAGCATCTGACTCTGGATTTCGGCTCAGGTCACAATTTCCCAGTTCGTGACATTGAGCCCTGTGTTGGGCTCTGCACTGGCAGTGCAGAAGCTGCTGTGATTCTCTCTCTCTCTCGCTCTCTCGCTCTCGCTCTCACTCTTGCTCTCGCTCTGTCTCTCCCTCCCTCTCTCCCTCTCAGCCCCTCCACTACTGGCTCACTCTGTCTCTCTCTCTCTCAAAATAAATGAATAAACTTCAAAAAACTTCCTGTCCATGGTGTAAATTTAAGATTTCTTAGCTGATGCTCTCTACTCTTAGTACACTGTGGTAATATAATGCAAATGTAGATTTAGTGTGGTTTCTCTTTAGATTGTTATTTGAAATAAGGTTTCATAATACAAAAAAAGATGTGACGTCCACCTTTCCATCCCTTTTTTTATTACACTAAGTATACAGGCTTGTATTTCATATAATAGAAAGAATAAATAGTATCACTTCTTTCTTTAAATTTTGTGTTTACTCCTTAAATTGATAACCTTTTTTTTTTTTTCAACGTTTATTTATTTTTGGGACAGAGAGAGACAGAGCATGAACGGGGGAGGGACAGAGAGAGAGGGAGACACAGAATCGGAAACAGGCTCCAGGCTCCGAGCCATCAGCCCAGAGCCCGACGCGGGGCTCGAACTCACGGACCGTGAGATCGTGACCTGGCTGAAGTCGGACGCTTAACCGACTGCGCCACCCAGGCACCCCGATAACCTTTTTTTTTTTAAGGATCTGACCTGGAATCTGGGATCCAGGAACTACCTCTGCCAAAGACTGGGGGTATCAGTGAAGATGACAGTGATGTGAAGGGGGCAGATGTCCCAACAGTGGAGCCCATGAAAATGCCTGAAGCAGGTATGTTATCCATTGAGAATGCAAAGTATGCAGGTCTTTTCCTGAATATTATATCTTTAATTATGTAGATATGACTTTATTGATACTTTAATGACAGAGTTTACACATAAAGATACTTTCACAAGTAATTCAGACCCTAACTTCCTGATTGCCTGATATATAGCCTATCAGATATAGAATTTAATTGGGTCAAAGCCTTATGAAATTATAAAATATGAAAACATTTCCTTTTTTATAAAGTGTAAATACTGGGGCGCCTGGGTGTCTCAGTCAGTTGAGCGTCCGACTTTGGCTCAGGTCATGATCTTGCAGATTGTGAGTTCGAGCCCCGCATTGGGCTCTGGTGCTGACAGCTCAGAGTCTGGAGCCTGCTTCAGATTCTGTGTCTCCCTCTCTCTCTGCCCTACCCCTGCTTGTTCTCTGTCTCTCTCTTGTCTTCCAAAAGTGAATAAACATAAAAAAAAATTTTAATAAATAAATAAATAAATAAAATAAGCAGTACATACTTTAACCGATAGCTAATTAAATTCGAAATCTTCTATAACTTCCTCTTTTCAAAAACACAAAGGGTGTTGTATGGAAGCCAATTTAAGAATAAATTATATTAAATAAATAAGTAAATAAATACCACAAAATGCATTTGGAGTAAATACCAGTTTGTGTGAAATATGCCAAGGCACTGAAGTATGTTCCAATACCAGCTCTAACATAAGTTGTGTGATTCTGGGAGAATCCCCTCACTTCTCAACCCATCTTGACTCATATATTTAGAGATTTCAAATCAGATAAATTGCAGTCATTTTTTATTGCTGATTTTTGTATTCTGTGGTTCTGTTGGATAATATACATGGAATACAAAAATCTTCCATTTTGTATGATTTATTTGTCATCAGATAACATCTTTGGTCAAATTTTAACATCTGAGTTGAGATTTCACTGGTACTGAGATCAAGAAAACACAGTTTGATGTTGGTTTTTCTCTGTGGAGACATTTCGTCAAATTCTAAATTATTGTGGCTCTTACAAAACACGTGCATTTTGAAACCTTTCCCCAATGAAGGCTCAAATGACTGAGTAATAAAATGGCAAGAGATAGTCTAGTTTCTGGTTTCTGTGGCACATCAAGTAGGGAGAGTGCATGGGTGTTATATGTAAGCGATGAATCCCTAAATTCTACTCCTGAAACCAGTACGACACTAGATGTTAACTAACTTGAATCTAAACATAAAGATAAAAAAATGAAACTACCTTTTAATAGGTTCATTTCATTTTATCTGTTCTGAACCTGAAGGGTCTTTTTGTTTTCTTGTACCAATAGAAAGTGTGGTGTGTTCCAAAAACGTTGGTAAAGTATATGCATGGAATTCTGTCTTATAAAATGGAAGCTATAGTGTCCTCTGCATATCATTAATTTAATCTAAATAAAATTTTGCTGAGTACTGTTTCCAACTCTGTGTCTGTCTTACAGGTGAAGGTTAACCGAAGGTGTAAGCAAAAAGAAGCTGAAACGATGCAAACTGTTCTCATGTAGGAAGGATACTTCACTGTTCAAAATCTCTCAATAAAATCTTACAACTTTCTCCAAAGACTCTTTCAAACCTTTGTTAAACTGACTTTAAGTATTAGATGCTATTGAAAATTGTGTCATTTTTTGAAATTTTGTATTCTGATTGAGCTGGTAAGTGCAGATATATCTGTACATCGATGGTCTCTCCAGCAGCCTTGCTACATAACGATTTAATGCCAGAGGTGCATGTCAACATCTGTTATGAGTTTCAACGTACACAATTCTATCATCTTTGAATACTAACAGTTTGTTCCTGCTGTTTTAAACATTGTCCCCCCTCTTTGTTTCCTCATTTTACAATATTGGACAGACCCACCCAGTACAGTGTTAGAAAGTATTGGCAATAATGGACATCCTGGTCTTATTTCTGATAGGAATTAGAAAATTTTTACCATTTGACTATATTTACTGTGACATAGAGGAAGTTCCATTCTTAGTTTAGTTTCCTAACAGTATTTCTATTGAATATATATTGGCTTTCATCAAACATTTGTAGTACATTTATTCAGATGATCGTGGGAGTTTTCTTCCATGAATCTGTCAATGCAATGAATCTCATACACATTTTCCTATGTTTAAATCAACCATACACTTCTGGGTGAATGTTCATGATCTCTTACCTTTTTGAATAATCTACATCATATTAATTGGGTTAGAATTTTTATTAATATCCTCACGAGTGACACTAGCATCTACTTTTATTTCACATACACTCTTGGATTTTAGTATCAAGGATATATTGGCTTTATAAAATGAATTGGTATGTAAAACCTCTTTTTCTCTTCTCTGGAACTGAAGACTCCGAAAGGCTGTGAGTAATGTAAGACTAGACTTTCCCATGTTCAGCTGTGTGTGGATTGCATCGCTTTCTTGGAAATTGGACCCTACCTAAATGGCGGGGAACCTCCAGATCCCCATCATTTCGAATTTGGTGAGGTGCCCATCTTCCCTGCAACATGCCTCTACTGATGCCATCACTCTGAAAGCTACCTGCTCTAGTTTCTATGCTGTTACTAATCTTCTATACCCACAAATTTAAAAGTCATGGCTCTATTAGCTAGATAATTTTGATCTGCGCTCTATAATTGTGAATAGCTGGCCATCCACTAGTTGTGTGCACGTAGGACAATAGATCCATTTATTGAGTTTTTAAAGAATAAGTTATTATAAAAACTCTTGATAGCATGTATACTATATATTAGCGAATTCTTTTCCTAGGTTCCATACATTTATAACTTCATTTAATCTTCACAAAAATGTGTGTCAGAGTGTAGCCACAACTTACAATTGACTCTAACGAGCAGTAGATTTTGGGACTCAGCTCTAAGTCAGAAGCCTTTGGTCTTCCTCAAAGTAAATACATCTGAAAACTTTGGCCAGGAAAACTGATGGTGTACATGGTGACTATACTGTTAATCTGATGTTTTCATGAAAACTTATAGTAACTTTATGTTTGACATGAAGGAAGTGTTTCACAAAATGTGGCACACAGACTTCACATGGTTTTCCAGGTGATTTCATTGATACAGAAGGAAAAAACATTTAAAATTTAAAAATAATAGCATACTTATTTTACTGTGCTACAAAAAATATATGTAACTATGGCACTACAGCTATTTGGAACGGTTTATCCAAAGACAAAGAATGATGTCACAAGCCCCATGGCAAAAACCCACAGATCTGCAAAACTTCTTTCTTCATAAGATATTTAAAGGCATGGATGTTAGCCATTCTTACAGGTGTGAAGTGATGTCTCATTGTAGTTTTGTATTACCCTAATGACAAGTGATGTTGGGCGTCTTTTCGTGTGTCTGTTGGCAATTTGGAGTCTTCTTTACAAAAATGTCTATTCCTGTCTTCTGCCCATGTTTTCAATCGGGTTATTTGTGTTTTGGGGTGTTGAGTTTTATAAATTCTTTCTATATTTTGGATACTAACCCATTATCAGATATGCCATTTGCAAATATCTTCTCCCATTCTATAGGTTGCCTTTTAGTTTTGTTAATGGTTTCCTTCCCTGTGCAGAAGGTGTTTATTTTGATGAAGTCCCAGTGGTTTATTTTTGCTTTTGTTTCCCTTGCCTCAGGAGACATATCTAGAAAGAAGTTGCTACAGTGGATGTCAAAGAGGTTACTGCCTGTGTTCTCCTCTAGGATTTTGGTGGTTTCGGGTCTCACATTTAGGCCTTTGATCCATTTTGAATTAATTTTAATTTTTTAATTTATTTAAATACAAGCTAGATAACATACAGTATACTCTTGGCCTCAGGAGTAGAACCCAGTGATTCATCTCCCCCATGTGACAGCCAGTGCTCATCCTGAGAAGTGCCCTCCTTAATGTGCATCACCCATTTAACCCATCCTCCCTCCCACCCCCCCCCCCCCCCCCCAGCAACGCTGTTTGTTCTCTGTATTTAAGAGCCCCTATGGTTTGCCTCCCTCTCTGTTTGTATTTCATTTTTGGGTATGGTGTAAGAAACTGGTCCAGTTTCATTCTTCTGCATGGTGGTGTCCAGTATTCCTAACAGCATTTGTTAAGGAGCCTGTCTTTTTCCTCGTGGATACTCTTTCCTGCTTTACCGAAAATGAATTGACCATATACTTGTGGGTTCCTTTGTGGGTATTTTATTCTGTTCCATTGATCTATGTGTCTATTTTAGTGGCAGTTCCATACTGTTTTGATCACTACAGCTTTGTAATACAACTTCAGGTCCCAAATAGTGATGCCTCCAGGTTTGCTTTGCTTTTTCAAGGTTGCTTTGGCTATTCTGGGTCTTTTGTGGCTCCATACCAGTTTTAGGCTGTTTGCTCTAGCTCTGTGACAAATGCTGGCAGTATGTTGGTAGTGATTGCATTAAATGTGTAGATTGCTTTGCGTAGTTTTGACAGTTTATCAATATTTGTTCTTCCAATCCATGAGTATGGAATGTCTTTCCATTTCTTTGTGTATATTCAATGTCTTTCATCAGTGTTTTAGAGTCTTCAGAGTACTACAGGTATTTCACCTCTCTGGTTAGGTTTGTTCCTAGGTATCTGATTGTTTTCAGTGCAATTGTAAATGGGACGTATTCCTTAATTTCCCTTTCTGCTGCTTCACTCTTGCTGCATAGAAACGCCACAGATTTCTTGCCTGGGTGGCTCAGTCGGTTAAGCGTCCGGCTTTGGCTCAGGTCATGATCTCACGTGAATTCGTGAGTTCGAGCCCCGCATGGGGTTCTGTGCTGACAGCTCGGAGCCTGAAGCCTGCTACTGATTCTGTGTCTCCCTCTCTCTCTGCCCCTCCCCTACTCACGCTCTGTCTCTCTCTGCCTCTCAAAAATAAGTAAATGTTAAAAAAAAAAAGAAAGAAATGCCACAGATTTCTGTATGATGATTTTGTATTCTGTGACTTTATTAAATTCATGTGTCAGTTGTAGCAATCTTTTGGTGAAGTCGAGTTAGGGTTTTTAAAACACAGTATCTAAATGGAATACTATGTGGCAATGAGAAAGAATGAAATATGGCCTTTTGTAGCAACGTGGATGGAACTGGAGAGTGTGATGCTAAGTGAAATAAGCCATACAGAGAAAGACAGATACCATATGGTTTCACTCTTATGTGGATCCTGAGAAACGTAACAGAAACCCATGGGGGAGGGGAAGGAAAAAAAAAAAAGAGGTTAGAGTGGGAGAGAGCCAAAGCATATGAGACTGTTAAAAACTGAGAACAAACTGAGGGTTGATGGGGGGTGGGAGGGAGGGCAGGGTGGATGATGGGTATTGAGGAGGGCACCTTTTGGGATGAGCACTGGGTGTTGTATGGAAACCAATTTGACAGTAAATTTCATATATTAAAAAAAAAAAGAAATTTGGAGAAAAAAATAAAAAAAATAAATAAAAAAACACAGTATCATGTCTACTGCAGCAGAAGAAACAACAGGTGTTGGCAAGGATGTGGAGAAAGGGAAACCCTCTTGCACTCTTGGTAGGGATGTAAACTGGTGCAGCTACTCTGGAAAACACTACAGAGGCTCCTCAAAAAGTGAAAAGTAGAACTACCCTATTGTCCAGCAGTTGTACTACTAGGTATTTACCCAAAGAATACAAAACTACCAGTTCAAGGGGATACATGCACCCCGATGTTGATAGCAGCATCATTTGCAATACCCAAGCAGTGGCAACAGCCCAAGTGTCCATTGATTGAGAATGGATAGAGAAGATGTAGTATCTATATACAGTGCAATATTACTCAGCCATAAAAGCTAATCAAACCTTGCCATTTGCAACGGCGTGGACAGAGCTAGAGAGTTTTATGCCGAGCAAAAGAAGCCAGTCAAAGAAAGACAAATATATGATTTCACCCCTATGTGTAATTTTTGAAACAAAACAAATGATCCTAGGAGGAAGAAAGAGAGGCAACCCAGGAAACAGACTCTTAACTGTAGAGAAAAACCTGATGATTACCAGAGGGGAGGCAGGTTGGGGGATGGATTAAACAGACGATGGAGATTAAGGAGTGCTTGTGGTGATGAGCACTGGGTGATGTATGGAAGGGTTGAATCACTGTATTTTATGCCGGCAACTAATATTACACTGCATGTTAACTATCTGGAATTTAAAAAGTTATAAATGTAAAATAAAATTAGTAACTCTAATAAAATTCCAATAAATAAATAAATAAATAAATAAAGGCAGGGACAGACAAGCCACAAATCCCTATTTCCCTCTACATACATCTCCATCACCCTGACAATCCAGAGGCCTGGCTCTACCTTATGCCCCTATTACTGTACACAACACAAGAGTTACATCTCTGAGCCCCCATTTGTATCCTCACACCCAAAACTATTTCTGCAACTAAGTGCTGTCCTCAGAATTCACCATCCTTAGGGAATGGCGGTAGGATACTAGCAACAATCGCCTACTCACTTACAGAGTATTCAAAATATTTCCTGGTGGGGCTCCTGGGTGGCTCAGTCGGTTGAGCGGCTGACTTCGGCTCAGGTCATGATCTCGCGGTCAGTGAGTTCGAGCCCCGCTTCAGGCTCTGTGCTGACAGCTCAGAGCCTGGAGCCTGTTTCAGATTCTGTGTCTCCCTCTCTCTGACCCTCCCCCGTTCATGCTCTGTCTCTCTCTGTCTCAAAAATAAATAAACGTTAAAAAAAATTTTTTTTTTAAATTTCCTGGTGAGGTTGTGCCTGGGTGGCCCAGCCGGTTAAGCGTCTGGCTCTTGGTTTCAGCTCCAGTCATGATCTCACGGTTCATGATTCCAGCCCCACATCAGGCTCTGCACTGACATCGTGGAGCCTGCTTAGGATTCTCTCTCCCCCCCCCCCACCACTGCCCCTCTCCCACTTGCTCTTGCTCTCTCTCTCTCTCTCTCTCTCTCAAAATAACTAAACATTAAAACATATCTCTGGAAAAACTGAAAGTCTAAGGTTCAAATTAAAAGTGAGACTAAAGGTAGGGTGTTCTGCTTTGCCACAAAATATGTGGGAGTTCTCTAGGTTTTGGAGCTGGATGGATATAGTAGAGTTGAGGTAAGGAAAGGAAAAGGAACCAGGGGGACTGGCTGAAGCACATTGACTTGGGTCCTACCCACTGTCTCCCTATAGGCCATGGCATGAAATAGCAATGAGGTTCAAACCTGCTTCTGACACACACTGTGTGACAGTGGGAAAGGTATTGACATCCTTCGCGACTGTTTCCTCATTTCTAAAGTAGAAATCCCAATACTTACACTAAATGTTTGCTATGAAGAATCAATGAGATAACATATATGAAATAGGCATATATTGCAAATGGGTTTGACTTATTCTTTCCATTTAAACTTTCATATAGTTTTTATGTTACTTACCACATCAATTACAGCTCTTATTTTTAATTTCAAGTAGTGATATAAAGCTAACTTTTTTTATATGAAATTTATTGTCAAATTGGTTTCCATACAACTCTCATTGCTCATCCCAACAGGTGCCCTCCTCAATGCCCACTTTCCCCTCCCTCCCACCCCCCCATCAACCCTCAGTTTGTTCTTAGTTTTTAAGAGTCTCTTATGGTTTGGCTCTCTCCCTCTCCAACTTTTTTTTTCTTCCCTTCCCCTCCCACATGGTCTTCTGTTAAGAGTCTCAGGGTTCACATAAGAGTGAAATCATATGGTATTTGTCTTTCTCTGTATGTCTTATTTCACTTAGCATAACACTCTCCAGTTCCATCCACATTGCTAATAAAGGTCATATTATAAAGCTAACTTTTTAAATGATTTGAGTTAGAAACTTATTTGATTTGTCTGTTTTAATTTTTTTAAATTTGAGTATCCTGATACACATTATATAACTTTCAGGTATACAATATAGTGAATCAAATTCTCCATACCTTATGCTGTGCTTACCACAAGTGTAGCTACCATCTGTCAGCATACAATGCTATTACAATATCATTGACTCCATTCCTTACACTGTGCCATTTAGTCCCATGGTTTATTCATTCCATAACTGAAAACCTATATTTCCCATGCCCCTTCACCTATTTTGCCCCTCCCCTCATCCTCCTTCCCTCTGGCACCCATCACTTTGTTCTCTGTATTTATATGTCTAATTCTGCTTTTTGTTTGTTTATTGATTTGTCTTCTTTTATAATCCACATTTAAGTAAAATCATATGTTATTTGTCATTCTTTGCATGACCACATTCACTTGGATTAATATGCGCTAGGTCCCCCCCATGTTGTTACAAATGACAAGATCTCATCCTTTTTTATGGCTGCATACTATTCCAGTGACCTGTGTGTGTGTGTGTGTGTGTGTGTGTGTGTGTGTATGCACGCGTGCATGTGTGAATATGCATATGCCAAATGTATTGATACTTATATTGCTTACAAATATTTGCAGAGACATATCTGATAAGGACTGTTATCCACATTTTGGAAATAATTCTTAAAAATCAAAATAGGAAAATGAATGATATGATTTAAAAACCGGGAAAGGTATGAACAGGCACCTCACCGAAGAGGATACATGGATGAGAAATAAGCATATTAAAATATGCTCAGCATCATATGTCAGTATGAAATTGCAAATTAAACAACAATGAGATATCACTACACACTGAGAGCATCAAATGCTTGTGAAGATGTGCAGCTCCCATTCATTGCTGGTAGAAATGCAAAATCGCATAACCACTTGCAAAGGAGAATAAAAGATTCTCACAAAACTAAACCTATGCTTACCATACAGTGCAGCAATCACACTCCTGTTATTTACCCAAATTAGTTGAAAATTATGTCCATGCAAGAAGCTACACACAGATGTTTGTAGTAGTTTTATTTATAATTGTTTAAACTTGGAAGCAACTGACATGGTTTTTTGTTTTTTGTTTTTGTTTTTGTTTTTTTGTAGATAAATGTATAAAAAAATTGTGGTAAATCCTGAGAATGGAATATTATACAGGGATAAAATAAAGGAGCTATCAAACCATAAAAGGATATGAGGAATCGTAAATGCATCTTAAGTGAAAAAGTCAAACTGAAAAGGCTGCATACTGTATATTCCTATTATGTGACATTCTGGAAAAGGCGAAGCAATGGAGACAGTAAAGCATTAGGAGTTTCATGAGTTAGAGGAGAGAAGGAAGAATAGGCGGTGCATAGAGCATTTTTCGGACAGTGAAATAATTCTGTATGACACTATAATTGCACTTTTGGTATTTACCCAATGTAGCTGAAAACTTATGTCCACTTAAAAATCATGTGGATATGACATTACATACTTGTGAAAACTCTTAGAATGTACAACACCAAAGGTGAATCATAATGTAAACTGTGGGTGGACTTTTGATGATTATGATCTATTGGTTCATCAGTTATAGTTAACGTATACACTCAGGGGCAGAATACTGAAAGTGGAGGCACTGTGGATTTGTGGGAGGAGTGGGTACGTGGGAACTCTATACTTTCAGTTCAATTTTTCTGTGAACTTAAAACTGCTCTAAAAAGTAAAACTATTTTAAAAATCCAGTGAGGAGTTTCTGGTTCTGTCTGCCATGGAGTTAGCTCATGGCTGCCCATGTCCTTTTGATTGTAACTAATAACTCTAGACAAAATACAAAAAACACTTCCATGAGAAATCTGGAAAGCAAGCAAAAGCAGATACCTTGTACTAGAGAGTGAAACCAGGGAGTAGGGAATGGTACAGGTTTTATTACCCATTTTCTTTTACCCTTTTGCCTTTTTTCCCCAAGAAACACTATCTCACAGATTTGGGCAGCAGCAGGGATACATGCAGTTGACAGAGAAAGAAAATTTGGGTCCGATTTACAGATGATGCTGCACAATATGCAGACACTGCCCAAAAGTGGACAGCTGTAGTACTACAGCCCCTTTCTGGGACATCCATGGAGAACAGTGGTGAAGGGTAAACCTTCAGTGGGTAGAACTTTGAGCAGTGCACCTGACTGGTTATTTTTCTTAAAAGGTAAAAGGATAGAAGTCTGAATATATTCCAATTCATGGGCGGTGGCCAACTGTTGGGCAGAATGGACAGAGAATTGGAAGGAACATGAATTAAAATTAGTGACAAAATTCTAAGGAAGAAGCTATGTGGATAGACGTCTCCGAGTAGGTGAAAAATGTGAAGATATTTGTGTCTTCTGTGAATGCTCATCTAAGGGCGACCTCAGCAGAGATAAATTTCTTTTTCTTATTTCCTTTTATTCTTTTAAATTTCAGTATAGTTATTGTTATATTAGTTTCAGGTGTACAATATAGTGATTCATCAATTCCATATATCACCTGATGCTCATCACAAGTGCTCCTTAATCCCCATTGCTTATTTCACCCATCCTCCCCGCCCCCCCCATAACCATAAGTTTGTTTCCTATAGTTAAGAGTCTGTTTCTTGGTTTGTCTCTCAGCAGAGATGACTTTTAATAATCAAATGTGTAAGATGAACAGTTCTATGGATATTATTCAGCCTCTTTCCTCAGCCATCTTTGTCATTGTCCTGAACAAATGGCCTTGGGTCACAGAAGGATATTATGCATTGGCTCCGCACATGGACCTCTATTACCAAAGCTGACGTGGCTAAGCGTACCACTGAGTGTCCAACCTTCTAGCAGTAGAAATGATCCCTGTGTCTTTGATAAGGTACTATCCCCCAAGGTGATCAACCAGATAGCTGGTGGAAGGTTTACTATATTGTATACCTTCTATCATGGAAGAGCAGCATTTTGTTCTTACTGGAATAAACTCTTACCATGGAGATGGATTTCCCTTCCCTGCATGCAGTGCTTCTGTCAAAACTAACCACAGTGATCTACAGAATGCCTTATCTACGCAATGTTATATTCCATGCAGCGCGATTCTGGTGAAGGAACTAAATTCACTGCAAACGGTGTGCAGCGATGAACCCAGAGTCATGGAATTCACTGGTGTTATCATGTTCCCCATTATTCCAAAACTGGCGGCTGACCAAATGTTTTGAGCACTCTGTTATAGTGCCAGCTAGATGCCAGTCCCCTGTCAGAGTGGGAAAATGTTCTCCAAGAGGCTGTATGTGCTCAGCGTCCAACATATGGAGCTATTTATCCCATATCCAGGATTCATGGGTCCAAGAACAAAGGGGTGGAAATGGGAGGGGCACCATTCACTATTACCCCTAGTGATCCACTAGCAAAATTTTTATTTCCTGTCCTGTGGCTTTATGCCTTGCTTGCCTAGAGGTCATAGTTTCAATGATTCTATTGAACCGTAAGTTAAGACTGCTGCCCCCTCACTTTGGTGCGAATATTTTCACATAACCTGCCTTCCACAGAAGGTTCCCAGGGAAAGAATGGATGATGGTTAATTTTATGTGTCAACTTGGCTTGGACACTGTATCCAGATATTTGGTCAAATACTTGAGTGGACATTGCTGGGGGCTAAGTTTTAGATAAGGTTAACATTTAAATCAGTAGACTTTGGGTAATTCATATTACTCTCTATAATGTGGGTGGGACTCATTCAATCAGATGAAGGCCTTAAGAGAAAACAGGACTGAAGTTCCCCAAGGAAGAGAGAATTCTGCCTTCAAACTGTCTTTGGATTTGAGCTCTAATATCAGCTCATATAGATCAGTTTTCTAGCCACTGTGTTGTTCCTCCACTTCTGGAGTGCCAAAGTTGTTTGCCTTCCTCTTTCTAATATTCAGAGTCTTCTTTTTAATTTTTTTCCTATTTAAAAGTTTTTATTAAATTCCAGTTAACATACAGTGTAATATTAGTTTCAGGTGTATAATTTAGTGATTCATCACTTACATACAACACCTGGTGCTCATCACAAGTCCCCTCTTTAATACCCATCACCTATTTAAACCATTCCACACTTCCCATCCAGTGACCCTCAGTTTGTTTTGTATAGTTAAGAGTCTGTTCTTGGTTTAACTCTCCCCCCACACACACCTTACGTTCGTCTGTTTTGTTTCTCTTTTTTAAAAAAAAATTTTAATGTTTATTTTTGAGAGAGCACGAGTGGGGCAGGGGCAGAGAGAGAGAGAGGGAGACACAGAATCTGAAGCAGACTTCAGGCTCTGAGCTGTCAGCACAGAGCCTGATGCAGGGCTTGAACCCACGGACCATGAGATCATGACCTGAGCCAAAGTCGGACGCTCAACCGACTGAGTCACCCAGGGGCCCCACGTCTGTTTTGTTTCTTAATTCCACATATGAGTAAAATCATATAGTATTTGTCTTTTTCTAACTGATGTATTTTGCTTAGCATAATACTTTCTAGTTCCATCCATGTCATTGCAAATGGCAAGATTTCATTCTTTCAGAGTTATCTTTTGGTTGCCTCTTGCATTATTTCCAAGATTTATAGTTATGCTTAGTAGAGAAGAGCAAGGAGAAATAAGTCTCAGGGTGCCTGGGTGGCTCAGTCGGTTGAACGCCCAACTCTTTATTTCAGCTCAGGTCATGATACCAGGGTCATGGGATGGAGGCCCATGTCATGCTGAGCATGGAGCCTGCTTAGGATTCTCAGTCTCTCTCCCCCTGTCCCTCTTCCCTGCTCATTCTCTCTCTCCCCACCCCCAACAAAAAATAAGGAAATAAAGAAATGAGTCTCTGTCATGTTGTCCAGACCAAAATTCATGTCTTGTGTTACATAGATTTACACTTTTTTCATAAATTTTGGCACATCTCCCATATGAAAGTTTTCTTTAATTCTTATTTCCTCAATGTGCTGAATATTGAAAATAGGATTACTGCTTTCAGAAGTGATAATTTACTCATATCACCCAATTTTACACACGCCTAAACTTCACCAATACGTAACCAACAGCTGTAAACCTCTACTACTCTGAATCATGCAAGAGACTATGTAACATGAATTTTATTGAGCGCCAGGTTTTTCCATGCTATATTCCACATCACATTGATTTTTCATGCTATTTTTGGATAGCCATAGTGTGTGATCAAAACCGCTATTCTTCAACATACAGAAATTTTATTGTTCCACTAAGTATAAATAAAAATGTACCTAGCCATATGTTAAATGGAAAAGTTTTGATAAAAGAAAAATGTTGCATATATTTTCAGCAAGTGTACTTCCTAGCAATCACTGCATATGATTCTCATCCTGAAAGATGAAATATTTCACCAGATAATTAAACTCTTTTTAGTGATTCAAATGGACAATTTCAAATGGTGATAACTCAACCTTTAAAATTAATAATCCACTAGATGGGGTTAGCAGAAGATTACATACAAACAAGGTCAGGACCAAGAGAGACAACATGTTAAGGGAGCTGAATACATCAACATGAAGCTAGGGAGAAATAAAGGTAAGGATAGAAGTCTAACATAGGTGTAAATGAAGACATGCAAGGAAAGAAAAACATAGGGAAGAAGCAATGTTTGAGCAAATAATAACCCAGAATTATTTTTAGAACTGATGAAAAGCATCTATACATATCAGAAGCTCTGTAGACTCTCTAAAAATAATTGCAAAGATAGTCACCCAACAGCACCAAATTTGAAGAGCAATGATAACCAAATAAAAATTCATAAAAATAAGCAGGTAAAAAGTATACTTTCTTTTTTTCTTCCCTGATGAAGAGTTTATTTTTTTTTAATTTAAATCCAAGTCAGTTATCATATAGTGTACTAATGATTTCAGGAATAGAATTTAGTGATTCATCACATATAACACCCACTGCTCCTCTCAACAAGTGCCTTCCTTAATGCCCATTGCCCATTTAGCCCACCCACCACCCAATACCCAGCCAGCAACCCTCAGTTTGTTCTCTGTATTTAAAGGTCTCTTAGGGTTTGTCTCCCTCTCTGTTTTTATTTTATTTTTGGCTTCCCTTCCCCTATGTTCATCTGTTTTGTTTCTTGAATTACACATATGAGTGTAATCATATGATATTTGCCTTTCTCTGACTGACTCATTTCACTTAGCATAATTGACTCTAGTTGCATTCACATTTTTGCAAATGGCAAGATTTCATCCTTTTTGAAAACAGAGTAATATTCCATTGCATATATCTACCACATCTTTTTTATCCATTCATCAGTCAATGGACATTTGGGCTCTTTATACACATTGGCTATTGTCGGTAATGATGCTATAAACATTGGGGTGCATGTGCCCCTTCGAATCAGGACTCCTGTATCCTTCGGATAAATACCTAGTAGTGCAATAGCTGGGTTGTAGGGTAGCTCTATTTTTAGTTCGTTGAGGAAACCCCATACTGTTTTCCAAAGTGGCTGCAGCAGTTTGCTTTCCCACCAGCAGTGCAAAAGAGATCCTCTTTCTCCACATCCTCGACAACATCTGTTGTTGCCTGAGTTGTTAATGTGAGCCATTCTGACACGTGTGAGGTGGTATCTCGTTGTGGTTTTTATTTGTATTTCCCTGATGATGAGTGACATTGAGCATTTTGTCATGTGTTGGTTGGCCATCTGGATATCTTCTTTGGAGAAGTGTCTATTCATGTCTTTGCCCATTTCTTCACTAGATTATTGGTTTTCTTGGGTGTTGAATTTGATAAGTTCTTTATAGATTTTGGATGCTAACCATTTATCTGATATGTCATTTGCAAATATCTCCTCCCATTTCATCAGTTACCTTTTAGTTTTGCTGTTCAGAAAGTTTTCTGAAAATTGTTCCCTTTGCTGTGCAGAAGTTTTTTATCTTGATTAGGACCCACTAGTTCATTGTTGCTCTTGTTTCCCTTGCATCCAGAGACGTGTCAAGTAAGAAGTTGCTGTGGCCAAAGTAAAAGAGGTTGTTGCCTGTTTTCTCCTCTAGGATTTTGATGGCTTCCTGTCTTACATTTAGGTCTTTCATCCATTTTTAATTTATTTTTGTGTATGGTGTAAGAAAGTGGTCAAGGTTCATTCTCCTGCATGTCGCTGTCCAGTTTTCCCAACACCCTTTGCTGAAGTTACTGTCTTTTTTCCATTGGATATTCCTTCCTGCTTTGTCAAAGATTAGTTGCCCATATGTTTGTGGGCCCATTTTTGGGTTCTCCATCCTGTTCCATTGAACTGTGTGTCTGTTTTTGTGACAGTACCATACTGTCTTTAAGATGACAGCTTTCTAATAGAGCTTGAAGTCTGCAACTGTGATGTCTCCAGCTTTGGTTTTCTTTTTCAACTTTACTTTGGTTATTTGGGGTCTTTTCTGGTTCCGTACAAATTTTACAATTGTTTGTTCTGGCTCTTTGAAGAATGCTGGTATTATTTTGATAGGGAGTGCAATGAATGTGTATATTGCTTTGGGTAGTATCGACATTTTAACAATATTTGCTTTTCCAATCCATGAGCATGGAATGCTTTTTCATTTCTTTGTGTCTTCTTCAATTTCTTGCCTAGTTTTCTATAGTTCTCAGCATACAAACCTCTTACTTCTTTGGTTAATTTTTTCTCAAGGTTCTTATGAGTTTTGGTGCAATTGTAAAGGGAATCAATTCCCAGATATCTCTTTCTTCTGCTTCATTATTGGTGTATAGAAATGCAACCGATTTGTGTACATTGATTTTATATCCTGCAACTTTGCTAAATTCATGTATCAGTTCTAGAAGATATGTTGGTGAAGTCTTTTGGGTTTCCCACATAGAGTATCATGCCTTCTGTGAAGAGTGAAAGTTTGAATTCCTCCTTGATGATTTGGATGCCTTTTATTTCTTTTTGTTTTCTGATTGCTGAGGCTAGGCTTTCCAACACTATGCTGAATAATAGTGGTGAGAGTGGACCTTCCTGTCGTGTTCCTGAGCTTAGGGGGAAAACCTCTCAGTTTTTCCCCAGTGAAGATGATATTAGCTGTGGGTCTTCCGTATATGGCCTTTATGATCTTGAGGTATATCCCTTCTATTCTTACGTTCTTGAGGGTTTTTTTTTTCAACGTTTTTTTATTTATTTTTGGGACAGAGAGAGACAAAGCATGAACGGGGGAGGGGCAGAGAGAGAGGGAGACACAGAATCGGAAACAGGCTCCAGGCTCCGAGCCATCAGCCCAGAGCCTGACGCGGGGCTCGAACTCACAGACTGCGAGATCGTGACCTGGCTGAAGTTGGACGCTTAACCGACTGCGCCACCCAGGCGCCCCTTTTTTTTTTTTTCAACGTTTTTTATTTCGTTCTTGAGGGTTTTTATCAAAAAAAGGATGCTGTAGTTTGCCAGATGGTTTTATGCATCTATTGAGAGGATCATGTGGTTCGTATCCTTTCTTTTATTAATGTGATGCATCACATTGATTTATTTGCAGATATTGAATCAGCGCTGCATCCCAGAAATAAATCCCACTTAATTTTTGGTGAATAATTCCTTTAATGTATGTTGGATCCGGTTTGCTAGTATCTTGTTGAGAACTTTTGCATTCATGTTCATCAGGAAAATTGGTCTGTAGTTCCTTTTTCACAGAATCTCTCTCTGGTTTTGGAATCAAGGCAATGCTGGCCTCATAGAATGAGTTTGGAAGTTTTCCTACCCTTTCTTTCTTTCTTTCTTTCTTTTTCTTTTTTTTTTTTTAAACAGCTTCAAAAGAATAGGTATTAACTCTTTTTAAATGTTTGGTAGAATTCCCCTGGAAAGCAATCCGACCCTGGGCTGGTTTTTGTTTTTGTTTTTGTTTTTGTTTTTGTTTTTGTTTTTTTTGCAGGGGGAGATTTTTGATTACTGATTCGATTTCTTTGCTGGTCATGGGTCTGTTCCAGTTTTCTATTTCTTTCTGTTTCAGTTTTGGTAGTTTATATGTTTCTAGGAATTTGTCCATTTCTTCCAGATTGCCCAATTTGTTGGCATATAATTGCTCATCATATTCTCTTATTATTGTTTGCATTCCTGCAGTGTTGGTTGTGATTTCTCCTCTTTCATTCGTGATTTTAGTTATTTGGGTCCTTTCCTTTTTCTTTTTGATCAGTATGACTAGGGGGTTATCAATTTCATCGATTCTTTCAAAGAACCAGCTCCTGGTTTCATTGATCTGTTCTACTGTGTTTTGATTTCAATATCATTGATTTATGTTCTAATCTTTACTATTTCCCTTCTTCTGCTGGTTTGGGGCTTTGTTTCCTGTACTTTTTCCAGCTCTTTTAGGCATAAGTTTAGGTTGTGTATTTGAGACCTTTCCTCCTTCTTTAGGTAGGCCTGGACTGTTATATACTTCCCTCCTATGACTGTCTTTGCTGCATCCCAGTGGTTTGGACTGTCGTGTTCTCATTTTCATTGGCTCCCATGTACTTTTAAAATTCTTCTCTAATTTCTTGGTTAACCCATTCATTCATAGTTTCAATAAAAATTTTTAATGTTTGAGAGGGAGATGGCGGCGTAGGAGGACGCTGGGCTCACCGCATCCTGCTGACCACTTAGATTCCACCCACATCTGCCTAAAGAACCCAGAAAACTGCCAGAAGACTAGCAGAATGGTCTCTCTGAAGCCAAGCATAGATGAGAGGCCCACAGAAGAGGGTAGGAAGGGCAGAGAGGCGGTGCACGCTACACGGACTGGCGTGAGGGAGCCAGGGCGGTGGAGGGGCAGCCTGCTTGGCAAGGCAGAGCCCCCGAGTCTGACTTGCAAAAGCTGAGGGGCAGGACTGCATGAGTTCTGACAGCCAGCGGGACTTAACATCTGGAATGTTATAAGTCAACAGCTTTCCTCGGAGAGCAGGAAGGTGAGAGGACAACAGGAGGGAGAGTTGTCGAGCCCGTTAAGACAGAGTTCAGCTCAGCAAGGGAACAAAGGCGCTGGCAAGTGCCATCTCCCTCTCCCACCCCCCAGCTGAAATTACAAAGGGAACCAGTTCCCGTCACCAAACTTGCTTGCACCGCACAAAACCCAACGTTGTGCTTCTGTGGATCCATCCCTCTGACGGGTCTGCCTGCATCCGTCCTGGTGCTGCAGGGCCCCTCCCGCAGGGGACCACTGACGGCAAAGCGAGCTAAGCCTGCCACTCTTACCCCTGTGCACCTTGGATCCACCCCGGCTAATATGCCAGATCCCATCGAAGCAGCACCACAAGCCTGGCAGGGTGCAAGTAGCCCAGAGAGGGGCCACACCACTTCACAGTGAGTCCTGCCCCTGGGAAAAGGGAAGATAAGGTACACACCAGTCTGACTGTGGGCACAGCGGTGGGCTGGGGGCAAACATCGGGTCTGACTGCGGCCCCGCCCACCAGCACAAGTTACTCCAGACAGCACAGGGGAAGTGCCCTGCAGTTCTGCACCACTCCAGGGACTATCCAAAATGACAAAACGGAAGAATTCTCCTCAAGAGAAACTCCAGGAAGTAGCGACAGCTAACGAAGTGATCAAAAACGATTTAAGCAACGTAACATAAAATGAATTTAAAATAATAGTCATAAAATTAATTGCTGGGCTTGAAAAAAGTATAGAGGACAGCAGAGAATCTACCACTACAGAGATCAAGGGACTAAGAAACAGTCAGGAGGAGCTAAAAAATGCTATAAATGAGCTGCAAAATAAAATGGAGGCGACCACAGCTCGGATTGAAGACGCAGAGGAGAGAATAGGTGAATTAGAAGATAAAATTATGGAAAAAGAGGAAGCTGAGAAAAAATGAAATTAAAAAAATCCAGGAGTATGAGGGAAGAATTGGAGAACTAAGTGACACAATTAAACGCAGTAACATACACATACTTGGGATTCCAGAGGAGGAAGAGAGAGGGAAAGGAGCTGAAGGTGTACTTGAACGAATCATAGCTGAGAACTTCCCTGATCTGAGGAAAGAAACAGGCATTGAAATCCAAGAGGCACAGAGAACTCCCTTCAGATGTCACTTGAATTGGTCTTCTGCATGAATTATCATAGTCAAACTGACAAAATACAAGGATAAAGAGAAAATTCTGAAAGAAGCTAGGGATAAATATGCTCTAACATATAAAGGGAGACTGATAACACTAGAGACAGACCTATCTACTGAAACTTGGCAGGCCAGAAAGGAATGGCAGGAAATCTTCAATGTGATGAAGAGAAAAAATATGCAGCCGAGAATCCTTTATCCAGCAAGTCTGTCATTCAGAATAGAAGGAGAGATAAAGGTCTTCCCAAACAAAAAAAAATTGGAGGAATTAATCACCACTAAACCAGCCCTACAAGAGATCCTAAGGGGGATCCTGTGAGACAAGGTACCAGAGAGATCACTACAAGCATGAAACCTACAGATATCACAATGACTCTAAACCCATATCTTTCTAAAATAACACTGAATGTAAATGGACAAAATGCTCCAACCAAAAAACATAGGGTATTAGAATGGATAAAAAAACAAGACCCATTTATTTGCTGTCTACAAGAAACTCATTTTAGACCTCAGGACGCCTTTAGATTGAAAGTGAGGGGATGGAGAACTATCTATCATGCTACTAGAAGTCAAAAGAAAGCTGGAGTAGCCATACTTATATCAGACAAACTAGACTTTAAATTAAAGGCTGTAACAAGAGATGAAGAAGGGCATTATATAATAATTACACGGTCTATCCATCAGGAAGAGCTAAAATTATAAATGTCTATGCACCGAATATGGGAGCCCCCAAATATATAAAACAAGTAATCACAAACATAGGCAACCTTATTGAGAAAAATGTGGTAATTACAGGGGACTTTAACACTCCACTTACAACAATGGATAGATCATCTAGACACAGAATCAATAAAGAAACAAGGAGCCTGAATGATACATTGGATCAGATGGACTTGACAGATCTATTTAGAACTCTGCATCCCAAAGCAACAGAATATACTTTCTTCTCGAGTGCACATGGAACATTCTCCAAGATAGGTCACATACTGGGTCACAAAACAGGCCTTCATAAGTAGAAAATAATTGAAATTATACCATGCATACTTTCAGACCACAATGCTATGAAGCTTGAAATCAACCACAGGAAAAAAAATCTGGAAAACCTCCAAAAGCATGGAGGTTAAAGAACACCCTACTAAAGAATGAATGGGTTGGGGCGCCTGGGTGGCACAGTCGGTTAAGCGTCCGACTTCAGCCAGGTCACGATCTCGCGGTCCGTGAGTTCGAGCCCCGCGTCAGGCTCTGGGCTGATGGCTCGGAGCCTGGAGCCTGTTTCCGATTCTGTGTCTCCTTCTCTCTCTGCCCCTCCCCCGTTCATGCTCTGTCTCTCTCTGTCCCAAAAATAAATAAAAAAAAAAAAAAAAAAAAAAAAAGAATGAATGGGTCAACCAGGCAATTAGAGAAGAAATTAAGAAATACATGGAAACAAATGAAAATGGAAATACAACAATCCAAACGCTTTGGAATGCAGCGAAGGTAGTCCTGAGAGGAAAATACTTGGCAATCCAGGCCTATCTCAAGAAACAAGAAAAATCCCAAATACAAAATCTAACAGCACACCTAAAGGAAATAGAAGCAGAACAGCAAAGACACCCCAAACCCAGCAGAAGAAGAGAAATAATAAAGATCAGAGCAGAAATAAACAATAGAGAATCTAAAAAAATTGTAGAGCAGATCAACGAAACCAAGAGTTGGTTTTTTGAAAAAATAAACAAAATTGACAAACCTCTAGCCAGGCTTCTCAAAAAGAAAAGGAAGATGACTCAAATAGATAAAATCATGAATGAAAATGGAATTATTACAACCAATCCCTTAGAAATACAAGCAATTATCAGGGAATACGATGAAAAAGTATATGCCAACAAACTGGACAACCTGGAAGAAATGGACAAATTCCTAAACACCCACGCACTCCCCAAAACTCAAACAGGAAGAAATAGAAAGCTTGAACAGACCCATAACCAGCGAAGGAATTGAATCAGTTATCAAAATTCTCCCAACAAATAAGAGTCCAGGACCAGATGGCTCCCCAGGGGAATTCTACCAGACGTTTAAAGCAGAGATAATACCTATCCTTCTCAAGCTGTTCCAAAACATAGAAAGGGAAGGAAAACTTCCAGACTCATTCTATGAAGCCAGTATTACTTTGATTCCTAAATCAGACAGAGACCCAGCAAAAAAAGAGAACTACAGGCCAATATCCCTGATGAATGTGGATGCAAAAATTCTCAATAAGATACTAGCAAATCAAATTCAACAGCATATAAAAAGAATTATTCACCAGGATCAAGTGGGATTCATTCCTGGGATGAAGGGCTGGTTCCACATTTGCAAATCAATCAATGTGATACATCACATTAATAAAAGAAAAGATAAGAACCTTATGATCCTGTCAATTGATGCAGAAAAAGCATTTGACAAAATTCAGCATCCTTTCTTCATAAAAACCCTTGAGAAAGTCAGTATAGAAGGAACATACTTAAAGATCATCAAAGCCATTTATGAAAAGCCCACAGCTAACATCATCCTCAATGGGGAGAAACTGAGAGCTTTCTCCCTGAGATCAGGAACAGGACAGGGATGTCCACTCTCACTGCTGTTGTTTCACATAGTGTTGGACGTGCTAGCATCAGCAATCAGACAACAAAAGGAAATTAAAGGCATCAAAATTGGCAAAGATGAAGCTTTCACTTTTTGCAGACGACATGATATTATACATGGAATACCTGATAGACTCCATCAAAAGTCTGCTAGAACTGGTACATAAATTCAGCAAAGTCGCAGGATACAAAATCAACATACAGAAATCAGTTGCATTCTTATACACTAATAATGAAGCAACAGAAAGACAATTAAAGAAACTGATCCCATTCAAAATTGCACCAAGAAGCATAAAATACCTAGGAATAAACCTAACCAAAGATGTAAAAGATCTGTATGCTGAAAACTGTAGAAAGCTTATGAAGGAAATTGAAGAAGATATAAAGAAATGGAAAAACATTCCGTGCTCATGGATTCGAAGAATAAATATTGTTAAAATGTCAATACTACCCAAAGCTATCTACACATTCAATGCAATCCCAATCAAAATTGCACAGCATTCTTCTCGAAGCTGGAACATGCAGTCCTAAAATTCATATGGAACCACAAAAGGCCCCGAATAGCCAAAGTAATTTTGAAGAAGAAGACCAAAGCAGGAGGCATCACAATCCCAGACTTTAGCCTCTACTACAAAGCTGTTATCATCAAGACAGCGTGGTATTGGCACAAAAACAGACACATAGACCAATGGAATAGAATAGAAACCCCAGAACTAGACCCACAAAAGTATGGCCAACTAATCTTTGAAAAAGCAGGAAAGAACATCCAATGGAAAAAAGACAGTCTCTTTAACAAATGGTGCTGGGAGAACTGGACAGCAACATGCAGAAGAATGAAACTAGACCACTTTCTCACACCATTCATAAAAATAAACTCAAAATGGATAAAGGACCTGAATGTGAGACAGGAAACCATCCAAACCCTAGAGGAGAAAGCAGGAAAAAACCTCTCTGACCTCAGCCGCAGCAATTTCTTACTTGGCACATCCCCAAAGGCAAGGGAATTAAAAGCAAAAATGAACTATTGGGACCTCATCAAGATAAAAAGCTTCTGCACTGCAAAGCAAACAATCAACAAAATGAAAAAGCAACCAACGGAATTGGAAAAGATATTTGCAAATGACATATCGGACAAAGGGCTAGTATCCAACATCTATAAAGAGCTCACCAAATTCCACACCCGAAAAACAAAGAACCCAGTGAAGAAATGGGCAGAAAACATGAATAGACTCTTCTCTAAAGAAGACATCCAGATTGCCAACAGGCACATGAAAAGATGCTCAACGTCTCTCCTCATCACGGATATACAAATCAAAACCACACTCAGATATCACCTCATGCCTTTCAGAGTGGCTAAAATGAACAAATCAGGAGACTATAGATGCTGGAGAGGATGTGGAGAAACGGGAACCCTCTTGCACTGTTGGTGGGAATGCAAACTGGTACAGCCACTCTGGAAAACAGTGTGGAGGTTCCTAAAAAATTGAAAAGAGACCTACCCTATGACCAGCAATAGCACTGCTAGGAATTTACCCAAGGGCTACAGGAGTGCTGATGCATAGGGGCACTTGTACCCCAATGTTTATAGCAGCACTCTCAACAATAGCCAAATTATGGAAAGAGCCTAAATGTCCATCAACTGATGAATGGATAAAGAAATTGTGATTTATATACACAATGGAGTACTACGTGGCAATGAGAAAGAATGAAATATGGCCTTTTGGAGCAACGTGGGTGGAACTGGAGAATGTTATGTTAAGTGAAATAAGTCATACAGAGAAAGACAGATACCATATGTTTTCACTGTTATGTGGATCCTGAGACTCTTAACAGAAATCTATGGGGGAGGGGAAGAAAAAAAAAGAGGTTAGAGAGGGAGGGAGCCAAAGCATAAGAGACTCTTAAAAACTGAGAAAAAACTGAGGTTTGATGGGGGGTGGGAGGAGGGGAGGGTGGGTGATGGGTATTGAGGAGGGCACCTTTTGGGATGAGCACTGGGTGTTGTATGGAAACCAATTTGACATAAATTTCATATTGAAAAATTTCAATGTTTATTTCTGAGAGAGGCATAGAAAGAGAGAGAGAGAGTAAGGGTGAGAGAGAGAGAGAGCAAGGCAAGGGCAGAGATAGAGGGAGACACAGAATCTGAAGCAGGCTCTAGGCTCTGAGCTTTCAGCACAGTTGAGCCTTCCAGGCGCCCCACCCAATCATTCTTTAGTAGGATGTTCTTTAATTTGTAAGTATTCCTGGTCTTTCCAGTTTTTTTCTTGTGGTTGATTTAGAGTTTCACAGCGTTGTGTTCTGAAAATATGTAATCTCGATCTTTTTGTACTTGTTGAGGGCTGATTTGTGACCCAGTATGTGATCTATTCTGGAGTAATTTCCATGTGCACTTGAGAACAATGTGTATTCCGCTGCTTTAAGATGAAATATTCTGAATATATCTTTTAAGTCCATCCTGTCCAGTGTGTCATTCAAAGCCCCTGTTTCCATGTTGATTTTCTGCTTACATGATCTTACATGATTACAACCTATTGCTATATGTGGGGTGTTTAAGTCCCCTACTCTTATGGTATTATCAATGAGTTTCTTTATGTTTGTGATTAATTGATTTATGTATTTGAGTTTTCTCACGTTAGGGACATAAATGTTTATAATTGTTAGATATTCTTGGTGTATAGACCCTTTAATTATGATAGAATGTCCTTCTTCAGCTCCAGTTACAACCATATTTTAAATGTATTTTTTTTAAATATATTTCTTTCTCCACACCCAGCATGGAGCCCAACGTGGGGCTTGATGCTATGACCATGAGATCATGACCTGAGCAGAAATCAAGAATTGGGAAGCTAACTGACTGAGTCATCCAGGCACCCCCCTGCCCCTGGTGAATGATTTCTTTTTAATGTATTGTTGGATTTGGTATGCTAGTATTTTTGTTGAGAATTTTTCATCAACTTTGATCAGGGTTGGCCTGTCGTTCTCTTTTTTTAGTGGACCCTTAATCTGGTTTTGATATCAGGGTAATGCTGGCCTCATAGAATGAATTCAAAAGTTTTCCTTCCTTTACCCTTTTTGGATTAGTTTAAGAGGAATATGTACTAATTCTTCCTAAAATGTTTGGTAGAATTCACCTGTGCAGCCATCTGGCCCTGAACTTTTATTTGTTGAGAGTTTTTTAAATTACTGATTCAATTTCTTTGGTCTGTTCAATTTTTCTATTTCTTCCTGTTTAAGGTTTGGTAGTTTATATGTTTCTAGGAATTTGTCTATTTCTTCCAGGTTTTCCAGAGTGTTGGCATATCATTTTTTCATAACATTCTGTCATCGTTGTATTTCTGTGGGGTTTGTCCTTGTTTCTGTTCTCTCAGTTGTAATTTTATTTGTTTTAATCCTTTCTCTTTTTTTCTCATTAAGTCTGGCTACATATTTATGATTTTTCTTGACGTTTTTCACAAAACTCAATCCAGGTTTCATTGATCTGTTCTATAGTATTTTTTTGTTTTCTTTATCATTTATTTCTGCTTTAGCCTTTATTATTTCCTTCCATATACTTGCATTAAGTTTTATTTATTCTATTTCTAGCTCATTTTGGCACAAGGTTAGCTTGTTTATTTGAGATTTTTCTTGCTTCTTGAATTAGGCCTGTATTGCAATAAACTCCCTGCAAGGAATCACTTTTGTTGTATCCCAGAGGTTTTGGAACATTGTGTTTTTATTTTCATTTGTTTCCATGCACTTTTTTAAAATTTCTCTTTCCATTTCCTTGTTGACGATTTCATTGTTTAGTGGCATGTTATTTAATGTCCCTGTATTTGTGCTCTTTCAGATTTGTGTGTGTGTGTGTGTGTGTGTGTGTGTTTCGTCTAGTTTCATAGCATTGTGGTCAGAAAAGATGCATGGTATGACTTTGATATTCTTGAATTTGTTCAGATTTTTTTTTTTGTGGCCTACTATGTGATCTATTCTGGAGACTGTTCCATGTACACTTGAACAGAATGTGAATTCCGTTGTTTCAGGATGGAATGTTGTGAATATATCTGCTAAATCCATCTAGTCCAGTGTGCCACTCAAAGCCACTGTTTCCTTGTTGATTTTCTGTTTGGATGATCTGTCCATTGCTGTCCATTTTAACGGTGTTAAAATCCCCTACTATTATTGTATTATTATCGATCAGTTCCTTTATGCTCGTTTTTAACAGTTTTATGTATTTTACTCCAGGCATTTTTCAAACTGCTGCTTCTCTGCTATCTCTCCAGGGGCTGTTTGTTATGCTGTCTCTTTAAGGGCAGGGATTCAGTACGCTACCGATCTCAGGCTCTCCCAGAGCAGAGCCTGCTGATTTTAAAGTATCAGGTATTAAGCTCCACTGATTGTAAGAACTCAGGAAGTTCTTACAGGATTTTCAAAGCCAAATGTCATGAGGATTCATCTTTCCAGTGTGGTGGGTCCCCATGTCTGGGATACCTAGTGTGAGGTTTGCTTCTCTTCATTCTCCTTGCCCTCATTGTCCCTCCCTCTAGCAGTCTTGGTGGGTTATTGTGGCTCCCAACCATGTCTCCTCCCTTCCAACCCATTTCAGTGTGGATTGTTCACTACATTTGGCTGTTGAGAGCTTGTGCTGCCATTCTTCATGTCGTTTTCTGGGTTATTTACACTGGTGTAGGTGTTATCTAGGTGTATCCATGGCATGAGGTGAACGTAGGATCCTCCTACTCGCCATCTTCCCTGGGAGTCCCCATTGGTATTTTGATAGTGATTGCAGTCTTTATATATAGCTGTCTTTAAGTACTATGAACATTTGAACAATATTTACTGTTCTAATCAATGAACATGAGATATAGAAAAAAGACCTCAAGTAAAGCACCGAACTTTATGCCTCAAGGCGTCAGTAAAAACAAATAATTCATGCCAAAAGCAGAAGGAAGAACATAATATCAAAGCAGAATAAATGGGGAAAAAAGACAAAATAACAATAGAAAATATTGATGAAACTTACAGTTGTTTTTTTGAAGTGATAAAGTATCTAAAACTTTAGGTACACTAGAGAAAGAAAAAAAAAAGAAAGCAAAAGTAGTGAAAGAAACTCAGAATCCAAAGAAGAGACATTGCAGAGGATGCCACTGAAATGAAAAACTTCATCAGAGAATACTATGAACATTTATACTCCAAAAAATTGTATAACTTAGTATAAATGGATAAATGCCTCTACACCTACATTCTACCAAGAGTGACTCATGAGGAAGTAAAAATTATGAATATACCAATAAATGAGTTAGGAGGTGGAATTAAATATCATAAACCTCCCAAAAAGAAAACCCTATAACCAGATGACTTCACAGGTGAACTTTACCAAATATTAAAAAAAAAAAATAATAATCAAAGACAAGCCTTCTCAAAGTCTGCCGAAAATTTGAAGAGAAGGGTACTCTTCCAAACTCATTCTACATGGCCAGCATTATCCTGATACCAAAACCAGATGAAGCCACTGCAAGAAAACTGTAGGCAGAAAAAAGAAAAATTCATCTCTGATGAATATAAGTGTAAAAAATTTCAACACAATGTTATCAAACCAAATTCAAGAACACATCAAAAGGATTATACACCATGACCTAGTAGGATATATTCCTACTAGGACAGTTCAATATATGCAAATCAATAAACGTAATATGTCGTAGACTCTGGGTCTAAAGTTCTCTCTTGTCCAGCAAGAGAGCAGACACAGGATTAAAATGAGAGAGATGGCTAATGTCCGGGAGAAGACAAGAGCCCCAAATAAGAGTCTGTGTTCCGTATTTATTAAGATCAGAAGGCTTACAAACGTGATGGGCTTGCACAAAGAGACAATGAATCTGTGAACATTAACTCATGGGCATGAGGGAAAGGTGGTTTTGAAGATATACGGCGTTAGGGGTTTGGGTCAATATAAACCAAAATCCTGGGGCCGGGCAGATGGATATTAACAGTAGATATGAGGCACCGTGTCTGTTTATCTTAGCTAGCCTAGGGGATAAGACAGATAGAACACACGTAAACTCAGGGTCAAGAAGGCACCATTCTTTTGCTAATTAGCTCCGCTCTGGGCAGCTTCACCTGCAGCAGTCTATAGCCCTACTTACCTGTTTACCTAATTTGGCCCTTCCTTCCTGAAAGCGGCTTTCTGCTATAGTACTAAGTTGGGGGTGTTTTTGCCGTGAATAGCTAATCTTGCTTACCTCATATACTTTTGTATTGAGGCCTTTGCCCTCCCTTTATCCTGGGGGCCTTTGCCCCCCATACTCTATTCTGGGGGCCTTTGCCCCTCCTACTCTATCCTGGGGGCCTTCCCCCACACACCCTTATTTGCCTAATCTAGTTTACCCAAGCTTTGGTGTGAGCATCCTATGGCTTTGTGATTCTTTATGCCTTGTTAACCCATCAGTACAGGAATCAGGGAATTCCTAAGCTTATTCCCCACAGTAATACATTGCATTATTAGAATGAATGATAAAAATCACAAGATCATTGCAATAAATACAGAAGAAGCAATTTAAGAAGATTCAACACCCTTTCATATAAAAACTTTCAATGCATTGAGCATAGGATGAAAGAAACTTCAATGCAATCAAGGCCACCTACAACAAACCCACAGCTAACATGATCCTCAATGGAGAGAGTTTGAAAGCTTTTCCTCTCAGAAACAAGACAAGGATGCCCACTCTTGCCATTGCTATTCAGTATAATACTGGAAGTCATCACTAAAGGAATTAGGCAAGAAAAAGGGGGAAAAAGACATGAAAATTGGAAAGGAAGAAGTCAAAATGTCACTTTTGGAGATGCTATGAGTTTGTATGTAGAAAACCTCAAAGATTCATTTAAAAAACCGTTGTAACTAATCAACAATTGTAATAAAGTTGCAGGACATAAAATAAACATACAGAAATCAATTTCATCTTTATACACTAATAAGGAAATGTTTGATGAGAAAATAAAGGAAACTGGCCCATTCTTAATATGCTCAGAAATAATAAAATACTTTGGAATAGATTTAACCAGGGAGTTAAAAGACAGTACAGTGGAAACCATAAAATACTGATCAAAGAAATTAAAGGGACAAATGTGTTGACCTTGAATAAGATACTTATCTTTTTTATCATTAGTTATTCTCTTAAAGAAATGAGGATAACTGGGCAGAATGATATATTTTTTTAATTTTCATTAAAATGAAATAGCCATTCTGACTACGGCTGATTCTTGAGCAACACAGGTTTGAACTACACAGGTCCACTTATATTCAGACTTACTTTTTGATAAATAAAGTGCAGTACTCGACACATATTTTTTCTTCCTCATGATTTTTCAAATAACATTTTCTTTCTTCTAGCTTACTTTATTATAAGAGTACAATATTTAATACATACAACATTCAAACTGTATGATAGTCGACTGTTTATGTTATCAGTAAGGATTCTCATCAAAAGTAGCCTACTAGCAGTTAAGCTTTTGGAGAGTCAAAAGTTATTCTCTGATTTTTGACTGTGGGGCAGTGTTGGTGCCCTACCACTTGTTCAAAGATCTGCATTTAGTTGTTAAGTCTGAGGCAAACTGCTTATTTTAGTTTTAAGTGTGAGGCATAGATGTCACCCAGCCTTCTATCAGCAGGATCATGTATGCAGACACAGGGATCCGTGGATGTGGGAATCCAGGGGACCTCTTTCACTCTGACAGTGAGTCTTCTCTCCTGGTTTTCCTCCTGTTTCCTGGCCACCCAGGAAACTGTTCTTTCTGGGTCCTTTTCCTGTGTTTCTCCTTTGCATGTTACCCCACTTCTCTCTGTTTGTCTGCCCCACCTATGTTATATCCCTTGTAGCAAGCACTGCACATTGCTGGTTCTTTTAATTTCCAGCATCACAGATATTTCCTGAACCATGTTAGGAATCAATCCGTGTGTACTGAATTAGTTAATATTTTGTAACGATCCTGACAGTAAAAGCACCTGGTCTATATAGGAGTCAATATTACACAACTTATACTTGTAAGAACCATACATATGGCCCTTTGTTTGGAGGCAGGGACTGTGTGGGACCGTCTCTGCCTTTGTGCCCTGACAACTTTGCATGTCCTTACTTGGGCCATGTAGGCAAAGCTAGACTGCAGGAACCTGAGTTTTGGCAGAACACCATGTGAATCCTCTTGGAGCAAGGGGAGCTAAGCAGTCTAATGAGAAACCGCCACCAGGTAGTTTCACACCTGACTACCTATCTAGCCGGAGGCTGACACAAGTCATTATTCACCCATCCCTGGCTTCAGTCGAGTTTAGGCTTCTGAAAGTACATCTGTGGGCTACAAAGATACTCACTGCATTAGGGTACTGCTGTGAGCTTCTCACCAGCAGAGAGACCCAAGACCTATGGTGTCTGTCACTGAACAACTCTCATTCAGTGTCTATTCCTGGGGGGCTAGGGATGCAGGGTACTGACACTAAGGCAATCTTGCTTTCGCTGTGTCTGTAAGTAATAAACTGTCTGAAACCATTGGTCTCACTGTCATCTTACCAACCCAAGTCTGTGGGACTGTAAAAAGCCAACATAACAGCTGTTGTAGTTAACCATGTGGTCCTGGTAGCATCTGCTGGGCTACTTAAGGATGACCTGACCACATGACAGATAGACTCTGGTTTTGAGTTGTGTGGGTTGCCTGATCAAATATTGACTTATTTTATTTTTGGCATCACACATAAGAAGGAATGCATTTTTTAGCACATGCCATTACTTAGATCAGCCTTGTCTGACCTCAGTTATTTACAAACACACTTTAGATTGGATGCCACATCTGACATCGTTGTCGTTGCTATTTCATCACTATATTTATTTAAATTAAATAACCTTGGGGTGCCTGGGTGGCTCAGTCGGTTGAGCGCCGACTTCGGCTCAGGTCACGATCTTGCGGTCCGTGAGTTCGAGCCCCGCATCGGGCCCCTGTGCTGACAGCTCAGAGCCCGGAGCCTGTTTCAATTCTGTGTCTCCCTCTCTCTGACCCTCCCCATTCATGCTCTGTCTCTCTCTGTCTCAAAAATAAATAAACGTTAAAAAAATAAATAAATAAATAAATAAATAAATTAAATAACCTTGTGAAAAGCAGTATGGATGTTCCTTAAAAAATTAAAAATAGAAAAACCATATGATCCAATACTTCTAGTACTGGGTATTTACCCAACTATCATAAAAACACTCATTTTTGCATAGTTTATTGCATAATTTAGAATAACCAAGATATGTAAGCAACCTAAGTGTCCATAGATGTGGTACACAGTCACATGCGCGCGCACACGCGCGCACACACACACACACACACACACACACACACTGGGATATGATGCGGCCATAAAAAAGAAACAGATCTTGTCATTTGTGACAATATGGATGGAGCTAGAGATGTAGAGAGTATTAGGCTAAGTGAAATAAGTCAAATACCATTTGAGTTCACTTATATGTGTGGAATCTAAAAAAACCTACAAATCAATAAACAAACAAAAACCATAATTATACCTATAAATACAGAGAACAAAGTGATGGTTGCCAGAGAGAAGGGGTATAATGGGAGGGGCAAAATGGGTGAAATGATGTGGGAAAACAGGCTTTCAGTTATGGAATGAATAAGCCACGAGAATAAACAGCACAGCATAAAGAATGCAGTCAACGATGTGGTAATAGCACTGTATGGTGACAGATGGTAGCTACCCTTGTGGTGAGCATAGCATAAGATATAGAGAAGTTGAATCATTATGTTGCACACCTGAAGGTAATGTAACATTGTGTTAGCTATACTCAAATAAAAAAAGTAATTAAAACAAGCAAATCAAATAAGTTTCTAGCTCAAATCATTTAAAAAGTTAGCTTTGTATCCCTACTTGAAATTCAAAATATGTGTCTCTTACTAGAGATATAATTGTAATGGTAAATAACATAAAAACAATTTGAAAGTTTAAATGAAAGGAATATAATAAGCCACAGCCATTTACAATATAATGCCTATTTCATATATGTTATCTCATTGATTCCTCATAGCAATCATTTAGTGTAAGTATTGTGATTTCTACTTTAGATATGAGGAAATGGTCCCAATGGATGTAAATACTTTTCCCACCATCACACAGTGTGTGTTAGAGGCAGGACTGAACTCCATTGCTATTTTCATGCCTTAGCCTATAGGGAGACAGTAGGCAGTCCCCCTGGTTCCTTTTTCTTTCCTTTTACCTGTGCCCTAGTATATTCATCCAGCTCCACAACATAGAGAACTCCCACATATTTTGTGGCAAAGCAGAACACCCCAACTTAAGTCTCACTTTTAATTTGAACCTTAGACTATCAGTCTTTTTCACCAGGAAATATTTTAAAACTCTGTGAGTACACAATTGTTGCTTGTAATCTACTGCCATTCCGTAAGGATGGTGAATTCTGAGTATATCCCTTAGTTGCAGAAATATTTTTTGGATGTGAGGTTGCAAATAGGAGCTCACAGATGTAACTCTTGCATTGTGTACAGTAATAGGGGTGTAAGGTACAGCCAGGCTTCTGTATCGTTAGGGTGATAGAGATGTATGTAGAGGGAAACAGGGATTTGTGGCTTCTCTGATCATGCCATTGTTTATTTTTGGAATTTTACTACAGTTACTAATTTTACTTTTTTAACTTTTTAAATTCCAAATAGTTAACATGCAGTTTACTATTAGTTGTAGGTGTACAATATAGTGATTCAACCCTTCCATACATCAACCAGTGCTCATCACAACAGCACGCCTTTATCCCCATCACCTATTTAACTCACCCCTCAACCTGCCTCCCCTCTGGTAGCCATCAGTTTGCTCTTTGTAGTTAAGTGTCTGTTTCCTGGCTTGACTACCTCTATTTTCTCCCTATGATCATGTGTTTTGTTTCTTAAATTCCACAATAGGAGTGAAATCATATGATTTTTGTCTGTCTCTGGCTTATTTTGCTTAGCATAATACTCTCTAGCTCCATCCACATCGTTGCAAATGGCAGGGTTTGATTAGTTTTTATGGCTGAGTAATATTGCATTATATATATTATATTATATTATATTATATTATATTATATTATATATATTATATTATATATATAATATATATATTTTTATATATGTTTATATAATATATATTTATATATATTTATATATAATATATATAATTTATATATATATTTATATAATACTTATATATATAATATTATATATATTATATATATATTATATGTATATATATTTATATTGTATATATATTATATATATATTGTGTGTATATATGTATATATTATATATATTATAATATAATATATATTATAATTATAATATATATATATAATGGAATATATATATTATATATATTATATATATTCCATTATATATATATATATATATATATATAATATCCTATATATTAAAACAAATTTTTTAAATGTTTGTATTTGAAAGAAAGACAGAGAAAGTGAGAAAGTGGGGGAGGGGCAGAGAGAGCCAGAGACAGAATCTGAAGCAAGATCCAAGCTCTGAGCTGTCAACACGGAGCCCGATGTGGGGATCGAACCCACGAGCTGTGAGATCCTGACCTGAGCTGAAGTTGGACACTTAACCTACTGAGACACCCAGTACCCCTATACTACATCTTTATCCATTCATCATCAGTTGATGGACACTTGGGCTGTTGCCATTGCTTGGGTATTGCAAATAATGCTGCTATAAACATCGGGGTGCATGTATCCCTTTGAAGTGGTATTTTTGTATTCTTTCGGTAAATACCTAGTAGTACAACTGCTGGACAATAAGGTAGTTCTACTTTTCACTTTTTGAGGGGCCTCTGTAGTGTTCTCCAGAGTAGCTGCACCAGTTTGCATTCCTACCAAGAGTGCAAGAGGGTTTCCCTTTCTCCACATCCTTGCCAACACCCGTTGCTGCTTCTGCTGCAGTAGACATGATACTCTTGTTTAAACCCCACCCCCCCCAAAGCGACTTCACCAAAAGGTTGCTACAACTGATACATGAATTTAATAAAGTCACAGGATGCAAAAATCAACATACAGAAATCTGTTGCATTTCTATGCAGCAATAGGGAAGCAGCAGAATGGGAAATTAAGGAATCAATCCCATTTACAATTGCACTAAAAACAATCAGATACCTAGGAATAAACCTAACCAGAGAGGTGAAATACTTGTAGTACTCTGAAGACTCTAAAACACTGATGAAAGACATTGAAGATGACACAAAGAAATGGAAAGACATTCCACGCTCGTGGGTTGGAAGAACAAATATTGATAAACTGTCAAAACTACACAAAGCGATCTACACATTTAATGCAATCCCTATCAACATACTGCCAGCATTTGTCACAGACCTAAAACTGATAGGGAGCCACAAAAGACCCAGAATAGCCAGAGCAACCTTGAAAAGGCAAAGCAAACCCGGAGGCACCACTATTTGGGACATAAAATTGTATTACAAAGCTGTAGTGATCAAAACAGTATGGTACTGCTACCAAAATAGACACATAGATCAATGGAATGGAATAAAATACCCACAAAGGAACCCACAAATATATGGTCAATTCATTTTTGATAAAGCAGGAAAGAATATCCATGAGGAAAAAGGCTCCTTAACAAATGGTTAGGAAAGCTGGACAACAGCATGCAGAAGAATGAAACTGGACCAGTTTCTTACACCATACCCAAAAATGAAATACAAACTCTCTGTCTGAGGCAAACCAGAGGGACTCTTAAATACAGAAAACAAACAGGGTTGCTGGAGGGGTGGGTGGGTGGGAGGATGGGTTAAATGGGTGATGGGCATTAAGGAGGGCACTTCTCAGGATGAGCACTGGCTGTCACATGGGGGAGATGAATCACTGGGTTCTACTCCTGAAGCCAAGACTATACTGTATGTTATGTAGCTTGTATTTAAATAAATTAAAAAATAAAAATTAATTCAAAATGGATCAAATGCCTAAATGTGCGACCCAAAACCATCAAAATCCTAGAGGAGAACACAGGCAGTAACCTCTTTGACATCCGCGGTAGCAACTTCTTTCTAGATATGTCTCCTGAGGCAAGGGAAACAAAAGCAAAAATAAACCACTGGGACTTCATCAAAATAAACACCTTCTGCACAGGGAAGGAAACCATTAACCAAACTAAAAGGCAACCTACAGAATGGGAGAAGATATTTGCAAATGACATTTCTGATAATGGGTTAGTATCCAAAATATAGAAAGAATTTATAAAACTCAACACCCAAAAAAACATATAACCCAATTTAAAACATGGGCAGAAGACATGAATAGACACTTTTGTAAAGAAGACCTCCAAATTGCCAACAGACACACGAAAAGACGCTCAACATCACTCGTCAAATACAAGTCTATACAAATACAAAATACAAAACTATAATGAGATATCACCTCACACCTGTAAGAATGGCTAATATCCCTGCCGTTAAATAACTTTTGAAGAAGTTTTGCAAGAGATCTGTGTTTTTTTGCCATGGGGCCTGTGACATCATTCTTTGTCTTTGGATAAACTGTTCCAAATAGCTTTGGTGTTGTAGTTATTATATTATAGCACAGTAAAATAAGTCTGCTATTATTTTAAAATTTTAATTTTTTTTTTGTATCAATGAAATCATCTGGAAAACCATGTGAAGTCTGTGTGCCACATTTTGTGAAACCTTGCCTTCAAAAGGACAAAGCCCTTCATGTCAGACATTATAAAATTACTCTAAGTTTTTATGAAAACGTCAGATTGCCAGTATCGTCATCATGTACACCATCAGTTTTCCTGGCCAACATTTCCAGATGTATTTACTTTGAGGATGACCAAGGGCTTCTTAGAACTGAATCCCGAAATCTACTGCTTATTAGAGTCAAAAGTAAGTTGTGGGTACACTCTGACACACCTTTTTGTGAAGATTAAATGAAGTTATACATGTATGGAACCTAGGAGAAAGAAGACACTGACATATAGTATACATGCTATCAATAGAGGAGTTTTTATACTAACTCATTCTTTAAAAAACTCAATAAATGGATCTCTTGTCCTAAGCGCGCACAATCAGTGGAGGGCCAGCTATTCACAATTATAGAGCACAGATCAAAATTATCTAGTTATAACAGAGCCATGACTTTTAACTTTCTGGGAATAGAAGATTAAGAACAGCGTAGAAACTGGAGGAGGTAGCTTTCAGAGTGATGGCATCATTAGAGGCATCTTGCAGGGAAGATGGGCACCTCACCAAATTTGAAATGATGCGGATCTGGAGGTTCCCCGCCATTTAGGTAGGGTCCAATTTCCAAGAAAGATGCAATCCAGAGACAGCTGAACATGGGAAACTCTAGTCCAACATTACTCATAGCCTTTCAGGTTCTTCAGATCCAGAGGATAGAAAAAGAGGTCTTACATGCCAATAAATTTTATGAAGCCAGTATATCCATGATACTAAAATCCAAGAGTGTATACGAAATAAAAGTAGATGCTAATGTCACTCATGAAGATATTAATACAAATTCTAACCTAATTAATATGATGTAGGTTATTCAGAAAGATCATAGATCATGAACATTCCCTCCCAGTAGCATATGGTTGACTTAAACATAGGAAAACATTAGGGCGCCTAAGTGGTTCAGTCGGTTAAGCGCCAGACTTCAACTCAGGTCATGGTCTCACGGTTTGTGGGTTTGAACCCCACGTCAGACTCTGTGCTGACAGCTCAGAGCCTGGAGCCTGCTCCAGATTCTGTGTCTCACTGTGTCCCTGCAACTTCTTGGCCGACGCTCTGTCTGTCTGTCTCTCTCTCAAAACTAAATAAACATTAAAAAAAATTAAACATACGAAAATATGTACGAAATTCATTACGTTAACAGATTAATGGAAGAAAACTGCTACAACCATCTCAATAAACGTTCTACAAGTGCTTGATGAAAGTCAACATATATTCAATAGAAATGTTGTTAGGAAACTAACCTAAGAATGGAACTTCTTTTATGTCACAGTAAATATAGTCAAATGCTAAAAATTTTCTAATTCCTACCAGAAATAAGACAAGGATGTCCATTATTTACCAATACTTCCCAACACTGTACTGGGTGGGTCTGTCCAATATTGTGAAATGAGAAAACAAAGAGGGGGGGGTAATGTTTAAAACAGCAGACACAAACTGTTAGTATTCAAAGATGATAGAATTGTGTATGTGGAAGCTCATAATGGATGTTGACATACACCTCTGGCATTAAATCCTATGTAGCAAGGCTTCTGGAGAGAGTATTGATGTACAGATATATCTGCACTTACCAGCTCAATCAGAATACAAAATTTCAAAAAATGACACAATTTTCAATAGCATCTAATACTTAGAGTAAGTTTAACACAGGGTTGAAAAGAGTCTTTGGAGAAAGTTGTAAGATTTTATTGAGGGATTTTTAACAGTGAAGTGTCCTTCCTACATGAGAGCAGTTTGCATGGTTTCAGCTTCTTCTTGCTTACACTTTCGGTTGTCCTTCACCTGTAAGACAGACACAGAGTTGGAAACATTACTCAGCAGAATTTATTTACATTAAATTAATGATATACAGAGGACACTATAGTTTTTATTTTATAAGATAGAATTCCAAGCGTATGCTTTACCAACATTTTTGGAACACACCACACTTTCTGTAGGTACAAGAAAAGAAAAAAAACACTTCAGGTTCAGAACAGATAAAATGAAATAAACCTATTAAAAGGTAGTTTCATTTTTTTATCTTTGTGTTTAGATTCAAGTTAGTTAACATCTAGTGTCGCACTGGTTTCAGGAGTAGAATTTAGGGATTCATCGCTTACATATAACACCCATGCTTGCACCCTACTTGATGTAGGGAGAGTGCAGAAACTAGAAACTAGACTATCTCTTGCCATTTTATCACTCAGTCATTTGAGCCTTCATTGGGGAAAGGTTTCAAAATGCACGTGTTCTGTAAGAGCCACAATAATTTAGAGTCTGACAAAATTTAAGAACAGGTATCCAGGTCTCCATAGAGAAAAGCCAACATCAAGCAGTGTGTTTTCTGGTTCTCAGTAGCAATGAAATCTCAACTCAGATGTTAAAATTTGACCAAAGATGTTATCTGATGACAAATAAATCATACAAAATGGAAGATTTTTGTATTCCATGTATATTATCCAATAGGACCACAGAATGCAAAACTCAGCAATAAAAACTGACTGCAATATATCTGGTTTGAAATCACTAAATATATGAGCCAAGATGCATTCAGAAGTGAAGGGATCCTCCCAGAATCACACAGCTTATGTTAGAGCTGGTATTAGAACCTACTTCAGTGCCTCAGCATATTTCATACAAACTGGTATTTACTCCAAATCCATTTTGTGGTTTTTAAAAGAGGAAATTATAGAAGATTCTGAATTTAAGTAGCCATCAGTTAAAGTATTTACAGTGTATTTTATTTATTTTTTAAAGTTTATTTCCTTATTTTGAGAGAGTGAGAGAGAGAGACAGCACAAATGGGAGAGGGACAGAGAGAGAGGAAGAGAGAGAGTCCCAAGCAGGCTCCATGCTGTCCGCACAGAGCCCAACGTGGGGCTCAATCTCACAAACTGTGAGTCCATGACCTGAGCCAAATCAAGAGTCAGATGCTTAACTGACTGAGCCACCCAGGCGCCCCAGTATTTACACTTTATAAAAAAGGAAATGGTTTCATTTTTTATTATTTAAGAAGGCTCTGACCCAATTTAAGTCTACATCTGATAGGGTATAAGTCAGGCAGTCAGGAAATTCGGGTCTGAACTACTTATGAAAGTTACCTTTATGTGTAAACTCTGTCATTAAAGTATCAATAAAGTCATATCTACATAAGTAAAGATATAATATTCAGGAAAATATCTGCATACTTTGCATTCTCAATGGATAACATATCTGCTTCAGGCATCTTCACGGGCTCCAGTGTTGGGACATCCGCCCCCTTCACATCACTGTCATCTTCACTTTTGCCCCCACTCTTTGGCACAGGCAGTTCCTGGATACCAGATTCCAGGTCAGGGCCTTACCAAAAAAAAAAAAAAAAAAAAAAAAGATAATCAACTTAAGGAGTAAACATAAAATATAAAGAAAGAAGTGATAATATGTATTCTTGCCATTATATGAAATACAAGCCTGTAGACTTAGGGTAACAAAAAAAGCGATGGAAAGATGGACTTCCCATCTTTGTTTTCCTGTAATATGAAACCTTATTTCAAATAACAATCTAAAGAGAAACCACACTAAATCTACATTTGCATTATATTACCACAGTGTACTAAGAATAGAGAGCATCAGCTAAGAAATCTTAAATGTACACCATGCACAGGATTTTTTTTAAGTTTATTTATTTATTTAGAGAGAGAATGATCAGGGGAGGGGCACACAGAGGGAGAATGAAGAGTATCACAAACAGGCTCTGCACTCCTAAGTGCACAGCTGGATGCGGGGCTCAAGCTCACGAACCCTGATATCATGACCTGAGGCAAAATCTAGAGTGTGACACCTGACTGAGTGAACCACCCAGGCACCCTGCTCCATGGATAGGATTTTAATGAAAATTAAAATTTAATTTCCTGAACAATTAGCTGAGTGCATTTGTGGGCCTATGACAAATCCTACACTAGTGACATACATCTCCTATTGGAGCAACCTGAAAGCTATTTTGTGAAATTTAACTAGTTAGATTTAGGGGCAAAGTCTCTCTCTATAACTTATGATAAATGAATCATGCAGAGAACCAAGTATCAAAAATAACAGCAAAATATTAGTGACTTATAGTCAAACTTCTGTCTTACAGTGAGAATAAAGGGAGCAGGGTGGAAAGAAATTAATGGACTTTGTCATCAGTCCTATCGTAGAAACCTCTCACCAGCGAATTCCTGAAATAATCCATGGCCTGAATGATGTCAATAATTCCATACAAGTATTTGATGAAAATACTTTCTTTGGAAGCTGGTAATTTCCGTTTCATGATCCTTTTAAGATACTTTTGATTTTCCTAATCATAAGTTGTTAAACACCTCCTAAAGCCACTTAAAAATCACACTAATATAGTTTACCTATATGCCAGTCTCCCAAATTATACAGCGTTTCCCAAGTGTACCATATCAAATGATTAAGCAAAGGAAATGGTGGCTGTCATTCCTCGAGCCTTTTTCTGGAGTCTATCTCTTGCTCCACTGAACTTCATTTATTCCTGTGCCTGTACTATGCTATTTTACAGTACAGACACATTTGAGTCTTAATGCATTTTATACAAAAGCACTCACATTTTGGTATAACAACACAGATGGTAGGAAGTACAAAAACCGTGTAATGAAATCTGAGTTATGTCTCCATGTGTCAAGCAGTCTTTGGCAAGCCACAATCCCTGAACCTTAGTTTTCTTATTTATAAAATGAGGCTACCATCCCTATGCAAATCTTCTTTATTCCTGATGTTATAAGATATGCTGACTCGGCACTCTGCACACACTGTTAAAACCAGCTTACACTTTTGATGCAGGGAAGGAAAAGGCCACGCAAAAATGTTCTAAGAAGAACACATTCAACTAGTGAAAAAATGTATACTTTTGTAGTAAACAGTTTCCTCTGATTTAGAACAGACTGCATGTTCAAGCAGATTAAATCTTGAAGAAAAAGGGGAAATTCGTTAGAGTGAATACAGCTGTAAACTATACTCTATTCACATTTTGAAACAATTTTCAGGAAATGGCTGAGATTCTCTTCTAAGGTTTTGTTTTGTCCTGTTACGTCATAATGCGTGATGCAAAAATATACCCTGTGCCCCCATAAGCATTCTTTTTCCCTTTCCCTTCACCTTCATCCAGAGGTGCTTCTTCAACTGCTTTCTCTCGCTCCGGCATAATATCCTGACACTCAGTGGGTGCCTCCCTTTGTTGAGGCTGCTCATCACTGGGCTGCTGGGCCTAGGGTGTGCGTGTGTGTGTGAACAAAAAGTTGCATTAATGCATGCCAATAATATAAACCTATGTTACGCATTTTATATCAAATAATAAATAAGTATAAAAACACTTATAAAATATAGTTCTATATTGTATTCCTAAAAGTTATATGGCCATTTATATACACATACATATAATGGAATATTAGTCATCAAAAGGTATTAAAATCTTGCCATTTGCAACAATGTGGATGGGGCTAGAATGTATTATGCTAAGTGAAAGAAGTCAATCAGAGAAAAACAAGTACCCTATGATTTCACTCATATGTGGAATTTAATAATAAAACAGAGGAACATATGGGGAGGGAAGTAACAATAAAGGAGAGGGGGAAACAAATCACAAGAGACTCTTAAGGATAGAGAACAAAGTGAGGCTTGATGGAGGTAGGTGGGGGTGGAGGATGGCACAGATGGGTGACAGGTGATAAGGAGGGCACTTGTGATGAGCGCTGGGTGTTGTACGTAAGTGATGAATCACTGAAGTCTACTCCTGAAGCCAATATTGCACTGTACGCTAAGTAAAATTTAAATTAAAAAAGAGTTACTCTTCCCACAGAGTGGCTACCCGGAAGAGGTACCCACAAGCACTCTGGAGGCTATTTTAAACTATGCTGGGATGGATACGTACAACTTGTTGTTAGTAAGCATGACAAAGGAGTCATAGGGTATATTTACCCAGGGAACACAAGTATGGAATCCTTCTGGTTCAATGTTTCCTGCCCCTTCCCAGCAAAGAAACTTTTATCACTGTATCTGTACGTTGGTAGGTCAACAAAATTTTCAGAGAAGTAAACTGATGGTATAGAACATCAATTGCTGAAGTACTCACAGCCACAGGTGCAGCTGGCTGGTTAGCCTTGCCATCATCCTTTCTTTGTTTAGATTTAGACCTTGTTCTCACACGCCCACTCATTTTTCACCCTGAAAGTAGAATATCAGTATTTGGAAAATGTATTCTAAAGGCTAGGTACACCACCTCCAAGGCGTAACATTTTAATTTTTTTTTACTTTGAAAATACTTTCAAAATCAACCTTGCGTAAGGATAGTGTACATGCTGTGGTCACACCAAATAAACGGGCTGCAAGATCATTCACATCGGCCAAACTGGCAGTCAAATCACCTTAAGGACAGGAGAAAACGCGAGGCTTAGTTTCACAGCTAGATTCCCCATCATAAAGGCATGTGAGAAAACAATGCTGGATATTTAAACCTGAGTCGCTACTGTTTCCACATTCCCAGTTACTGGGCCCATTTTGCCTCTTAAATAAGGTTTCCTTGGAACACAGAGAAGTCTTAATCGTTTGCGTACTGCCTATGGCTGTCTTCCCACCACCAGGGCTCAAGGTGTCTAGTTTCGATACTGACCAGTGAGCCGGCTCCTCCCTTGACACCCTGCACAGTGCGATACAAATCTCCGGGACGCAGCTCCAACCCCACACCGTTCCCCGTTTCCAGCCCCACACACCGTTTTTTGTTTTTTGTTTTAAGTAGACTTCACGGCCATCCTGGAGCCCAGGTGGGGCTCGAACTCACCACCCTGAGATCTAGACCTGACCTGAGATCCAGCGTCAGCCACTTAACCTACTGACCGCTCCCCACCCCCGCCCACAGGCACCCGTTCCAGACCTGTTCTGTACCGCCTGGCCCGCCTCCCACCCAGGGTCCCACTGAGGACTCTGGCTTCAGTGCTCCGCCGGCAGTTCCAGGTGCTTGCAGGACTCAGATACCTCAAAGAACGCCCCCAAGACCCACCCTGTCTTCACCTCCCCCGTCCTCGGCCGCCAGCTGTCCTCACTTGTCCCCGTGCCACCGCCACGAGGACGAGGGCCATGGCGGCCGCGACGCCTGTGAGGAGAAGAACGCTAACTCCTAGCAACTTCCTCCTCCGAGGCCACAGATCTACCGTCCCGACCCGCCCGAGGCCCACTGGCACTCTCCTCACAGTCACTCACACTTAAAGTCCTGGAAGGACTGATTTGTGGACCTACCGGTTGAGGGCAGGCAGCCAGAAAGATCACGACACCGCCCACACCACCGCTTCTTCCTCAGCTCTGCTCACAGGACGCGTGGGCAGCAGGGCGCGTGCTCAGCAACGGTCTTTCTTAACAATGGGCATGCGCAGGAAAGGCCTGGTGCAACGTGTGTGCGTACTGACGTGGATATGTGCGTACTGACTGGGTGTATGCGTACTGACGTGGGTGTATGCAATGTTCGTGGACTTCTTCCCACGCCTGCAGCCAAGGCGTGGGAAGGCAGTGTCCGCAGAGTTCCCGACATGGTGCTTGAAGAGTGGCCTTTTTCCTCCTGCCCGAGCTCTCTTTTGCAACCAGATACTTTGGGGACAGACAGTTACAAGTCACCGTTAGTGCTGAATGTTTCTCAGAAAGATATCTGTAACAAAAATAGATACTAAGTACTTTAATACTATTTTTATACATGCTTTGATCAATCATTCCCTTCCATGCTTCTGGGTTTGCTGTCATACTTGAGTGAATTTGCTCTCCTCTGTATAATAAATACATTAACAACTGTTTTCTTTACCTTTTTTGCTTGTGTTACTGCACATTTAAACCTGTGGTTTGGTAACTGATTTCTCTAAGTACCTGTGGTCCTTCAATCAGTGCACATTTCAGAAGTTTCTATCCATATTGGTCCTGGGGTTTAAGCTCAGTCCACTGGTTCGTTACGTTCAGTAATGGTGACTATGCTTGTCATGTACTGTGCTTTCCAAAAATCAAACAACTTGATAATAAAGCTGACTTTACTGGATAACTCTGTCAGGGAAAACACTACCTGGACAGGGTCTTAGCAGAGTCTTTGAGGTGGCCGGACAGGAGAGATATGTATTCAAATTGTGAAGTCGGAGTAGAACAATTCTTTCAACGTTGGGGGAGGTTGTGATGAAGACTGAGTAAAAATAGGGCTAAAATGGTGTAGGTTTGGTGGACACAGCAAGGCAAGAATATTAAGTCGAAAGTTTCAAATTCCTTATGGTTGAAAAATGTCATTTGGCACTTTTTACTGAAGAGTTGATGGATCTTTCAGTTAGTTCCTGGAATGGACAATAGAGTTGTTTTCAACTTTTATTTTCCTAAGCAAGAGGTTTTTGTGATAGCAACGTTATGTTGATGTAGCTCATGGTGAGAAGGAAATATGGGAAGGGCAGGTAAAAAAAGGGGGCCAGCTAGATGTCCGAGACCAGATTTTCCCTTGCATGCTTTTGTCTTCTGTCATCTTGCTTACCTCCTGCATCTGTCAAGTTCCCGTGTAGCACAGTCAATATGTGCACCCCCCTTTTTTTCCCCTTATACCCCTACAATCCCACACATAAAAGAAGGCCAGACCCAGGGTTCAGGGCTAAGTCTTCTGACCTGATTCCACTGGGCCGGCACTGGTGCAGAATAAATAGTCTTTTCCAATCCCGAGTGTGTGTCGCTTGTCTCTTCCTGGCCACCAAGTATTTGCTGTAACATTTTTGGTGCATTGGTCAGGAAGCCCACAGCCGCGCTTGTCCTTTGAGTCACCATTGTCGGAGGCCAGCAAGAAGGCCACTCTTCTTGGGCCCCTGTGACAGAAAGGAAGGCATGCCACCGGTGATTTCACTGGATCCCCCCGCCCCGTCCCCCCTCGCAGGGCCTGACAATATTTGGCCACCACTTCGCTGAACGGACTCCAGGGGGAATAGGAAAATTCTGCCAGGATGGGACATCAGATTGGGTAAATGTCCCCGGGGACCTAGGACGGAATTCAGGCCTGCCCTAGAGGCGGAAGGGGAGCTTGATCACCTCCCTGGTGATATAGTCTCCACATAGGACAGGGAAATCCTGAGTGGAAATCTGTCATCTGTCTAAATGTGTGTGTGAGTGCCTATGCTCCACGTTTTCGGCTATGGAGCCTGAGTGGGTCCTACCCTGAGATTCCGTGAAGACCTCATATGGCTCAAGGCAGAATCAGGTCCGCAGAGGCCTGATACAAGTCTGGGGTTTTTACTGACCTGCCAATGCTAAGAGGTGTCTAAATCCCCATGAGAGGAGAGGCCAGGTGGACAAAATGACCTCTTCCCTCATGCTTGTCCTGCGACAGTGTTCACTGGGAGGTACCCATCTAGGATACCAGGATGGGGAGAATTCCTCAAAACCAACTGTTAGAGCCAACGGTCTCTGGTCAGTCTACCTCAGAACGGGGACCTTAAGAAATATTCCCCAGCAGCTGCCCAAACTCACTTTGTTTCAGGGAAATTCCCTGTCTGCTCCAGACTGGCATGGACTGCCTAATTCCACTAGTGGAAAACAAAACAAAACTTTTATTCTATCTAGATTTGCTGAAGGTCAGATAAGCTCATGTTATCTCTGTTCCAATTTGTTAGCAAAAGAATAACTTAAATAATGTTTAATGTTGTCTGTCTCATAGTTTTCATGGGTAATTGTTAAAATAGCTTTCAAAGTCTTTGGTGACCTAAAACGTTAAAGTTTTACTTGCATGATTAATTAAGATTAAATTCATTGTATGTCTAATGAGATAAAAGGCAAAAGCACTAATTACTAGATGTGGGTTTGTGCTTTTGACTTGTTGCAGAAAAACTAAGGATATTTGGGTCTGTTAAAAAAACATGTTTTGTGCTTAATTGATTCATAAGTTTGACATCTAAGGAATCCTGATGTAACAGACAGTTCACAATTGATTACTACTGAGTTTTCCCTGGAGACTATGGTTTCTAGGAGTTACAATTCTGCTAAATGTAATTAAGGCTGATGGAAATAAAAAAACAACTCTGTATGTAAAAAAAGATGGATATGTAAGAAAAATATAAGGAATGGAAATACATTTTTGTGAAAGGTAAAAGAAAGTAATTTTGTCCTCAATGAGACTGGCTATTTGGAGACAAATGGCTTGGGACAAAATCTGAATACAAAGGAAAGTTTAGAAGGTTCATGAGGGAAATCTTTAAAAGGAAATTTTATATTAAATGGATTTTAAATATACACTGGTTTAAGATTTTTAAAAAATCGAGATACATGTAAGTACTGTAAGGTGGATCCTGATTTAATGGCAACCCGTTCTGGAGGGGAAACAATTAAGGGCCCCTTACCTGTATCCAAAGCAGACCTAGAGAAGGAGGAAAGGAAGTCTTCCACCTCCACCTCCTTGGGTTCTCAATCTATATAAAAAGTGCAGTTCTGCTCCCTACTGCCCACCTCATCTGGGCCCGCCCTGTAATATAACAGACATGTTTCCCTTATGAGAAGCTAGAATGCCAGAAGGAGAAACCTTTTACATTACAAGGTTTAAGACAGATAAAGGAGAAGTAGATAAATGTTCTCATCGGATAAGTATATAGAGGTTTTTCAGCATATTACATATGTTTTTGAGTTGACCTGGAAAGATATAATGCTTTTGTTAAATCAGACTCTTAATGAGACAGAAAATTGTGGGGTTCAGGCAGCAGCTAAGAGATATGGGGATGGGCAACTCATTAATTACCATGGGACTGGAGGTCCTATAGGGAACTTGCAACTCCCTAACTAGAACTCAGGCAGTTCCACCTCAAAATCCTGATTGGGGAATGGTATTGCTGCCACTTCCAAGCTTGTATTTTAAAAAACATTAAAATATCTAAGACTCAGCCCCTAAATTATACTAAATTAGCCACTATTTTACAAACACAGAATGAGAGCCCAATAGCCTTCCTACAGAGGTTGAAGGAGACCCTCATTAAATATATGGCTATCTCCCTTGACACCCCTGAGGCTGAGATTATTTTATTATGTTTTATTTATTTTATTTCTTTAAATATGAAATTTACTGTCAAATTGGTTTCCATACAACACCAGTGTTCATCCCAACAGGTGCCCTCCTCAATGCCCATCACCCACTTTCCCCTCCCTCCCACCCCCCATCAACCCTCAGTTTGCTCTCAGTTTTTAAGAGTCTCTTATGGTTTGCCTCCCTCCCTCTCTACCTTTTTTTTACCCTTCCCCTCCCCCATGGTCTTCTGTTAAGTTTCTCGGGATCCACATAAGAGTGAAAACATATGGTATCTGTCTTTCTCTGTATGACTTATTTCACTTAGCATAACACTCTCCAGTTCTATCCATGTTGCTACAAAAGGCCATATTTCATTCTTTCTCATTGCCAAGTGGTATTCCATTGTGTATATAAACCACAACTTCTTTATCCATTCATCAATCGATGGACATTTAGGCTCTTTCCATAATTTGGCTATTGTTGAAAGTGCTGCTATAAATACCGGAGTACAAGAGCCACTATGCGTCAGCACTCCTGTATCCCGTGGATAAATTCCTAGCAGTGCTATTACTGGGCCATAGGGTAGATCTATTTTAATTTTTTGAGGAACCTCCACACTATTTTCCAGAGTGGCTGCACCAGTTTGCATTCCCACCAAAAATGTAAGAGGGTTCCCATTTCTCCAAATCCTCTCCAGCATCTATAGTCTCCTGATTTGTTCATTTTAGCTACTCTGACTGGCATGCGGTGATATCTCACTGTATTTTTAAAAATATGTATCAAAACCAGATAAATCATGTTTTGATTTGTATTTCCCTGATGAGGAGTGACATTGAGCATCTCTTCGTGTGCCTGTTGGCCATCTGGATGTCTTCTTTTAGAGAAGTGTCTATTCATGTCTTCTGCCCATTTCTTCACTGGATTATTTGTTTTTCAGGTGTGGAGTTTGGTGAGTTCTTTATAGATTTTGGATACTAGCCCTTTGTCCGATATGTCATTTGCAAATATCTTTTCCCATTCCGTTGGTTGCCTTTTCGTTTTGTTGATTGTTTGCTTTGCAGTGCAGAAGCTTTTTATCTTGATGAGGTCCCAATAGTTCATTTTTGCTTTTAATTAATTCCCTTGCCTTTGGAGACGTGTCAAGTAAGAAATTGCTGCGGCTGAGGTCAGAGAGGTTTTGTCCTGCTTTCTCCTCTAGGGTTTTGATGCCTTCCTGTCTCATACTCAGGTCCTTCATCCACTTTGAGTTTATTTGTGTGAATGGTGTGAGAAAGTGGTCTAGTTTCATTCTTCTGCATGTTGCTGTCCAGTTCTCCCAGCACCATTTGTTAAAGAGACTGTCTTTTTTCCATTGGATGTTCATTCCTGCTTCGTCAAAGATTACTTGGCCATACTTTTGTGGGTCTAATTCTGGAGTCTCTATTCTATTCCGTTGGTCTATGTGTCTGCTTTTGTGCCAATACCATGCTGTCTTGATGATTACAGCTTTGTAGTAGAGGCTAAAGTCTGGGATTGTGATGCCTCCCGCTTTGGTCTTCTTCAAAATTACTTTGGCTATTCGGGGCCTTTTGTGGTTCCATATGAATTTTAGGATTGCTTGTTCTAGCTTCGAGAAGAATGCTGGTGTAATTTTGATTGGGATTGCATTGAATGTGTAGATAGCTTTGGGTAGTATTGACATTTTAACAATATTTATTCTTCCAATCCATGAGCACAGAATATTTTTCCGTTTGTTTGTATCTTCCTCAATTTCCTTCATAAGCTATGTATAGTTTTCAGGATACAGATCTTGTACATTTTGGTTAGATTTATTCCTAGGTATTTTACGCTTCTTGGTGCATTTGTGAATGGGATCAGTTTCTTTATTTGTCTTTCTGTTCCTTCATTGTTAGTGTATAAGAATGCAAGTGATTTGTGTCATGGATTTTGCATCCTGCGACTTTGCTGAATTCCTGTATCAGTTCTAGCAGACTTTTGGTGGAGTCTATCGGGTTTTCCATGTACAATATCATGTCATCTGCAAAAAGTGAAAGCTTCACTTCATTTTTGCCAATTTTGATGTCTTTGATTTCCTTTTGATGTCTGATTACTGATGCTAGAACTTCCAACACTATGTTACACAACAGCGGTGAGATTGGACATCCCTGTCGTGTTCCTGATCTCAGGGGGAAAGCTCTCAGTTTTTCCCCATTGAGGATGATGTTAGCTGTGGGCTTTTCATAAATGGCTTTTATGATGTTTAAGTATGTTCCTTCTATCCCGACTTTCTCGAGGGTTTTTATGAAGAAAGGATGCTGAATTTTGCAATTGCTTTTTCTGCATTGATCAATAGGATCACATGGTTCTTTTCTTTTCTTTTATTAATGTGATGTATCACATTGATTGATTTGAGAATGTGGAACCAGCTTGCAGCCCAGGAATGAATCCCACTTGATCATGGTGAATAATTCTTTTTATATGTTGTTGAATTCGACTTGCTAGTACCTTATTGAGAATTTTTGCATCCATATTCACCAGGGATATTGGCCTGTAGTTCTCTTTTTTTTGCTGGGTCTCTGTCTGCTTTAGGAATCAAAGTAATGCTGGCTTCATAGAATGAGTCTGGAAGTTTTTCTTCCCTTTCTATTTTTTGGAACAGCTTAAGAAGGATAGGTATTATCTCTGCTTTAAATGTCTGGAAGAATTCCCCTGGGAAGCCATGTGGTCCTGGACTCTTATTTGTTGGGAGATTTTTGATAACTGATTCAATTTCTTCACTGGTTATGGGTCTGTTCAAATTTTCTATGTGTTCCTGTTTGAGTTTTGGAAGTGTGTGAGTGCTTAGGAATTTGTCCATTTCTTCCAGGTTGTCCAGTTTGCTGGCATATAACTTTTCATTGTATTCCCTGATAACTGCTTGTATTTCTGAGGGATTGATGGTAATAATTCCACTTTCATTCATGATTTTATCTATTTGGGTCATCTCCTTTTTCTTTTTGAGTAGCCTGGCTAGAGGTTTATCAATTTTGTTTATTTTTTCAAAAAACCAACTCTTGGTTTCATTGATCTGCTCTACAGTTTTTTTTAGATTCCCTATTGTTTATTTCTGCTCTGATCTTTATTATTTCTCTTCTTCTGCTGGGTTGGGGTGTCTTTGCTGTTCTGCTTCTATTTCCTTTAGGTGTGCTGTTAGATTTTGTATTTGGGATTTTTCTTGTTTCTTGAGATAGGCCTGGATTGCAATGTATTTTCTTCTCAGGACTGCCTTTGCTGCATCCCAAAGGGCATGGATTGTTGTCTTTTCATTTTCATTTGTTTCCATATATTTTTAATTTCTTCTCTAATTGCCTGGTTGACCCACTCCTTCTTTAGTAGGGTGCTCTTTAATCTCCATGCTTTTGGAGGTTTTCCAGACTTTTTCCTGTGGTTGATTTCAAGTTTTATAGCATTGTGGTCTGAAAGTGTGCATGGTATGATCTCAATTCTTGTATACTTATGAAGGGCCTTTTTGTGACCCAGTATGTGATCTATCTTGGAGAATGTCCCATGTGCGCTGGAGAAGAAAGTATGTTCTCTTGCTTTGGGATGCAGAGTTCTAAACATATCTGCCAAGTCCATCTGATCCAATGTATCATTCAGGGCCCTTGTTTCTTTGTTGATCCTGCATCTAGATGATCTATCCATTGTTGTTAGTGGGGTATTAAAGTCCCCTGAGATTACTACATTCTTATCAATAAGGTTGCTTACATTTGTGATGAATTGTTTTATATATTTGAGGGCTCCCGTATTCGGCGCATAGACATTTTTAATTGTTAGCTCTTCCTGATGGATAGACCCTGTAATTATTATATAATGCCCTTCTTTATCTCTTGTTACAGCCTTTAATTTAAAGTCTAGTTTGTCTGATATAAGTACAGCTACTCCAGCTTTCTTTTGACTTCCAGTAGCATGATAGATAGTTCTCCATCCCCTCACTTTCAATCTGAAGGTGTCCTCGGGTCTAAAATGTGCCTCTTGTAGACAGCAAATAGATGGGTCTTTTTTTTTTTTTTATCCATTCTGATACCCTATGTCTTTTGGTTGGAGCATTTAATCCATTTACATTCAGTGTTATTATTGACAGATATGGGTTTAGAGTCATTGTGATATCTGTAGGTTTCATGCTTGTAGTGATGTCTCTGGTACTTGGTGGTCCTTGCAACATTTCACTTACAGATTCCCCCTTAGGATCTCTTGTAGGGCTGGTTTAGTGGTGATGAATTCCTTCAGTTTTTGTTTGTTTGGGAAAACCTTTATCTCTCCTTCTATTCTGAACGACAGACTTGCCGGATAAAGGATTCTTGGCTGCATATTTTTTTCTGTTCAGCACATTGAAGATTTCCTGCCATTCCTTTCTGTCCTGCCAAGTTTCAGTAGATAGATCTGCTACTACCTTTATGTGTCTACCTTTGTATGTTAGGGCCCATTTATCCCTAGCTGCTTTCAGAATTCTCTCCTTATCCTTGTAGTTTGCCAGGTTCACTATGATATGTCGTGCAGAAGATAGATTCAGGTGACGTCTGAAGGGAGTTCTCTGTGCCTCTTGGAATTCAATGCCTGTTTCCTCCCCCAGATCAGGGAAGTTCTCAGCTATGATTTGTTCATGTACTCCTTCAGCCCCTTTCTCTCTCTCTTCCTTTTCTGGAATTCCTATGATACAGATATTGTTCCATTTGATTGCATCACTTAGTTCTCTAACTCTCTCCTCATACTCCTGGATTTTTTTATCTCTCTTTTTCTCAGCTTCCTCTTTTTCCATAATTTTATCTTCTAATTCACCTATTCTCTCCTCTTCCATAGCATTTCAATCCATGCTATGGCCACCTCCATTTTATTTTGCACCTCATTTATAGCATTTTTCAGCTCCTCATGACTATTTCTTAGCCCCTTGATCTCTGTAGCAATAGATTCTCTGCTGTCCTCTATGCTTTTTTCAAGCCCAGAGATTAATTTTATGATGATTATTCTAAATTCTTGTTCCATTATATTGCTTAAATCGGGTTTGATCACTTTGTTAGCTGTCGGTACTTCCTGGAGTTTCTTTTGAGGAGAATTCTTCCATTTCATCATTTTGCGTAGTCCCTGTGGTAGCTCCAAACTGCAGGGCACTTCCCCTGTGCTGTCGGAAGGAACTTGTGTTGGTGGTCGGGGCTGCAGTCGGACCCGATGTCTGCCCCCAGCCCACCGCTGGGGCCACAGTCAGACTGGTGTGTACCTTATGTTCCCCTCTCCCAGGGGCAGGACTCACTGTGGAGTGATGTGGCCCCTGTCTGGGCTGCTTGCACACTGCCAAGCCTGTGGTGCTGCTTCAATGGGACCTGGTGTATTAGCCAGGGTGGATCCAAGGTGCACAGGCGCGGGAGGTGTAGGCTTAGCTCACTTTGCCGTCGGTGGTCCCCTGCGGGAGGGGCCCTGCAGCACCAGGAGGGAGGCAGGCCCAGTGGAGGGATGGATCCACGGAAGCACAGCGTTGGGCATTTGCGTGGTGATAGCAAGTTCCGTGCCGGGAACTGGTTCCCTTTGGAATATCGCCTGGGGGATGGGAGAGGGAGATGGTGCTTCCCAGGGGGCTTTTTTCCCCTGCCAAGCTGAGCTCTGTCTCCCGGGGCTCAACAACTCTCCCTCCCAGTGTCCTCTTGGCCTACCTGTTCTCTGAGAGCAGAGCTGTTGACTTTTAACCTTCCAGATGTTAAGTCCCATTGGCTGTCAGAACTCACTCCATCCGGCTGCTCTGCTTTTGCAAGCCACACTTCAGGGGCTCTGCTTTGAAGGGCGGGCTGCCCCTCCACTGCCTCAGCTCCCTCCCGCCAGTCCGCATAGCACGTACCGTCTCTCTGCCCTTCCTACCCTCTTCCGTGGGCCTCTTGTCTACGCTTGGCTCCAGAGAGTCCATTCTGCTAGTCTTCTGGCGGTTTTCTGGGTTATTTAGGCAGATGTGGGTGGAATCTAAGCGGGTCAGCAGGATGAGGTGAGCCCTGTGTCCACCTATGCCGCCATCTTCTCCAGACTTCTTCCCAAATCTCTTCTTAAATCATTCTTGCCACAAGCTTCTGTCATCTGGTCCCTCAACTTCTAGGGGAAGTTTAGGTACATTCATATTGTCGCCCACTCAATCTTCAGAACCCTTTTCATGTTGCAAAACTGAAACTCTTTATCAATTAACTCTTTGTTCATCTTTCTCCCAGCCCCTGAAACAACCACTCTACTCTGTCTCTATGAAATTTAGAGAATTATAGCATTTTTACTACCCAATCTGAACCTTATTTGTAAAAATTTCATAGTTTTATTTTCTTTTTCCTATATTTAATTAGTTGCGTACTTGTGTGTGTGTGTGTGTTTTTTTAACTAAATGGTGTTTTTTAGTTAAAGAAAATTATTCAGTCACAGTTCAGGTGCACTACAGAGAAAATAATAACTCTAAAGTAAAAATTCAAACACTCATTGACTGTGTTTGGGAATTTATTTGCTTGATTGAGTCAATATTCAGTGATACCTAGCAGGAGTTTAGCAGTGTCCTGGAGGAATGGTTTCCAAAGTTCAGGGTCCTTGCCCTGGAGGTTCTTATAGTTTCATGGGGGAGCCAGACCAATCTGTTCAATCTAGGAAGATTTATTAAGTGCCTACAATGTGCCAAAAAATGTTCCAGATGTTTGGGTTACAGCAGTACACAAAATAGACAAATATCCCCGTGTCCCCCAAATCTTATTCCCTCAGAAGCACTAAAGGGTGAACATATTAATAATTTATGGGTCATCTGATCCAGACACATGTCCAGTCTCTGTCAGTAGTATTTGGGGCTGGAATATACCATAATTCCTTGTTATGTACTATGATATTTTTATTCCACCCTCCCCCAAAAGTAAAGTAAAGTAAAGTAAAGTAAAGTAAAGTAAAGTAAGGTAAAGTAAAGAAGTAAAGTAAAGTAAAAGTAGAGGCATTAGGATTGAAGGGAGGTAATAGGATGTGGTCCCAAAAATGGCATCCCTAGTGTGCCATAGCAACACAGCCTTGTAATTGTGAGGTAGATCCATGATGTCACTGTGTCCTAGAGGATTCATAAGGGTGGAAGACCAGGGTGACTATCACCCTTCATCCCCAGCTCAGCTAACTACCATCCTCACTACCAAGCTATCTTGAAGTTCTCTTCATTCATTTAAATTCTATTTTGAGTGGTAAGTAAAGTTTTACTATTTCCTTCTATGACACACTACGAATTTCATTTTGGATTTTCTCAGTATTTCATTTTAAGATATTTCCCAAGTGATTCTCTTGCTTTTGTGGGCATATAATATTGATACACAAAAATCATGTCTTTTCAATCAACCAGTGACTCTGTTTATTTCACATCGATTTTATTTTATTTTATATTTTATTTTTATTTTTTTTTCAACGTTTTTTATTTATTTTTGGGACAGAGAGAGACAGAGCATGAACGGGGGAGGGGCAGAGAGAGAGGGAGACACAGAATCGGAAACAGGCTCCAGGCTCCGAGCCATCGGCCCGGAGCCTGATGCGGGCCTCGAACTCACGGACCGCGAGATCGTGACCTGGCTGAAGTCGGACGCCTAACCGACTGCGCCACCCAGGCGCCCCTACATCGATTTTAATATGAGATTTGTACTATCTCAGATTTTCCCCATATTGTTCTCCTTTTCTACATGTCCACTGTTCAATATTTGCTTTTTTTTAATTTTTTTTTAACGTTTATTTATTTTTGAGACAGGGAGAGACAGAGCATGAACGGGGGAGGGTCAGAGAGAGAGGGAGACACAGAATCCGAAACAGGTTCCAGGCTCTGAGCTGTCAGCACAGAGCCCGACGCGGGGCTCAAACCCACGGACTGCGAGATCATGACCTGAGCCGAAGTCGGACGCTTAACTGACTGAGCCACCCAGGCGCCCCAATATTTGCTTTTAACGTTATTGAATTTTAAAAGAAAATAAGTCAATTTAACAATAAAACAATTTAGGGGTGCCTGGGTGGCTCAGTTGGTTAGGCATCTGACTATGGCTCAGGTCATGATCTCGTGGTTTGTGAGTTCGAGCCTCACCTCGGGCTCTGTGCTGACAGCTCGGAGCCTGGAGTCTGACTAAGATTCTGTCTCCCTCTCTCTCTGCCCCTCCCCCACTCGCACACTGTGTCTCTCTTTCTCTCTTGATAATAAATAAACATTTAAAACTTAAAAAAAATACAACAATTTAACAAAACATGCTGGACCAAAAAAAAATGTATATAAAGTACATTTTAATGCTGTAAAGTATATATACATATATCCATACCGACACATAGAAACAAAATGGTTGGATAGAGAGATGTAAAAATGTTAGTGTTTGCCTGTGATCTATTTTCTTTTCTGTGTGTTTGGAGTTATATGACTCTCTGAATATTGTACCTTTATTATTTTATAGGATACAATGTATACTATTTGGTAGAAAATTAAAGATTCATGTGCTGTGTCTTAGGTTGCATATATCAATTATGTGAAAATTCTATTTCTAATTACCTTCATATGAGCCAAAATTAGACTATTTTTTATTCAGTGTTTTTGAGCTTCCATCATATTCTATCCAGTGAAGCTCTGTGAATTCTCAAGCAGCTTTAACCTCTGTTTGTTGAATAAAAAACTAGCTAAGTATTCATATCTGCCTGTGAACCCAATCCTATCATTTGAAGTTTATCTATAATACAGTTTTCCTAAAAAAGTGAATATTGGAAATCTGTGAGAGAAAGCTCACAGGTTGATCTGGTAAATCAGTGCATTGCCTCTTATTGACTCTATTAACCTTAGTCTATGTTCCTTTGCTAAGTCTGTTCCTCGTCAGTTAAATAAGCCTAATAAATCTTATTATAGTTTTATGTGTTCAACACTTGGTGATTGTCAATAATAATCATTCTCAGTACTCCTAATTGATCTTTAACAGAACGAACACATCAGGTTGCAGTGAAAACATTTCTCTTTCTCATGGCAACATATCTGTTGTTGATATTTACAGTTGAACATGGTATGACTAGGAATTTTAAGCACTTCAAATGTAAATGTGAGGTTTGATGTGATGTCATAGAGGAAACTACCAAACAATCCAGCTCCTGCTTTCTGCCTCAGTGTCCCTCTCCATGCTGGGTGTGGGTGGCTGACTAATAAGGACAGCCTGTACTCTGGGGAAGTGAGAGGCACCCACTTAGTCCAAAACAACTGTCAGGACTGTACTCTGGGTAGAACTAGGTGGATGGTGGTGACCACATCCAAGCAATTTCCTCCCTCTGTGTTTAGCAATTTGCACTGTTCTCTGACTACCTCCTGTCCAGTATCACTCAACCAGGAAAGCAGCGTTAATAAAGCCTACCATTTGCTGAACACCTACTTAGCATCGGGCACTTAATTCATTTCAGCCACAAATATTGATTAAGAATAATCTATGTGCCAGGCAGTGTTGTTGGAGCAGGGGATGCACCAGTGAACTAAGCAATCTAAAATGCCTGCCCTTGTTGAGTTTATATTCTAGTGGGAGAGACAATGATAAACAATATAAATAAATCAACAAATGATGAAATGCAGTCAAAGGTAATGTGCTGTTAGAAAAGTAGTGAAAGAAAGGAGGAGTGGGAGTGCTGATTGGTGGGTATGCAGTTTTAAATGGTGTGTTCATGGCCAGTCTTGTTGAGAAGGTGACATTAAGCAGATACTTGAAGACGGTGAGGGATCAGAGAACAAGGGTATGTAGAGGAACAATGCTGCAGGCATTGAGAAGAACCCTACACACTCCTGAAGAGGGAGTGTGTATTCTATGAATTCCAAGAACACTGAGCTGGGCACTGCTGTTACAACTCCGAAATCACACTCTAGTGGGCTTGGGGCTTGGGAGAGATACATGATTGTATGAGCAGTTACAGCAAATTTGTAAGTACTTACCTAAGTTAGAGAGAATAAAGGGGACTTTGTCAGCATCTGCCTTTTAGAGAAGTCAGATGTGCTTGCCTGAAGAAGTGCCCTGAACCTCAGAACTGAAGGGATAGAAGTTAATCAGGATGAGGGAAGGAGTTATCCAGACAGAGGCATTAGCGTGACTGCCATTAGGAAGTACATCTCATAACTCTGCCTGTAGGGAAGGTAATTGTCTTAGGCCACCAGCTATTGCATTCTGAAATCCATCTCCACATTTTTATTAGACCACATTTCCCACAGGCTGCTCTCAGTCCATGACTGAGTGTGGCAGTGATAATAAGATAAGACTATTCCTGGGAGGCTGATTTTGTTTCTGTTCCATATGCACTTTATTCCCTTTCTGCCTTTTTCTGCCTTTTTGGTAATATTTTCTGGTTCCATTTTATCTTTTGTTGGCTTATTAGCAATAACTTTGGTTGTTATTTGAGGGTTTGATCTTGAGCTTAAAATGTACTTTTATTTTATCACAGTATACTTTTAAATAAAGCTATGTTTATTTAACTTAATGAGAACATTACATTAATATTTCATTTCCCTCCTCCCAACCTTTGTGGGTTTTTCTCCATACATTTTACTTTTACATGTGTTTAAAACAATTTTAATGTTTATTTATTTTTGAGAGAGATAGAGACAGAACACGAGCAGGGGAGGGGCAGAGAGAGAGAGAGGGAGACACAGAATCCGAAGCAGGCTCCAGGCTCTGAGCTGTCAGCACAGAACCCGACACGGGTCTCAAACCCATGAACCATGAGATCATGACCTGAGCCAAAGTCAGATGCTTAACCGACTCAGCCACCCAGGTGCCCCTACTTTTACATATGTTTAAATCCCTACATTACATTGTTATTTTTTTCATGAAGAGTCAAATATCTTTCAAAGAGTTTAAATAGTAAGAAAAACATCTTATACCTCTACCCATGCAGTTACTATTTCAGGTACTTTCCATTGCTTTGCAGAAATCTATGTTCCCATTTGGTGCTGTTTTCCTTCTGCCTGAATGACTTGCTTGAACATTTCTTATAAGGGGAGGTCTGCTGTTGATTAATCCTCTTAGATTCTGTGTATGTGAAAAAGATGTTATTTAGGACATTATTTTGTCATTATTTTTGAAAAAATATTTTCACTGCTTATAGAATTCTAGGCTCAGAGGTTTTCTTTTTGCTTTAGCAAATGTTGCTTACGTTGTCATTACTTGGGTTGTTTCTCAGGAAAAATCCCTCTGGGTAATTAACATTTTTTACCTTTCTGGTTGCTTTAAGATTTTCTCTTTATCACTGGTTTTGAGCAATTTGATTATCATGTGCCTTAGTATAGTTTCCTTCATGTTACTTGTGCTTTATTGAGTTTCTTCCATTTGTGGGATTATAGTTTTCATCAATATGGAAAAACTGGGGGCATTATTTCTTCAAATGTTTTATCTGTCCCCACCTCTTGATCCACTCCTCCAGGGACCCCAATTGCACATATATGAGAGCTGCTGGAAGTTCTCCCACAGCTCACTGATGCTCTGTGAATTTATAAAAACATTTCTTTTTCCTCTTCATTTAATTTTGGATAACTTATATTGCTATCTTTAAAGTTCAGTACTTTTTCTGCAATTCATCTATAGTCCATTTGTGGGTTTTTTTTTTTTTTGGTATTTTACATATCTTGACTTTTTTCAATTTAATTTTTAAAATTTTCATTCCAGTAAAGTGAGAATACAGTATTATATTAGTTTCAGGTGTACAATATAGTGATTCAACTATTCTATATATTATTCAGTGCTCTTAACTTTTTAAACATATGGAATATTGTTATAATAACTGTTTTACTGTTCTTATCTGCTATTTTTAACTTCTGTGTCAGTCTGGGCTATTCTCAATTGACTCATTTATCATCCCATTATGAGTTGAATTTTCCTGCTTATTTGCATGCCTGCTAAGTTTTGATTGAATGTATGATAATGGATGCTACCTTATCGAATGATGGATATTACTGTGATGCTAAAATTATTCTTGTGCTTTTTCTACTATGCAATTAAATTACTTGGAAACACTTTGATTCTTTGGGTCTTCCATTTAGGATTTAGTATAACTGGAGCTGTAGATGGAGCAGTAGATGGCTAATTATTCTCCATGACCAAGAAATGATCCTTCTGAGTACTCTACCTAACATCCCATAAATCCTGAGGTTTTCCAGCCTGGCTGTTGGGAACAGGTACTTTTCTAATTTCTGTGCAAGTACTAAATATTGTCTTCTCTAATCCTAGCACATGATTCTTTCTCTGTCCTCAGAAATTACCTCACACCCAAGTGTTGACGGGAACCCTCTTATGATCCTATAGATTTTACATTTAAATCTTGGCATATATTCCTAACCTACCCTCCAGTCACACCAGCAGTGTATGAAAATAATGTTTATGCCTCAACTTCTTCAATAGTTTTTGTGTATTCACTTATTTATTTGTTCATTCATTCATCTATTTACTTATGTTTTAATACTGTTCGGTGGAACTAGAGCAGCACCAGGTCTGGGGATACTTACTCCCCACTACTGACAAAAGACTCCTCTGAGTACTAATCCAGTTACCCACGTATCCCTAGGTTTTCCAGTCTTACTGATTTAACAGGCACAATTACCACCTACTCCAAGCACTAGGCACTGTTCCTTCTAATCCTTTCAGATGGTACTTTCCCTGGCATCACATACATGTGCTTAATACATGAGGGAGACCCTTTGACCCCTAAGGTTTTCTCTCATTGCAGCTTTCTCCTCTCTGGTATCTTTTGAACACTAGTTGCCTTGATCTCTCAGAAACTCAGTTCTCTCTTCTCAACTCAGAAAGTCCACTGGCTCCATCTGGGTCCCCCACCCACCCACGTGCGGTAGCCTGAAAACCTTCTCTGAGCAGTCATTGTTCACATCTCTTTTGTTTCTTCTCTCTCAAGGATCACTGTCCTTCACATTACCTGATATACAAGGATTTGCCGGCAAATGTTTTATATATTTGGTCTGTTTTTCCATTGTTACAAGTGGGAGTTCAAAGTTAAATATACCATTTTGGCTAGCAATACAAGTAGATAGCCAATTGTGACACAAGGACTCCCCCCCACCCCAGTGACTTTGCAAACTCTACTTAGAACTGATGTGTTGGGACACCTGGGTTGGTTAAGCGTCTGACTTTGGCTCCAGTCATGATCTTACAGTTTGTGAGTTCCAGCCCCGTGTTGGGCTCTGTGCTGACAGCTCAGAGCCTGGAGCCTGCTTCAGATTCTCTCTCTGCCACTCCCCCACTTGTGAGCTCTCTCTCGCGCGCTCTCTCTCCCTTTTTCTCTCTTTCTCTCAAAAATAAATAAATAAACATTAAAAAAAAAGAACTGCTATGTAGTCAAAGATGCTTTTACCCAACCTTTATTCCTTCTCTGTTCTTCACTAGAGTTCAGACCAGAATAAGGTTCTAAAGGCTCTCTCCTAGCTTCCCCTGAATTCATGCTTTCTCTCACAGATGTTTCCCCTAATAAATTTTTTGCACATTGAATTCTGTTTTAACATCAGCTCCTCCCAGGTTCTGAACTAATGCAAAAGTAAGATACTCTGATCCACAAGAGGGATATGTTCTTTGCGATGATAATATTTTCTCTACAGAGGCTATGTCTTATTTACTGAGTGTGGCCTGAAACCTTAAGTTTTAAATGCATATTACCCTGTCCATGGAACTAGTCTATTTTATTCAATCAAACCTTTATGGATGTATATTTAAGTTCTTTCCAGTTCTACACCTTTTCAAATATAGCTAGGGTAAATATCTTTGTTCAGAAAGCTTTGTACATCAATCTGATCATTTGATTAGAAGACATTTTTAAAAAGAAAATGTATGGACCTTATGGAGTTTACATGTAAATCTTGATGCATATCCCTAGCCTGCCTCTCAGTCTCACTAAGAGTGTATGAAGGTAAGTGTTATCTCTCATTCTTTCCAACGTTATATATTTACTTACTTCTGCTTAGTAGTATTTATCAAAGGATGAGATTAAAAAGGAAGTAAAGCAGGTCTCAGAGTTTATACAATAATCTTGTTCTATGGATAATTATGTCTCCCTTGTAACTGAAGGTTTCCTGCACTTCAGACTTCAGGGAGTGAGTATGTCTTGAATCAAACGTGACTTTGTCGTGGTTCCCACAACCACTCAGTAAAACACTTGGATTTATTGTGCCTGTCCCCCTAGGAAACACCTCACAGCACAGATGTGTCTCCACTGACTCTGGCTTTGAGGAAAAGCATATCTGAAGCAGAATTCCAGCCCCATCACTTACTAACTGTGTCTGTGACCTTAAGCAAGCTGCTGTACCTCTGGGTGCCTCAGTTTCTGGTACATAATTGAGGGTCAGGAGGTGTGAGAGGCATAGGCAAGTTTTGAGCCCTGGTCAAAGACTTAAACATAGCACCTGAGGTTCCATTCACCTGTGAAGATGAGGCTCTGAGACCCAATCCTTCTCCTCCTGCTCTCCCCAGAAGGAAACATATGAGGCTGCAAACAGCCTAGTTATGGTCTAAAAGATGCCATTAATGCCAGGCTTGGGAAAGTCACACATGAGTGAGGAGGGGGAAAATGCCAGGACTCCTGACAATCTCCTTTAGTTTCACAACACTCAGTGATTGCAGGAGTAAGATCATTCCAATTCATAAGGGCCGGTGCAAAAACATCTAGGGATTTTACAAACCAGTTGTTAGATTGTCAGCAGCTTGAATCAGTAAAGGCAGGAGTGTTTACATGACAGAAGTTAGCCAACATATGTTACAGTCTGGTGCATTCTCCCCTCCCGCTACCAGAACCAGTTTACCAGTGCACTACCAATGTGCAAAAGTCGATGGGGTTGGTGCCACTTGTATGCTTTTCTCTTAGTTTACCTATCTAACACACTCACTTTATTTCATCCTTGGGTGAGTTGTTTAAGTAGAGGTAAAATAATATATTGTAAAAGTAAGGATCTAACACCCATAGTTTATTCTGTAGCCTATTGTACCATCATTCAGGTCCCCACCTTTAAATGAACATTGTAGAAACTGACACACCTTGGGTGGGTTTAAGGAATCTGTTGGGGAATCCAAAGGTCATGGATGAAGTTTGTCAAAGTCACTGGGAGGGTTCCCAGCAGTCAACAGAGGACTTAACTTTGTCTCCCTGGTGACAAACAGCCACCAGAAATGAGCCACTAGAGAGAACTAAAATAACTTAGTTAAGATTCACTCTTGACATAGCAGAAAACATAATTAAATTAGTTTAACTTGTGATATGATAAGAAATTATGTCAGAGAAACAAAAGTCCACTGCAGAGTAGTTATATACATGATTAACTTCATAAGTCAATGATGCCATAAAGTAACAAACTCCATATTTCTGAGCTTCTATTCTCACTGGATGGGCTTCTCCTAAGTCCAGATCCCCTTGTGGTACAGAAATTGTTGTCACAGGTCCAGGCACCATATCCAGACACATCAGCATTCGATGGAAAACAAAGGTCTGACCCTTACCGTGTGTATGGTATTCTGAGTCAGGAAGCCTTTCCCCCCAAAGCAGAGCTCTCAGACTGCAGTTCCAATCATCTCATTTTGAACTTGAATAAAATGTTGATATATTTGTAGTTTTACAAGGAATGTCTATCATATTTCATCTATTAAAAATTAAATTTATTAGCTACACTCTTCTATTTAACATTTAATCTTTGTTGGATGAACAGGATTTGATGTATGGTTTTACATTTGATTATTTCTCCCTCCTAACATCTGATATTTAACTATGACACTAGATATATAAAACATCATCCCAGATTATGTTAGGATCTAGGATTGAAGAGAGGGAAAGACAGCATGATCTCTGACCTCAAGGAGCCAACTAGTCTGTTGGGAGACATTCAATAAAACAAGCACTGACAAGAAACTGTGATAAGTGTTTTCTATTAGAGAGAAGATAATTGTATGGACTTGTCTGCACTTAGCAGGAAATGACCTAATTCCAGAGGGTCAGAGAAAGCCTCCTGAGAGTGAAGGTAACTAGCAATCAGCCAGATTAAGATGGAGGAAATCATTCCTGACAAAGGATGTATGAGGTTGTGCACAAGAGCAAGTATGAGGTTGTGGAAATTAGAGCACAGGCCACGTGATGAATAGAAAGAGGATGAAATTTGGCTGAAACATAGCATGTGGGATGCTGACTCAAGATACTGCATGAAACATAGTGAGCTTTACTGAATATTTATTGAGTTAATTACTTTTCTATAATATCACTGATTGGAAGAACATTCTCTAAATTCTTAGGTCAGTACTGATGGATTATTTGCATAGGCATCTGTCTTTAACAGTTCCTCAGACTTTTAAGGATGCCATATTATATTTGACATTTGTTTCCTTAGTCTTCTAGAACCAACAGTTTCTCTTAGGAGCCCTGGTTCCATTTATTAGAAAATGGTATAAAGTAAAAAGACTAAGACCTGGATGCTGGGTTTGCTCATTATGACTAATAATACAAAACTCTCCAAAACAGGATAATAATTGCCAAACTAGTGGATTTTTGTGTCCCATGTTTACAGGAGAAAAGTAGAGTCTGGATAAAGAATGTCACTGTAATATGTCTTTCACTCTATGTTTAATCATTAATATGCTTCATTATTATTGGTTTCATTCCCATTAGAAAATAAGGATATTTCTCTACATTAAAAAATAAAAACTAATTTTTTATGACCCTCCCTGTTCTTTCTTCTCCTTCCACCACTTTTTTTCAGCTTGACAACTTTTGGCTGCAGTCTTTTTTTCTTATTAATTTCAAGCAAACTGAGAACCTTGAGTTTCAATTTCCTGTCCAGCCCTGAGATTCAAAGGTAGCTTTGAGCTGAGACTATTTGTCCATGGATCCTCCACGTAAAGTTACCCCACCTTTTAATTCTGATTCATTGCTGATTCCACCAAAAGAAATGTCCCAGAAACTTACATCAACTTCCCAGTCATCTTTCTCCAAAGTGCAAAACCTGGATCGTATTAGCTTTAGCCCCAGTTTTAATAGCAACTACTTCACCCCTCTACCCGAGGAAACGATCCAACAGCAATACAGAGATGAGATGAGCCAACATGAGAGGCGGTGGGAGAAGTCAGCGTTCCCTCAGAGGAAAAAGACATTCATGGAGAACATGAGACAGAAAAGTTACTATCACATGGCACCTTATCGGGTTGAAAGGGAAGGAAAGATCTATTTCTCACATGATAGAGATCAGAATAAGTGTAAATGCCATTATTGCCTCATTCAAAGGGAAGCTATTTCGGGGAACTCTAAAGGGCAAAACGCATCCTCTTGGAAAATGCTAGTAGAAGGCTTTAGCCACTTGAACATCAACTCTGATACCACAGAGTCCCGCTGTCCATCAGAAAAGCTTCCACAGGAGTAGAAAAGAAAGAAGAGCCATCAATAGAGGGAGAAGAAAATCAAACAATTCCTCAGAGGCTCTGAAAACAATAATTGAAATAAACCGACACTCATCCTCATGTGATGAGATCAGAATTAATTCAGATGTGTGAATATTGATTTTTATCCAAGTCCTTGGGTGGAACTTTTTGGGAAGCAAACAATTAGGGATGGTCACTAGGAGAAGCAAGATCCAATGTCTGGCAAAAAATCATATTACAAAGAAACAATGCTTCAGTGATTTTAGGGTGATTCTGGGGCATGCTAGGAGCAAACTACTCTGAGGCTGGGAAGATGGTTAAACAATGGCTTTTAATCTGCCATTATTTCGTTTTCATGATGCAACTTGCTTTTTCCCTCCTGGGATCTTTTTTTCTCTTATATATTGTCATTAAGGTATAAAGGACCCATGTAGTGTGAATGTCTGGCTGGTTGCAAAGTGCTTTTGTTCTGTTTTATGGGTTGGCCACAAGAAAAAGCACTGTGTCTGATGAAATGCATGTCTGTTTTGGAATTCTGAAGTTAATGATAAGATGAGATCCACATCTAAAGTTTTGAATTAAAAGAATGTGTTGTAAAGGGAAGTGTGAATAGAGCTTGTGGGCTTCACACTGAATTGTTTTGGTAGAACATACTTACCAAGAAGCAAGTATAGGTAAATATTTTATGCTTCTTTAAAATTGAGTATTAATCTTCCCTATGAAAAAAAATTCTAATGTGTTGCCTCAATTGTCAGCACCAATTACCTGTGTATATAAATAAGCCTATTATTCAAAGTCAGATATTTTATTCAGTATTGCCTGGCTCATATTTTGTCAAAGGACACTACATATGTAGATTTAGAGTAGAGGTGTAGGAAAGAGGTTTTGAAACATTTGCATTACTCTTTGGGATACCATAGTCAGGATGGCGTGAGGAGCAACCATGCCATTGGATGGACCAACTTCTCCATCTGGGTAGCAATGGGAAGCAGAATATCCTGCCTGGAGTGTAAGCATCTGCATGTTGTTCAGTTACCACTGGCTTAGGCACTCCATGATACGTTCTTCACTCTCAGGTGCTCCTTCTATGTTTAATATGAACAATACTCCCATGCCTGCTGTAGGGAGTTAAAAGCAGAATCATGTTGTTTGTACTTCTCCCAAAATTATGACAGAGATTAGAGATGTGGTTTGGGTTTTCATGATATGAAATTAGCTACATTTCTCAACTTCGTTCCTGTAGAAATTTCTGACAGTACCCCACCACAGAACATAACATTCTGTTAATGGGAAAACTACCTTAGCTCTGGAGCTATCTCCTTTCCTACGCAGTCTTCAGCAATGTGACTCAGTAAAATCCATGATATTTTCACACATGGAAATTACTTCAAGACTTACCAATTAACAGGGACTGGATTACAGTTTTGTGATTGCACCAGAGAGTATGGGAGTTAAACTAATCCTATATGGTTTATACCACAATTCAAGGGGACAATGTAAAAAAACAAAAACAAAAGTTTATGCATTTAGAATTTCATAGCCTACTTTCCTTATGTAATTCAGATGAATATTTGAGAGAAACAAAATAGTTTGTTTGCTTCATTTGAACCTGGCAATACTCTAAGTGTTTATAGGTACATGTACATTTAGATATAGAACTAATCTGCAACTGACCCAAAACAAAGTAGGGTTTTGGGTATAGATATTGACATACTTCTGCTAAAATTGGTATGTGAATGCAATGAATAGCAAACACAAGCTTGAAGAACAAAGTTATTTATATTACATATGTATCAGTTATCAAGCCTTACTAGATAGAAGTCTGTACTAATTCAGATGATTCCGTATCAGCATAAGAACAGACAAATAGAGTAGTGGAAGAGAATAGAAAGTCCAGAAACACTTCCAGATTAAACACTATAGATATATATTCCCCTGTAATTCAGTGGGGCAACATTATTTCAATGTGGAAAAAATGAACTTTGATCACTACCTTACAGCATACAAAACATTAATTTAAAATTGTTTGGGGCGGGGCACCTGGGTGGCTCAGTCAGTTAAGCATCCAACTTCAGCTGGGGGTCACGATCTCGCGGTTCATGGGTTCAAGCCCCATATCAGGCTCTGTGCTGACAGTGCAGAGCCTGGAGCCTGCTTTGGATTCTGTATCTTCCTCTGTCTCTCAGCCCCTCCCTCTCTCTCTCTCTCTCTCTCTCGCTCTCTCTCTCTCTCTCTCTTAAAATAAATAAATAAATAAATAAATAAATAAATAAATAAACATTTAAAAAATTAAAAATAAATAAATTAAAATAAAATGGTTTGGGGCACCTGGCTGGCTTAGTCAGTATAGCATGTGACTATTAATCTCTGAGTCTTGACTTCAAGCCCCACATTGGATGTGGAGTTTACTTAAAAAAAAAATAAAATGATAAAATGGTTTATCAAACTAAACTTGAAAACCAAATCAGTAACATTTTTAGAAGAAAACAATATATCTTCGTGACTTTAAGCATACAAAGACTTTTTAAAGAGGATATAAAAAGCACTACCTATAAAATCAAAATTTGATTAATTGTCCTTAACAAAATTAAGAATTTTAAGAGGTTAGGAAGATGGCTTGTAGGAGGACCCTAAGTTCACCTTGTCCCATGGATATAACTAGATAATACATCAGTGTATACAACTAGATAATACATCTGTGTAAACAGCCCAGGTAATGACCCAAAGATTCGCAGAACAAACCCTACAAATAAAGATGAGGTCACATAAAAGAGGGTATAAAGGGCAGCGATGTGGGGGAGAGTTAAACACTATGGGTCTGACCACTGAAGGGAGGAAGTCTTGGGTGCAGAGAAGGGTAAGAGATAGACCTTCACATGGGGGAGCCCACAAAGGGAAGATGAATCCCCATAACATTTGGCTTTGAAAGTGAGAGGGGCCAAATTTTATGAGTTCTTACAACCAGTGGGACTTAAGCCTGTAATTTTAAAAATCAGCAGGCTAGGCTATGGGAGAGCCCAGAGGGTGTTAGGAAGCTGAGTCCTTGCCCTTAAAGAGACAGCATGACAAAGAGCATGTGGAGAGCCACTGTAGAAGCAGCAGTTCAAAAAATGGGACATACAAGAGGGAGAGTTATTTGTTTATCTCAGTGTTGGCCCTGGAGAGGCAGGACTCACAGGGAGACCCCTCCAGTAACAAAGTTGGCAGGCAGCATTTCCCTCCCCCTGCCTCAGCATAAACACATGGCCACCTGCAGAAACCATTGCAGAGCTGACACTAGCTACCTAACTTGGTTACATCAAGGCCCTCCTCCCAACCTTTCAGCAGACCCACCATTTCCAGTCATGCTTGCCTCAGTCCCAGCATTGCCGGTCCCCTCCCCCAGAAAAATGATGTAAACCTCAACAATACCATGTCTCCTGACCTGTACCTTTTGTGGGGCCTCAGTCCTGGCTGTAGTAGCTGGTCACTTCCTGGGGAAGACATGAACACCTTATTAAAGCTTCATCTGCTGCCCACATGCACTTTCAAAGTGTCCCTGGCTAGCCCCTGTCTCCACAGCAGCTGCTGCATGTCCCCTGTGGAAGAGACCAGCACACAGCCTGTGGGCACCATGTCCCCACCTGCATGCACTTTACTAAGTGACCATGGCTACTCTCTGAAGTGACTGCAAGTTCTCTGTGGAAGAGGACCAGTACCACCTTGTAAACAGTGCCTGCCCCACCCATTACTTTCAAGAGCAGGGGGCCTTCCTGACTTTCCTAATGCACAGAAACAGACACAGATAATTATTCAAAATGAGGAGACAGAAGAATATGTCCCAAATGAAAGAACAGGACAAAAATACATCAAGAGACCTAAGTGAAACAGATATAAGTACTATACCTGATAGAGAATTTAAAGTTATGATTATAACCATACTCGTTGAACTTGAGACAAGAGTGGAGGACCTCAGTGAGACTCTTAACAAATAGATAAAAAAGAACCAAGCACAGATGAAGAACAAAATAAATGAAATTAAAAATACAATTGAAAGAATAAATAGCATCCTAGAGGAAGCAGAGGAGCAAATTACCAACCTGAAAGACAGAATAATGGAAAGTAATCAAGCTGAGGAGGTAGAACAAAAATTTACAAAGTGAGGATAGATTTAGGAAACTCGGTGACTCCATGAAGCATAATAATATTTTCATTATAGAAATCTCAGAAAAATAAGAGAGAAAAGAGGGCAGAAAATTTATTTGAAGAAATAATAGCTGAAAACTTCCCTAATCTGGGGAAGGAAACAGATATCCAAATCCAGGAGACACAGAGATCCTCCAACAAAATCAGCCCAAGGAAGTCCACACCAAGACACATTAGTAATAAAAATGGCAAAAAGTAGTGATGAAAAAAATTTAAATCGCCAAGAGAAAAGAAGACAACTGTACACGAGGGAAACCTCATAAGGCTCTCAGTGGATTTTTCAGCAGAAATTTTGCAGGCCAGAAGACAGTGGCATGATATATTCAAAACGCTGAAAGGGAAAAACCTGCAGCCAAGAATACTCTATCCAGCAAGGCTATCATTCAGAAGAGAATGAGAGATAAAGAGTCTCTCAGGCAAACAAAAAATAAAGGAGTTTATGATCACTAAGAAAGTACTACAACAAAAATTAAAGGGGACTCTGACTGGAAAGGAAAGACCATAAGTAAGAGTATAGGAAGCAGGAAGCACAAAAGCGGCAAAAATACATACATCTGTAAAAATCAGTCAAAAGATTCACAAAATAAAAGGATGTGAAATATGACACCATATACCTAAAACATGAGGCGGAGAGAAGTAAACAACGGATTCAAGCATAAGTGACCATAAACTTAATATAGACTGCCATATACAGAAGATGTCATATATAAACCAAATGGTAACAACAAATCAAAAACTAGTAATAGATATACAAAGAATAAAGAGAAAGAAATCCAAGTATATCACTGGGGAAAGCCAGCAAACCATGAAAGAGAGCAAGAGAATAAAGCATCAGAGAAAAGCTACAAAAACAACCACAAACCAAGTAGCAAAATGGCAATAAATACATAACTATTAATGATTATTTTGTTTTTAAAATAAGCTTATTTATTTTGAGAGAGAGAGAGAGAGAGAGAGAGAGCGAGCAGGGGAGGGGCAAAGAGAGAGGGAGAGAGACAGAATTCCAAGCAGGTTCCACACTGTCAGCATGGAGGCTGATGCAGGGCTCAAACTCATGAACCACGAGATCATGACCTGAGCCTAAATCAAGAGTCAGACGCTTAACTGACTCAGCCTCTATTAATAATTACTTTGAATGTAAATGGAATAATTGCTCCAATCAAAAGACATAGGGTGACAGAGTAAATTTAAAAACTTAAGACCCATCTATATGTTGCCTACAAGAGACTCATTTCAGACTGAAAGCCATGTGCAGATGGAAAGTGAGGGGATGGAGAAACATTTGTCATGCAAATGGATGTGAAAAGAAAGCCGGGGTGGCAATACTTATATCAGAAAAAAGACTTTTTTTAATTTAACGTTTATTTTTGAGAGACAGAGAGAGTCAGAGCATGAGTGGGGGAGGGGCAGAGAGAGAGGGTGACAGAATCTGAAGCAGGCTCTAGGCTCTGAGTTGTCAACACAGAGCCTGACACAGGGCCCGAACTCACAGACCACGAGATCATGACCTGAGCTGAAGTTGGACATTTAACCAACTAAGCCACCCGGGTGCCCCCAGAAAAAAAAGACTTTAAAGGAAACACTGAAACAAGAGACAAAAAAGGACACATATAATCATAAGCGGGGGGGGGGGGGGGGGCAATTGAACACAAAGATGTAATAATCGTAAATATTTATGAACCATATGGGAGTATCCATATGTAAAACAGTTAATAACAAATATAAAGGAACAAATCAATAGTAATACAATAATAGTAGAAGACTTTAGCACCCCACTTGCATCAATGGACAGATTATCCAAACAGAAACTCAACAAGGAAACAGGGGCTTTGAATGAAACATTGGACCAGATGTATTTAACAGATATATTTTAAACAGTACATCCTAAAACAGCAGAATATACATTCTTTTCAAGTGCACCAGGAACATCTCCAGAATAGATCACATAATTAGGCCACGAAACAAGTCTCAACAAACACAAGAAGATTAAGGCATATCATCCATATTTTCTGACCACAGTGCTATGAAACTAGAAATCAACCACAAGAAAAAAATCTGGAAAAACCACAAATACATAGAGGTTAAATAACATGCTACTAAGCAATGAATGGGTCAATCAAGAAATCAAAAGTTACATGGAGACAAATGAAAATGAAAACATAATGGTCCCAAATAATTGAGATGCAGCGAAAGCAATTCTAGGAGTAAAGTTTATAGCTAAACAGACCTCAAGAATGAAAAAAAAAACAAACCCTCAAACAATCTAACTTTACAGCTAAAGGAGCTAGAAAAAGGAGAACAAAAAAAATAGTAAAATAATAAAGATTAGACTAGAAAGAATAAAATAAAATAGCTGATGGGGATAAAGGAATACACTTGTGATGAACACTGGGCGTTATTGAAGTGTTGAGCCACTAAATTGTACACCTGAAGCTAATATTACACTACATGTTAACTAGCTGGAATTTAAATCAAAACTTTAAAAAAATTAAATTTAAAACTTCTTTAAAAAATATGTAAGAATGGAAACCTGTGCACAGTTTACTATCTACACTAACAAGAGTTTATATTTCACTGGCTTCATCAACATAACTACACTAATCCAGGAAACTTTTGCCTAAAAAGATAAAGATTGCAAGTAACTTACTTGTTTATCATAGGAATTACCTTGAAGACCCATCAACTCTTCAATAAAAATTCCCAAATGACATTTTTCAAACCCATGAGTTTTTTAACTGTTTATCTTAAAATTCTTGACTTAATATGTCCAGCAAACCCAAACCATTCTATCACAATTCTTACTCGATGCTAATTACACCCTCCTCCTATATTGCAAGATCTGCTTTACACCAGCCTTCAAGACCTGTGTGAGTATCTCTCCTGCCTGCCACCTCTGAGACTCCACTAAGGCTCTGCCCAGGAAATGATCTCCCTGATAGTGTCATGCAACAAAGTCAGCTTTCCTTACAAGTAGTTTGACTGATATTTGGGGATTACAGTATGTGAAGAACATAGTCACCACTGCTGTACACCATGGGACAGTGGACTAGGCCTAAATCTTAAGATCAATATATATGGATATTTCTGAACCATTCACTGGCTGAATGATCACAGGTACACACAGAGAAATCAGTTACCAATCTAGAGGTTTAAATGTACGGAAACACAAGCAAAAAAGTAAACAAGTGTGAATATATTTATTGTAAGGAAGCAAATTCATTGCAAGCATAACAGAAAACCCAGAAGCAGAGAAGAAAATGATTAATCAAAGCATGTATGAAATAGGTATTAAGTTCCTTAATGTCTATTTCTGTCACAGCCATCTTTCTTTTTTTTTTTTAAGGAAATTAATGATATTTCTTTTAATTTTTATTTTTGAGAGCTAGAGCATGAGCAGGGGAGGGGCAGAGAGATGGGGACAGAGGATCCAGAGCACTGACAGCAGCGAGCCCCATGTGGGGCTTAAACTCAGGAACCGTGAGATCATGACCTGAGCCAAAGTCCCACACTCAATCAGCTGAGCCACCCAAGCACCCCTGTCAGAGCCATCTTTCTGAGACACATTCTCCCCTAAGCATAACATGGGGCTGTCTGTCCCCAAAGTTTCTGGATGCATAAGAAATATTGGCCGGGAGGAAAAAGCACTCTTTAAGCCCCCTTTCTCACCCTCAGGAGACCGTGTGTTTCCTGGTCTAGACAGTACCAGAGGAAAAACCTCAAACACATTGCACATGCCTAAGTCATTGTGCATGCCTATTGGAGCCATGGCCACTGCTGCTGATACCCATTGCTGTGCATGTCCCTTTGCAGTATATGCACCTTGCTGCTCTAGTTTACCGAGCAGAGCTGAGGCAGAGGCGATCGTGTTCCTTCCATCTTGATTCTAACCAAAGATTCAACTGGTAGGTCCACAGTTCAGTACTTCCAGGAGATTAAGTGTGAGTGAGTACGAGGAGGGAGCCTGCAGGCCTCAGGCTGGTCAGAGTAGCATGGTCTGTGCTCTTCCTCCAAGGAAGAGGATCCTCAAGATCTTTGTCCTTCTCCTCACAAGCATCACAGCCACCAAGGCCCTTACCGTTGTGGTGGGGCAGGGACAGGGGAGGATGGTGGGCTGCAGAGAAGGGGTCAGATGAATACATAGCGAGTTTTGATGTTATTTGAGGTATCTGAGTCCTGGAAACACCTGGAACTGTCAGCAGAGAAAGCGCAGAGGCCAGAGTCCTCAGTGGGACCCTGGGTGGGAAGCGGGCCAGGCGGTATAGAAAAGGTCTGGAAATGGGGAACGCTGTGGGGTTATAACTGTGTCATCAAGGTTTGTAGTTCACTGTGCAAGGTGTCAAGGGAAGAGCGGGCTCACTAGTCAGTATCGCAACTAGACACCTGAGCCCTTGTAGTGCGAAGACGGCCATAGGCAATACACAAAAGATTGTGCTTTCTATGTTCCAACAAAACATTTAAGGAAGAAAAATGGGCCTAGTACAATCAAAAAGAATGAAATATTGCCATTCGCAACTACGTGGATGGAACTAGAGGGTATTATGCTAAGCGAAATTAGTCAGAGAAAGACAAATATCATATGACTTCATTCATATGAGGACTTTAAGAAACAAAACAGATGAACATAAGGGAAGGCAAACAAAAATAATATAAAACAGGGAGGGGGACAAAAACATAAGAGACTCTTAAATATGGAGAACAGAGGGTTGCTGGAGGGGTTGTGGGAGGGTGGATGGGCTAAATGGGTAAGGGGCATTAAGAAATCCTGAAATCATGTTTGCACTATATGCTAACTAATTTGGATGTAAATTTAAAAAAATAAAATTTAATTTAAAAAAAGAAAGAAAAATGGGCCTAGTAAATGTGAGTGTGACAAAAGTAATAGTGACTCAAGTTTGAACTTTCAGCGGTATTTTCCCAAATGTCTTCATCATGAGGAATCCAAATGTGAAACCAATCCTCACCTTGTACCTATGCTTAAGGCTATCTTACTGTCAGCTTGGCTAATGTAAATGGTCTTTCAAATCCCTATGTTTGGTGTTACTACAAGCCATATACACATATTCTTACCCTGGGATGATTTTGGAAGTATTTGCTAAATAAATAAATAAAACATTTAGCCATGGTACTGGTATAGCTATCCTCTTAAATACAGTTTCCAAATACCAATATTCTACTTTCATTTTTAAATTTCATTTATTTATTTTGATGGGGGGGGAGGGGCCAAGAAAGAGGGAGAGAGAAAATTCCAAGCAGTCTCCATCCACACTGTCAGCACAGTGCAGGGCTTGATCTCATTAATGGTGAGATCATGACCTGAGCTGAAATCAAGAGTCAGATGCTTAACCAACTGAGCCACCCAGGTGCACCATCAATATTGTTCTTTCAGTGTGAAATATGAGTGGGTGTGTAAGATCAGGGTCCAAATCTAAACAAATAGGAGATAATCAAGAGTCTTTCCAGCCTATTGAAACTGGCTATGAGTACTTTAATATTTGGTGTTTTCCATTGCCAGAAATTTATTTCTCTGAAAATTTTGTTGAATTACTATGGATACAGTGATAAATTTCCCCATGCTGATGAAGGGAAGGCAACACTGATTAAGAAAAATTCCCTTCTGGCTTCGCCTGTGGAAATACACCCTATGGCTTTTTTTCATGCTTATCAACAACAGAATACACACATCCATCTCAGCATAGTTTCAAATAACCAAAGTCCTTATGAGTACATCCTCTTGGAGTAGCCACTCTGTGGGAAGAGTAACTTCCTTTAAAAAACAGTATATAGTATCGTGTTTGATAAATGGCTTTAGCTTATTTATAATTTCATATATAAATGTAGAATGTAGAGGCACCTGAGTGGCTCAGTCGGTTAAGCATCCAACTTTGGCTCAGGTCATGATTTCACAGTTTGTGGGTTCAAACCCCGTGTCAGGCTCTGTGCTGACAGCTCGGAGCCTGGAGCCTGCTTTGTATTCTGTGTCTCCCTCTCTCTCTGCTCTGCACCCTGCTCTCTCTCTCTCTCTCTCTCTCTGTCTCTGTCTCTCTCTCTCAAATAAATAAACATTTAAAAGTTTAAATGTAGAATGTGTATTTCTATTGTCAGCATGTAGTAACAACAAAACTTTTTATCTACACACGCACACACACACACACACACACACACACACACACACCCCTAGGCCCAGCAGACTATTGATGAGCGACCTCAAATAAGAGGAGCCATGAACTGAGAATCAGTATATTATACCTGATCAAGAGAAAGAAGTTAAAGAAGCATGTGTGGTTCGAGGTGAAGGGAAAGGGAAGAAGAAAGCAGGAGCCGTATGTGTGCATTATGCATTATGACATACGCAGGAGGAAAGAAAACATTAGAAAAGAATCTCACAGCTTTCTGAAAATTGCCTGAAAATGTGAAGAGATTACAGTGTGCAGCTTCATGCAGTAATGCACTTTAGGATTTAATTGGTGCTCTTGAAAAATGCTGTCCTTACTAAATCAGAGGAAAATGTTTACTTTTAACTACAAAAATGTACATTGTTTCACTATTTTAATTTGTTCTTCTTAAAACACTGTTGTGTGGCCTTCTCAGCCATTGCATCAGTAGTGAACTCAACTTTTTACAGTACGTGCAGAGTGCCAAGCCAACATACCTTGGCTGTAAGTAATGCAGGGCTAGACTTTCCCACATTCAGCTGTTTCTGGATTGTATCTCTTGTCTATCTCTAGACCCTACCTGAAGGGCAGTGACCAAAGGGACAGCTCCAGGTTCTTATCCCTTCTAACTTTGTGAGACAACCAACATCCCCGCAAAATACCTCTAATGATATTGTCACTCTGAAAGCCATCCACTCCAGTTTCTATGCTGTGATTAATCTATACACAAAAAGTTAAAAGTCATGGTTTATTAACTTGCCTAGATAATTTCCAACTGTGCTTAATGATAGTGAATGGCCGACCAACCCAGAGCTGTGTAGCATTATGACAATAGCTCCATTTATTGACTTCTTCAATAATAACAGAAGTTATTGGGGCACCTGGGTGGCTCAGTAGGTTAAGCATCCGACTTTGGCTCAGGTCATGATCTCATGGTTCGTGAGTTCAAGCCCCATGTTAGGCTCTGTGCTGACAGCTTAGACTCTGGAGCGTGCTTCAGATTCTGTGTCTCCCTCTCTCTCTCTCTCTCTCTGCCCCTTCCCCAACTCACACTCCTGTCTCTCTCTCTCTCTCTCTCTCTCTCTCTCTTTCAAAAATAAATAAACATTAAAAATTGAAATAATAGCAGAAGTTATCACAAAAACTCCTATTTATATGGTGTGTACTATTAGCCACTTGTTTCTCCTAGGTTCTATACATTTATAACCTTATTTAATCCTCCCCACAAAAGGTGGCTCAGAGTATACCCAAAACATATCTGACTCCAGTAAGTAGCAGATGGGGATTCAAGTTCTAAGTTAGAAGCCCTTGCTCTTTCTCAAAGTAAATACTTCTGAAAACGTTGGCCAGGAAAACTGATGATGCACATGATGACTACCATGGTACTCTCATGTTTTCATAAAAATTTATAGTAATATATTTTTTTCATTGTTTGACATAAAAGACTTTGTTCTTCTCTTAAAGGGAAGGTTTCCCAAAATGTGGCACACAGACATCACATGGTGCCCAGATGAAATCATTTATACAAAAACAAACATTTGAAAAATTTTAATAATAATATACTTATTTCATTGTGATATAAAAAATATAACTGGAAGGGCGCCTGGGCGGCTCAGTCAGTTGAGCGTCTGACTTCGGCTCGGGTCATGATCTCACAGTTCATGGGTTCGAGCCCCGCATTGGGCTCTGTGCTGACAGTGCAGAGCCTGGAGCCTGCTTTGGATTCTGGGTCTCCCTCTCTCTCTGCCCCTCTCCCGCTCATTCTCTCTCTCTCTCTCTCTCTCTCTCTCTCTGTCAAAAACAAACGTTAAAAAAATTTTTTTTAATATAACTGGGATATTAAAGTCATTTACAACAGTTTGTAAGGAGAAAGAAAGAATAACTGATATCACAATCCTCATGGAAAATGTCACAACGTCTCTTGCAAAACTTTTGAAATTTCATTAAAAGTTATTTAAAGGCAGGGAGGGAAAAGCACAAATCTCCTTTTCCCTCCATCAGCCTAACAATCACCACATCTCAAAAGCACCTCCAGAGGCCTGGCTCTAGCTTTATACCCTTATCACTTTACATAATACAAGAATTACATCTCTGAGCCCCCATGTGCATTCTCACACCCCCAGAAATACTTCTGAGGACTTCTGGGCAACTAAGAGTCCTAATCAGAATTCACCCTGCCTAGAGAATGGCAGGGGAGTACAAGCAACAGTTTTTCCCCCTCTTACAGAAGGTTAAAATATTTCCTGGTCAAAAAGGTCTGAAAATCTAGGGTTCAAATTGAACATGAGACTAAAGGTAGGTGTCCCGATTTGCCACAAAATATGTGAGAAGTGCATAAGTTCTGGAACTGGATAAATGAGGGCCTTGATAAAAAAAAAAAAAAAAAAAAAACACCAAAAGAAACCAGGGGAACTGACTGAGGCAAATAGACTTGTTGATTTGGGTCCTACCTACTCTGTCCCCTTATAGGATGTGGCATGAAGTAGCCATGGGTTTTAATCCTGCCTCTGACACACACTGAGTGTGTGATGATACAAAAGATATTTGCATCCTTTGGGACTGTTTCCTCAGTTCTAAAATAGAAATTATAATATTTACACTAGATGATTGTTATGACGATTCAAGGAGTTGATGTATATGAAGTGGGCATTACATTGCAAATGGGTATGGCCCATTATATTCTTTTTTTCATTTACATTTAAATAGTTTTTATTTCATTTACCATTACATTTACATCTCTAGCAAGTGATGTTGATTCTGAATTTCAAGTAGGGATGTGAGACTAACTTTTTAAATGGTTTGAGTTTAGAAACTTAACTAGAAGTAAGTTTGTAAATAACTGAGGACTGACAGCGTTGCTCTAAGTCGTGGTATAGGCTTAAAACTGTATCCCTTGCTGTGTGTGATGCCAAAAAAGTAAAAATTCTCCTCATGCAGCCCGCACAACTCAACACCAGAGTCTGTCAAATGGTCAGGCAGTCTTCAAGTTACAATGCAGAGGCAAACAGGACCACATAGTTAACTCCCCAGCTATTATTTTGGCTTGTTGCATTTCTATAGATTCAGCCAATCAGATGACAATGAGCTCAAATGGTTTCACACATTTTATCACTTAAAAGACACAGCAAAAGCAAGATCAGCTTGGTGTCAGCTCCCTGAAACCTTAGTCCTGCAGGGACTGAGACTGAATAGAAGGTGTTCAGCGACAGACACTACAGGTGGTGGGGTCTCTCTGCCAGTGGGGACTCCACATCTGCACCCTAAGGCAGTGAGCATTTTCTGTCCAGAGCTGTACTCTCAGGTGGAGCAAGGAGCACATCCTGTACTCAACTGAAAAGAGATGGATAAGGAACGACCTTGTGTCAGCCTCCAGCTACAGAGGGAGGCAGGTGAGAAACTATCTGGTGGAAGTCCCTCATCAGGCTGCTTGCTTATCTTCCCCTGCTCCAAGAGGAATCACAAAGTGTTCTTCCAAGAGTCAGGTGTTTACAATATAGCTTTACCTACACAGCCTACATGGGACACACAAAATCACAAGGGCACCAAGGCAGACATGGTCCCCTACACAGTCTGTAACTAAAAAAGTCATACGCATGGTGCCTGCAAATGTAATATCTCTAATACTGACTCCTAAATGCTAGAGATGCTTCTATTGTCAGGATCATCACAAAAGATTAATTAATTCAATACACATGCACAGATTCTCACCATGTTTCAGGAACTATGTGGGATGCTGGAAATGAAAAGACCAATGTACTTGTTATGGGGGATACCAAACTGGTGGGGCAGATACACACATAAACAGAAAATCAGTTGAAATGCAAAGGAGAAATACAGGGAAGGGACCCAGCAGAAAAAAAATAAAAACGTTGAGAAAAGTGGCCAGGAAGTAGGAGGAAAACTAGGAGAGGAGATTCATTACCAGAGTGAAGGAGCTCACCTGAATTCCCACATTCACTGGTCACTGGGTTTATATACTTGATTCTGGTGATATAAGACTGGGCGACATCTATGCCTTACACTCAAAACTAAAATTGGCCTCTCACTTAAAAACTAAATATAATTGACCCTTGAACAATGCAGGGGTTAAGGGCACCAACCCCTTTGCACAATTGAAAATCCATGCATAACTTTTGACTCCCCAAAAGCTTAACTACTAATAGACTACTTTTGACCAGAATTCTTATTGATAACATAAACAGTTGATTAACACTTATTTTGTATGAAACCATAAAACAGACTCTTAGATAACAAACAGGGTTGCTGGAGGGGAGGTTGGGGTGCAATGGGTTACATAGGTGATGGCTATTAAGGAAGGCACTTGTTATGATGAGCACTAGGTGTTATATGTAAGGGATGAATCACTAAAGTCTACTCCTGAAACTAATATGAAACTATATGTTAACAACTGGAATTTAAATAAAAACTTGAAACTAAAAAAAAAAAAAAAAACTTACCTCATATGTATTATGTATTGTATTCTGAGAATAAAGTAATCTAGAGAAAAGAAAATGTTATATAAAGAATCATGAGGGGCGCCTGAGTGGCCCAGTCTGTTAAGCATCCGACTCTTGGTTTCAGTTCAGGTCATGATCTCACGGTTTGTGGGTTTGATACCCAGGTCAGACTCTGTGCTGACATCTCAGATCCTGGAGCCTGCTTCAGATTCTATGTCTCCCTCTCTCTCTGTCCCTTCCCCTCTTGCACGTGCTGTCATGCTCTCTCTCTCTCTCTCTCTCTCTGTCTCAATAAATAAGTAAACATTTTTAAAAAAAGAATCATGAGAAAGAGAAAATACATTTACAGTACTGTACTATTTCACCAAAATCTGCATATAAGTGGACATGCATAGTTCAAACCCGTGTTGTTCAAGGGTCAACTGCAATCAGAATGGCCCCTTTTTATTAAAAAACGTATCTATCCGCTCAGGTATTCCCATTTGATTGAGGAGATAACTAAGGATGAAAGAAGATCAATATCTTACTCAAGGTCAACACATTGGTCCCTTGAATTTCTTTGGTCAGTATTGTACAGTTTTCACCATACAGTCTTTCACCTCCTTGGTTCAATTTACTCCTAAGTATTTTATTCTTTTTGAGGCTAGTGTGAATGGGATAAATATAGTTTTAGATAATAAAGTTTTCTTTATTTCCTTATCAAATGTTTCTATTAGTGTATACAAATGAAACTGATTTCTGCATGTTTATTTTATATCCTTCTACTTTACTGAAATCATTAAGGAGTTCCAATGAAATATCATATCATACCTGTTTGGATAGCTAGTTCCAAAAAAATAGTAAAAACTTAACAGGTGTTGCGGAGGATGTGGTGAAACTGGAACTCTTATACACTTTGGTCAGAATATAGCATGGCACAGCCATATGGAAAACAGTGTGGATTTTTCATAAAAATTAGAAACAGAACTACTGTATGATCTACCAATCTTAGAGTATATTTCCAAAAGAATAAAATCAAAATCCCAAAGATATACCAGAAACCCCATGTTCATTGCATCATTATTCACAAGAGCCAAGATAGGAAACAACCAGGGGTGCCTGAGTGGCTCAGTCAGTTAAGCGTCCAGCTCTTGGTTTCAGCTCAGGTCACCATCTCATGGTTCCTGAGTTCAAGCCCCGCATCATGCCCTGTGCTGACAGCACGGAGTCTGCTTGGGATTCTCTCTCTCCCTCTCTCTCTCTCTGCCCCTCCCCTGGTTGCTCGCTCTCTCTCTCTCTCTCTCTCTCTCCAAATGAATAAACTTAAAAACATTTTTTAAAAGATAAGAAACAACCCAAATGTCCATTGACAGATAAATGGATAAAGAAAATGTGATGTACTGGCGTGCCTGGGTGGCTCAGTTGGTTGAGGTTCCGACTTTGGCTCAGGTCATGATCTCATGGCTTGAAGGCTCGTGAGTTTGAGCCCCATGTCGGGCTCTGTGCTGACACTTCAGAGCCTAGAGCCTGCTTCAGATTCTGTGTCTCCCTCTCTCTCTGCCCCTCCCCCCACTTGCACTCTGTCTCTCTCTCAAAAATAAATAAACATTAAAAAAAATTTTAATATGATGTGTACATACAATGAGATACTATCCAGCCGTTAAAAAAGAAGGAAACCTTGACATTTGTGACAACATGAATGAACCTAGGACATAATGCTAAGTGAAATAAGCCAATCACAGAAGGACAAATACCACATGATTCCACTTATATAAACTATTGAAAATAGACAAATTCATAGAGGCAGAAAATAGAATGATGGTTACCAGAAGCTAAGGAAGGTGGAAATGGGGAATTGTTTTTTAATATGTATAAGCTTTCTGTTATGCAAGATGAGTAAGCTCTAGAGATCTTCTGTGCAACAAAGCATGTATAGTTAACAATGCAGTATTGTGTACTTTAAAATATGTTCGGGGTCTCCCGGATTGCTCAGTCGATTAAGCTTTCCAACTCTTGATTTCATATCAGGTCATGGGATCAAGCCCCATGTCAGGCTCCATGCTGGGTGTGGAGCCTGCTTAAGATTCTCTCTGTTTGTCTTTCTTTCTTTCTTTCTTTCTTTCTTTCTTTCTTTCTTTCTTTCTCTCCCTCTGCCCCACTCCCCCATTTGCACGCACATGCTCTCTCCCTCTCAAATAGAATAATAATAATAAAATGTATTAAAAATTAAATAAAATAGGGGCGCCTGGGTGGCGCAGTCGGTTAAGCGTCCGACTTCAGCCAGGTCACGATCTCGCGGTCCGTGAGTTCGAGCCCCGCATCAGGCTCTGGGCTGATGGCTCGGAGCCTGGAGCCTGTTTCCGATTCTGTGTCTCCCTCTCTCTCTGCCCCTCTCCCGCCCGTTCATGCTCTGTCTCTCTCTGTCCCAAAAATAAATAAAAAACATTAAAAAAAAAAATTAAATAAAATAAATTATGTTCACAGAATAGATCTCAAAGGTTTTTATCCAAAATACACACACACACACACACACACACACACACACACACATAAGAGAACACAATAAAATTTTTGGATGTGATGGATATGTTTACTATCTTTGTTGTGGTGATGGTATCATGTGTGTATGCACATGCACAAACTCTTCTAAATGTATACACTAAATACATGCAATTTTTAAATATCTTCTATAACTCAATAAATCTTTTTGTAAATTCCAGTATAGTTAACATATGGTGTTCTATTAGTTTCAGTATAGTGATTCATCAATTCTATACACGACTCAGTGCTCATCATAAGTGTACTCTTTAATCCTTATCACCTAGTTCACCCATCTCCCCATCATTGGTTACCATCAGTGTGTTCTCTATAGTTAAGAGCCTGTTTATTGAGGGGCACCTGGGTGGCTCAGTCAGTTGGGCGTCCAACTTCAGCTCAGATCATTATCTCAAGGTCCATGAGTTCGAGCCCCACATCAGGCTCTGTACTGACAACTCAGAGCCTGAAGCCTGCTTCAGATTCTATGTCTCCCTCTCTCTCTGAACCTCCCCCGTTCATGCTCGCTCTCTCTCTCTCTCTCTCTCAAAAATAAATAAGCATTTAAAAAAAAAGGAGAACTTCTCAAAGATGCTTCTACCCAGCCTTTATTCCTTCTCTCTTCTTCACTGGAGTTCAAACCAGAATCCTATTCCGAAGGCTCTCCCAGCTTCTTCCGAATGCCCACTTTCTCTCAAAGTTGTTTCCCCTAATAAATTTCTTGCACGTTGAATTCTGTTTTAACATCTGCTCCTTGAAGGCTCTGGACTAACACAAGTGGCATGTGTAAGATACCTTGACCCGAAAACAACACAGGGGCTTTGTGTTCTTTCTGATGTTAACACTTTTCTCTACAGGGGCCAAACTTTATTTAGTGAGTGTTGCCTAAAGCTTTCTAGGCCTGCATAGAGTTTTAAAAGTATACTAACCCATGAATGGAATTAGTCTGTTTCATTCAATCAAACCTTATGGATGTTTATTTCAGTTATTTTCAATTGTGCACCATTTCAAATATAACCAGGGTAAATTCCTATGTTCAGAAACCTTTGTACATCTGTTGAATCATTTGACTAGAAAATATTTTAAAACAGGGGCACCTGGGTGGCTTAGTCAGTTGAGCATTCGACTCTTGATTTTGACCCAGGTCATGATCTCACAGTCATGAGATCGAGCCTCACATTGGGCTCAATGCAGAGGGGAGCATGGAGCCTACTTGGGATTCTCTCTCTCTCCCTCTGTTTCTGCCCCACCCCCACTTATGTGTTCTCTCTCTCTCTCTCTCTCTCTCTGTCTCTCAAAATAGATAAATAAACCTAAAAAATGCATTTAAAAAAGAAAATGTATGGATCATGCAGAGTTTACACTGACGTCTTGATGTATATCCCTAACTGGCCTCCCAATTTCCAGAAATGTAGCACAGTAACTTATCTCTCATCTTCTCCAGTGTTATTTATTTACTTTTTACTTACTTAGTTCTGCTTTATAGTCTTTTCCAAGGGATAGAATTAAAAGGGAAGTAAAGCAGGGCTCAGCCTTTATACAAAAACCTTGTTCTGTGGATAATAATGTCCTCCCTTGTTAAAGAACTGTGCCTGAAGCTTTCCTGCACTTCAGACTTCCGAGAGTGAGTATGTCATGGAATCAAACATGACTTTGGCATGGTTACCACAACCAGTTGGTAAAATGCTCTGGTTAATTACACCTGTTCCTCCAGAAAAGGCCTCACAGTACAGATGTGTCTGCACCAATTCTAGCTTTGAGGAAAGGTGTATCTGAAGTAGAATCCCAGCTCCATCACTTAGTAACTGTATCTGTGAGTTTAGGCAAGCTGATGCAGCTCTGAGTGGCTCAGTTTCCAGTACATATCGAGGGGTAGGATGTGTGAGAGGCTTAGACAAATTTTAGCCCAGGTCAGACTTGAACGTGGCACCTAAAATTGCACTCATCTGTGAGGATGAGGCCCTGAGACCGAACCTTACTCCTTCTGCTATCCCCAGTACGGGTCATGTGAGGATTCAAACAGCCTAGTTACATCTGAAAGATACCATTAATGCCAGGCTTGTGGAAGTCACACATCCATGAGGAGAAGAAAGAATATGGAACTTCCATTTCCACCTTCTGACCGCTGGACCCCAAATCCTGGCTATGGGAAAAATCGCTGCATATATTAGACACTGATTCAGAGCATATACAGCCCCTTGGAGACGCTTGCCCCACTCCTACCTAGCTGCCACCTACCTGACACCATTACAGATTCTTCAAAAGGACATGCCACCATTCTATCAAGCCACCAGTTTCTGAATAGTGAGGAACATGATAAGACTAGTGAATTCCATGACCAAAATGAGTTTCTTCATCAGACCATGCTGCCTGGCATACAACAGTGGTAGATAAAGCATTATGTAAGTCCACCGATGATAGTTTTGGCAGAAGCACTGTACGCAAATTAATCTCCACAGTACTTGTTTATTCTAGTAAGAACAAAATGTTCCCCTTCCGTGATGGAAGAGGTCCAATAAAATCAACCTGCCACCAGCTAGTTGGCTGATAACCCGGGGGTTGGTGCCATTTACTGAGTCCATGCATAACTTTGTCCCCTGCCTCATGGCCAATTTGTTCAGAAGCCCATCGGACAATGAGAGGGGTGGCTGATAAAAGAGGCTAACTAATATCCATAGAACAGTTCATCTATTCATTTTATTTTTAAAACGTTCCACTGCTGAGGTTACCCTGTGTTGGGCATTCACTTACACAAGAAAAGGAAATAAATGGCATCCAAATTGGTAAGAGAGAAGTAAAACTTTCACTATTTGCAGATAACATGATACTATATATAGAAAACTCGAAAGACTCCACCAAAAATTTACTAGAACTGATAAATTACTTCAGTAAAGTTACAGAATACTAAATCAATGTACATAAATCTGTTGCATTTCTATACACTAACAATGAAAGAGCAGAAAGATAAATTAACAATCCAATTTACAACTGCATCAAAAACAATAAAATATCTAGGAATAGATTTAACCAGAGTGTTGAAAGACCAATACTCTGAAAACTATAAAACACTGATAAAAGAAATTGAAGATGACACCAAAAAAAATGGAAAAACATTCCATGTCATGGATTGGAAGAACAAATATTGTTAAAATGCCCATACTACCCAAAGCAATCTGCAGATTTAATACAATCACTACCAAAATACCAACAGCATTTTTCACAGAACTAAACAAGCAATCCTAAAATATATACAGAACAACAAAAGACCTTGAATAGCCAAAGCAAATCTTGAAAAAGAAAATCAAAAGTAGAGGTATCACAATTCCAGACTTCAAATTATATTACAAATCAGTAGTAGTCAAAACAATATGGTAGTACAACTATATGGACAATTAACTTGTGACAAAGCAGGAAAGAATACCCAATGGGAAAAGAACAGTCTTTTCAACAAATGATGTTGGGAAAACTGGACAGCAACCTGCAAAAGTAATAAACTGAACCACTTTATTACACCATACACAAAAATAAACTCAAAATGGATCAAAGACCTACATGTGAGACCTGAAACCATAAAAATCCTGGACGAGAACACAGGCAGTAACCTCTTTGACATTAGCCATAGCAACTTTTTTCTAGATATGTCTCCTGAGGCAAGGGAAACAAAAGCAAAAATGAACTATGGGGATTTCACCAGAATAAAAACCTTCTGCACAGCAAAGGAAGCAATCAATAAAACTATAAGCAACCTACGGAATGGGAGAAAATGTTTGCAAATGACATGTCTGATAAAAGGTTAGTATCCAGGGTGCCTGGATGGCTCAGTCAGTTGAGTGTCCGACTTCAGCTCAGGTCATGACTCACTGTTCATGAGTTTGAGCCCCACATCAGGCTCTCACTGACAGTGTGGAGCCTGCTTTGGATCCTCTGTCTCTCTTTCTCTCTCTGCCCCTCCCCAGCCTGCAAGCTCTCTCTCAAAAATGAATAAACTTTTTTTAAAAAAAGAGTTAGTATCCAAAATACATAAGGAACTTATAAAACTCAACACCCAAAACACGTATAATCCAATTTAAAAATGGGCAGAAAACATGAATAGATATACAACAGACACATGAAAAGATGTTCATCATCACTTACCATCAGGGAAATGCAAATGAAAATGACAATGAGATATCACTTCACACATGTCAGAATGGCTAAAATCGAAGACACAAGAAACAACAGGTGTTGGTGAGAATGTGGAGAAAAAGAACCCTTTTGCACTGTTAGTGGGGATGCAAACTGGTGCAGCCACTCTGTAAATCAGTATGGAGGTTCCTGAAAAAGTTAAAAATAGAACTACCTTATGATCCAGCAATCACACTACTGGGTATTTACCCAAAGAATACAACAATACTAATTCAAAGGGATACATGCACCCTTATGTTTATAACAGCATTATTTACAGTAGCCAAATTATAGTAAGCAGCCCAAGTGTCCATCGTTTGATGAATAGATAAAGAAGATGTGGTAGGTATATACAATGGACTATTACTCAGCCATCAAAAGGAATTAAATCTTTGCCATTTGCAATGACATGGATGGAACTAGAGAGTATAATGCTATGCAAAATAAGTCAGTCAGAGAAAGACAAATATATGATTTCACTCATATGGCAAATTTAAGAAACAAAACAGATGAATATAGGGGAAGGGAAGGAAAATATAAAATAAGATAAAAACAGAGAGGGAGGCAAGCCAGAAGAGACTCTTAAACACGGAACACAGACAGAATTCGCTGGCGGGGTGGCAGGTGGGGGTATGGGCTAAATGGGTGATGGGCATTAAGGAGGGCACTTTCTGGGATGAGCACTGGGCGTTGTATGTAAGTGATGAATCACTGAATTCTACTCCTGAAACCAATTCTACACTATATGTTAACTAACTTAATTTAAATTAAAAAAAGAAACAGATTCTCAATTATAGAGAACAAACTGATGGTTATCAGAGGTGGATGGGGGAATGGGTTAAATAGATGATGAGGATTAAGGACTGCACTCATCCTGAAGGGAATTGTTGAATAACTATATTGTACACCTAATATACTGTACTAATATAACACTGTATTAACTAACTGGAATTAAAAACTTAAAAAAATAGATTAGTAGTTACAAATAAAAAATTAAAAATTTTTTTTATTAAAATTAAAATAAAAATTGCCTGCTAGGCAGGTTAGAATCCTTGCTTTCTTTTTTTTAAATTTTTTTTTAACGTTTATTTATTTTTGAGACAGAGAGAGACAGAGCATGAACGGGGGAGGGTCAGAGAGAGAGGGAGACACAGAATCTGAAACAGGCTCCAGGCTCTGAGCGGTCAGCACAGAGCCTGATGCGGGGCTCGAACTCACGGGCCGCGAGATCATGACCTGAGCCGAAGTCGGCCGCTCAACCGACTGAGCCACCCAGGCGCCCCTAGAATCCTTGCTTTCTGTAAAACTGTTTCAGCACAGCTTGTGTGTATGCCTAAACACCAGTTTTGTTAGCTTTTGAACTATATATAAAGTGAATCATATAGCATGTCCTGTTTTGTATCTAGTTCCTTTCACTTAACATTTTATCTGTGTGGGGTTTAGTTCATTCCTTCTCATACCTATGTGGTATTCCATACTGTGAATCTAGCACAATTTACTTATGTATTTTTCTATTGGTAGGTATTTGAGTTGTTTCTAGTTTTTAGCTACTAGAAATAGAATTTGTATATGAGTATTATTGTAAGTCAAAGAATGTTCACCATTGCTAGTATAAGATCGCAAAAACTTAAATCATACACCACTTATCCATCTACAAAAAGAGTGGTTGAATAAACTCTGGCTATAATAAATAATGACACATTATCAAAACCATTTCAGAACATGTGAGCCACTGTTTGAATAAATTACACTAGTACTAACCAAGGGATGCTGTGAAGATGACACATGACTCTAATGACTGTAGATGTTCACAGTAACCAATGGGGCAGTGAGCTCCCTGAGCTCATCCTGGGGTTACCCATGGGTAGGGATGAGGATAAACAAAACAGGGCCTGTGACACACATGCCTGGTCACTACAGAGCACTGCAGAGACTTCAACTGGCCCATGATTCTGATTTCAGAGCTTCTCACCTGTCTGACTGTCCTGACCACTTCCAGAGAGGCAGACCCTGGCTGTACCTAAGGAGGTCCAAGTCAGGTCTTCTACAGCAACTCTAATCTGCTTCTCCTTCTCTTGGGCCAAATCTACTTTCTTATCACTTCAGATCCCCCTTCATTTAAGAGTGTCCTCTGTGTGCTAGGAATGCATTTCTGCCCATTGTGCAGATGAGGTGACCGAGACCCATGGAGGTCAGGAGCTGAGTCTGCAGCCCCACAGCAGGTCAGTGGGTGGGTATTTTTGGGTCATTCCTCATCCCATAGCCATATATCCCATCGAGCCATATGGAGCTTTTCTTCTGTTTCTTCCTCCAGGACTCTGTCTCCCCTAGACTAGCATCACGGGTGTGCCCCAGCTAGGACTTATAGACCCAGCATTCAGGCCGGAAGGGGACTGGGTGGAGGCAGAGATGGCAGCTGGTCAGAATCTGAATGGGGACTTGGGGCCTTTTCCTAAACCCCAGGCTCTGTTGGGGCTGTACCTAACGCCTTAGGATCAAGGCTGTACCTTCAGGAAAGGCCAAGCTGTAGACCAATTTCTCTTGGGGCTCAGGCTAAAAAGGCAACCTGTCTCATTAATAAAAGCCTAAAAAATCAACCTTTCAATGAGAAAAAGATTAAAAATATGAGAACTTACCCCTAACCACAGAAATGAGCTTCTTCTGGCAGGAAGAAGAGCAGGAGGAAAATGAAGGCCATCTGTAAAAGACTGAACAAAAGTGATGAAGACCAGGGTCCTCCAGGAAGAAGAGATAGAATTGGTCCTGGGCTTCCTTCAGCTGTCCACGTGCAGAGAAGAAGGCCCTGAGGGACACCCAGGACTGGGGCTCACACACCCAGACTCTCTCAAGTGTGAATGTTTAAGTCTATGTTTCTCCTCTGCCTTCACTGAGGCTTTCCTGGTCTTGGAGATGAGCCCTCCCCTGCTGGTAACAGTGGGTATCCTTGTAACATGGAGAGTCTATAGCTGTGCTGTGCCTCGTGACACCAAGACTTCATCATGAAACCAAGGCTTTAGTCAGCCTTCCCTGAATGAAAGTAAAAGGCCACTTTTAAGTCTAAGTCTAAGTCTAGCAGAAAGCTCAGTTTGGACCTGGACTAATTGTGAACCCCAGACACCCAGAACAAGAAGTGGAGAAGTTGTGATATGTGGTTGGTGACAGCCAAGCTAGTTGTGAGAGCTGAAGACAGAGAGCAGGAGCCACAGTGAAGTGAAGATACTGAGCCTAGGAGGCTCCTCAAAAAGTTAAAAATAGAATTACCCTATGACCCAGCAATTTCACTATTAGATACTTACCCAAAGGTACAGATTTGAAGGGGTACATGCACCTTAATAGCAGCATTATCAACAACAGCCAAATTATGGAAAGAGCTCAAATGTCCATTGACTGATGAAGGGATAAAGAAGATGTGGTATATATATACACACCACATATATATATGTGTATATATGTGTGTGTGTGTGTGTATATATATATATATATATATGGTGTATATATGCATACAGACAGTGGAATATTACTTAGCCACCAAAAAGAATGAAATCTTGCCATTTTCAACGACAATGGCTGGAGCTAGAATGTATTATGCTACATGAAATAAGTCAGTCAGAGAAAGACAAATACCATACGATTTCACTCATATGTGGAATTTAGGAAACAAAACAGATGAACATATGGGCAGTAGGGGAAGAAGAGAGAGGAAAACAAACCACTAGAGACTCTTAATAATAGAGAAAAAACTGAGGGTTGATGGAGGGAGTGGGTGGGAGATGGGCTAGATGGGTGATGGGTATTAAGGAGAGCACTTGGTGTGATGAGCAATGGTTGTTGTATATAAGTTGTCAATCACTAAATTCTACTCCTGAAACCAATATTGCACTGTATAATAACTTGAGAAAGAAAGCTGGTAAAAACAAAAAAAAAAAAACAAAAAAAAAAACAAAAAAAAAAGCAAGGGGCAGCCAGATGTCCAAGGCCAGATACTGCCCTTGCATGATTTTGGCTTCTGCAATCTTGCTTGCCTCTTGTGTCAGTCTGCAGCCACTATCCAGAAGCTTGACTGTACTAGCTCCACCCATCCTGGAAGCCCATATGTATAAAAGACCAGCAAAACCTGAGCCAGATGCCCAGCCTTTGGAGGTGACTCTGCTGGGCCAGCACTGGTGCAAAATGAAGAGTCTTTTCTGATTCCCCGATTTAGTTAGTAATAAACTAACTAAAATTTAAATTAAAAAAAGCTGAACTTCTTTAATTAAATAAAAGGGGGGTACCTGGGTGGCTCACTCGGTTAAGTGTCCAACTTTGGCTCAGTTCATGATTTCAAGGTTTGTGGGTTCGTGCCTCTCGTTGGGCTCTGTGCTGACAGCTTGGAGCCTGCTTCGAGTTCTGTGGCTTCCTCTCTCTCTGCCTCCCCCACTTGCACTCTGTATCTCTCAAAAAATAATAATAATAATAATAATAAGGGGCACCTGGGTGGCTCAGTTGGTTGAGTGTCTGACTTCAGCTCAGGTCATGATCTCATACTTTGTGAGTTCAAGTCCCACATCGGGCTCTGTGCTGACATCTCAGAGCCTGGAGCCTGCTTTGGATTCTGTCTCCCTCCTCTCTGCCCCTCCTTCACTCGCACACTGTCTCTCTCTCTCTCTCTCTCTCTCTCTCTCTCTCTCTCTTTCAAAAATAAATAAAAGTTAAACATTTTTTTTACTTACAAAAATAATAATAAACTTTTTAAAAATTAAAAAAAAAAGATAGCGAGCCTAGAAACAAGGATGAGGAGGGAGAAGAATATCAGGAAAGCTATTTTATATGAGTGAGAGAGAGAGAGATGTGGAGGTGGAGAGACAGAGAGATACAGAGAGAAAGAGAGACAGAGACAGAAAGGATTAAACCTAAAGCATTGCATTCCAAAGAAATCCTATTGTTACAGAAGAGGAAATAGCTATCAAGTAGGAAACACATTTTTTACTCTCATCTTGACATGAGGGATCAAATATCATAAGGTTTATTCAAATCCCTATGTCTTGGACAAGATCACAAAGTAGATTACAGTCCACGTGAAACTTTATATTTATTCTTATTTCTGGGATGTTAGTAATCATTGTTATTTACGAGAACAAAGTTGTGGGGGGCATTTTATATAGTGAAAAGATAAACATCTAAACCCTAACATAATTTGTATATAACTTAAAGATGCTCTAGTTTCCATGGATCAGGTATGAGAATGGTATTCATATCATTCCAAAAGAAAATACCTATGAATGAGGCCTGGAATCTGAAGTATCTCAGCTAAGGGCAAAAACAATAACATGCCTTTGTTCACCATTGTGGGGAGGAATGTCTGAATCCCACTGCAGGAAGCTTGTACCACCTGCCAGCCTCTAACAGGACTTCTGTCCTATGCCTGGTTTGAGGTTTTCTCTAGTCATTACTCAGATTATATCTTTCTTGTCCATTTCAGTCATTGCTCATATTTTCTGGTCTTCACTACAACACTGAAAACAACAAAACATTGGTGAGAGGAATTAAAGAAGACCTAAAAAATGCAACAGTATACTGTGTTCTTGAGTCAGAAGACCCAATCTTTTAAAGAGATCAATTATCCCCAAATTGATCTGTAAATTCAGTGAAATCCCCATCAAAACCCCATACATGTTTTATAGAAATTTACATGCTGATTCAAAAATACATATGGCATGCAAAGGACCTAGAATAGTCAAAACAACTTTGAAAAAGTAGAATAGTGTTGGAGAGCTAATCCTATCTGATTTCAAAACTACAATAATCAAGACATCGCTGTGCTAGCATCATACTAGCTGGATAGATCAAAGGAACATAATAGAGGCCAGAAGAGTCCCTATTATATACGGAAAACTGATTTTTGACAAAGGTGCAAAGGCAATTAAGTGGAGAATGAAAGGAACAGCTTTGAATCCAAATGACAGCCCTGCCTTAGTTTAAAGCTAGGTTCTCTTTTCTGCTTATTATGGATCTTTGATAAGAAATACAATTGCTGAGAAGTCTGTTTTGCTTGCTGTTTGCTACGAGCATTGTGAGACCTTTCCTGATTGTAACCCGCTGTGTAGTAGAATGGGCTGTAAAACTTCCTAAATGTAGTCTGATATGTAATGAAATGAGTGATTGTATACAAACTAACCGGCATTTCTCGCTTCTGTAAACCTGCTTGCTTAGCACATTCCTCACCTACCCCCTTCCCCCTTTCTTCCTCCCGCCACAAGTAAAAACCTCCCCTGTGCTATTTGTCTCTGTCTATAAAAACGCTATACCAACCCTAATCGTGGCCTCTTGCGTCACCGGCGACGAGTGCGCAGAGGACCAGGTTCGAACCTGCAATAAACGACCCTCGCCGCTTGGCTTTGACTTACCACTCTGGTGGTCTTTTGTGGGAGGTTTTGGAACTTCAGGCATTACATTTGGAGGCCCCAGCGAGATCTCCCCAGAGCCCACCAGACTTCTGGTCAACGGGTCGTATTTGATTCCGATCGGTAAGTAAGCCGGCTCTAACGTTCTTCCTTTTCTCTCTGATCTGTGTTTCTTCTCTGGAGAACCGGTTCTGTCTGGAAGCTGGTGTGACCCCGGCCGGGGTCAGTTGGAGACGTCCACTGACATCTGGGGGCCTTCTTGGCCCATCTGGGGGCCTTCTTGGCCCATCTGGGGACCTTCCTGGTCCATCAGTGGACCTTCCTGGTCCATCGGGGGCCTTTTTGGCCCATCAGGATTCTTTTCTGTGGGCTGCTTACGCCCAACGCGCCTGCGAGCTAAATACTTTCATTTTCTCTATGAACTTCCAGAGTGCTAAGAAATATCTCTAGGCGTCTAAAAGAAAAAAAACCATCTAGGCATGCCAATTGTTACCCGTATTTTGATGTGATGTGTGTCTGTGTGTCTGTCTGTTAAATCGACTGGAATGATTGTTGGGAGTCAGGGGCACGCGCCTGACTTACCCTATGTGTAGTTCCACGACATAAGCTACGGGATTCGAGTGGGCTCTAACCCGATTTCCGCGGTGATCCTCATACGGCTTAAGGCGGTCAAAATTTATCTTGATCCAAGCAGGGGTTTATACCTGCCCGCCCATGCTAAGAGGCACCTAAGTTCCCGCGAGGGACGCGGACGGGCGAGTACGCGAGTGCTTCTATGTCAGTCTAAATGTATTGTCACCCCTGGGCCCTTGTAATAACCGCCGTCCTAGCCATAACCCTTTCTGTTGGGCTGGCCGAGACGGCCCCAGAAAGTTGAAACCACTGTCAGAGATTCTTGTTGGCTCTTGTTTTTCTTTCGTGCGTCGGATGTTTTATTGGAATTAAGTGTTTTTTCGGCTGATCAGAATTAATTATTCCATCCTTTGTTCCTCTTTCCTCCTTCCTCAGCTGCTTGCGGCTTTCCCTCCTGCCCCTCCGCCCAGGGCCCAGCCAGGCCGCCAGGGGTCTCACCCTCGGAGGTCGCCTGTGCGAACTCCACCGCTGATTTCAGCCGCTTCAGGGCCCCCTCCGTGCCGCCCCCTTCTCTTCTCCTCTTCCTCAGAATCATAACATGGGCCAAACGCAGAGCACCCCTCTCTCCCTCCTTCTCGCCAACTTCAGGGACATAAAAGCTAGAGGGCACAACTTAAGCCTAGACATTCGCAAAAGGAAGTTGATCACCTATTGCCGCTCTGAATGGCCCACCTTTGGGGTCAATTGGCCTACAGAGGGAACCTTCTGCCTCCCTGTGGTCCTTAAAGTAAAATAAAAAATTTTCCTACCAGGGAAAGAAGGTCACTCGGATCAGATTCCCTATATTCTGGTGTGGCAAGATTTAGTAGAAAACCCACCTCCTTGGATGGCCACTTCCTTAATAGCAGAGTCATGCCGAATCCTAGCGGCTAAACCTATCAACCCTCCCAAGCCGCCAACTCCAACTGCACCCCCTGTTCTCCCCGACAACCAAGATTTACTTTCCTTTGACCCTCCCCCTTACCAGGTTCCTCCTCTTATTCCGCAAGCTGCCCCTATCCCTGCTGCGCCGGCAGAGCCTCCCGTAGCCCAGCCCATAGGAGAACCAGAGAATAGGGAGGCTCAACCCGCGCCTATGCCTAGTGGGGGCGAAGTCCAAGGGCCGGCCGGACGTACCCGTAGGCGGGCCCCACATGAGCCAGGACTCCGCCTTCCTGACTCCACCGTAGCTTTACCTTTACGGGAAATAGGGCCTCCCGATGAGACGGGGAGCCCCCGACTTCAATACTGGCCCTTCTCTACCAGTGACCTATATAACTGGAAAACCCAGAATGCCCGATTTTCTGACAACCCTAAAGATTTAATAAGTCTCTTAGACAGCGTTATGTTTACCCACCAACCCACCTGGGATGATTGTCAGCAGCTCCTCCGAATCCTGTTCACCACCGAGGAGCGAGAAAGAATTCAATTGGAAGCAAGAAAGCTGGTTCCTGGAGATGACGGCCAACCCACTGCTAACCTTGATCTCATTAATGCAGCTTTTCCCTTGACCCGACCCCCACAGGATGGCTGGGACTACAACACGGCAGAAGGTAGGGGACGGCTACGCATTTATCGCCAGACTCTAATGGCGGGTCTCCGGGCTGCTGCACGCAAGCCCACTAATTTGGCAAAAGTGTATTCAGTAATACAAGGTAAGACAGAGAGCCCTGCCACTTATTTAGAAAGATTAATGGAAACCTTCAGACAGTATACCCCCATGAACCCCGAGGCCCCCGAAAATCAAGCTGCTGTTGTAATGGCCTTTGTAAATCAGGCAGCCACTGATATTAAAAAGAAACTCCAGAAACTAGAGGGCCTGGAGGGAAAACAGATTCAGGACTTACTCCGCATTGCCCAGCGTGTCTTTAATAATAGAGAGACTCCAGAGGACAGGCAACTTAAAGCCACCGAGAAAATGACCAAAGTCCTGGCCGCTGTTGTCCAAAAGCCCCTGGATAAACAAAAGCCCCTAGATAAGGACCAATGTGCCTATTGCAAAGAAAAAGGCCATTGGGCCCGAGAATGCCCTAGAAAGAAAAAGCCACGTCATGATCAAAAACCGTGGCAGCCAAAAACCACACCCGCCCTCTTCACTCAAGAGGCAGAATAGGGGGGACGGGGTTCGGATCCCCTCCCCGAACCTAGGGTAACCCTACAAGTGGAGGGGAACCCAGTTCAATTTTTAGTTGACACAGGAGCACAACATTCGGTCTTGATCAGGCCCCATGGAAAAATTTCTAAAAAATCTTCCTGGGTCCAAGGGGCTACCGGAATAAAAAAATATCCCTGGACCACCCAGAGGACTGTGGACCTAGGAAATGGAAAGGTCACCCATTCCTTCCTAGTCATCCCCGACAGCCCATGCCCCTTATTAGGAAGAGACTTACTCACTAAAATGGAGGCCCAAATTCATTTTACGCCAGGGGGCCCCCAAGTGACTGGCCCTCACAACCAACCCATTACCACACTCTAAGATTAGAAGATGAATATCGACTCCACCAGGGGCCACCCTCACAAAGTCAAAACATAGAGCCCTGGCTCCAACAGTTTCCAGGGGCATGGGCTGAAACCGGGGGTATGGGGTTGGCTAAACATCGCCCAGCTCTATTCATAGAGCTGAAACCAGGGGCAGATCCAGTTCGGGTCCGACAATACCCGATGTCAATGGAGGCCAGAAATGGCATCACGCCACATATCCGTCGCCTCCTAGACTTAGGCATCTTGCGTCCCTGCCATTCAGCCTGGAACACCCCCCTGCTGCCTGTACGAAAACCTAACAGTGCGGACTATCGTCCTGTACAAGATCTGAGAGAAGTTAACCGCCGAGTCATGGACATACACCCAACAGTACCCAACCCCTATACCCTCCTAAGTGCCCTCAGCCCAGAAAGACAATGGTATACTGTCCTTGATTTAAAAGATGCTTTTTTCAGCCTGCCTCTGGCCCCCAAAAGTCAAGAGCTCTTCGCCTTCGAGTGGTCCGATCCTGAGAGAGGCATAAATGGGCAACTCACCTGGACCCGGCTCCCCCAAGGATTTAAAAACTCACCCACCTTGTTCGATGAGGCACTTCACGAGGATCTGGGTGAGTACCGGAATCAAAACCCCAAAGTGACTCTCTTGCAGTACGTTGACGATCTTTTAATCGCTGCTGAGACTGCCGAAGCTTGCTTGCAAGGCACCAAAAATCTCCTCCGGACACTTGGTGCCCTGGGGTACCGGGCTTCAGCAAAGAAAGCCCAAATTTGCAGATCCGAGGTAACCTACTTGGGGTATCTGTTAAGAGAAGGCCAACGATGGCTCACTGATGCACGGAAGGAAACCGTCTTCCGCATCCCCCGACCCACAACGCGAAGGCAGGTAAGAGAATTCCTGGGATTGGCCGGGTTCTGCCGCTTGTGGATACCTCGGTTCGCCGAGATAGCTAAGCCTCTTTACCTGGTCACCCGAGAACAGGCGCCCTTTGAGTGGACAGAGAAAACTGAGCAGGCTTTCCAGCAAATCAAACTCGCCCTATTGTCGGCGCCAGCCTTAGGGCTCCCCGATGTCTCCAAACCCTTTCATCTCTTCGTAGATGAAAACAAGGGGGTAGCCAAAGCAGTGCTGACGCAACTCCTTGGTCCATGCCCCAGGCCCATTGCCTATCTTTCAAAAAGACTAGACCCAGTAGCGGCTGGCTGGCCCCCTTGCCTCCGTATGATCGCTGCTACAGCTCTAATGGTAAAGGATGCTGATAAGTTAACTATGGGACAAGAGTTACATGTTACAACCCCTCATGCCATCGAGGGAGTCCTCAAACAACCTCCTGACCAATGGATAAGTAACGCCCGACTGGTTCACTACCAGGGACTATTATTAAATCCCCTCAGAATCATTTATGCTCCCCCCCCTCCCCCCGAACACTAAACCCTGCCTCCCTGTTACCAGACCCGGACTTGGATACACCCTTCCATGACTGCGCTGAGATATTGGCACAGGTTCATGGAGTTCGGGAAGATTTACAGGATCACCCGCTACCAGACGCTGAGGTTACCTGGTTCACTGACGGCAGCAGCTTTGTACATCAGGGTCAAAGGTACGCGGGGGCAGCAGTCACAACTGAAACTGAGACTGTTTGGGCAGAGCCTTTGCCAGCTGGCACCTCTGCCCAACGAGCTGAACTTGTGGCCTTAACCAAGGCACTGACTTTAGGAAAAGACAAGAAACTAAACGTGTATACCGATAGCAGATATGCTTTTGCTACGGCCCACATACATGGAGCTATATACAGAGAGAGGGGGCTGTTAACTGCAGAGGGGAAAACTATCAAAAACAAAGAAGAAATATTGGCTCTTTTAAAGGCACTCTGGCTGCCTAAACGACTAGCCATCATACATTGCCCAGGCCACCAAAAACCGGTCACACCGGTGGCCAGAGGAAATAGTTTGGCTGACCAGGTGGCCCGAGAGGCGGCTTTACAGGTGGACTATGCTTTAATGACCACCCTACCAGACCCCGGTTCAGCTAGCTTACCAGAAAATCCCGCCTACACTAAAGAAGACCTAAACTGGATCCAAAAATTACCTTTAACTCAGTGCCTTAACGGATGGTGGAGAGCAGCAGACTGTAGCATAATCCTCCCAGAAGAAATGGGAAATAAAGTCTTATCCAAGATGCACCGAGCCACTCATATGGGCACAAGAAAAATGCAAGACTTAATAAGACATGCTAGGATCACTATTAAAGACTCCAGGACAAAAATTGAGCAGATAGTCACTAGCTGTAAAGCTTGTCAATTAACTAACGCCACCAACCACGGGAAAAACCCTGGCTCCAGAACCCGCGGAACCAGGCCGGGAGCCTATTGGGAAGTAGACTTCACCGAGGTAAAGCCTGGAAAATATGGATATACATATTTGTTAGTGTTTATAGATACCTTTTCAGGATGGACAGAGGCCTTCCCCACCAAGCATGAGACTGCGCAGGTAGTAGCAAAGAAAATGTTAGAAGACATCATACCCAGGTACGGATTTCCTACCCTAATAGGATCAGACAACGGACCAGCATTCATTTCAAAGGTAATACAAGGGATAGCGCAGTTTATTGGGGCTGATTGGAAACTACATTGTGCATATAGACCCCAAAGCTCAGGACAGGTAGAAAGAATGAATAGAACTCTAAAAAAGAGACCTTAACTAAATTGACCATAGAGACTGGCGCTAATTGGGTAGTCTTACTCCCCTACGCTCTGTTCAGGGTGCGGAACTCCCCTTACAAACTGGGATTAACCCCCTTTGAAATCATGTATGGAGTGCCCCCCCCTATAATTCCCAACCTACAGTCTAATGTGTTAACTGAATTTGATGATCATAAACTTCTTATTTCCCTGAGGGAACTCCAGCACACCCACCAGGAAGTTTGGCCCCGATTGAGAGCCATTTATGAAAACGGGCCCCCTCCTGAGCCGCATCACTACCGACCCGGAGATTGGGTATACGTGCGGAGACACAAGCAAGAGACCCTCCAACCACGGTGGAGGGGACCCTACATTGTGATCCTAACCACACCCACTGCTCTCAAAGTCGACGGGATTGCTACCTGGATCCATTACACCCACGCCCGACCAGCTGATCCCTTTGCGGTTCGAGAAGACTTCGTGCCGGAAGCCAACACCGCCTGGACGGTTGACCAGAGTAAGACCCATCCTTTAAAATTGACTCTGCGTCGAAAACCTGACCCCGAAAACCAGCTGAAACCAAAGCCTGGGTGTCCCATACCAAGACTGTTGCAGCAGCTCCGGACCCACAATGATCGGAGGAACACTCACTAGCGTGCTCCTGCTCACCTCCTACGGACTGATAAGTATTATGGGCAACCCCCACATACCCTATACTTTAACTTGGAAGGTTTCTAATTTAGAAACCCAGGAAGTCTATAATACTACCCTGCTCTCCGCTTTACTTGGGCCTCTGGCCATTCTACTTCTCGCTCTCACATTAGGCCTCTGCATCATAAACAAAATTATTAATTTTGTCCAAGACAGGTTCAATGCTGTACAATTAATGGTCTTACGAACTCAGTACCAACCGCTCGAGACATTACAAATAGAAAACTAAAGATCCAAGATTGGTTCTTTAGGCACAAGGAAAAGGGGGGAATGAAAGGAACAGCTTTGAATCCAAATGACAGCCCTGCCTTAGTTTAAAGCTAGGTTCTCTTTTCTGCTTATTATGGATCTTTGATAAGAAATACAATTGCTGAGAAGTCTGTTTTGCTTGCTGTTTGCTATGAGCATTGTGAGACCTTTCCTGATTGTAACCCGCTGTGTAGTAGAATGGGCTGTAAAACTTCCTAAATGTAGTCTGATATGTAATGAAATGAGTGATTGTATACAAACTAACCGGCATTTCTCGCTTCTGTAAACCTGCTTGCTTAGCACATTCCTCACCTACCCCCTTCCCCCTTTCTTCCTCCCGCCACAAGTAAAAACCTCCCCTGTGCTATTTGTCTCTGTCTATAAAAACGCTATACCAACCCTAATCGTGGCCTCTTGCGTCACCGGCGACGAGTGCGCAGAGGACCAGGTTCGAACCTGCAGTAAACGACCCTTGCCGCTTGGCTTTGACTTACGACTCTGGTGGTCTTTTGTGGGAGGTTTTGGAACTTCAGGCATTACAGAGAAAGTTGTTTTTTGAACAAATGACTGTACAACAATTGGATATCCATAAGGCAAAAAAAAGCTGTGACTTATACTTTACACTATGTTTATATCTATATCTATACTAATCTATCAATATAGATATAGATAGATATAGAAAATCTTACTAATTTGTGCTACTGGTAATATGACATCAGTGAAAAGTTCCTATTGTTTAAATCACCTAATTCAATGATTTTATTTCTTAAAACCAGGTTACGGGATTTTTTTCTTTCCTTTTTGGACAAGATACGAAGTGTTTTATGCCATGAATAACCCTGCCTTCACAAAATATATTTTCAATGAACTAAAAAGTAAAAAGACCAACTCCTTTACCAAGTCATTTCTTGTGGCACATTACTTTGGCAATGGTAATTAACAGTTAAATCCCCTATTGAGGCCCTTATCACTTGATTTTCCATCCCTTATGGATCCACCCCCTGCCTTTACACATGGAATTATCCACAGATTGACATTTTGAATAAAGATGTAAAATATGTAAAAGCATTAATAACGTTAAACAAATAAAAGTGAAACTAGGCAGAAGAAAGGTTTCAATTGCTTCCCTATCTGTTTGTAATAAATCTCACAAGTTCTATTTTGTCCGAATTAAGACATCATGGGTAAAATTCTCAATTCCACTCCAAGCACAGTTTCTTAAGTCCAACCGCTTCCCTTCTCTGGCTCTAACACTCCTGAATTACAACACTTACTGTCAGATGCCAAATATCCAGAGACATTCCCTACTTCCTTGCGCTTACAGAATTATTTATAATACCCAATCCCAGGAAACCCATGAAATTTAGCTAACCCCACTCTGCTTGCCATATATAAGCTGCTTTCTACAGTTCCAGCTTGAAGTTACCCTTTTCCTGGGTTCAATGCCCTGTGTGGCCCTGTGTGGCCCTGTGTGGCCCTGTGTGGCAACCTGTTTTCTTTTGGAGCTTTAAATAATAAAAAGTTCTTTCATCTCTAGGTATCATTGTGTTGTGCCCTGCCATCATCGGAGCCTAACAAATACTGAAACATGTTGGAATATTGTTATTATTATAAAAATAATTTAAAATAAAATCTGTAGAAAAGAAAACAAGAATTAAACTTGCTTTTAAAGACTAAAATGAAACAGACATCTTTAAAATTGATCCCTGGTTATAGATAAGTTCTCCATAATCTGGTCCCTGGCACAACTCTGCTAAGTCAAATGTTGGGGTAAAAAAAAACTCTTGACAATTTATTCTGCAATTTCAAGCGGCTCTCCAAGGAAAAGGTTGTAGAAGCTGACAAGGCTGCCACAGCATGGATTTTTCCACTCTTGCTCTGTGGGGGCTAATGAGCCCTAGCAGTAAAGGCGTATTTGCACACATTAGCCTCCTGGGCTTTGTCTTCCCAACAACAGTGATCCACAATACTCTTACCCCAGGTGATAACACACTCTTCAGTCCTTCTTCCTCCAGGAAGCCTGGGCTTCAGGTATGGGCACACACACACCATGGCTTCCTCATTCCCACCATCTTAGAAGACTCCAACAGAGCTCTAAGCTTCACAGTCCTCACCAGTTTCTCAATTCTTCTACAGAAGAAAGCCAGTTTTGGAGTAGACAGATAAGGGGCTCCTTTTTTGGCAAGAAATTGCCCCTATTTTGACCTTCGGTGAGGAAAAGGATGGGGAAGCTAAGGCGGCCTTTCCCTCCAAACTTGTGGTGTTACAGCAAATACTTGGCACCCAGGAAGAGACAAGCCACACACACTCAGGGAATCAGAAAAGACTGTTTATTGTGCACCGGTGCTGGCCCAGCAGAGTCACCTCCAAAGGCTGGGCCCCAAACCGTGACATCGGCCTCCTTTTATGGCTGGGATGGTAAGGGGTTGAGAGACAAAAGATAAAGGGGAGGGGGCCCTTATCAATGGTGCTACATGGGTAGTTAGTGGAGGCAGGAGGCAAACAAGATTACAGAAGCCAAAAGTATGCAAGGGGATTATCCAGCCTCAGGCATTTGGCTGGCCCCTTTTATCTTGTTTTTACTAGCTTTTCTTCTCAGTGGGGGACATAGACTTAGGTTTTATGCTCTTGCCTTCCCTCACCTGAGGGCCCCTGGTCCAAGCTGACTCACCAGACTCCTCCTCTGTGTCTCCATGGGCAAAGCCTTCCAGCTCTAGGCCACCATGGAGGCTCCTTGACAGAGGACTCCAATATTCTGCTGTTGGTCTTTAGCTCTCCCTTGGCATACAGTTAAGCTCTCATCTGCAAGGTGTCACCAATGACACCTACAAATACATTCTCCTGATCATTTCACTTGGAAGGCAATGCAGCCACAGTTGCTTCTCCGAGTTTCTCTATGTCAGTTCTCCTTTTGCAATAGTATTAGATAACTATGCATCCCATGCTGGCATATTCAACAACAAAACTGAACAGATCTAAAAGGGGTGAAGCCAAGATCATTGGCTTAGTGTAAACACTGGGTAACCAACAGCAGCAGCACAGCACACATCATATGGGAGTGGGGTGGAAGGAGGGTGGAAGAGAAAATAGTCCAAAGAATCAGAAAGGAGCAACACAGGCGAGCAAGAACAGAGGTTGGACAATAGAACCTAAACAAAACAAAATTACTATAGGTCTATAACTATATGCCATGCAACATGGAGAAAATCTTTGGTTGCTAGTAAAATGCTCTCACTGGGACTTTGGTGAATTATTTCAATATTGTATAAAGCCAGCTGCTTTTGGATAAAAAGGTGTATGGTAAAACCAGATCACCAATTCCATGTGGTCTATAAAACAATTTTCTTGCTTGGAACTAATACGAGCAAGATACTGATACTATTACATTGTATAAAACATTCAGTAAGATCACAGATGATGGTGTGTTGAGGAGGATGACAGGCAGTGAAAGAAAAACCAAGTACAGAATAAATATTTGTACCAGACAGGATATATTCCAATCTCTATGATGATGTAAGGAGTCCAATATACTCAGCTGACTGACCTACTCTATAGAATTTAGAAGTTCCTTTAAAGACACTCATACTGATAACATTCTCCTGATCTAAATTTATATTTTCCCTCCTTGGTAGACTCTTCAGAATCCTTTCCCAAGTATATTACCCGAAGGATGAGATACAAATAAGTGAGTAACTCTAGTTCTTTTTTTCATATAACACTCTACTACAGGATATAACCTCATAACCATACTTCCTCGGAGTGGGATCCACTATAGTTTTATGTTTGGAAAAAGTAGGAAATATCAGGACATGGGGAGAACTAAGATTTCCTTGCAAGGTGACCCATCAGCATCCTCAAGCAAGGCAAAAATAACCTCATCACACAAGGGAAGAGGGACTGTTCAGTCTGCCAAGGAAGGTTCATTTGGGTTTGGGGTTGGAAGGGCTTCAATCATCTAAGGCCTCCAATAATACAGCCCTGATAATGAAATGAGACATTGACTCACAAACCTGGTTTAAATAAGAACTTCAACAAAGTCATAGGTTGTTTTTGCTTTGTTTTGTTTTGTTTTGTTTTGTTTTGTTTTGTTTTACCTCCAAGCAGGTAAATGTGAGAGTCAATGTTCCTCTTAAGATTGAAGGAGAGGGGCACCTGGGTGGCTCAGTCAGTTAGGCGTCCAACTTCGGGGCTCAGGTCATGATCTCACATTGTGTGGGTTCAAGCCCCACATAAGGCTCTGTGCTGACAGTGCAGAGCCTGGAGCCTGCTTTGGATTCTGGGTCTCCCTCTCTCTCTGCCCCTCCCATGCTCACACTCTGTCTCTCTCTCTCGCTCTCTCGCTCTCTCCCTCTCAAAAAATAAACATTAAAGGGGCGCCTGGGTGGCTCAGTTGGTTAAGCGGCTGACTTCGGCTCAGGTCACGATCTCACAGTTCATGAGTTCGAGCCCCGCGTCAGGCTCTGTGCTGACAGCTCAGAGCCTGGAGCCTGTTTCAGATTCTGTGTCTCCCTCTCTCTGACCCTCCCCCGTTCATGCTCTGTCTCTCTCTGTCTCAAAAACAAATAAACGTGAAACAAAAATTTTTTTTTTTTTCAACGTTTTTTTTTTTTTTTTTTTTTTTTAATTTTTGGGACAGAGAGAGACAAAGCATGAACGGGGCAGGGGCAGAGAGAGAGGGAGACACAGAATCGGAAACAGGCTCCAGGCTCCGAGCCATCAGCCCAGAGCCTGACGCGGGGCTCGAACTCACGGACCGCGAGATCGTGACCTGGCTGAAGTCGGACGCTTAACCGACTGCGCCACCCAGGCGCCCCGAAACAAAAATTTTTTTAAAAAATAAATAAACATTAGAAACAAATCTTAAAAAAAGATTGGGGAAAACTCAAAAGCATGCACCTTAAAGAAAAGAGCTATTTATTTAAACGGTACTGACAGGGGAAGAAATATTATGAAGGACAGCCAATCACAATTACAGATCTTTTTTGAGTAGAAGGTAAATTTCTCTTGTCCTGACCACCATCTCTGAAGTCCAGGTGTCTTTCAGAATCCTTCATTTGAAATTGCCAGTACAGGGCTGCCTGGGAGGCTCAGTTGGTTAAGCATCTGACTTCGGCTCAGGTCATGATCTTGCAGTTCAAGCCCCATGTTGGGCTCTGTGCTGACAGCTCAGAGCCTGGAGCATGCTTTGGATTCTGTGTCTCCCTCTCTCTCTGGCCCTCCCCTGCTCTCTCTCTCTCTCTCTCTCTCTCTCTCTCTTTCTCTCTCTCTCTCTCTGTCTCTCAAAAATAAATAAACATTAAAAAGTTTAAAATTCCCAGTACATGGACAATTTATGAATCACACTAGTTTCTGTTTTTCTGCAGCTATTTTCTACCCTCACCATAATGAGATTTCTCCTACTAAGAGTTAGGAAGTTTTCAAAGCCAAGTATTGAGACAGAATTGGTTATCAACACAAAAAACAGCCAATCTTGAGAAGGTTTAAAGTTATGTGATGGAAAGGAAAATAGTAGAATAGGATTATAAGCAAATGTAATATTTGCAATGAAACTTTGTCTACAGCCATATGCCAATTCACTGTTTACCTTAACATCGACATAAAAGAAATCTGGTGAGGCTGTGAATGCAACTCATCATTGTAAGTAAGAAACCTACAGGGCCAAACTTGCAACCTGTTGTTCAACTACCTCAACCCTCTAGCTGAAATACGGATCTTGAGCTGATAGCTTAAAGATTTACAATGGTTATTTTTCATTAAACTGTTTATACTTCAGTCCTTCAAATTTTCAGACCCTTCCTACTACTGTTCTCCGGCAGCAACAACTTAGTCCCTCTTTCCCTGCCTTGAAATAGAAACTTTCTGTCATGAGTCAGGTATATTAGATGATTATTTGTATTTGTTTTTATTTTTATTTCCTAATATTTATTTATTTTTGAAGAAGAGAGAGAGATAGAGTGTGAGCAGGGGAGGGGCAGAGAGAGAGATGGAGACCCACAATCCAAAAGCAGGCTCCAGGCTCTGAGCTGTCAGCACAGAGCCTCATGCAGGGCTCGAACCCATGTACCGTGAGATCATGACCTGAGCTGAAGTCAGACACTTAGCCAACTGAGCTACCCAGGTGCCCCGAGATGATTATTTAATGAACTATGTAAACACTGCCGCCTCCCCCCCCCCCCCCCCCCGTCCTGCCGGGGCTGAAAAATTATCATCCCTAAATACTAACTGGATTGTTGGATTGTTATTGCTTTCAATCCCAATTAGGCCAGATAATCAAGCCCAGATTTCCCACCACACACCACCATGTCTGTAAATGACAGGTACCTACTTTTCACACATTGTACTAAAGTCTCAAACAGTTTAGGCCCTTGGTTGCAGCCAAGGTTAGCTTTGCAAAAAACAAATTTATCAGAGGAAAAATTGAGTAGTTCACAGAATCCACAGAAAATTTAGAGAACCAGAGTCAGAAAATGGGTAGGAACCAAGGGAAGTCAGTCAGTCAGAACTCCATCTGGAATCACACCACAGAGACAGTCTTGGGTGGGTGCTGGTACTCAACACTGAACAACATAAATGGCATTGTCACTGGATTCCTAAAGAAGCACATGATAGCATGATAAAGGGAAAAGGAAAAAAGACAATGGATCAAGGCAGCATCAGATAAGTGCAGAAGCACACCCATGAACACACATTGCTGCTGTAGAAAAAGACAATAGAAAATTGGGCATTGACAGAGATAATGATCAAAACCCCTTACCACTCATCAGATTTTCTTCTTATAACCTCAGGATTCCACGAGTTTGCTTAGGGTCAAGCAGCTAATGTAAAGCTGAACCAAAGTAAACTACACTGACAATTTCCAGCATTGTATAGAAAGCTACTGACGACAATGAACTTACTCTGAGCAGGTCCCAACCCATCTTCTTCATGTATTTTGAAGAGATGGCCTCCGGGCATTGGTCTAATACCTTCTAAACTAGTGACCTTCAAACTTTTCTATTGCAATGCATGAAAAATATGCATTTTTAAATATAATTCAGTAGGCACTAAAATGTATGTGTGTGGGGCACCTGGAAGACTCAGTCGGTCAAGCATCTGACTTCGGCTCAGGTCATGATCTCACCATTCCTGAGTTTGGGTCCCGCGTCAGGCTCTGTGCTGACAACCCAGAGCCTGGAGCCTGTTTCAGATTCTGTGTCTCCCTCCTTCTCTCTCTCTCTCTCTGCCCCTCCCCTGCTTGCTCTCTGTCGCTCTCAATCTGAAAAATAAATATATAAAAAATACATACATACATCATACATACATACATACATAAAGTGTGTGTGTGTGTGTGTGTGTGTGTGTGTGTGTGTGTGTGTGGTCTATGGGTACATTCTATATGCAGGACACTGATATTTTCTGTTTTATTTTATCACATTTCTTTAAAATGCTGCTTGTGGCTGGCCCACAACATTAATCTCATGACCCACTATGGATTACAAACCACCATATGGAAACCATTAGTCTTTTTACAGAAAATTCCCAATGACTACTACATGCTGTTATAGAAGTACGTGCAAATACATGTGAGAACCCCCATTTTGTCCTCATCCTTGGGAATTCAGTGTTTTCAGACACAAAGGACATCTTTGATATGAGCCACGGGGCTACAAAAATGTGTAGTTGCTGATGAAATATAAGTTCCACTAGCAAAGTTTCCCATTAAATTTCAGAAATGGGGTTTAAGGAGTGCACGCCTCATGTTGAGCACTGGGTGATGTGTGAAATTGTTGAATCACGATATTGTACACCTGAAACTAATATAACACTGTATATTAACTAATTGGAATTAAAATGAAAAATTCAGATAACATCGTCTGTTTTGTATACTGCAACTGTCGTTTGGTACAGATGGGAGGCAACTCACAAGAAAAGAGTACATATGATTTCTTGGATGGTTGGTATCCTGTGCAGAGCTGTGCTTGGGCTAGGGTACAGCTGAATGCCATACTTTGTGGGGTTTAGCCAAGGGGCCCCATTTCCCTACTGTGTTCCCATTTCATGAGGGAAGTGTGAGGTTTGCATTACACATGGTGGAGAATAAATACTGTGACATTAAGCATCACGCAGGTTAAGCTTAGATGTCAGCACTTCAGGGGCCTCTGGGAAATGCCACTCCCAGAGTCTGTGAACATTGAGCTTCAGTCCTGTAGGGATTTAAGCTTGTTCTCAGATTCTCTTGGTTGGATGAAAGGAAGCCTCCGGTCTTATGGGAAGTTGCCGCCCTTCTCTAGAAAGAGGGGCTGCTGTCAGTTCCAGCTGTGGCTCCTTGTTCAGCAGCCACAGACAGTTCCTGAGTCACCTAAGAGGACATTTTTCTTCTCTCTACAATGTCTTTTATACTTTCTGCTGTGTCCAGTATTTCACAAAAGCTACCTTACAACTTACCTCCATCCAAGTCCAAATATGGGCTTATAAATCCATTCAGTTGACCACGGCTTAAATTCCACAGGAGCAAACAGGAAGTTAAATATTGGCATCAGGTTGGAGCCTACGCCTTGAAGTTGGAGGGGAGCAATTTAGAAATCAACAAAACTCAGGTTCTCATGACCCATAGCCACCCAGGCATTGGATGACATTAATTTTGTCGTCTGCTAATTAGGCGTTAGAATGAGAAGTCACTGTCTCTCACTCTTTTTAAATCACTTCCTGAGGCCGCTGCAATAGGAATAAGGATTAGGAGAGTAAGAAAGTAAAATTTGGTAATGATAGTGCCTGCTGAGAAAAAAAATTACACATATATGCATATATATTAAAGAATGGGGATTATGACTGCTCTCACTTAAAAAAGAACCACAACTGTTTTAAACTGCTTCACACACATGCGCGCGGGCATGCAAACACACACACACACACACACACACACACACACACACACACACATACACACCCCTTTCCCAATTCAAGGTATTTCTTTAAGTTAAGCCCAGTTGGATGGAATATATGAGTCACCTTAAAAATACATTCTAATTTAGTTACAAAAAGCTATTTGCTGGTCAATGTCCTCTTCCTCTCCTTCCTTTCCATAGACTACCTGAAACATTCAACTGACATGTTATATGGAAGCAAATAAGAAAGGAAATCATGCACACAACCTACTATGTATATAACGAGAGTTTATTATTCTATGGGCTTTATCAACATAACTTTGCTATCAAAATCATCTCTTGCCTAGGAAGACAAAAGTTGAAAATAACATTACTGTCCCTTCCAGGAACTAACTGAAAGATCCATCAACTCTTCAGTAAAAAGTGCCAAATGACATTTTTCAACCATAAGGAATTTGAAACTTTCGACTTAATATTCTTGCCTTGCTGTGTCCACCAAACCTACACCATTTTAGCCCTATTTTTACTCAGTCTTCATCACAACCTCCCCCAACGTTGAAAGAATTGTTCTACTCCGACTTCACAATTTGAATACATATCTCTCCTGTCCGGCCACCTCAAAGACTCTGCTAAGACCCTGTCCAGGTAGTGTTTTCCCTGACAGAGTTATCCAGTAAAGTCAGCTTTATTATCAAGTTGTTTGATTTTTGGAAAGCACAGTACATGACAAGCATAGTCACCATTACTGAACGTAACGAACCAGTGGACTGAGCTTAAACCCCAGGACCAATATGGATAGAAACTTCTGAAATGTGCACTGATTGAAGGACCACAGGTACTTAGAGAAATCAGTTACCAAACCACAGGTTTAAATGTGCAGTAACACAAGCAAAAAAGGTAAAGAAAACAGTTGTTAATGTATTTATTATACAGAGGAGAGCAAATTCACTCAAGTATGACAGCAAACCCAGAAGCATGGAAGGGAATGATTGATCAAAGCATGTATAAAAAATAGTATTAAAGTACTTAGTATCTATTTTTGTTACAGATATCTTTCTGAGAAACATTCAGCACTAACGGTGACTTGTAACTGTCTGTCCCCAAAGTATCTGGTTGCAAAAGAGAGCTCGGGCAGGAGGAAAAAGGCCACTCTTCAAGCACCATGTCGGGAACTCTGCGGACACTGCCTTCCCACGCCTTGGCTGCAGGCGTGGGAAGAAGTCCACGAACATTGCATACACCCACGTCAGTACGCATACACCCAGTCAGTACGCACATATCCACGTCAGTACGCACACACGTTGCACCAGGCCTTTCCTGCGCATGCCCATTGTTAAGAAAGACCGTTGCTGAGCACGCGCCCTGCTGCCCACGCGTCCTGTGAGCAGAGCTGAGGAAGAAGCGGTGGTGTGGGCGGTGTCGTGATCTTTCTGGCTGCCTGCCCTCAACCGGTAGGTCCACAAATCAGTCCTTCCAGGACTTTAAGTGTGAGTGACTGTGAGGAGAGTGCCAGTGGGCCTCGGGCGGGTCGGGACGGTAGATCTGTGGCCTCGGAGGAGGAAGTTGCTAGGAGTTAGCGTTCTTCTCCTCACAGGCGTCGCGGCCGCCATGGCCCTCGTCCTCGTGGCGGTGGCACGGGGACAAGTGAGGACAGCTGGCGGCCGAGGACGGGGGAGGTGAAGACAGGGTGGGTCTTGGGGGCGTTCTTTGAGGTATCTGAGTCCTGCAAGCACCTGGAACTGCCGGCGGAGCACTGAAGCCAGAGTCCTCAGTGGGACCCTGGGTGGGAGGCGGGCCAGGCGGTACAGAACAGGTCTGGAACGGGTGCCTGTGGGCGGGGGTGGGGAGCGGTCAGTAGGTTAAGTGGCTGACGCTGGATCTCAGGTCAGGTCTAGATCTCAGGGTGGTGAGTTCGAGCCCCACCTGGGCTCCAGGATGGCCGTGAAGTCTACTTAAAACAAAAAACAAAAAACGGTGTGTGGGGCTGGAAACGGGGAACGGTGTGGGGTTGGAGCTGCGTCCCGGAGATTTGTATCGCACTGTGCAGGGTGTCAAGGGAGGAGCCGGCTCACTGGTCAGTATCGAAACTAGACACCTTGAGCCCTGGTGGTGGGAAGACAGCCATAGGCAGTACGCAAACGATTAAGACTTCTCTGTGTTCCAAGGAAACCTTATTTAAGAGGCAAAATGGGCCCAGTAACTGGGAATGTGGAAACAGTAGCGACTCAGGTTTAAATATCCAGCATTGTTTTCTCACATGCCTTTATGATGGGGAATCTAGCTGTGAAACTAAGCCTCGCGTTTTCTCCTGTCCTTAAGGTGATTTGACTGCCAGTTTGGCCGATGTGAATGATCTTGCAGCCCGTTTATTTGGTGTGACCACAGCATGTACACTATCCTTACGCAAGGTTGATTTTGAAAGTATTTTCAAAGTAAAAAAAAATTAAAATGTTACGCCTTGGAGGTGGTGTACCTAGCCTTTAGAATACATTTTCCAAATACTGATATTCTACTTTCAGGGTGAAAAATGAGTGGGCGTGTGAGAACAAGGTCTAAATCTAAACAAAGAAAGGATGATGGCAAGGCTAACCAGCCAGCTGCACCTGTGGCTGTGAGTACTTCAGCAATTGATGTTCTATACCATCAGTTTATTTCTCTGAAAATTTTGTTGACCTACCAACGTACAGATACAGTGATAAAAGTTTCTTTGCTGGGAAGGGGCAGGAAACATTGAACCAGAAGGATTCCATACTTGTGTTCCCTGGGTAAATATACCCTATGACTCCTTTGTCATGCTTACTAACAACAAGTTGTACGTATCCATCCCAGCATAGTTTAAAATAGCCTCCAGAGTGCTTGTGGGTACCTCTTCCGGGTAGCCACTCTGTGGGAAGAGTAACTCTTTTTTAATTTAAATTTTACTTAGCGTACAGTGCAATATTGGCTTCAGGAGTAGACTTCAGTGATTCATCACTTACGTACAACACCCAGCGCTCATCACAAGTGCCCTCCTTATCACCTGTCACCCATCTGTGCCATCCTCCACCCCCACCTACCTCCATCAAGCCTCACTTTGTTCTCTATCCTTAAGAGTCTCTTGTGATTTGTTTCCCCCTCTCCTTTATTGTTACTTCCCTCCCCATATGTTCCTCTGTTTTATTATTAAATTCCACATATGAGTGAAATCATAGGGTACTTGTTTTTCTCTGATTGACTTCTTTCACTTAGCATAATACATTCTAGCCCCATCCACATTGTTGCAAATGGCAAGATTTTAATACCTTTTGATGACTAATATTCCATTATATGTATGTGTATATAAATGGCCATATAACTTTTAGGAATACAATATAGAATTATATTTTATAAGTGTTTTTATACTTATTTATTATTTGATATAAAATGCGTAACATAGGTTTATATTATTGGCATGCATTAATGCAACTTTTTGTTCACACACACACGCACACCCTAGGCCCAGCAGCCCAGTGATGAGCAGCCTCAACAAAGGGAGGCACCCACTGAGTGTCAGGATATTATGCCGGAGCGAGAGAAAGCAGTTGAAGAAGCACCTCTGGATGAAGGTGAAGGGAAAGGGAAAAAGAATGCTTATGGGGGCACAGGGTATATTTTTGCATCACGCATTATGACGTAACAGGACAAAACAAAACCTTAGAAGAGAATCTCAGCCATTTCCTGAAAATTGTTTCAAAATGTGAATAGAGTATAGTTTACAGCTGTATTCACTCTAACGAATTTCCCCTTTTTCTTCAAGATTTAATCTGCTTGAACATGCAGTCTGTTCTAAATCAGAGGAAACTGTTTACTACAAAAGTATACATTTTTTCACTAGTTGAATGTGTTCTTCTTAGAACATTTTTGCGTGGCCTTTTCCTTCCCTGCATCAAAAGTGTAAGCTGGTTTTAACAGTGTGTGCAGAGTGCCGAGTCAGCATATCTTATAACACCAGGAATAAAGAAGATTTGCATAGGGATGGTAGCCTCATTTTATAAATAAGAAAACTAAGGTTCAGGGATTGTGGCTTGCCAAAGACTGCTTGACACATGGAGACATAACTCAGATTTCATTACACGGTTTTTGTACTTCCTACCATCTGTGTTGTTATACCAAAATGTGAGTGCTTTTGTATAAAATGCATTAAGACTCAAATGTGTCTGTACTGTAAAATAGCATAGTACAGGCACAGGAATAAATGAAGTTCAGTGGAGCAAGAGATAGACTCCAGAAAAAGGCTCGAGGAATGACAGCCACCATTTCCTTTGCTTAATCATTTGATATGGTACATTTGGGAAACGCTGTATAATTTGGGAGACTGGCATATAGGTAAACTATATTAGTGTGATTTTTAAGTGGCTTTAGGAGGTGTTTAACAACTTATGATTAGGAAAATCAAAAGTATCTTAAAAGGATCATGAAACGGAAATTACCAGCTTCCAAAGAAAGTATTTTCATCAAATACTTGTATGGAATTATTGACATCATTCAGGCCATGGATTATTTCAGGAATTCCACGTTGCTACAAAAGGCCATATTACATTCTTTCTCATTGCCACGTAGTATTCCATTGTGTATATAAACCACAATTTCTTTATCCATTCATCAGTTGATGGACATTTAGGCTCTTTCCACAATTTGGCTATTGTTGAGAGTGCTGCTATAAACATTGGGGTACAAGTGCCCCTATGCATCAGTACTCCTGTATCCCTTGGATAAATTCCTGGCAGTGCTATTGCTGGGTCATAGGGTAGGTCTATTTTTAATTTTCTGAGGAACCTCCACACTGCTTTCCAGAGCGGCTGCACCAGTTTGCATTCCCACCAACAGTGCAAGAGGGTTCCCGTTTCTCCACATCCTCTCCAGCATCTATAGTCTCCTGATTTGTTCATTTTGGCCACTCTGACTGGCGTGAGGTGGTATCTGAGTGTGGTTTTGATTTGTATTTCCCTGATGAGGAGCGACGTTGAACATCTTTTCATGTGCCTGTTGGCCATCCGGATGTCTTCTTTAGAGAAGTGTCTATTCATGTTTTCTGCCCATTTCTTCACTGGGTTCTTTGTTTTTCGGGTGTGGAGTTTGATGAGCTCTTTATAAATTTTGGATACTAGCCCTTTGTCCGATGTGTCATTTGCAAATATCTTTTCCCATTCCGTTGGTTGCCTTTTAGTTTTGTTGGTTGTTTCCTTTGCTGTGCAGAAGCTTTTTATCTTCATAAGGTCCCAGTAATTCACTTTTGCTTTTAATTCCCTTGCCTTTGGGGATGTGCCGAGTAAGAGATTGCTACGGCTGAGGTCAGAGAGGTCTTTTCCTGCTTTCTCCTCTAAGGTTTTGATGGTTTCCTGTCTCACATTCAGGTCCTTTATCCATTTTGAGTTTATTTTTGTGAATGGTGTGAGAAAGTGGTCTAGTTTCAACCGTCTGCATGTTGCTGTCCAGTTCTCCCAGCACCATTTGTTAAAGAGACTGTCTTTTTTCCATTGGATGTTCTTTCCTGCTTTGTCAAAGACCAGTTGGCCATACGTTTGTGGGTCTAGTTCTGGGGTTTCTATTCTATTCCATTGGTCTATGTGTCTGTTTTTATGCCAATCCCATGCTGTCTTGATGATGACAGCTTTGTAGTAGAGGCTAAAGTCTGGGATTGTGATGCCTCCTGCTTTGGTCTTCTTCTTCAAAATTACTTTGGCTATTCGGGGCCTTTTGTGGTTCCATATGAATTTAGAATTGCTTGTTCTAGCTTCGAGAAGAATGCTGGTGCAATTTTGATTGGGATTGCATTGAATGTGTAGATAGCTTTGGGTAGTATTGACATTTTGACAATATTTATTCTTCCAATCCATGAGCAGGGAATGTCTTTCCATTTCTTTATATCTTCTTCGATTACCTTCATAAGCTTTCTATAGTTTTCAGCATACAGATCTTTTACATCTTTGGTTAGATTTATTCCTAGGTATTTTATGCTTCTTGGTGCAATTGTGAATGGGATCAGTTTCTTTATTTGTCTTTCTGTTGCTTCATTGTTAGTGTATAAGAATGCAACTGATTTCTGTACATTGATTTTGTATCCTGCAACTTTGCTGAATTCATGTATCAGTTCTAGCAGACTTTTGGTGGAGTCTATCGGATTTTCCATGTATAATATCACGTCATCTGCAAAAAGCGAAAGCTTGACTTCATCTTTGCCAATTTGGATGCCTTTGATTTCCTTTTGTTGTCTGATTGCTGATGCTAGAACTTCCAGCACTATGTTAAACAACAGCGGTGAGAGTGGGCATCCCTGTCGTGTTCCTGATCTCAGGGAAAAAGCTCTCAGTTTTTCCCCGTTGAGGATGTTAGCTGTGGGCTTTTCATAAATGGCTTTTATGATCTTTAAATATGTTCCTTCTATCCCGACTTTCTCCAGGGTTTTTATTAAGAAAGGGTGCTGGATTTTGTCAAAGGCCTTTTCTGCATCGATTGACAGGATCATATGGTTCTTCTCTTTTTTTTTGTTAATGTGATGTATCACGTTGATCGATTTGCGGATGTTGAACCAGCCCTGCATCCCAGGAATGAATCCCACTTGATCATGGTGAATAATTCTTTTTATATGCTGTTGAATTCGATTTGCTAGTATCTTATTGAGAATTTTTGCATCCATATTCATCAGAGATATTGGCCTGTAGTTCTCTTTTTTTACTGGGTCTCTGTCTGGTTTAGGAATCAAAGTAATACTGGCTTCATAGAATGAGTCTGGAAGTTTTCCTTCCCTTTCTATTTCTTGGAATAGCTTGAGAAGGATAGGTATTATCTCTGCTTTAAACGTCTGGTAGAACTCCCCTGGGAAGCCATCTGGTCCTGGACTCTTATTTGTTGGGAGATTTTTGATAACCGATTCAATTTCTTCGCTGGTTATGGGTCTGTTCAAGCTTTCTCTTTCCTCCTGATTGAGTTTTGGAAGAGTGTGGGTGTTTAGGAATTTGTCCATTTCTTCCAGGTTGTCCAATTTGTTGGCATATAATTTTTCATAGTATTCCCTGATAATTGTTTGTATCTCTGAGGGATTGGTTGTAATAATCCCATTTTCATTCATGATTTTATCTATTTGGGTCATCTCCCTTTTCTTTTTGAGAAGCCTGGCTAGAGATTTGTCAATTTTGTTTATTTTTTCTAAAAACAAACTCTTGGTTTCGTTGATCTGCTCTACAGTGTTTTTAGATTCTATATTGTTTATTTCTGCTCTGATCTTTATTATTTCTCTTCTTCTGCTGGGTTTAGGCTGCCTTTGCTGTTCTGCTTCTATTTCCTTTAGGTGTGCTGTTAGATTTTGTATTTGGGATTTTTCTTGTTTCTTGAGATAGGCCTGGATTGCGATGTATTTTCCTCTCAGGACTGCCTTTGCTGCGTCCCAAAGCGTTTGGATTGTTGTATTTTCATTTTCGTTTGTTTCCATATATTTTTTAATTTCTTCTCTAATTGCCTGGTTGACCCACTCATTCGTTAGTAGGGTGTTCTTTAACCTCCATGCTTTTGGAGGTTTTCCAGACTTTTTCCTGTGGTTGATTTCAAGCTTCATAGCATTGTGGTCTGAAAGTATGCATGGTATAATTTCAATTCTTGTAAACTTATGAAGGGCTGTTTTGTGACACAGTATATGATCTATCTTGGAGAATGTTCCATGTGCACTCGAGAAGAAAGTATATTCTGTTGCTTTGGGATGCAGAGTTCTAAATAGATCTGTCAAGTCCATCTGATCCAATGTATCATTCAGGGCCCTTGTTTCTTTACTGACTGTGTGTCTAGATGATCTATCCATTTCTGTAAGTGGGGTGTTAAAGTCCCCTGCAATGACCACATTCTTATCAATAAGGTTGCTTATGTTTATGAGTAATTGTTTTATATATCTGGGGGCTCCGGTATTTGGCACATAGACATTTATAATTGTTACCTCTTCCTGATGGATAGACCCTGTAATTATTATATAATGCCCTTCTTCATCTCTTGTTACAGCCTTTAATTGAAAGTCTAGTTTGTCTGATATAAGTACGGCTACTCCAGCTTTCTTTTGGCTTCCAGTAGCATGATAAATAGTTCTCCATCCCCTCACTCTCAATCTAAAGGTGTCCTCAGATCTAAAATGGGTCTCTTGTAGACAGCAAATAGATGGGTCTTGTTTTTTTATCCATTCTGATACCCTTTGTCTTTTGGTTGGCACATTTAATCCATTTACATTCAGTGTTATTATAGAAAGATACGAGTTTAGAGTCATTGTGATGTCTGTATGTTTTATGCTTGTAGTGATGTCTCTGGTACTTTGTCTCACAGGATCCCCCTTAGGATCTCTTGTAGGGCTGGTTTCGTGGTGACAAATTCCTTCAGTTTTTGTTTGTTTGGGAAGACCTTTATCTCTCCTTCTATTCTAAATGACAGACTTGCTGGATAAAGGATTCTCGGCTGCATATTTTTTCTGTTTAGCACACTGAAGATATCGTGCCAAAGCTTTCTGGCCTGCCAAGTTTCAAAAGAGAGATCAGTCACGAGTCTTATAGGTCTCCCTTTATATGTGAGGGCACGTTTATCCCTTGCTGCTTTCAGAATTTTCTCTTTATCCTTGTATTTTGCCAGTTTCACTATGATATGTCGTGCAGAAGATCGATTCAAGTTACGTCTGAAGGGAGTTCTCTGTGCCTCTTGGATTTCAATGCCTTTTTCCTTCCCCAGTTCAGGGAAGTTCTCAGCTATAATTTCTTCAAGTACCCCTTCAGCACCTTTCCCTCTCTCTTCCTCCTCTGGGATACCAATTATGCGTATATTATTTCTTTTTAGTGTATCACTTAGTTCTCTAATTTTCCCCTCATACTCCTGGATTTTTTTTATCTCTCTTTCTTTCAGCTTCCTCTTTCTCCATAACTTTATCTTCTAGGTCACCTATTCTCTCCTCTGCCTCTTCAATCCGAGCCGTCGTGGTTTCCATTTTGTTTTGCATTTCGTTTAAAGCGTTTTTCAGCTCCTCGTGACTGTTCCTTAGTCCCTTGATCTCTGAGGCAAGAGATTCTCTGCTGTCCTGTATACTGTTTTCAAGCCCAGCGATTAATTTTATGACTATTATTCTAAATTCACTTTCTGTTATATTATTTAAATCCTTTTTGATCAGTTCATTAGCTGTTGTTATTTCCTGGAGATTCTTCTGAGGGGAATTCTTCCGTTTGGTCATTTTGGATAGTCCCTGGAGTGGTGAGGACCTGCAGGGCACTTCCCCCGTGCTGTGGTGTATAACTGGAGTTGGTGGGCGGGGCCGCAGTCCGACCTGATGTCTGCCCCCAGCCCACCGCTGGGGCCACAGTCAGACTGGTGTGTGCCTTCTCTTCCCCTCTCCTAGGGGTGGGATTCACTGTGGGGTGGCGTGGCCCATCTGGGCTACTTGCACACTGCCAGGCTTGTGGTGCTGGGGAGCTGGCGTATTAGCTGGGGTGGGTAGGCAAGGTGCACGGGGGCAGGAGGGGCAGGCTTAGCTCGCTTCTCCTTAGGTGATCCACTTCAGGAGGGGCCCTGTGGCAGCGGGAGGGAGTCAGATCCGCTGCCGGAGGTTTGGCTCCGCAGAAGCACAGAGTTGGGTGTTTGCGCGGAGGGAGCAATTCCCTGGCAGGAACTGGTTCTCTTTGGGATTTTGGCTGGGGGATGGGCGGGGGAGATGGCGCTGGCAAGCGCCTTTGTTCCCCGCCAAGCTGAGCTCTGCCGTCCGGGGGCTCAGCAGCTCTCCCTCCCTTTGTCCTCCAGCCTTCCCGCTTTCTGAGCAGAGCTGTTAACTTATGACCTCCCAGACGCTAAGTCGCGCTTGCTGTCGGAACACAGTCCATCCGGCCCCTCCGCTTTTGCCAGCCAGACTCGGGGGCTCTGCTTGGCTGGCGAGCCGCCCCTCCGCCCCGGCTCCTTCCCGCCAGTCCGTGGAGCGCGCACCGCCTCGCCGCCCTTCCTACCCTCTTCCGTGGGCCTCTCGTCTGCGCTTGGCTCCGGAGACTCCGTTCTGCTAATCCTCTGGTGGTTTTCTGGGTTCTTTAGGCAGGTGTAGGTGGAATCTAAGTGATAGCAGGACGCGCGGTGAGCCCAGCGTCCTCCTACGCCGCCATCTTCCGGAACTCTCTATTTCTGCTATTTTAAACATTATACCTTTTTTTCTCATTTTACATCATTGAACAGACCCACCCAGGACAATGTTGAATAGAATGTGTAATAATGGACATCTTTGTGAAATTCCTGATAGGAATTGGAAAATATTTCACATTTCCCATTGTTGAATGTGAAGTAAAGTAGTTCCATTCTAATTCTAGTTTGCTAAGTGTTTATATCTTCAGTATACTTTGAGTTTCATTAAATACTTGTAGTGCATTTATTGAGATGATTATAGGATTTTTCCTCTGTTAATCTGTTAATGTGGTGAATTACATAGTAAGTTGCTATGTCTAAACCAACCTTGCATTACTAGAGACAAAAAATGGTCATGATATATGATCCTTCTGAATAATCTACCTCTTAATAATTTGTTTAGGATTTTTATGTGTCCTCATTTTTTTTATTTTTAATATGAAATTTATTGTCAAATTGGTTTCCATACAACACCCAGTGCTCATCCCAGCAGGTGCCCTCCTCAACGTTTTTTGTTTTTTTTTTTTTGGGACAGAGAGAGACAGAGCATGAACGGGTGAGGGGCAGAGAGAGAGGGAGACACAGAATCGGAAACAGGCTCCAGGCTCCGAGCCATCAGCCCAGAGCCTGACGCGGGGCTCGAACTCACGGACCGCGAGAACGTGACCTGGCTGAAGTCGGACGCTTAACCGACTGCACCACCCAGGCGCCCCGCAGGTGCCCTCCTCAATACCCATCACCCACCCTCCCCGCCCTCCCACCCCCCGTCAACCCTCAGTTTGTTCTCAGTTTTTAAGAGTCTCTTATGCTTTGGTTCCCTCCCTCTCTAAATTTTTTTCCTTCCCCTCCCCCATGGTGTTCTGTTAAGTTTCTCAGGATCAACATAACAGTGAAACCATATGGTATCTGTCTTTCTCTGTATGACTTATTTCACTTAGCATAACACTCTCCAGTTCCATCCACATTGCTACAAAAGGCCAGATTTCATTCTCATTGCCACGTAGTATTCCATTGTGTATATAAACCACAATTTCTTTATCCATTCATCAGTTGCTGGACATTTAGGCTCTTTCCATATGAGTGACATTAGCCTATACTTTTTATTTCATGTACTCTCTTTATTCAATATGGGTATCAAGGTTATGCTAGCTTTACAAAATTAGTTGTTATGTAAAACTTCTTTTCTCTGGAACTGAAGCCCCTGAAAGGCTGTGAGTAATGTAGGGCTAGACTTTCCCATATTCAGCTGTTTTGGGGTTGTATCTCTTTTCACAAAGACTACCTAAAGGGTAGTACCTTTGGATAGTACCTAAAGGGCAGTAACAGAAGAGCAGATCCAGGTTCCCATCACTTTAAACTTTGTAAGGCACCAATCTTCCCTGTGAGATCCCATTAATGATGCTGTCATTCTGAGAGCTACCAGTTGATGTTTCTTTGCTGATATTAATCTTCATTACATGGAAAATTAAAAGTTATAGTTCTGTTAACTTGTCTAGATAAATTTGATCTGTACTGTATGGTCATCAATGGCTGATCATTCCAGAGCTGTGTAGTTATGACAATAGTTCCATTTGTTGAATTCTTTAATAATAATGAGTTATTATAAAAATTCATATTTGTAGGGTGTGTATTAACTGTTAGCTACTTTTTTGTCCTAGGATCTACACATTTATGACCTCATTTAATCCTCACCAAAAAAGGTGGGTCAGAGTGTACCCAAAACTTACATCTAACTCCAGTGAGCTGCAGATTTGGGGACACAAGTTTTAAGTTAGAAGCCCTTGCTTTTTCTCAAAGTACATACTTGTGAAAATGTTGAATCCAGGAAAACATAGTGTACATGATGACTATTGCAGCAATCTGATGTTTTCATAAAAACTTAACTAATTTTTTTCAATGTTTGACCTAAAACACTTTGTTCTTGTCTTTAAGGAGAGGTTTCCCAAATTGTGACACAGACATCACATAGTGCCCCTGATGAAATAATTGGTACAGAAATAAACATTTATATTTTTAAAATAATATATTTATTTTACTGTGCTACAGATAAGTATAACTAGTTGAAGCCATTTGGAATAATTTGTAGGGGAAAAGAAAAAGAAACTGATGTCACACGCCCCATGGCAAAAAGCCACACCATCTGTAAAGCTGCTGGCCTTTCTTCAAAATGTACTTAAAAACCGGGAGGGAAAAGCCACAAATCTCTTTCCCTCTACATACACTTCCATCAGCCTGACAACCACCACATCTCAGATGTGCGTCCAGAGGCCTGGCTCTAACCTTATACCCCTATTACTCTATACAAGAATTACATCTCTTAAGATCACATCTGCATCCTCACACCCCAAAAAGTACTTCTACAACGAAGGGCCCTACTCAGAATCTACCCTGCCTAGGGAATGGCAGAGGATTGCAAGCAACAGCTGTTTGCTCCCTTACAGGAAATTTAAAATACTTCCTGGTCAAAAAGATTGAAAATCTAAGGTTCAAATTAAGAGTGAGACTAAAGGGAGGTGTCACAAATATGTGAGCAGTCCCTAGGTGTACAGCCAGATGAAAATATTAGGGTCTAGGTTTAAAAAAAAAAAAACAGAACAGGCACTTGGGTGGCTTTAGTCAGTTAAGTGTCTGATTCTTGATTTCAGCTCAGGTCACGATCTCACTATCTGTAAGATCATGCCCCACATCAGACTCTGCTGAGAGCAAGGAGCCTGCTTGGGATTCTCTCTCTACCTCTTTGCTCCTCCCCTGCTCTGTTGCCAGTGCGCGTGTGCGCTCTCACTCTCGCTCTCTCTCTCTCTCTCAAAATAAACATTTTTTAAAAAAACAGGAAAGAAGGGCCACCTGTGTGGCTCAATCAGTTGAGCGTCTGACTTCAGCTGGGGCCATAATCTTGCAGTTCATGGGTTCAACCCCCACATCCAGCTCTGTGCTGACAGCCCAGAGCCTGGAGCCTGCCTTGAATACTATGTCTCCCTCTCTCTCTCTGTCCCTCCCTCGCTCATGCTTGCTCTCTCTCTTTCCCTCTCTCTCTCTCAAAAATAAACATGAAAAAAATTTTAAAAACAAAAACAGGAAAGGAACAAGGGGGGCTGACTGAAGCAAAATGAGCTGGGTCCTACTTTGTCTCCTTATAGACAATTGCATGAAATAGCCATGGGTTTCAATCCTGCCTGTGACCCACACTGACTCTGATGGTGGGAAAAGGTATTTGCATCCTTTGGGACTGCCTCTGCATTTCTAAAATAGGAATTATAATATTTACACTAAATGATTGCTATGAAGAATAAATAACAGTATAAAGTAGGCATTACATTACAAATGGATTTGACTTTTTCCTTTTTTAATTTCATCTTTCAAGTAATTTTTATTTCATTTACTATTACAATTTTAACTCTAACAAGTGATACTGATCTTGAATCTCAAGTATGAATGTAAAGCTAACTTTAATGATTTGAGTTTAGAAACTTACCTGATTAAAATAAATAGGTTGATGAAATAGCAGTGTAGCTGGTGTCATTCATGGCGCCTGTTATAAATTGGGTTTGTTAATAACTGAGGTCTGTCTAGGCTGATCTAAGTCATAGTATGTGCTGAATATTTCTTGCTGTGTGTGATGCCAAAGAAAACAAGTCAATATCCTGGTCATGCAATCCGCACAACTCGACACCAGAGTCTGTCTGTCAAGCAGTCAGGCAAGCCTTAAGTAACACTGCAAATGATAGTAGGACCATATCATTAACTACAGAAGGTGTTCTTTTTGCTTATTACACTTAACATAGATTTGGCCTGTCAGGGGACAATGAGATCAAATGGTTTCAAATAGTTTATAACTTAAAGACAGCAAAAACAAGATGAGTATGGTGACACTTCCTTGCATATGTAATCCACAGTTTGATATGAATTGGAGATGCTGAAGGGCACACACCACAGGTGGTGGGTCTCTGCCAGTGAGAAGTCAAGAGCAGTACCCTAACGCAGTGAGCAGTTCTGTAGTCAATAGCTGGGAGGAGCATTCTCTACTCAAATGAAACCAGCAATGGATGAGTATTGATCTTCTGTCAGCTGCCAGCTAAATATGAAGGCAGGTGAGAAACTACCTGGTGGCAGCTCCTCATCAGGCTTCCTATCAACTCCTCCAAGAGGAATCACAGGGTGCTCTGCCAAGGATCAGACCAGCCTGCACTGTAGCTTTGCCTACACAGCCTAAGTGGGGACATGCAAAGTCACCAGAGCACCAAGGCAGAGCTGGTCCTCTGCAGTGTCTGGCACAAGACAAATGGCCATATGCATGGTCCCTAAAAAATAACATCTATCATATTGACTCCCAAATGGAGGAGATGCTTTTCCCATAAGGATCATTACAAATGGTTAACTAATTCAATACATATACATTGATTCCCAGCATGTTTCAGGAAATATTTGGATGCTAGAACTGAAAGGACTAATGACCTGCAGTACTTATTATAGGGGATATCACACTAATGAGGCAGAAAGACACATAAATAGAAAAGTGGTTGAAATGCAAAATGGAAACACAGGGAAAGGACCCAGAAAAAACATCGAGTGGGGTGGCCAGGAAGCAAGAGGAAAACCAGGAAAGGAGAGTCATTGTCAGGGTAAAACACATCGGCTTGTCACTGGGTTTACATACATGATCCTGCTGATATGAGGTTATAACTATAGTAATAACTATAACTATAGCTGGGTGACATCTGTGCTTCACACTTAAAACTAAAATAACCAGATTGACCTCAGCATAAAAACAAAATAAAATTGACCCTTGAACCATGCAAAGGTTAGGGGTACTGACACCATGCATAGTCAAAGATCTGAATATAACTTTTGACTCTACCAAAATTTAGCTATTAATAGACTACTTTTGACCAGAATCTTTATCAACAGTCTTTAACATAAACAGTCAATACATATTTTGTTTTCTTATGTACTATATACAATATTCTTAGAATAAAATAATCTATAGAAAAAATGTTATTAAGGAAATCATAAGGAAGAAAAAATACATTTACTGTATTTTTTAAAAATACAGTATTATTGAAAAAAAAATGCTATATAAATGGACCCAGACAGTTCAAATCCATGCTGGTCAAGAGTCAGCTGTAATCATAATGGCTCATTTTCGTTAAAAAATATATCTATCTATTCAGTTAGTTCCCTTTTATTAAGGATATAACTGAAGATAAAAGAAGATAGGATCTTATTCAAGACCAACACATTAGTCTTTTTAATTCCTTAACCAGTGCTATGATTTTCACTGTATAGTATTTTGCCTCCTTGGTTAAATTTATTTTATTTTATTTTTACAGTATTTTATTCTTTTGATGCTACTTTCAATGATATACTTTTATTCCCTATCAAATGTTTCATCATTAGTGTGTAGAAATAAAACTGATTTCTATATGTTTTTTTACATCCCGCAACTTTACTGAAATCATTGATTAGTTACAACAGTGTTTGTTTCAGTCTTTGGGGTTCTCTCTATATAAAATCATATCATCTCCAAATAGGAACAGTTTTACTTCTTCCTGATGTTGATACCTTGTATTACTTTGTCTTGCTTCATTGCCCTAACAGCGATTTCCAGTAATACACTGAATAACATTGGTAGGAGTGGGCATACTTGTTGCTGATCTTGGTAGAAAAGTTTTCAACTTGTCTCTGTTGAGGATAATATTAGCTGTGTGGGTCTGTTGTAGATGGCCTGGATTGATGTTATTGATTGTTGAGTTATATTCCTTCTATTCCCAGTGTGGTAAAGGCTTTTTATTGTGAAAGGATGTTGAATTTTTCTAATCTTCTTTTCCGCATCTATTACAATAATAACATAATTTTTATTTTTCATTCTATTAATGCCAATATTACATTGGTTAATATATATAAATTGGTTAATAATACATAAATTGATTAGTGTGTGTTGAACCATCCTGGGATGCCAGGAATAAATTCCATTGGTCATGGTATATAATCCTTTTAATGTGTTCTTCAATTCAGAGGGATAATATTTTGTTGAGAAATTTTACATTTATATTCATCAAAAATATTGGTCTACAGTTTGGGGTTTTTTTCTCATGTAGTGTCTTTATTTGGCTTTGATACAGGATAATTCTGCCATGAAAAATGAGTTTGGAAGTGGACCCTCTTCTTCAAATATTTGGCAGAATTTGAGAAGGATTAGCATTAATTCTTCTTTAAATATTTGGTAAAATAGGGGCGCCTGGGTGGCTCGGTCGGTTAAGCATCCAACTTCAGCTCAGGTCATGATCTCACAAGTTCGTGAGTTCAAGCCCCACCTTGAGCTCTGTGCTGACAGCTCAGAGCTTGGAGCCTGCTTCGGATTCTGTGTCTCCCTCTTTCTCTGCCCCTACCGTACTTGCACTTTATTTCTTTCTCTCTCTCTCAAAAATAAATAAACATTTGAAAAAATTAATAAATAAATACTTGGTAGAATTCACCAGTGAAGCATCTGGTCGTGGGCTTTCCTTGGGGAATGTTTTTGATTTCTAATTCAACCTCCTAATTCATTTATTGGTGTGTTCATAATTTCTAATTCTTCATGATTCATTCTTGGTAGATAGTATGTTTTGAGAAATTTTTTTATTCATTCTAGGTTATCCAATTTCTTGGAATATAAATGTTCATAGTTTCTCTTTTGGTCCTTTGTATTTCTGTGTCATCCATTATAATGTCTCCTCTCTAGTTTCTAAATTTAATTCAATCTTTACTTCTGCTAAAATTTTATGTAAATGCAAAGAATATTAAACCAAATTTTGAAGAACAAAGTTGTTTATATTATAATATCAGTTATCAAGCATTAGTATAATTCTGTAGTAATTCAGATAGTTGTCTATCAACATAGGAATAAACAAATAGGACAGTGCAACAGAATTAAAAGTCCAGAAACACTTCTTTTTTAAAGTATTTGAATTCCAGTTAGGTAACACACAGTGTAATATTACTTTCAGGTATACAATATATTCATTCAACAATTCCATACAACACCCAATGTTCATCACAAGTGAACTCCTTAATCCCCATCACCTATTTAACCTATCCCCCCCCACCCTTCTCCCCTCTAGAAACCATCCCATTGTCCTGTATAATTAACAGTCTGTTTCTTGATTTGTCTCTCAATTTTCTTCTCTGTCCTCATTTCTTTCTTTCTTAATTCCACATATGAATGAAATCATATGGTATTTGTTTCTCTGACAGACTTATTTCACTTAGCATGATACTCTCTACTTCCATCCACGTAACTGCAAATGGCAAGATTTCATTCCTTTTTACAGCAGTGCAATATTCCATTCTCTCTATATATACCACACGTTCTTTATGCACTTATCAGTTGATAGACATTACACCTGTTTCTATTATTTGGCTAGTGTAGATAATGCTGCTATAAACATCAAAGTGCATGTACACATTTCAGTTAGTATTTTTATATTCTTGGGGTAAATACCTAGTAGTGTGATTGCTGGATCATAGGGTAGTTCTATTTTTAGTTTCTTTAGGAACCTCCATACCATTCTCCAGAGTGGCTGCACCAGTTTGCATTCCCACCAACAGGGTTGCCCTTTCCCCAAATCCGCACCAACACCTGCTGTTTCTTGTGTTGTTGCTTTTAGCCATTCTGACAGGTGTGAGGTGATACCTCATTGTGCTTTTGATTTGCATTTCCCTTATAATGAGTAATGTTGAGCATCTTTTCATGTGTTTGTTGGCTCTCTGATCTTCTTCGGAAAAAATATCTATTCATGTCTTCTGCCTATTTTTCATTGGATTATTCCTTTTTTGGGTGTTGAGTTTTAAAAGTAATTTTTATATATTGTGGATATTAAACCTTTATCAGTTATGTCATTTGCAAATATGTTCTCACATTCCATAGGTTGCCTTTGAGTTTTATTGATTGTTTCCTTGACTGTGCAGAATTTTTTTGTTTTAATTTAGTCCCAAAAGTTTATTTTTCCATTTGTTTCCCTAAGGAAACATCTAGAAATACATTGCTATGACCAATTTCAAAGAGGTTACTGCCTGTGTTCCCTTCTAGGATTTTTATGGTTTCAGGTCTCACATTTAAGTCTTCAATCCACTTTGAGTTTGTTTTTGTGTATGGTGTAAGAAAGCGGAATAGTTTCATCCTTTTGCATGTAGTTGTCCAGTTTTCTCAACGCCATTTGTTGAAAAGACTGTCTTTTTCCCATCAGATATTCTTTCCTGCTTTTTCGAAGATTAATTCACCATATAATTGTGGGTTCATTGCTGGGACTTCTGTTCTATTGACCCATGTGTATATTTTTGTGCCAGTACAACACTCTTTTGATTATTACAGCTTTGTAATGTAACTTGAAGTCCAGAATTGTGATGCCTCCAGGTTTGCGTTTCTTTTTCAAGATTGGTTTGGCTGTTCATGGCCTTTTGTGGTTCCATACAAATTTTAGGACTGTTTGTACTAACTCTGAAAAATGCTGTTTGTATTTTGATAGGGATTACACTGAATGTGTAGATTGATTTAGGTAATATAGACATTTTAACAATATTTGTTCTTCCAATCCATGATCATGGAATGTCTATTTCTTTATGTCCTCTTCGATTTCTTTAATCAGCATTTAATAGTTTTCAGAGTACAGGTCTTTCACCTCTTTGGATAGGTTTATTCCTAATTATATTATTGTTCTTGGTGCAATTCTAAATGGAATTGATTCCTTAATTTCTGTTTCTATTGCTCCGTTATTGGTGTATAGAAATACAACAGATTTTTGTGCATTGATTTTGTATTCTGCAATGTTACTGAATTCATTTATCAGTGCTAGGAGATTTTTGGTGGACTCTTTCAGGGTTTCCACATACAGTATCATATTATTAGCATATACTGAAAGCTTGACTTCTTCCTTGCTGATTTGGAAGTTTTATTTATATTTTTGTCTGATTTCTGTGGCTAGGGCTTCCTGTACTATGTTAAATAGCACTGGTAACAATGGACATCCCTGTCTTGTTCTTGACAATAAAGAAAAATGCTCTCAGTTTTTCCCAAATGAGGATATTAGTCCTGAGTTTTTCACATATGGCCTCTATTATGTTGAGGTATGTTCCCTCTAAACCTACTTTGTTGAGGGTTTTTATCATGAATGGATGTTGTACTTTGTCAAATGCTTTCCATGCATCTATTGAAAAGATCATATGGTTCTTATCCTTTACTAACATGATGGATCATTTTTTTAAATTTTTTTAATGTTTATTTATTTTTGAAGGAGAGACAGAGTGTGAGTTGGGGAGGAGCAGAGAAACAGGGAGACACAGAATCTGAAGCAGGCTCCAGGCTCTGAGCTGTCAGCACAGAGCATGACACAGGGCTGGAACTCACAAGCTGTGAGATCACGAGCTGAGCTGAAGTCAGATGCTTAACCGATTGAGGGACCCCAATATGGTGCATCATTTTGACTGACTTATTGAATATTGAACCACCCTTTCAATCCAGGAATAAATCCCACTTGATTGTGGTAAGTGATTCTTCTAATATACTGTTGGATTTGATTTGCTAGGATTTTATTGAGAATTTTTGCATCCATTTTCATCAAGAATACTGGCCTATTGTTTCATTTTTTATTTTTTTTAAATATGAAATTTATTGTCAAATTGGTTTCCATACAACACCCAGTGCTCATTCCAACAGGTGCCCTCCTCAATACCCATCACCCACCCTCTCCTCCCTCCCACCCCCCATCAACCCTCAGTTTGTTCTCAGTTTTTAAGAGTCTCTTATGCTTTGGCTCTCTCCCTCTCTAACTTTTTTCCCCTTCCCCTCCCCCAGGGTCTTCTGTTAAGTTTCTCAGGATCCACATAAGAGTGAAAACATATGGTATCTTTCTCTCTATGACTTAATTCACTTAGCATAACACTCTCCAGTTCCATCCACATTGCTACAAAAGGGCAGATTTCATTCTTTCTAATTGCCATGTAGCATTGCATTGTGTATATAAACCACAGTTTCTTTATCCATTCATCAGTTGATGGACATTTAGGCTCTTTCCATAATTTGGCTATTGTTGAAAGTGCTGCTACAAACATTGGGCTCCAAGTGCCCCTATGCATCAGCACTCCTGAATCCCTTGGGTAAATTCCTAGCAGTGCTATTGCTGGGTCATAGGGTAGATCTATTTTTAATTTTTTGAGGAACCTCCACACTATTTTCCAGAGAGGCTGCACCAGTTTGCATTCCCACCAACAGTGCAAGAGGGTTTCCGTTTCTCCACATCCTCGCCAGCATGTATAGTCTCCTGATTCGTTCATTTTAGCCACTCTGACTGGCGTGAGGTGGTATCTGAATGTGGTTTTGATTTGTATTTCCCTGATGAGGAGCGACGTTGAGCATCTTTTCATGTGCCTGTTGGCCATCTGGATGTCTTCTTTAGAGAAGTGTCTATTCATGTTTTCTACCCATTTCTTCACTGGATTATTTGTTTTTTGGGTGTGGAGATTGGTGAGCTCTTTATAGATTTCAGATACTCGCCCTTTGTCCAATATGTCATTTGCAAATATCTTTTCCCAATCCATTTGTTGCCTTTTACTTTTGTTGATTGTTTCCTTGGCAATGCTTTTTATCTTCATGAGGCCCCAATAGTTCATTTTTGCTTTTAATTCCCTTACCTTTGGGGATATGTCAAGTAAGAAATTGCTGCAGCTGAGGTCAGAGAGGTTTTTTCCTGCTTTCTCCTCTAGGATTTTGATGGTTTCCTGTCTGACATTCAGGTCCTCTATCCATTTTGAGTTTATTTTTGTGAATGGTGTGAGAAAGTGGTCTAGTTTCAATCTTCTGCATGTTGCTGCCCAGTTCTCCCAGCACCATTTGTTAAAGAGACTTTTTTCCATTGGATATTCTTTCCTGATTTGTCAAAGATTAGTTGGCCATACTTTTGTGGGTCTAGTTCTGGGGTTTCTATTCTATTGCACTAGTCTATGTGTCTGTTTTTGTGCCAATACCATGCTGTCTCGAGGATTATAGCTTTGTAGTAGAGGCTAAAGTCTGGGATTGTGATGCCTCCTGCTTTGGTCTTCTTCAAAATTACTTTGGCTATTCAGGGCCTTTTGTGGTTCCACACAAATTTTAGGATTGCTTGTTCTAGCTTCGAGAAGAATGCTGGTGCAATTTTGATTGGGATTGCATTGAATGTGTAGATAGCTTTGGGTAGTATTGACATTTTAACAATATTTATTCTTCCAATCCATGAGCACAGAATGTTTTTCCATTTGTTTGTATCTTCAATTTCCTTCATAAGCTTTCTATAGTTTCCAGCATACATATCTTTTACATCTTTGGTTAGGTTTATTCCTAGATATTTTATGCTTCCTGGTGCAACTGTGAATGGGATCAGTTTCTTTATTTGTCTTTCTGTTGCTTCATTATTAGTGTATAAGAATGCAAGTGATTTCTGTACATTGATTTGTATCCTGCAACTTTGCTGAATTCATGTATCAGTTCTAGAAGACTTTTGGTGGAGTCTATTAGATTTTCCATGTATAATATCATGTCATCTGCAAAAAGTGAAAGCTTCACTTCATCTTTGTCAATTTTGATGCCTTTGATTTGATTTTGATGTCTGATTGCTGATGCTAGCACTTCCAACACTATGTGAAAAAACAACGGTGAGAGTGGACATCCCTGTTGTGTTCCTGATCTCAGGGGGAAAGCTCTGTTTTTCCCCATTGAAGATGACATTAGCTGTGGGCTTTTCATAAATGGCTTTTATGATGTTTAAGTATGTTCCTTCTATCCCGACTTTCTCCAGGGTTTTTATGAAGAAAGAATTGCTGAATTTTGCAATTGCTTTTTCTGCATCGATTGATAGGATCATATGGTTCTTTTCTTTTATTAATGTGATGTATCACATTGATTGATTTGAGAATGTGGAACCAGCCTGCAGCCCAGGAATGAATCCCACTTGATCATGGTGTATAATTTTTTTATATGCTGTTGAATTTGATTTGCCAGTATCTTATTGAGAATTTTTGCATCCACATTCATCAGGGATATTGGCCTGTAGTTTTCTTTTTTTGCTGGGTCTCTGTCTGCTTTAGGAATCAAAGTAATGCTGGCTTCATAAAATGAGTCTGGAAGTTTTCCTTCACTTTCTATTTTTTGGAACAGCTTGAGAAGGATAGGTATTATCTCTGCTTTAAATGTCTGGAAGAATTCCCCTGGGAAGCCATGTGGTCCTGGACTCTTATTTGTTGGGAGATTTTTGATAACTGATTCAATTTCCTCCCTGGTTATGGGTCTGTTCAAGTTTTCTATTTCTTCCTGTTTGAGTTTTGGAAGTGTGTGGATGGTTAGGAATTTGTCCATTTCTTCCAGGTTGTCCAGTTTGTTGGCATATACTGTTTCATAGTATTCCCTGATAATTGCTTGTATTTTGAGGGGTTGTTTGTAATAATTCCATTTTCATTCATGATTGTATCTATTTGGGTCATCTCCCTTTTCTTTTTGAGAAGCCTGGCTAGAGGTTTATCAATTTTGTTTATTTTTTCAAAAAACCAACTCTTGGTTTCGTTGATCTGCTCTACAGTTTTTTTTAGATTCTCTATTGTTTATTTCTGCTCTGATCTTTATTATTTCTCTTCTTCTGCTGGGTTTCGGCTGCCTTTGCTGTTCTGCTTCTATTTCCTTTAGGTGTGCTGTTAGATTTTGTATTTGGGATTTTTCTTGTTTCTTGAGATAGGCCTGGATTGCAATGTATTTTCCTCTCAGGACTGCCTTCGCTGCATCCCAAAGCGTTTGGATTGTTGTATTTTCATCTTCATTTGTTTCCATATATTTCTTAATTTCTTCTCTAATTGCCTGGTTGACCCATTCATTCTTTAGTAGGGTGTTCTTTAACTTCCATGCTTTTGGAGGTTTTCCAGACTTTTTCCTGTGGTTGATTTCAAGCTTCATAGCATTGTGGTCTGAAAGTATGCATGGTATGATCTCAATTCTTGTATACGTATGAAGGGCTGTTTTGTGACCCAGTATGTGATCTATCTTGAAGAATGTTCCATGTGCACTTGAGAAGAAACTATATTCTGTTGCTTTGGGATGCAGAGTTCTAAATAGATCTGTCAAGTCCATCTGATTCAATGTATGATTCAGGGCCCTTGTTTCTTTATTGATCCTGTGTCTAGATGATCTATCCATTTCTGTAAGTGGAGTGTTAAAGTCCCCTGCAATTACCACATTCTTATCAATAAGGTTGCTTATGTTTGTGATCACTTGTTTTATATATTTGGGGGCTCCCATATTCGGCGCATAGACATTCATAATTGTTAGCTCTTCCTGATGGATAGACCCTGTAATTATTATATAATGCCCTTCTTCATCTCTCATTACAGCCTTTAATTTAAAGTCTAGTTTGTCTGATATAAGTATGGCTACTCCAGCTTTCTTTTGACTTCCAGTAGCATGATAGATAGTTCTCCATCCCCTCACTTTCAATCTGAAGGTGTCCTCAGGTCTAAAATTAATCTCTTGTAGACAGCAAATAGATGGGTCTTGTTTTTTATCCATTCTAATACCCTATGTCTTTTGTTTGGAGCACTTTGTCCATTTAATATCAGTGTTGTTATAGAAAGATATGGGTTTAGAGTCATTGTGATGTCTGTAATTTTCATACTTGTAGTGATGTCTCTGGTACTTTGTGTTCCTTGCAACATTTCACTCACAGGATTCCCCTTAGGATCTCTTGTAGGGCTGGGTTAGTGGTGATGAATCCCTTCAGTTTTTGTTTCTTTGGGAAGACCTTTATCTGTCCTTCTATTCTGAATGACAGATTTGCTAGATAAAGGATTCTCAGCTGCATATTTTTTCTGTTCATCACACTGAAGATTTCCTGCCATTCCTTTCTGGCCTGCCAAGTTTCAGTAGATAGGTCTGTCACTAGTCTTATGGGTCTCCCTTTAAATGTTAGAGCATGTTTATCCCTAGCTGCTTTCAGAATTTCCTCTTTATCCTTGTATTTTGCCAGTTTCACTATGATATGTCCTGCAGAAGATTGATTCAAGTAACGTCTGAAAGGAGTTCTCTGTGCCTCTTGGATTTCAATGCCTGTTGTCTTCCCCAGATCAGGGAAGTTCTCAGCTATGATTTTTTCAAGTACACCTTCAGCCCCTTTCTCTCTCTCTTCCTTTTCTCAATCCCAATTATACGGATATTGTTGTGCTTGATTGCATCACTTAGTTCTCTAATTCTCCCCTCATACTCCTGGATTTTTTTATCTCTCTTTTTCTCAGCTTCCTCTTTTTCCATAATTTTATCTTCTAATTCACCTATTCTCTCCTCTGCGTCTTAAATCTGAGCTGTGGTCACCTCCATTTTATTTTGCACCTCATTTATAGCATTTTTTAACTCCTCCTGACTGTTTCTTAGTCCCTTGATCTCTGTAGTGATAGATTCTCTGCTGTCCTCTATACTTTTTTCAAGCCCAGCGATTAATTTTATGACTATTATTCTATATTCATGGTCTGTTATATTGCTTAAATTCGTTAGCTGTTGCTACTTCCTGGAGTGTCTTTTGAGGAGAATTCTTCCGTTTTGTCATTTTGGATCGTCCCTGGAGTGGCGCGGAACTGCGGGGCACTTCCCCTTTGTTGTCTGGAGTAACTTGTGTTGGTGGGTGGGGCTGCAGTCAGACCTGATATCTGTCCCCAGCCCACCACTGGGGCCACAGTCAGACTGGTGTGTACCTTATCTCCCTCTCTCCCAGGGGCAGTGCTCACTGTGGAGTGGTGTGGCCCCTGTCTGGGCTACTTGCACACTGCCAGGCTGTGGTGCTGCTTCATTGGTATCTGGCGTATTAGCTGGGGTGGATCCTCAAGGTGCACGGGGGTGGGAGGGGCAGGCTTAGCTTGCTTTGCTGTCGGTGGTCCCCTGTGGGAGGGGCCCTGCAGCACCAGGAGGGAGGCAGATCCGTCAAAGGGTTGGATCCACAGAAGCACAATGTTGGGTGTTTGCGCAGTGCAAGCAAGTTTGGTGACAGGAACTGGTTCCCTTTGGGATTTCGGCTGGGGGATGGATGAGGGAGATGGCGCTTGCCAGCGCCTTTGTTCCCCTCCGAGCTGAGCTCTGTCTTCTGGGGCTCAACACCTCTCCCTCCCATTGTCCTCTCGCCCTCCCGCTCTCTGAGCAGAGCTGTTGACTTATAACATTCCAGATGTTAAGTCCTGCTGGCTGTCAGAACTCATGCAGTCCAGCCCCTCCACTTTTGCAAGCCAGACTCGGGGGCTCTGCCTTGTTGGGCGGGCTGCCCCTCCACTGCCCTGGCTCCCTCAAGCCAGTCTGTGTAGTGCACACCGCCTCTCCACCCTTCCTACCCTCTTGCTACCCTACATCTTGTCTACACTTGGCTCCAGAGAGTCCACTCTGCTAGTCTTCTGGCAGTTTTCTGGGTTATTTAGGCAGATGTGGGTGGAATCTAAGTGGTCAGCAGGACTTGGTGAGCCCAGCGTCCTCCTATGCCACCATCTTCTCCCCTCTATCTATTGTTTCCTTTTTTATGGTGTCTTTATCTGGCTTTGGTATCAGGGTAATGCTGGCCTCCTAAAATGAATTTGGAAGTTTCCCTTCCTTTTCAATTTTTTGGAATAGTTTGAGAAGACTAGATATTGACTCTTCTTTAAATGTCTGGTGGAATTCCCCCATGAAGCCATCTGTCCCTGGACTTTTGTTTGTTGGGACTTTTTAAAAATTTTTTTCTAGTTATCTAGTTTGTTGGGAGTTTTTTAAATTTTTTTCTATTTCTTCTTGTTTCACTTTTGGTGGTTTATATGTTTCAAGGAATTTTTTCATTCCTACAGGTTGTCCAATTTGCTGGCATATCGTTTATCATAATATTCTAATTGTTTGTATTTCTGTGGTGTTAGTTGTTATTTCTCCTCTCTCATTTATGATTTTATTTTTTTGGTTCCTCTCTCTTTTCTTTTTGATATGTCTGGCTAGAGGTTTATCAGTTTTATTAATTTTTCAAAGAACCATCTCCTGATCGTTGATCTGTTCTATTGTTTTTTAGTTTCTACATCATTTCTTTCTACTCTAATCTTCATCGTTTCCCTCTTTCTGCTGTTTTAAGCTTTTTTGTTGTTCTTTTTCTAGCTCCTTTAGGTGTAAGATTAGGTAGTTTATTTGAGATTTTTCTTGCTTTTTTAGGTAGGCCAGAATTGCTATATACTTCCTCTTTGGACCACTTTTACTTCACTTTAACAGTTTTGAACTGTTGTGTTTTCATTTTTATTTGTTTCCATGTATTTTTTATTTCTTCTTTGATTTCCTGGTTGGCCCATTACTTGCTTGGGACCATGTTGTTTAACCTCCATTTATTTGTGTTCTTTCCACATTTTTTCTTATGATTCACTTCTAGTTTCATAGCATTGTGGTCAGAAAAGTTGCATGGTGTGACTTCAGTGTTTTTATATTTGTTGACACCTGATCTGTGAACTCATATGTGATTTACTCTGGAGAATGTCCTGTGTGCACTTGAAAAGAATGTGTATTCTGCTATTTTAGGATGGAATGTTCTGAATATGTCTGTTAACTCCATCTGTTCTAGTGTGTCCATCAAAGCCATTGTTTCCTTCCTTATTTCTGTTTAGATGATCTGTCCATTGAAGTAAGTAGGATATTAAAGTCCTCTACTATTATTGCATTATTATCGATTACTTCCTTTATGTTTGTTACTAAATATGTGGGCGCCTTCATGTTGGGTGCATAAATATTTACAATTGTTAGATCTTCCTGTTGGATTGTCCTTTTTATTATGATATAGTGCCCTTCTTTGACTTTTGTTACACGTTTATTATTTTTAATTTTTATTTAAATTCTACTTACGTAACAAACAATACAATATTGATTTCAGGAATAGAATTAAGTGATTCTTCCTATACATACAATACCTCATGCTCCTCATAACAAGTGCCCTCCTTAATACCCATCACTCATCTAACCCATCCCCCACCCACCTCCCTCCATCACCCTCAGTTTGTTCTCTATCATTAAGAGTCTCTTATGGTTTGTTTCCCTCTCTCTTTCTTTCCCCTTCCCATGTGTTCATCTGTTTTGTTTCTTAAATTCCACATATGAGTGAAATCATATGTTATTTGTCTTTCCCTGACTGACTTACTTCATGTAGCATAATACCCTCTAGCTCCATCCACATCATTGCAAATGGCAAGATTTCATTCTTTTGATGGCTACTCTGAGTAATAGTCCATTGTATATACACAACATCTTCTTTATCCATTCATCAGTTGATGGACATTTGAGCTCTTTCAATAGTTTCGCTATTGTTGATAATGTTGCTTTAAACATCGGAGTGCATGTACCCCTTTGAATCTGTATTTTTGTATTCTTTGGGTAAATACCTAGTAGTGCAATTGCTGGGTTGTAGGGTAGGTCTATTTTTAACTTTTTGAGGAAACTCCATTCTGTTCTCCGGAGTGGCTGCACCAATTTGCATTCCCACCAACAGTGCAAGAGGGTCCCCCTTTCTCTGCATCCTCACCAACACCTCTTGTTTTCTCTGTTGTTAATTTTAGCCATTCTGACAGGTGTGAGGTGGTATCTCATTGTGGTTTTGATTTGTATTTCCCTGATGATGAGTGATGTTGAGCATCATTTCATGTGTCTATTAGCCATCTGGATGCATTCTTTGGAAAAGTGTCTATTCATATCTTCACCCCATTTTTTAACTATATGTTTTTTGAGTATTGAGTTTTGTAAGTTCTTTATAGATTTTAGATATTAACCCTTAATCACATGTGCCATTTGCACATATTTTCTCCCATTCCATAGGCTGCCTTTTAGTTTCATTGATCATTTCCCTCACTGTTCAGAAGCTTTTTATCTTGATGAAGTCCCAATAGTCCATTTTTGCTTTTATTACCCTTGCCTCTGGCAACGTAAGAAGTTGCTGCAGCCAAGGTCAAGGAGGTTGCTGCCTGTGTTCTCCTCTGGGATTTTGATGGCTTCTTGTCAAACATTTAGGTCTTTCATCCATTTTGAATTTATTTTCCTGTATGGTGCAAGAAGTGGTCCAGTTTTGGGGCACCTGGGTGGATCAGTCGGTTAAGCATCCGACTTTGGTTCAGGTCATGATCTCACAGTTCGTGAGTTCAAGCCCCGTGTCGGGCTCTGTGCTGACAGCTCAGAGCCTGGAGCCTCCTTGGGATTCTGTGTCTCCCTCTCTCTCTGCCCCTCCCCCGCTCATTTTCTCTCTCTCTCTCTCTCTCTCTCTCTCTCTCTCTCTCCCCCTCTGTCTCTCTCTCAGAAATAAACATTAAAAAAATAAGTGGTCCAGTTTCATTCTTCTGCATGTTGCTGTCCAGTTTTCCCAACACCATTTGTTGAAGATCCTGTCCTTTTTCCATTGGATATTCTTTCCTGCTTTGTCAAAGATTAGTTTACCATATAGTTGTGAGTCTATTTCTGAGTTTTCTATCCTGTTCCGTTGATCTATTTGTCTGTTTTTGTGCCAGTACCATACTGCCTTGATGACTACAGCTTTGTAATATGGCTTGAAATCTGGAATCATGATGCCTCCAACTTTGTTTTGCTTTTCAGGATTGCTTTGGCTTTCCTGGGTCTTTTGTGGTTCCATACAAAATTTTGGATTGTTCTAACTCTGTGAAACTGTGGGTGGTATTTTGATACAGATTGCATTAAATGTGTACATTGCTTTGGGTAGTATAGATATTTTAACAATGTTTGCTCTTCCAATCCATAAGCATCAAATGTCTTTCCATTTCTTTGTGTCCTATTTTATTTTTTTCATAAGTGTTCCATAGTTTTCAGAGTACAGATATTTTATCTCTTTGATTAGGTTTATTCCTAGGTATCTTATGGGTCTTGGCGCAATTGTAAATGGGATCAATTCCTTGATTTATTTTTCTGCTGCTTCATTATTGGCATATAGCAATGCAACAGATTACTGCATGCTGATTTTATATCCTGAAAATTTGCTGAATCCCTGTATCAGTTCTAGTAATTCTTGGTGGAGTATTTTGGGTTTTCTTAATAGAATATCATGTTGGCTGCAAATAGTGGAGGTTTGACTTCTTCCTTGCTGATTTGGATGCCTTTTATTTCTTTTTGTTGTCTGATTGCTGAAGCTAAGTCTTCTTATACTATATTAAATAATAATGCTGAGAGTAGATATCCCTGTGTTGTTCCTGACCATAGAGGAAAACGTCTCAGCTTGTCGCATTGAGGATGATATTAGCTGTGGGTCTTTTGTATATGGCCTTTATGATGTTGAGGTATGTTCCATCAATCCCTACTTTGTTAAGGGTTTTTATCAAGAAAGGATACTGTATTCTGTCAAATGCTTTTTCTGCATCTATTGAGAGGATCATGTGATTCTTATCCTTTCTTTTATTAATGTGGTGTATCACGTTGTTTAATTTGCAAATATGGAACCACCCCTACAGCCCAGGAATTAATCCCACTTGATTGTGGTGAATAATTCTTTTAATGTACTGTTGGATTCGATATGCTAGCCTCTCATTGAGAAATTGTGTATCCATGCTTATTAGGGATATTTACCTGTAATTTTTTTTTTTAGTGGGGTCTTACTCTGATTTTGGGATCAAACCAAATGCTGGCCTCATAAGGAGTTTGGAAGTTTTCCTTCCATTTCTATTGTTCGGCACAATTGAAGTCTTGGTATTAACTCTTCTTTAAAAAAAATTTTTTTGATGTTTATTTATTTCTGTGAGACAGGGAGAGACAGAGTGTGAGAAGGGGAGAGGCAGAGAGAAAGAGGAAGACACAGACTCTAAAGCTCGCTCCAGGCTCTGAGCTGTCAGCACAGAGCCCAACACGAGGCTCAAACTCACGGACAGTGATACCATGACCTGAGCTGAAGTAGAAGGCTTAACCGACTGAGCTGCCCAGGCGCCCCCCCCCAATAGTTTTTTATTGGATGCCAGACATTGTGAATTTTACCTGTGGGGTTCTGGTTTTTATAATAACAGTAATAATTCCTTTAAGTGATTTTGAGCTTTGTGCTGGGATGCAGATAAGTTACCTGGAAACCGTTTTATCCTTTTAAGGCTTGCTTTTAAGCATTATTATATGTGACCAGAACAGCCTTTAGTCCACGGTAAATTTTCCCAACTACTGAGGTAATAACTAGCTGTGAGATATACCCAACCCCCTGCATATTTTGAGGTTTTCTCACTTCTGGCAGGTGAGAAGATGAACTATTTCCGTCCCTCTGTGAACTCTGGGGTTGCTCCACACATTCTTTTTTGGTGGTACTTTTTCCCTTGCTTGGGTAATTTCCTCACACATATGCACTGATCAGAATTCAGCTGGAGACTCTAGGGGAGCCCTATGCAGATCTCCAGAGCGTTCTCTCTCTCTCTCTCTCTCTCTCTCTCTCTCTCTCTCTGCAGTTCTCTCCCCCTCCATGCAGCTCTCTTTTCTCTGGTCCTCGAATCTTGGAATTTTCCTTGTCTTGGCCTCCCTGAATTCTCAACTGCTTCCTCAACTCTGGGGAGACCATGGGCCTCTGTTTTGGGTTTCCTCTCCCTGCACTGATGCCTGAAAACCCTCTCCAGGCAGTAAGATGGGGGAAATTATACTACTCACCTCATTTCCCCCCTTCTGTCAGGTATCAGTGACCTGAACTGCCTGTTGTACCAGATCCAAGAATTGTCTGTTCCAGTTTTTTTAGTTATTTTAAGTGGGAGGATAAATCCAGGCCTGTTTCTCCATCATGGCCAGATCCAAATCCTAAGTCAGTCTTTTTAAAAAAAATTTACTTACTTATGGGGCGCCTGGGTGGCTCAGTCGGTTGGGCGGCCGAATTCGGCTCAGGTCATGATCTCGCGGTCTGTGAGTTCGAGCCCCGCGTCGGGCTCTGCGCTGACAGCTCAGAGCCTGGGGCCTGTTTCGGATTCTGTATCTCCCTCTCTCTGACCCTCCCCCGTTCATGCTCTGTCTCTCTCTGTCTCAAAAATAAATAAACGTTAAAAAAAATCAAGTTTAAAAAAAAATTTACTTATTTATTCTTGAGACAGAGGTGGGGGGGGGGCAGAGAGAGAGGGAGACAGAGAATGCCAAGCAGGCTTTGTGCTATCAGCACAGAGCCCAACGTGGGGCTCAAATGCACAAATGCTGAGATCATGACCTGAGCCAAAATTAAGAGTCAGACGCCTAACCGACTGAGCCACCCAGGTGCCCCCAAATCCTGTCAGTCTTGAACTAATCCTTGAATGCTGTGTTAATAGGATTGGCTGTCTTTCTCATGTGACATGTGTGTGTCCTGTGATGAAGAGGTTCAAGGAAACTCCCAGAGTTCTGTCAGTGTAAGGGTGTAACAGTTGTTGCTATCCTAACAATTACCACTATTTATGATAATGAGGATGTTACAGAATTGTGTGTAAAGCATGTGGCATGTGGGCACCATTAAAGAACATCTGCTACTAGAGGGAGAAAGGAATACTGTTTTAGGTCAATACACCTAGAGTCACAAGGTGCAGGCTTTGCTGTGGACTAGCAAGGGGATCTAACCCGTTGGTATAGCAAGGGGATCTAACCCCTTGGTACTTAAGTTTCCTCATCAACTGGTCTACTAACAGAATCGGGGTGAATGTGGGCTACTGCACCCACTCAAAGGGGAGAGTGCCAGGAAGGAGGCTGTGAATGTTCAGCTGGGTCCAGAGGCAGAGAGTCCATAGAACACGGGGCCTCAGCATGTCCCACTCAGCAGTGCAGGGAGAGGTGCATGTTGCTTGCATCATCCCTGGACATATCCTGCAAGTGGCTAAGAAGTCCCTGGAAAACAAGCCCACGGGACATGTATAGGGAGGAGTGACTCACTGAGATTGAGAGTACTCTGGATATCTAGTCTTTCCACTTCATGCTGTGGGGACCATATTTGTTTCAGGGTCTTTGCTCAGCTTTGGCTACTTTTATAATGCCAGCAGCTACTGCTGTCACTGACACTGCTGTGGAATAAGGCACAGCCAGGGGTTATGGGCAGGAGCTCTGGGGCCAGACATACCTGGGAGTGGGTGCTGGTATCTCCCCTCCTGGCTCTGGTGAGCTTCAGTAAGATAGTTAGCTCATACATAGTATAAGTTACTCATCTGTAAAACAGTGATTAATAATAATAACCACCTCCCAAAGATGTTATGGCTATTAACGGAGTTAACTGATGGTTAAAACAGGGCATCCATGGAAACAATACTGACAAAAACAATAATGATCCTGGTTAATGTTTATCACAAATTTATTCTGCATCAGGCGCTATGAAAACTCCTGCTAGGGTCATCTCATTTGCTTTTCACTACAACCTATGAGGATTGACACTATTTCACGGTGGAGAAGACTGAGGCACAGAGACAGTAAGGGAAAATCCCCAGTCACACAGCTGATATGAAGAGAACAAGCTGAGATTGGCACTCAGGAAAACACCAGAACCCAAATTCCTGACCACTGCTGGGGATGGGGTATGGCATGGAGTGTTCCATTCCAGAGGGGCCTCGGCTGGGGCTGAAAACTCAGAGAAGGAATCAGAGAGGGCTGCTGTGGGCAGTGAATACTGGGAACACACACGAAGAGGGCAAAGGGGTCAGAAGGAAGGCAAGTGATGATGCCCTCCAGATGGTGGGAATCAAAAACTCCTAAGAAGTGCTCCAGTGGCTGTCCTTATGGGCTTTGGCCTCTGCTTGGGCTGTCCAGCAGCCTTGGGGCACAGCTGGCCAGAGGCCAAAGCCCATGAGGACAGCCACTGGAGCACTCCTGCGATCATGCTCCCCCAGTCCCCCCGAGGGTCCCTTCTCTGTGCTCACAGACCCAGACCTGCACAGTGTCATCCCACCTCCTGATGGGACACTCATCCCAGCTCCTCTTCTCAGAAAACCTTCCCTTTACCTCCAGCCCTGGGGGACTGCCCTGGATCCCCAGTCCAGGGCTGGAGTTTCACCTGAATCCTGGAGAATTTTCTGTTCCTCCCTAACAGGGACATTATTACAGACCCCTACATGGTGGCAGGAAGACCTCTGTCCTGCACAATGTTGTGCATTTGCAGGGAGCAGGAAAGGCTCTGGGTGGGTCCTCTGAGGTAGAACTGGGGTGCTGGTTGACAGGACAAAAACAGGAGGGACAGGGTGTAACTGAGGCCCAAGACTAGGGCTGGAGGAGGGGGCTAAAGAGGCTCCTGGGGGAGAAGGGGACACCTGGTGGTTGGCAAGGGGAGCAGGGAGATTTCAGCAGAGGGAAGAGGTGAAGCAGCTGCCACCAGGAGAGGGGGTTTAGGGAAAGGACAGGGATGATCAGAGGGATTTAAGGGGGTTGCCAGAGGCAGTGATACAGTATCCCTCTCTCCGGGATACAGTATCACACAGTGGGCGCAGAGAGATGGCAGAGATGACAGGATCCACGACCTCCATTTGTGGATCTGGGATTCACCTTAACACCCCGTGGGGCAGGATGCAGAAGTCGCTATGATCAGAGGTGACCAGGGTGGGTCAGACGATGGTCATTCTCAGGATCCAGACCTGAGATGTCTCTCAGAATCCTTCAGTCTAAGAGACCTCCGCATCCCTGGGGTGAACCTGCCTTCCTGATGACGTGGTGGTGACTGCAGACAGCGAGGGCTGCAAGAGCCCAGGCCTCTCCCTCATAGGGTGGACTGAACAGAGACTCACTGTCACGGCCCACACAGCAGCCCTGAGCTGAAGATTTGTGGCTCTGTGTCACAGGGTGCAGCCTGTAGTCTCTGTGAGTGGGTGTGTGAGGCCTCTGAGCTGAAAAGGAGCTATTACCTCAACTAGGAATCCTCTCAGCTGGCTGGAGTCTAGTTGTCACATGTGACATCTTTGAGCTGTTTGTGGTTGGGGTCTAGGATGAGAGGCCTCTGAATGATTTGTGAGCCTCTATCTCAGGGTATGAGGTCTCTGAACTATTTGGGGGAGTCTTTGTCCAGAGGGGTGGGTCTCTGAAATGTTCATGTATCTGCATCTGAGAATGATTTTGAGAGGAAGGCAGGATGCACCTTACTCTCACAGGGCTTAGCACTAGGCCTGGGATTTCACATTTGCTGTGCTTTCCCCCATGCCTGCCCTGCTAGGGATGAGGGCTTAGGGCCCCCATCCTCAGGGAGGGCCTTTCCTCAGCCATACACAGTCCCTAGGCGCCCATGGTAACAATACAGATCAAAGGAATATCTGTTAGCATTACTCCCATCCTTGCTAGGGGCCAACCACTGTGACAAACCTATGGACATGTACTAACTCAGCTGATCTGCCCAATCCTCACGGAGAAGGTCGCTATTTGCAGGTGAGGAGCCTGAGGCCCAGCAAGGGAGGCCAATCTAAGCTCCTGAGGAGGGAGGAACTGGATGTAACTTAAGCTTTTTGAAGCAGGCAGGGAGACGTCAGCACAGCAAGGCCAGGTAGGAGGTGACCAGGAAGGGGGAAAGCTGAGGTTAGTGCATGGCCACAAGGACCCTGTAACTGACTCACTTTCAGGATGTCTGTCCCTCTCTGGCGCTCGCTCACATGCCCCGTTCCTGGGCACAATACTTGATGCACAAACGTAGAGGTGGTGGTAGAAGGTAGACAGGTGAGGGAAGCACCTCAAATGCACCAATTTTCACAAAGCCTCAAGCAAACCTAGAGATTCCTGCCCCCACTTCCCTCCTTGCAGCATTTTTGGGCACTGAGATCGGAAGGAGGGCAGTCAAGGTCATGAGGGGGTGTGGGCAACCCTGTGTACAGCATAAGCCTCCCCATACCTGAAATGTGTCCTTGTCCTTATAGGCAGAGGGTCCTGATGTATGTCAAAGCAGTGGGACTGAGACCAAGACCACAGGCTGCTGAGGTATTTCCTAGATACCCCTGGGGAGGGGCGTCTTTTCCTCTGGAGAGACAGGCACATCATCCAGTAGCAGACCTGGGAGCCCATAGGTGGGTACTAATTCAGTGGGGACAGTGATGCTGCCAGATGGTCTCTCTGTCTCAGTCTCTCTAATGCTATCTTCCTTTCTGTCTTCTCTGTGCCTGAAACTTTGTCTCTGTTGCCCACCCACGTGCGTGGGACCTCACTCACCCAAGAGGACCCTTGCTTGGCCTCTCCTGAGGCTATCATCCTTTGACATGGATACTCATGGGGAACTGTTAGGGGGTTGCTCACGAGTCTATGGAACTGTCCAAGAAGCCATGTTCAGCTGCAGATGGGTAGAAAAAAGCTTCTCCCTTAGGGCAAGCAAGGAGCTGATCCCCATGTATTGGGTGGCCTGGGCCTCTGGCCTCTGAAAGGGGGCTTCTGAAATAGGGGCTTCTCTGCTAAAAAACTAACCGACCGACCAACCAACCGACCAACCAACCAACCAACCAACAAAAAGCCTCCATGGCTCAAACACGATAGTCAAACTCCTCACCATGGCCCTGAAGGTGCTTCACTATCTGGCCCCCATTACCTCTCTCACCTTGTCTCCTACCTCTCTCCCTCAACCATACTTAGCCAGCCACAGTGGCCTCCTCACTGTACCTCATACACCCTGCACTGAGTTCCACTCCTGCGTTTTTCTACTGGCTCCTACCTCTGTCTGGGATTGTTTTCTAGCAGATATTCATCTCCAGGTGTCTGCTCAAGGGTCACATTCTTTGAAAGACCTTCCTTGACCTGATTCTAAAAATTGTCCCCCTCTATTTCATTATTCCGATTTAATTTTAATCGCAATTGCCAAATTACTTGACAAATTACTTACATTTTTGTGCTGTATGATCCCAATAGAATGTAAGCTCCATGAGAGCAAGGGGGGGGGGGTTGTTGTTGTTTCCACGCGGTTGTATTCCTAACACCCATAATAGTGCCTGACACATAATTTGGAGGGAATTAATGAATGAATGAGAGAATGAATAAGTAAGTACAAGGCTGTGGTGAGACGCATAGCTACACAGGCCAAAGGATTCTCCTAGGGAACATGTTCACGGGTGGCAGGATGCTGACAAAGTCCGCAGTCTTTATATCACTTTCTCAGTGTCCCTGGGGCCCCTGGAAGATGGCCCTTTCCCTAACAGAAACAAATGACTTATTACTGACAGTCAATCACAAAGGCCTGACACACAGCAGACCTCTAACACCATCCCCGTGCTCTACCCCTCCTGCCCCTGTTCCCCCACTAGACCTAGTTTGCATTGCCCACGGAGGCACAAGCCAGCACAACGCCTACCACATTAAAAAAAAAAAAAAAAAAATCACTTTTAACGCTCCCTATTACACTGGCGGCCACCGGAGACAGGTAAATTTCAGCTCAGGAAGACTTTCTCCCGAGTCCACCACTGCAGCGAGCTGGGGTTTACAGCCTGGCTTTGCCCTCCCTCCCTTTGGGACCAGCCTGGAACGGTCCGTGGGCATCTGCATCGACCAGCCATTCCAGGTATGCGCCACTAAGGGGCGCGCGAGCTGGAACGGTAAGCGTCACTGGACACACCTCTCAGGGCCACAGAGGCAGGACCGTCCACTCCGGGAGGTACCACTAGAGAGGGGACTCCGATTTTGGAATAATCCATTGTGTATGTGACAGTACTGAGGGTCTGCTTATACAGCGTGTGGCATCAGCCACAGGTCGCAGCGGAGGCGCTAATGGCGCCGCCAGGTCCTTCCCCACTCGCTCCACTCCATTCTTCCTGCCCATGTGAACCTATGTGAACACCGGGTCTCAGGCCGCTTTATTCATTTGCACTTCGCCGACTCCACCCCTCCGTTTCTACATGGTTACGTCCAGCTGGGCAGCAACGAGGTGAGAGATTGGCTCTCCGATATATAGGGGGCGAGGTCAGAGACTTTCTAGGTGATGATTGGTCCGGGAGAGAGTGTGCCAGAGTAAGCCCTTCCGGGGCGCAAAATGGCTCCGGAAAAACTCCCTACTCCCCGCCCCTGTCTTCGTCTACCCCGTTCCCATTGGCTATCTAGCGGGGTCAGGCACAACGAGGGCAGGAGCTCTGGGCGAGGGGTGTGTGTGTGGGTGTGGGTGTGGGTGGGTGTGGGTGTGGGTGTGTTTGTTTGTGTGTGTGTGTGGCTTTTCAGAGGGCGCAGTTTTTCTCCGAGTTGAACTACTCTCCGACTGACTGCCCCGAGGGGCTGAGGATGCTGCCCCAGTCGGTGGCGAGGTTCGGCGCAACAGCTCGCTTGTAGCCAGAGTCTGGCGCTGGACGCGCGCCGTGACTGTGCAACTGTCTTCACGTGAGCTCTTTCAGTCTTGTTCAGCCCTAACTCGGTCACAAGCCTAGTCGGGCGCATTTGGCACGGCGCCATCCATCCTACAGATGCAATCAATTAAGTCCAGGGCGAGGTCTGTGCGCTTGTTTGGCATCCCTGCCTGGGAAGTAGAGTGTGTCAAGCAGTTTGGGGATGTGTATGGCTAGAGAGGACATCACAGGCACAGTTTGAGTATATTTGATCTCTCTGAGCCTTTTAGGAGATTGTGAGTGAATGGGGTATTTTATCTGAGTGGATTTTGTACGCCACGGGATAAGGACTTTAGGCCGTGCGTGTCTGTATATCTGGGGGTGCATTTTCTGAGCTTTTTGCGCATTTATGTCCGTGGGGTTGAGATCTGTGTGGGCGTCTGCACCCCAGGGTATGAGGTCTCTGAGCTGTTTGTGATTCTGTTTCAGGTTGTGATATCTCTGAGCTGCGTGGGGTGGGGGGCATTATCTTAAGGTGTAAAGGATCTGTGCTGTTCGCGAGTCCAAGGTGTGGGTTCTCTGAAATGTCTGGGGACTTTAAAGATAAAGGTTATGTGATGTTTCTGAGTTATTTGAGCTTCTGTCTTTCCCTTTTTATTTTGAGGTCCTTGTAATAGCTTGGGAGGTGTCTGCAGGGTTTGGGAGTCTTCTCTAGGATGTGAGGTCTCTGAGCAGATTTAATTTGTTTCCTGGAGTGAACACGTTGATCTGTTGCGGGGCGGGGGGGGGGCAGGAGTTGTTTCAGTGTGTATGGTCTCTGTTGTTTTTTTGTATTCTGTGACTCAAGTTGCGAGCTCTTTGTGCAGAGATTTTTGGAATCTTTTTTAGGGTGTGTTCAGGGATCTGTTTTTGGTGTCCCTGGGTATCTGAGCTGTTTGGCGTCTGTGTCTGAGAAGTAAAATCTTTTATCTTTGTGGTTGTGAGGTCTCTTTCCAGGAACTGAGGGGTTTGGAAGCTGGCAGATATGATTCCAAAGCCCGGACCCCCAAATCCTGGTTGTGTGTCATCGGGAAAGTCACTTGTTTCCTGAGGATTAAATATGTGTCAGCATCAATAAAATGGGGCCAGTGCGTGTCTTGGAGGGTACCTGTGCAACTTAGAAGTGTGTGTAAAGGTCCTGACTCCCAGCCATCCTTCCACAAGAATTTTCTGATCACCAGCTGTGTGCCTGAGTACTTTCCTTGGAAGTCGGAAGTACAACACAGGATAAAACTGACAAAGTGTCTTATTCCCTAGAGTTAGCCAGTAAATGTATTGACTGTCAGAGGATGTCAAGTGCTACATAGAAAGAGAAGGCGGGTTGGAGGAAGGAGTATGTGGGGATCATGTTGGTATTTATGCAGGGTGATGAGGGAATGACTCCCTCAGAAGGTAATGACTGAGCAGATTCCTGAGGAAGTGAAGGAACAGGCCGTGGAACTACCTGCAATTGTTAGAACATTACAGGCAGAAGGTACAGCAGGTGCAACAGTACTGAGGGGAAATCCACTGAGTGTGTTCCTGGATATCAAGGAGTCCTGTAATGCTGGCAAAAGCCCTCAAAACTGGTTTGACACATAGAGCGCAGTGAAAGGTGTCTGGTGTTGCTGTCTCTATTTTTCCCACAACCTGTGAGGGAGGTGGTCTTCATCCCCATTTTATAAAGGACCCGAGGCTCCAAGAAGTGCCCAGAATCTTCTCTCCTGTTTACACCTGAAATTGCTAAGAGGGGTGAAACCTTGTGCTCCATCATGAAAGACTTGAGACATGAGAGGCTTGAGTGTCAGAGCTGCAGGGCCCACACCATCCAGTTTGGATGTCAGCCAGCCAGCAGATATAAGCGATAATATGGGAATCATGCCCCTCGTTACATTTCTACACTTGATGGAGGTCCGGACTGAGAAAGAAATGGGGCAGAGAAGAGAGGCAGGAAGGGGAAGCTGGAGAGCAATGAGAAAAAAAAAAAAACCCAACACACAGGCTTCATGATATTGCCTGGATTTGCCCCAATTCACTTTAATTAATTGATTGTATTGAGATATATTCACCTATCCCCCTCCCTTTTCTTTCCCTTCCCTTCCCTTCCCTCCTGTGCCTGAGCAGTTCAGCTCTAAAGCCATTAGGTGCTACAGAGCAAGGCAAGTGTGTGCATGTAGGGGCATCCCACACTTGGAGTCAGAGCCCAGGCACAGTGAGAAGGGCACCCATACATAGGGGCAGACTGCACTGGGGACAGAGCCCAAGGTAGTAAGGAGGATGTCCCTGGGGGTTGGATGGGGAGAAGGCTAACTGGCTCAAGGGTTCAAACTTCAGTGGAGTGTGGAGGTCAAGGTCAGGGATTGGTTCAGCAGAGCATGTGAGGGTGGGCCTCTGTGTGCAACTGGGATGCCTTATATACTTTAGGATTCGTCAACTCACTAAATGTGGAAGACCCGACTCTCACTTTTGGAAGGGGAAATTTCAAATACAGAAAGGAAGAAAACAAATTCTGAGGTGTTCTATTGGGATTGGAGGTCTCCATGTGAACTCATGCTTTATGATATGTATGCGTGCGTATGTGCATATGTTGATAGATACAGATGTACATATGTATGCGTGTGTGTTTGAATGTGTACATACATGTATTCCAAACTTTCTGGAAACAGCAACATCCCAATAGTAATAAGTACACCTAGCCCCGACCGTCCTGGCTTCTAAATATTATTCTGCATTCAGTGATGGGTTCCCAGGCTGGGAGAGCGAAAGGACAAATGAGCCTGGCTCAACTTGTGGTACCAATCATAAGGGACAGTTCAAGGAAACTTGTGGTACCAACAATAAGGGACAGTTCAAAGACTGATTTGGTGATGTCAGAAGGACACAGAAAATAGCCTGAAGGGGCTCCCACTGGACATTCTGGAGATGATTTTATTTTTTCAGCTTTAATGAGATACTATTGATATATAACATAAGTAAGCTTAAGATATACACGGTGATGATATATATATATATATATATATATACATATATATATATATATATATATATATATATATATATATATAAAATGTGTGTGTGTGTGTGTGTGTATGTATGATCCCCATAACTTACTCTTCTTATGGCCGGAAATTTGTACCCAAGACCACCATTTTCCCCAACCGCTGGCAAACACCATTCTAATCTCTATTTCTATGAGTTTGGCTTTTTAAATTTCCACATATGTGAGAACATACAGTATTTGTCTTTCTTTGTCTTCTTTCAGTGTAAAGCATTCAGGGCCCATCCATTTAGTTGCAAAAGTCAGGATTTTCTTTTTATGGCCAATTAATATTCCATTGTGTATTTATAGCACATTTTCTTGATCCATTCATCCCTCCATGGACACTTACATTGTTTCCATATCTTGGCTGTTGCTGCACAGTAAATCATAAAATCGGTGTTACTCCTCCAATTTTGTTTTTCATTTTCAAAATTATTTGACTATTCTAGTTCCTTTACCTTTCCACATAAACTTCATAATCAGTCTATATGTCCAAAAAGTCCTACTGGGATTTTTTATTGGAATTGTATTAAAATGTTGCATTCCTTTGAGGCCTATTGACGCCTACATTATTTTGATTTGATCAACCCAAGAACACAGTATGTGTCTCCATTCATTTAGGTCTTATATTTCTTTCCTCAGCTTTTTGTGGTTTTGAGCATATACATCCTGTGTATGTTTCGATAGACTGGAATGGGGGAAGCGATTGTAAATGGTACCTGCGGGTGGTTTCTGTATTTTGTCTTGTTATGTAATTGTTCATTGCTAGCATGCAGAAAGTTGCTTGATTTTTTTGTGTTCAGCTTCTATGCTGTGACAACATTGAATTCACGTATTGGTTCTAGGAGGTTTTTTTCTGTAATTTCATGGGATTTTCTACATACATAATCACGTCATTGTGAATTGGAAGTTTATTTCCTCCTTCCTGACCTTTCTTTTTTCTTTCCTTACTGGAGTGACTAGGACTTCTAGCAAAATACTGAGTAAACAGAGGGGAGAGTGGATATCGTAGCCTCATTCCTGGTCTTAAGGAGAAAACATGTAGTCTTTCCTCATTAAGCAGGATGGAGGGTGTAGGTATCTTTGTAAGATGCTCTGTATTGTGGAGTTGTTTCTAGAGAAAGTATTGTAAGTCCTGGAGGGTGAACGGGGCAATAGCTGAAACGTCAGCAATGTTCTGGTCTCAAGGCTGTCGAACATGGTAGCATTATGAGCTACAGAGCCCCACGATCCCCCAGAGGACAGTTAAGATACAAAACCCGCTGTAATTCCCTGACACTCCTTAAAACTTCACGTACTCCCTGCATGCCTTCACGTAGCCACCAAATGTATGTCTGGTTAATGTCTAAAGGTCCATTGTGCTCTCTATCCATGCTTTGATATTCTTTGATCCTCTATCTAATGAAATATGAAATAAGGGCTATATGCAGTCTGCTGCTCTCTCACAGAGGCAGCCCTGCACACCCGCTCGGTCTAGTGTCTGAGAACTTCTTCAGTGCGTGGCCACACTATATCCAGGTTAGGAAAGTTCCCTTCTGGTTATAGTTTGCTGAATGTTTTTATCATGAATGGCTGTTGAATTTGGTCAGATGCTTTCTCTGCATCAATTGATATGATCATGTGGGTCTTTTTTTTTGATACACTAATATAATTTCTTAACTGATTTTTGAATTCTACACCAGCTTTGTATTTCCAGGATAAACCCAACTTGCTCATGTTGTATTATTCTTTTTATATATTATTGAATGATTTGCTAGTAGTGTCTTTGTCTGATTTTGATATCAGGGTAATGCCAGTCTGATGAAATGATTCAAGAAGTGGTCCCTCTCTTCTATTTCTTTGAAGAGGTTGTAGAATTGCTGTTATTTCTTATTATATTTCTACTACTTTTGTAGAATTTTTTAAAATTTAGATTCAAGTTAGCGTATAGTGTAGTAATGGTTTCAGGAGTAGAATTTAGTGATTCATCACTTACATATAACATCCAGTGCTCATCCCAACAAGTGTCCTCCTTAATGCCCATGATGCATTTAAGCTCACTCCCCCCCCCACACACACACACAACACCTCTCCAGCAATCTTCCGTTTGTTCTCTGTATTTAAGAATCTCTTATGGTTTGCCTCCCTCTCTGTTTTTATCTTATCTTTGCTTCCCTTCCTCTGTGTTCATCTGTTATGTTTTTTAAATTTGACATATGGGTGAAATCGTATGGTATTTGTCTTTCTCTGACTGACTTATTTTGCTTAGCATAATACGATCTACTTCCATCCACAGTGTTGCAAATGGCAAGATTTTATTCTTTTTAATCCCCGAGTAGTATTCCATTGTATATATATGTACCACTTCTTCTTTATCCATTCATCAGTCAATGGACATATGAGCTTTTCCCATAATTTGGCTGTTGTTGATAGCACACTGTTACTTGTTCTTAAGTGTGTGGTACAGTTTTCCAGAGAAACCGTCTGGGCCTGGAGATTTCTTTCCTGAAAGTTTTTAACAATGATATTTTAGAAATATATGTATGTTTTTCAGATTACCTGGGTGGTGGTTTTTTCTTTTTTTGGTTTTGTTGGGTTTTGTTTTGTTTGGGTTGAGCTTTAATAGTTTGTGTCTTTCAAGCAATTTTTCTGTTCCATCTCAATTACCAAATGTAAGTGCATAGATTATTTGTTAGAATCCATTCAAATTCTCTGGATTCTGTAACCTATTTCATTCTGGATATTGGTAAGTTGTGTCTTTATTTTACTTATCTTTCTTTTTGTGTCAGTCTGGATAGAAATTTATGAATTTTATTGACCTTTTCGAAGAACCAGCTTTTGGTTTCATTGACTATCTCTATTCTTTTCCTGATATTTGCTCTAAACCCTGTTTTTCTTATTTGCTTGCTTTAAGTTTATTTTTATTTCCTGTTTCTAGTTTCTTAAGGTGGAAGCTTTCATTATTAACGTGGGTCCTTTCTTCTTTCTAATACAAACATTTGATGCGGTACATTTAACACTAAGTACTGCTGTAGCTGCATCCTGCAAATTTGGATATGTTGTATTTTCATTTGCATTCAGTTCATCTGATAAACGGTTAGTATCCAAAATATTTTCTAATTTCCCTTGAGCCTTGCCATTTGCACCATGGGATTATTTAGACATGTATCGTGTAATTTCCTTGTGTTTGGAGATTTTCCTCTTCACATTTTCTTACATATTGGGTTTTTTTTTTCTTTTGCTCAGGCAACATTCTCTGTATGATTTCAACTATTTTATAACTTCTGATATGTGTTTCGTGACCCAGGATGCAGTCCACCTTGGTGAAACTTCCATATGTGAAGGGTTCTATACTTGTCAGTTTCATCCAGGTAGTTCACGGTGTTGTTCAGTTCATCCGCATATTGCTAATTTTCCTTCTATTCCTTCTGCATATGACTGAGAGAGTGTTGACCTCTATAACTGTTACTTGTAGATTTGTTCATTTATCCTTCAGTTCTGTCTGACTTGGTTATATATTTCGAAGCCTTGTTATTGGGTGTTGTGCAGAGAAGAGTTAACGTAGTAGGCCTGAAACTACTGTGCTTACAAACATCAGCATGTTGGCCCTTATCTTGCATCCGGGAACTTGAATTTCAGAAGGTTTCCCACCATTCCCTACCTGAGCAGGGTGCTTTATTCTTCCTAAACTGTCCAAACAATATGTTTCATGTTAAACATCTATGAAACATCTCAACACATAGACATCTATGAAAATACCTTTCCTTCTGGGAATCTGAAATCTTGGTCTGTGCTGGGCAGGCATCCATCCCAAACCTCTGACGCTGTGTTACTCACGAGGTGCCCTTGGTAGACAGCACTTCACATGAGTTATCATGATTTGTTGCTGAAGGCACAAATTGTGTGACTCTCCTGGGAAAGGACTCTTGGAAGCTTGCACTGGTTTCCTCCAGATGTTACCCAGGGCACCATTTCCCCTGGGCAATTTTGCTTTCTATCCTTTTGCTGTAATAAATCTTAGCCCTGAGGATGACCTTCACGTCCTCCTGGGGATGCAGCAAAAGCAAGGGTGGTCTTGGGACCTCCGAAACCATGGTGGCAGCCATGGGACTCACTAGCAGGAAAACCCTGACTCACTAAAATATGGTGGAAGACTTTGCGTAAAGAAAGGATGGCACGGTAGAGATGATAAGCTGCTTGTGCCTCAGTGACTATGGATGTGCCCACGATATGAAAGAGCAGCTGAGGGGCGCCTGGGTGGCGCAGTCGGTTAAGCGTCCGACTTCAGCCAGGTCACGATCTCGTGGTCCATGAGTTCGAGCCCCGCGTCAGGCTCTGGGCTGATGGCTTGGAGCCTGGAGCCTGTTTCCGATTCTGTGTCTCCCTCTCTCTCTGCCCCTCCCCCGTTCATGCTCTGTCTCTCTCTGTCCCAAAAATAAATAAAAAACGTTGAAAAAAAAATTAAAAAAAAAAAAAGAAAGAGCAGCTGAGCTGTTCTGAAAGGTAAATGTTACACACGGAATGCAAAAATAAAAGGTCCAAGTCCAAGAGCGTTGGCTCACTGCATGCCTTGGCTGCTTTAGCCATGCTGGATGATATGAGGTGAACAAGTGTAGCCAACTTATGACTTGGGTCTTTATTCTCTGGAGGCCAGGGAAAAGGATCCAGACCTTCCCAAAGGTGAACAAAAATGTTGAAAGTTTAACTTGCTGTCTCCTGCACGTGGGAGAAGACAAATTTAATTTGTTGCCTGGGCTAGAAAAAGCTTTACATAAACTAGAGGCAAAGACGGAGGGGAAGGCATTCCAGCCTTTTCTTCAGCTGGCTTACTGCTGCTGTGGCTGTGCCTCCCGGCATTCCAACCAGGATGTCCCCTGTATGGTCACCCGGTAAGTGTCCACTTACTGCTAGGAGTTTCAGTAAACTTGCAGTGAGAGCGAAAAGGGAGGATTTAAAAGTGGCTTTGTACTTTGTGGCTGTTGGTGCCTGGGTGTCTGAGAAAACTGATGTAAGATGTTAGGCAGGGCCACTGTTCAAAGCAGCTGCCCCCAGCAAGGGTATGACCTGTTCTAGCCTGGTTGCTGGATAAAGGAGAGAGACAAAAGGGACAGGAGGTGATGTAAACCCATTTTGAAAATTTTGAAAATTCAGAATTTCATCCTGAACAATTCCTAATGATCATGAGTCTTTCTCATTATGTAATAGAGTTTTCTATGAAAATATTTGGGTCCCTTTTGCTAACAGGCCCTCCTTACAAAAGGTTTGGAGGAGAGCAGGGGATAAATAAAGTCAGGGAAAGGTTCAGTTTCAGAATTGTACGCACTGATCTTGTAACAGTGGAGAAAACAAACCTGGCACCTGGGGAGAAGCAGAGGGAAGAGGCGAGGACATTAATGGCCTGTGTCTGTCCAGACTATTCTTGGAAATTTTCTATTATTTGTTAAGGAAACACTCTCAGTGCAGCCTTTGCAAGCCTTTGTGAGCACTGCGAATGCAAATTGACTCCTGAGCCTCGAGCCATACCTGCCAGAGCTCTGACTGTGGGACAGCAGGGGTGGCCCCAGCTCCTGGGCATTGCACGCATGGCACCTCCACGTGACCTCCACCCTCAGAGAGAGGATGAACTGGTGTCGTGGACAGACACAACTTTGGGAAATAACTGCCTCCAGGCATCCCTCTAAAACCAAGGGCTCAAATGAATATTCCAAGTGGACAGGGAGTCCTAGAGGGGAAGGCCCGTGGCGGGAGGCCACATTGAGGCCCCGGTGAGCCGTGTTGCCGGATTCGGTGTATGTCCAGCTCTGGGCTCCCTAACGATTGTAAACTCTGTTTCAGGAGAATCACGTGTGCCCGCTAGGATTACCCTTCCTGTGTGTGTGCCCTGACCAGCCCGACACTGCCTCAGCCTGGAAGACTTTCAGGTCAGGTTCTGCTTCTCGACCGGTGTGTGCTGTGCCTGAATTTGTGCATCAGGCCAGCTAAAAAGAAGGTTTGTACAGAAAAACTAAGCAGTAAGTTACCTGTTTTTCTACATTAGACCTTTGTGGTTAGTGCAAATTGTTTTAACTGGTTAAATCTAGGACCCCTGAGGGATGTGATGGAGATCAGTCCTGCAGGCTGGTCTTACCCTACCACATTGGTCCTAAGACTGAGACCTGTGGCACGTCCCTCCTGCCCTCTGCAGACCGGCATCTGTGTGGTTCATCATCATGACACTAGGTCCATTCATTCCCATTTGACTTCAATTCCACAAGTGTGGACTGGCCTTCTGCCGAGTGTCAGGTCCTCTGGCCTGAAGACACCAAGAGGTGTGTTTCCAGCCTTCCACGAGGCAGACACGAGGGAGACAGATATGGAAACAAAGTGGCAATGTTCAGTGACCGCTGGCAGATCACATTGTGAACATCTCCCACTTAATTCCTCCGGTCCTTTCACAGCATAACCTGGAGAAGACCCATCCGGTCAGTACACTTGGGTTCCCCTCATTCTATTTCCTGCACGCACAGCCACAGATACCAAGTGATACTGGCATGTTGTATGAGACGCAAAGCCATGAACAGAATTGCTTTCATTGATGTATTTTCCAAAACAGTCAAGGATTATTGGTACCTTCCCAGGTAAAACAACATGCAAGTATCCCTCAATTTACAGGGAAGTTAACATTTATGGAAAATCCACCTTATGTAAGTCTCTGTCAAAAAGATTTGCCTCCCTGAAACTTTCCCTTTTTAAATACTGATACTTCCCTTTAATCGTTTCAACAATCACAGTCTCCCTCTGAAATTTTCAAAATGTGCCATTGTGGTTATAACCCACATAATATGCTGGTCCTTGCCTGGATTTGGTGAGAGGAAATACCATGGCAGCATGGTACTCCCAGGAAGTACTCCCTAGGAAGGATTCCGGGCACCCTCATCCTCTGCCTGCTTTCTGTGATAAGAACGTGTTTCAGGGACAGCTGAGATGTGAGGTAAAGCTTCATTTCAGAGGTCACCACTGCTGTGGAATGTCCACGCCCGGATGGTTTTGTGCTCGTCTTGGCTCTTAGCTCCTGGGACTGGGGTTCTCCTCCTCATTGATGACAAGCCTTTCTAGGTATGGACACCATAGTAAGGGCCTGGGCAAGGGCTTTAAGCTTCTGTCCTGTTCGGGACAGCAGATGATATCACAGGACAGCTGAAAGGACAAGAGGGAGATGATCTCCTAAGGTCAAAGGCAGGTTTTTGATAGGTGAAGGGAAGACATGCACCCAAGTTCTGGTTGCTCCAGGCTGACGTGGAGTGGAGTGTGGGTGTAAGAATGAACCAAAGGCTGAGAGGACATGGGGAGAATAGATTGCATAACCTCACATCATATGGTTTACGTGGTCCTCAGAAAAAGCCCATGCCATCATGAGAACTTAATGTCATCTTCTGTCACCAACCCTACCCACTGGCCACGAAGAGAATGGATTTGAGATAGACCGAAGCTTTCATGGAGAAAGTCCAGTGGGGTCGTGATGTCCTCTCAGAAAATCTGCCCTGCCCTTGGTTTGAGTCTCAGGCTGTGCTCATTATGTTCTGCTTTCTGTGTGCTTTCAGATTGGTCTCTCGTGTGTGTTTGTCTGGAAAGAGTCAGTACGTTAAAGTCAGGCTTGCTACCACAGGGATTTAATAAAGTTCTTGAGAGTCTCCTAGGCAGAGTTAAAAATCACAGATTCTAGGGCACGTGGGTGGCTCAGTTGGTTAAGTATCCGACTCTTGATTTCGGCTCAGGACGTGATCTCACAGTTCGTGAGAATGAGCTCCGCATTGGGCTCCATGCTAACAGTGCAGAGCCTACTTGGGATTCTCTCTCTTCCTCTGTCTCTGCTGCTACCCGACTCACGTGCATGTTCGCTCTCTTGCGTGCGCTCTCTCTCTCTCTCTCTCGATAAGTAAACATTTTTTTAAAAATCACAGATTCTTAACATTGTGACCACGCTAAATGAGATTCACTGGGTATGGATCATAGCATGTGCATTTTTAAAAAGTTCTTGGGTTCTGACTTAGGAGGACTCCTTGTCTGGGAACTACTGGAGCAGGGCAGTGGTCCCGTTTTTCTGCTGCCTGGCTTCTCTCTCCATTGTTGTGAGGGTGCAGAAGTGACAACAGTTTGGTGCCTTCTCTGATGCACAAACCCAAGAACTTCAGCTAGGAGACTGATGTGCTGTCTGCTGTACTAACAAGGCTCGGAGAGTTATTGTTTCCACAGAGTATCCTGAATCCAGTCCCTGTCAAGCTTCCATCTAAGTGATTGCTGTTGAAATCAAATTTCTGTATACCATGCAGTTCCGTGCTATAAAATCAGTTTGTGTTATATGTTAGGTGTAACTCTAAATATTTTGCAGTGGCCCTTGGATCCTAATATTGACTGAACAAGTACACAGTACAGTGAATTTTCTGCAACCTGTGCCTGCACCACTTACGGCCCGATGCCACTGAGCAAGTTACTTAACATCTGTGTGCCTCGTTTCCATTAGCAACGTGGAAACACTAGTTAGTAGTAAGTGTAGCTACTTCTTGGGGGCAGTTTAGAGTACTGACTGTGTTAAGACAAGAAAAGTCATCAGGACAGTGCCCGGCATGTGGCAAATTGCCGATCAATTCTAGCCGTTGTTGTTACTGTTGTTGTTCCCACATTTCCGGGAAGCATGTTCTGGAAAGATGGTGTCAAGACTACCCTTTGACTCACTGGAAGGACTTAGCACTATCACTTCGGCTCCTTGGGGACTCAGGAATTGAGTCTGTGGGGCACGGTGGAGGGCATGTTTTTATTAGCATAACGAGTATTCAGCTCTCCTTATGGGCCATTGGGAAGCCTAAATGCAATGCTTGGTTGCATCATCGTGGGTTCCTATGGAAAACTTGAATGGAAACTTCTCTAGGAAATTAGAACGAATGACCTGTTTGCACATTTTGTACAGTGTTTGGAAAATGAAGTGGTCACTGGATGATGATAGAACACGAGTGTATAAATTTGCGTAAACATTTCAAAGAGTGAAATGTAAAGGCCAAGGACCTCATCATGTGGTGGCTTCTACAGCCGTTAGTTGTATTGAACTCCTATTGGGAGTTCAGTCTGTTGGGAAGATGTGAATCTGGTAAAGATACGAAACCGTTAACAGTCCAGTTTTCATCAGTAACATTTGTTTTTCTTCCACTCATATTCATTATTCATTTAACAAAAGGCTGGTGTATTAGTATTTTCTGAACTGAGTCATGAGGAGGTGGTAAACAGTGTGTTTGGAGAGTCTTAGGAAAGGTGCAGTGAGGAGAGAATGGGAGTGGAGGATGAGGTGAAAGTGTGCAGGGGGCAGGCAGAGAGAAGGAGTAGCAAACAGGTGGGAAGGATAATGGATACAAGCAGAAGGAAAGAGACAGGAATACAAGCTCACACTTCAGGAGGCTTACTACAGGCCTGGATTTGTTTTTAGCTCTTTCCCACACAGCTCTTTCTTGCTGTGTGTTTTAGCTCACAGCAATGATTTTAAAATTCATGGAGTATCCACTGCAGCACTGTGAGGTAAGTGTTTTTAAGGGTATCGTCCCTTGTTCCATCCAGATGAGGAAACTGAGACCCGTAGAGGTTAAGGGGTGAAGTAACTTACCCAGAGCCACCTACTCAGCAAGGGCAAGGTCAAGGTCAGGGTTAAATCCAGGTCAGAGAAAAACATAACAGAGACATGGAATTTGGCCATAAACTGCAGTGCACCTCAGTGTCCAGTGTCCTTTGGTTCAAAAGACAGGTGAACATGTAAGACAGCTTATCCTGATTACACTGGATCAGTGCTTGGATAGAACATGATGTCTCAGGTGCACGAGAGACTGTGAGGTGACGAGTCAATACAGGCACATCACTAAGTCGGGATCTGGTTCATATCAAGGTCTATACACGCGTTTGCTGCGGCAGATTTCAGCGTTGGTATCCTCATCATGATCATTATGGACAGTAGTTTATGGTATATATAATATTTGGAAACAGAACAACAGATAAAATCCTATAGATTTTAAAGTCGTTTTTCTAAAGACTCGATCTCTTTGGTATCTTGACATTTCAAGATAATGAATTGCTTTGATATCCTTGCCAGCTGAAAACCCGATCAGTGCATTTAAAGCGGAGGAGAGCTATGTGGGACAGTAGAGCGGAGCAGTGAGGGAAGCAGAGAGGTTTGGATGGAAGGTTAGCTAAGTCTGCAAGGGCTATGAAAATGCCACAGACGATGCAGGCCAAAACCAAACCAAATCAGACAGCAACTTGCTTGTCCCTAAGAAGAGACAGTTGTGCTATTGAGATAAGCATCTCTATTAAAATTTCTTAGACTTTTGCTCTCTTTTGGCCCCCGGGGTGCAGTGTGTGGTTCTTATAAGGTAGCACTGCTTTGGTCACGCTGTGGGTGAGAGTGGCAGCCTCACCTGAAGCATTCTCCGTTTGTGGGCCACCTGGAGCACGTTACTTGAAGTCTGGAGGCCTGCAGATTCATAAGAGAAAACAGAAAGCAAATACATAGTACAATAGTTAGATCCAGCCACCTCCAGTAGAGCCCTACATAGCAAGTGAGATGCAGGCACAGGTGTTGTAGTCATTGGTTGGGAAGTAGCAGGGTTGGGTGGGTGACTCAAAGAAGAAGCATGGAAGTGAGTACAAGGTGAGAAAACACATTAAGAGGGGACAAACAGTGAAAATCCCGTTTTCTGGCCTTGCTTTTCTGCTATGAAAATAGAGTGCTCTAGTATTGTGGGGAGAGGTTACCCTGGTCCGAGGTCCGGGAGGGAATCGCTGCACTTAGGGATGAGCATTCTGATGACCCGCCATGAACAGTAACGAGGGGACACTGAGTGTGTGAAGGCACGAAGGTCTCAGCCTTTACCATAGACAGATTCATAAAGTTTCTTAGCCTTGCTGAGAGTAACGCTGCCTCACCTTACAGAAGCTCGAAGCCGCCATCTGGCAACACCACTGGTGCTCCTCCATCTCCTGATCCAGCTGGGGGTGGCTGCCCAGGCACTGCTCCCTGAGCTGCATAAGTATGATGGTAACCGTGTGTGTGTGTGTGTGGCAAATATAGGGTGAGAGACTCTATTCATTTAACTATGATTCACTAAATAAGCTTCAGCTCTTACCTAGACACTGTAGACACTGTGTTGGGTGCCTGGGAGATACAGTAAACAAAGACACATCACTGCCTTCGTGGAGTGAGTTTAAGCCAAATCATTCGAGAATAATCTAACAATCATATAAGTCAATGTAAAAATTACTACCGTGACTAGTGGTACCAAAGAGGTGTGTTTTATTGAGGTCTGATTGATAGGTAAAGCTATAGGTAAAGGTATTCACATGTACAACCCTTTCTTCTTGTTGGTGTGGTTGTTATTATGTGATTATCATTAGCGGTAAGAACACTTTTAACATAAGATAATCTCTTAGCAATTTTAAGTATATAACACAGTATTGTTAGGTAAAGGCACTACGCTCTGTAGGTCTCCAGAACATACTTCTCTTTCATAGTTGTAACTTTGTACCTTTGACCATCACCTCACCATTTACCCCTCCCCCTTACCCCTGGCAGCCATTGTTCTACCCTCAGCTTCTAGGAGTCTGACTATTTTAGATTGCACGTAGAAGGGAGATGGCCCAGTATTTGTCTTTCTGTGTCTGGTTTATTTTAGTAGCCATCAAGTCCTCCACGTCCAGATGACATGCTCTTATCTGTGTAAAACCCTGAAGATTCTGACAAAAAGAAATTGTTATACCTAAGGAACCAATTCAGTAACATTACTTTCATTTTTAAAAATAGCTTACTGGATATGAGATTCTTGGTTGTTGAGCATTTTTTAATTTTTTAATTACCCAGTTCCTTCTGGCCTCCATATTTTCTTCTGAGTAAACTGCTATTAATTGTATTTCCCTCATAAGTGACTGGTCATTTTCTCTTGTTGTTTTCAGGATTTTCTCCTTGCCTTTGGCTTTCAGCATGTTTACTGTGATGTGTCTATGAATCTCTCATTTATCCTACTTGGAGTTCATTGAGTTGCTTTCAGGCACTGTTTCTTTGAATATTTTTTTCTGCTCCTTTCTGTCTCTGTTCTGGTACTCTCCTGCATCCGTGTTGGTGTTAAGAGTGTTCCATATGTTTGTGCAGCTCAGTTTATTGCCCTCATTTGTTTTCCTCACTTTCTTCAGACTGTATAATCGCTGTCCATCTGTCTTCAAGATTGCTAAATCTTTCTCTGGTAGTTCAACTAGTGTCGATCTCCTCGAGTGAATTTTTCACTTTAGTTACTGCACTTTTCAACTGCAGAACTTGTATTTGGTTCTTTTTTAAATAATTTTTCTCACTTTATTGTTATTCTGTCTTTGATGTGACATTTTCATCATACCTTCCTTTACTTTTTTGATTGTGGTTTTCTTTGTTCTTTGGACCTGATTATAGCAGCTACTTTGAATTCTTTATCAAATCTGACATCTGGTTGCAAGCACCGGCAGTTTCTGTTGCTTATTCATGCTTTCCTGTTTTTTGAATTATCATAATTTTTTTCTTGTCTAACTATCTAAAATATTGGAGCAGTACTGGGTACTGATCCATCCCACCCCTTCCTGGGTTTGTTACTTCTATTTCCTTGTCTAGTTGTTTAGTGTCTAGCTGGTTTATTTTAGTGGAGTCTGTTTTCTCTCCTTACTCTCCCCCACCCCCACCCTTGTGTTAGGCTTCAGATTTTAGTCCTCAGGGAGAGACGACTTGGGGATGCCTACTGTCCCCTTGGGATGTCTGGTTGCGTCAGGTTCTCTCTGATTGTCTCTTTGCCTGACCACACCCAGCTGTTCCGGTTCGCTGAGTGTGGGCTACTTGTTCAACCGTTTTCAGCGATACCCTGGATATATTGCTTCATAATATAAACCAGTGAAATCCGTGCTCCTTTGAAGGGCTAGCTGCTGAAGTTACTGTTTCAGAGTTTTTCTGACCCTAGGCAGGCTCCTTGCAGCTGTCTCTTCTCCCTGATTGTCTCAGGTAACCCGGCCAGCCTACAGTTGATCCTCTATGTCCAAGACTTCTACCAGTCTCCTACCGTTTGCCTTGTACCACAACCTCCACTGTTTTGCAAGTGCCCTTAGACTTGCTTGACCTTCTCCTCAACACCCCTTTGCAAATGAACTTTGTTCCTCTGAGAGGAGCTATCTGCTTCAAAACCTCTGAGCCACAACTCTGTAGTTGGGGAGTGGGGACAATGGCAGCACATTCTTTCTCCTGTTTTTCAGCATTACACTATGTAGCGTTGCTTTTGAAAATTTCCATCTTTAATTGTTTATGGCTGGTATATGGAAGCAGAATTTACTTTTACATACTGACTCTGTGTCTCTTCACGTTGCTAAACTCGCTTCTTAATTCAAGTAATGTTTTATGGGTTTTTCTTACAGATTCAGGTGTTGCCAGTAAATAATGACTGTTTTACTTCTTTATTTCTTTACTTCTTTATTTCTGCTTGACTTTTTTATTGGCTAGAACAGCTAGGAAAATATTGACTAGAAGTGGTGAAAGTATGCATACTTACCTTGTTCCCTGTCTCAGGAGGGAAACATTCAGACCTTCAGGATTAACGATTACAGTAGCTTTAGATATTTTTGTAGATGCCAGTTATCGGTTTAAGGATGTTGCCAATAAACTGAATGAATCTTGCCATCTCCCCAACATTCATGTTGAAACCTTTCTCCAGTATGATGGTGATTGGAGGTAGGGCCTTTGGGAGGTGATCAGGTCATTCAGGTGAAGCCCACATGAATGGCATTAGTGCCCTTATAAAAGAGACCCACCCCTGAGAGCTCCCTCAGCCCTCCCGCCATGTGAGGACAAGAAGTCAGCAGTCCGTGAAGCAGCAAGCAGGGCCTCACATCCCAAATCTGCTGGCACCTTGATCTTGGGCTTCCTGGCATCTGGAAATATGAGAAATAGATTTCTCTTGTTTTTAGAAGTCATCCAGTCTGTGGTAGTTTTGTTGCAGCAGCCCTAGGAGACTAAGCTAGAAATCCTTCTTTATTCCTAGTTTGCTAGGAGTTTTTATCAAGTAAATTTATCAAATAAATACTCTTTATGCATCTATTGAGATGCTTATATATTTTTAGTCTGTTATTATGGTCAGTTAGCGTGAGTGATTCTGAAACATTGAACCACTCTCAAAGCTGTGGAACCATTTCACTATGGTATTTTGTCTTTTTTCTATATTGCTGGTTTCAAACAGCTGATATTTTATTTTGGATTATTGCATCTGTGGTCATGAGTGCTATTGCTCTTGTTAGCCTCAAAAGTAGAACAGCCAGTTATTTTACCAGCAAAATGAGTTTATTCAGGAATAGCAGAGAATTACAGTTTGGAACAAGCAACCTAAGGCAAAATCCTAGGCAAGTCCAATAAGCAAAGTAGAGGAACGTTATTTTATGGAGAAGAAGGAGGAAGTTGGAAGGGTTGTTTTGAATGAAAGCCCATTGAAGAAAAGCAAGAGTTCAGGGTAATGACAGTTTCTCATTGGCTGAGTTGGAGGCGTAGTCAGTATCTTACAGGACATGCAATGTACATCTTTTCCTGTTGGGGCCTACATGATTCTTTCATGTTGATTATTCTTCTGTTGGGTCTATAACTGACAGTTCTTCCTGTAATTGATGTTGAAGTGGTATGGTTCTCCCTTCTAGGCTCTGGACTCTAGTGAGGTTTCTCTTTTTTTTTTTTCCAGAGTCTGTAATTTATTTTCTTAATTTTTTGTCTTGCTTTCATATCAGGATATTGCTGGCTCTATAACATGTGTTAGGAAGTGTGACCTCATCTTCAGTTGCCTGGAAGACTTTTTGTTCAAACCTGCATTATTTCTTTCATATGTGTTTGATAGAATTTAAACAGTGAAACCATTCAAGCCTTGAGTTTTATGTGAGGGAAGGGTTTTTGTTTTCTGTTTGATTTAGTGAATTCAATCTCTGACAGATATAAGGCTAGTGGTGTTATTTTCTTGACTGGGGCCTGCGAGCTAGGGCCTTTCAAGGAGTTTTCCCATTTCATCTTTTTTTTTGGATAATATTTTCAATAATATTTTCTCATCCACTTCATGTCTGAAAGATCTGTATTGATGTCTCCGCTGGCAGCAGTGATACTAGTAATCCATGTCACTCTGCCCTCATTCCTTATTATCAGTCTGGCTAAACCTATTAGATTTACTGGTCCTGTCACAGAACCAGCTCTTAGTTTCACTGATTCCTTTGTATCGATTTTATGATTTCTAGTAGGTCGATTTCTGTTCAAACCTTCATTATACTTTTTCTGCTTCCCTTAGGTTTAAATTGATTTTGCTTTTCTAATTTCTTAAGGCGACAGTTTAGACAGTTGATTTCAGACAGTTCTTCTTTTCTAATGTAAATATTTAATGATAAAAATTCCCCTCAATGCATTGTTGTAGATTCACCTTACAGATTTTGACATACTGTGTTTTGGTTTTCTACTTCTTGCAGGTTCTTCTTTGATCCCTGCATTATTGAGAAAGGCCATTTAATTTCAAAATATTCTGTGGTTTTCCAGATACCTTGCTGCAATTAATTTCTGTTTAATTCTTTGCGGTCAGAGAACCCAGTTTGTATGATTTCAGCCCTTTAGAAGTTGTTGAGATTTACTTTATGGCACAGAATATGGCCTGTCTTGTGAACCTTGTGTGTGCACTTCAGAAGATGGTGTCTTGTGCTGTCCTTCTGTAAGCATCCGTTAGGTCATGGCTGTTGATAGTGTTGCTCCACTGCTCCATATAGTTTCTGATTGTGTTGTCCACTTGTACTGTCAGTTGTGGATGGGGGAATGTTGAAGGCTTCAGCTAACTGATTTCTCTGTTTTTCCTTTTAGTTTTATCAGTTTTTAGCTCTTGTATCAGTTTTTACTAATGCATGCACATTCATGATTTTTGGATCTTCTCGATGACTGGACCTCTTTTATTCAGTAACATCTGTCTTTTCCCCTTGTGATAATCCTCATTCTGAAGTATATTCTCTGTAATATTAATTTAGCCCTTCCAGCTTTTCCTGTGATTCACGTTTGCTGGGTGTATGTGTCTTAGTGTGTTCGGGATGCAGGAACAAAATACCACAGACTGGGAGGCTTATAAACAAACTTGGTATCTCACGGTTTTGGAGGCTGGAAGTCCAAGATCAGGGTGCCGGCATAGTTGGGTTCTAGTGAGGACCCTCTTCAAAGTCACAGATTTGTGGTTGTGTCCTCACATAGTGGAAGGACAAAGGATCTCTGGAACCTCTTTCATAAGGGCCCTAATCCTGTTCATGAGGGCTCTGCCCGAGGGCCTCATCACCTTCCAAAGGCCACACCTCCTAGGTTAGGAGGTATGGGGGTTAGGATTTAACATAGGAATTTTGGAGGAGACATCTTCAAACCATAGCATTATCGATAAATTTTCCTTTCAGTTACTTTTAACTCAATTTATGTATTCATATTTAAAGTGAGATTCCTTTTGACAGTACATAGTTGGGTCTTTCTATTTTTATCTAAAGTGACAAATTAGGTCTTTTAATTGATGTGTAGGCAGTGTACAATTAGTGTGTTAACAGTTTACATTTAAGTCTTCCATCTGGCTGTATATTTTATCCTATGGATATTTTATTCACATTTTCCTTTCCTATTCCCTCTATAATTTTGGATCAGTTGAACATTTGGTGTTATTCCATTTTATCTCCACAATTGGCTTACTAGTTATATATCTTTAAACATTTTTTCGAAACGGTTGCTCTAGGGTTCTAATATATATTGTTGCTTTTCACACTGTGCCTTCAAATGATATTATACCACTTCCTGTACACTGTCAGAATCGTAGGACTATGTACCTCCATGTCCTTTCTCCCAGCCTTAGTGCTATTGCTTTCTTGCATTTTATTTCTACCAAGGTCGTAAACCCCACAACACATTGTTACTATTATTTAGATGGTTCTCTTTTACTGAGATTAAATATAAGGAAAAAATTCATATACGCCCGCAACTTTACCACATCCAGCACTATTCAGTTCTTTGTATAGATCCAGATTTTCTTTGGATTTCGTTTGCTTTCTTCCTGAGGAACTTCCTTTAACGTGTTGTGTAGGGAAGATCTTCTGGCAATGAATTTTCTTAGCTTTTTTATTTCTTTGAAAGTTTTTGTTTCACCTTCATTTTCAAGAAACATTTGCATTAATCAGAAAATTCTGGCTTGCATGGATTCTGATCAGTCGTCTGCCCATTCTGTCCTGTTTGTTCCCTTGTATGTAATGTGTCTCTTCTTTTCCTTTTCTGTCACAGGATGTCAGTGTTGGTGTTTGAATCAGTCTTTCCATTAGTTGATTGGGCTTGAGTCCTGTGTTGCTATAATCACTTTAAATATAAAATAGACTTGGGAACCTGGGTGGCTCAGTCAGTTGAGCGTCTGACTTCTGCTCAGGTCATGATCTCCTGGTTCCTGAGTTTGAGTCCTGCATTGGGCTCCCTGCTGTCAGCACAGAACCCACTTCAGATCCTTTGTACCCTTCTCTCTCTGCCACTCCCCTGCTTGTGCTCGCTGTCGCGCGTGCTCTCTCTCTCTCTCTCTCTCTCTCTCTCCCTCAAAAATTAAATAAACATTTAAAAATAAATAAAAATAAATATAAAATAGACTTCAGGTTTGGGGTGCAAGATAGATCAGTATACAAAAATCAATTGTATTTCTGTACATTAGCAGTGAATAATCCAAATAAGTAAGTAAGAAAACAACTTCAGTTACGATAGAGTAAGAAGAATAACATATTTAGGAATTAATTTAACCAAGCAGGTGTGAGAGTTACACACTGAAAATTACAAAACACAGTTGAAAGAGATTAAAGCAAATTTTAAAAAATGGAAAGACTGTGTGTGTTCATCGATTGGGAGACTTGATATTGTTAAGATGGCAACATTCCCCAAATTGATCCAAGCATTCAGTGTAATCCTTATTGATATTCTAACTGCAGCTTTTTAGAAATTGAGAGACTGCTCCTGAAATTTATGTGGAAATTTCATGGACCCAGAATTAATTTAAACAACCTTGCAGAAGACGGCCAAAAGTGGAAGACTCGTGCATTCCCATTTCAAACATTATTTCAAAACTCCAGTAATGAATACAATGTAGTACTGATTTAAGGATACACTCAGAGATAAACAGAATGGAATTGAGAGTCTGGAAATAACCCGTCTGTCTATGGTGAGTTAATTGTTGACAACAGTGCCAAGACAATTAAATAGGGAAGGAGCAGTCATTTTAGTAAATGGTGCTGGGACAACTGGATAGTCAGCATTTAAAAGAATCAGTTTGAATCCAAACCTCGTACCACAGATAAAAATTAAGTCAAAATGGATCCAAGTCCATATGTAAGAACTAACACTATAAAACTTCTTCTGTAAGAGCGTGTAGGAGTAAATCTTTGTGACATTGGGTTAGGTGATGGATTCTTAGCTAGGACATCAAAAGCACAGATAATAAATGAAAAGTTAGGTAAAAATGGCTTCATCAAAATGAGAAAAAGTTTTTGCTTTAAAGGACACCATAAGAAAGTGAAAAAACCAAAAGAATGGGAAAAAGTATTTGTATATCTGATAAGGGCCCAGTAGTCAGAATGTAAAAAGAACTCTTGCAAGCTAAGAGTAAAAAGACAACCCAATTAATAATGGGATAAGGGAGGCACCTGGGGGCTCAGTCAGTGAAGTGACCAACTCTTGATTCTGGCTTAGGTCATGATCTCACGGTTCATGAGAGTAAGCCCCAAATCAGTCTCTGGGCCAACAGCATGGAGCCTGCTTGGGATTCTCTTTCTCGACCCCTCCCCCTGTTTGAGCATGTGCGTGTGCGCGCGCTCTCTCTCTCTCTCTCTCTCTCTCTCTGTCTCTCTCAATTAAAAAAATGGGCTAAGCATTTGAATAGACATTTCTATTAAAAAAGATCTGCAGATGCCAAATAAGCACATGAAAAGATGCTCAAAAATATTAGTCGTTAGGAAAACAAAAATTGAAAGCACTATGAATTACAACTTTCCACCCTCTAATATGGATATAATTTAAAAAGTGAAAATAACAAGTGTTGGGGAAGGTGTGGAATAATTGAAATCCTCATACATTGCTGGTGAGAATTCAAAATGGCACAGCTGCTGTGGAAAACAGTTTGGCAGCTCCTCAAAAAGTTAAACAGAGCTGCTGTATGACACAGTTATGCCATCGTAGGTATATATATCCAAGACAAATAAAGAATAAGCCCCCACAAAAACTTGTATACGAATGTTCCTAGCAGCATTAATCACAACAAAGTGCCAACAACCCAGTGCCAACCAAATAATGAATATATCACCTGTGGTGATGTATCCATATAGTAGAATATTATCCAGCCATAAAAAGAATGGAGTAGTGATACTTGCTGCAACATGGACGAAAACTGAACACGTTCTGCTAAGTGAAAGAAGCCAGACTCAAAGGCCACATAATGTAGGATCCTATTTAGTGGATATGTCCAGAATGGACAAATCTGTAGAGACATAAAGCTGCTAGTAAATGTCCAGGGCTCCTGGGAGGGGGGATTGGGCAGGGACTGCTAATGGCATAGGGTTTCTTCTGGAATTAGATGTTGGTGATGGTTGGCACAACCATATGTACATAGTAAAAGCCAACAAAAAAGGGTGAATTTTATGGAATGTGACTTACAGCTTAACAAAATGAAAAAAAATTGTAAAGGAAAGCATTTGCTTTTGAATATGATTTGGCCATTTTAGAAGTACAGTTGCCTACCCCAAAAGATGTAATATGCTGTCCAGGTCTTGCCTTCACCAGTTTGATCATCAGAGGTGACCACTGTAGTCTGATAGGTGTTTCCGTCTTGTCCCTGTTATCAGTATTTACAAATTGCACCTGCACATACATATACACTTACAGACACTGGTTGAGTTAGGATTACCACTGATCTGCTACTCCCCATTTGAAAAAATAATAATAATAATAAAATAAAAATCTCTGGTCAGTACAAATTTGCTCCTCTTATTCTGTTTCAAGGCCAGTGGGTACTCCATTGTAGGATAGGAACACTTCATCTTTCATTTACCCTCCCAAAGGTCATTGACTACCAATGGCCATTTAGAGCCCACCCCCACTCCCCGAAATTTGCTATTCTCATTGTACACATACTTCTGTGGCTGTGTAAATATTTCTTTAAGACAAGTTAATAGCAATGGCAATTGCTGGATCAAGGAAACCTTTTGCTAAGGAAACATCTCTGAAGTACCTTCCTGTGTGCCTGATACCACTGTATGTGCTGGGGAGACATTAGAGAAGACCCACATATGTTCCTCTTTTCATGAAGCTGAAATTCTACTGAGGGTAGGGACACAGTAGAATCAAATTTTGATAGACGCCGTCAGAGAGCCCTGCAAAGTTCTTTTACCAAGTCACACTACCCTCGGTGTGACTGGAGTAACAAATGCCCCTTTGCTGGCACCCTAAGCACCCCATTCATGACGTGGGAGATGTAGACAGGAGGCTGGACACTTTATCTCAGGCTCTCTGCAAGATCTTGGCATATGCAAGTGGAATGATCCCTGTGGGGAGTTTAAGAGTAGTGAGACTATGATGGAAGGATGCAGCGCCCATTAGTTTTATTCCTGGGGAGGAGTGGAGCTGGAGGTGATGTGACCCCATCTGGGCAAATTACCAGGGTGTGGGGTGGCAGGAAAGGGTGAAAGGTTGCTAGAGGAGCAGCAGGTTGTACTTTCCTGTAATAGGATGTACCACTGAAGTCCCAGATGAAGCAGTCTCCTCTGGGAGGTACAGCTGGAGTGAGGGAGTCTTGTGTTCCCAAAGAAACCATTGCAGGCAGGGTGCAGGGGAGCTCACCACCATGCAAGGACCTCCACCTCTCCGGAGGTCACCATCGTCCCACTTCTGGCCCCAGCCCGTCAGCTGTACAGATTCTAACCAAGTAGGGACCAGGGAACATGGAAGAGGAGCACATGAATGGTTTCCTCATGGGTGAGCAGAGCAGAGATTAAGGACCACAGTAGACTGGTTAGTCTAGATGGGATTGCCTGCCAGGATCTTCCAAGGAAAAGAATCCCATTGGCTGGAGGTGGGGTGTCCTTCTCAGAGAGTTTATGGGTGCACAGGTGGGGCTTTGAAGAGTGGAGGTGGAAGTGGAGGGTTTGGAATCATGCCGTGGAACCTCAGGCTGCTCACCAGCAAAAGAGGCTGAAGATGCTACCCAGGTCAGTGGGATCACTGGCTTCTCTTAGTCTGTCCTTTAGTCAGTCTTCCTGCAACTTTTTTTTTAACAGTGCTTCCAGGATCCCACTATAGTGAAATGAGCCCAATAACAAATCACTAAATCTTTCTCCAGTGTCCTGTTATGTGTTCACCAGACTATAAGTCTTGGATGGGCAGAGATATTTCAAAGAGGGGCTCATGACCTACTCCAAGCCAGTTTCTCGAGGGAAACAAGGTGCCCTACTCAACCCAGAGAAGTGAACACTTAGAGGATAGGATTTTAAGCATGAGACAGGAGAGATGTTTGAGTGAGGGCAGGCAAGTAAGAGATAGGTGGGTTCTCATGTCCGTGAACTTCTCCCCAGTCGTTCCTTAAGCCCTGACTGTATTCACACCTGTGCCTGAAAGGCTGCAGATGCAAGACTGTGTTCCTGGGGGAGGGAAATTCACAATGGCATGAGAGATGGGCCAGTGTGTGTGTCCCCTGAGGAGGACAAGGTGCACGCACCAGGCAGGCCCAAGTCAGCCTCGCCGTGGATTCTGCCACGTGAGCAAATAGGCCTGCTCTGGTGTTGGCTTCATGGTGGGAGATCGGGGGGTGGGGGTGGGGGGAACGTATGCGCCTCACAGTTTGCACAAAGCCCCACAGGAACTGTGGACACCCTCATGCCACCTTCCCCTTTAAAGCAGAATTAGGCATTGAGAGAAGGGGACAGGTTTCCTTTGGGTGGATGGGGAGATGATAAGGTAGAGAAGTGGGTGGAACAGGGGCACCCTCAGTGGTCAGGTAAGTGGTCTGTGGCAGGTCATCCTGGCACGGCAGTGTGAACCCCTTCACCATCTCCTTCCCCCACTGGTGTTCACTGGCTTGCAACAGACCTGCTGACTGAAGGTGTCCTTGTGTTTGGGGCTCACATGGACACTGGGAAAATTGGGTGGCTGCAGTGCCTCCAAGGGTTAGGAGCTGAGAAGGCTGAAGCGAGCAGTGTGTTCAGGGTGAATGGGATGAGGGCCAGGCCTTCCACAAGACTGAGAGGGCGTGGATCTACCCTGAGCAGCATGGGACTGTCCTGTTCTGCCTTCCCCACAGGTTCCGATCCCCACAATGGGGCAATGGCTCCTCAGCAGGAGGGCTCTGGGGCCTTAAGGACAGTGGGAGTCTCCTGAAGATGGCATGAACCCTTCCAACCTAGAAGGTCTCCCCATTTTGATGGGTGGAGGGCTCTACTGTCTGTCAGACGTGTGAGCGGGGGCTTCCCTCCTAGTTGTGGCCTGGGACCAGTGCAGCTGAGTCATTGTCCAGAAACAGCCAATGATGGCAAAACCTGGGGTCATTTATCCCTGGGAAAAGAGGTTCCTCACGTGCCTGGATGGGTGCACTGGGATGGGGGCTAATACTGTGGAGACAGCGGTTTCCCAGAAAGGCTGTCTGTAATTCTGTATTTCAGTCTCTCTGTGCTATTCACTCATGGGGCTGGGTGAGACCTCATTGTGTCTCTAATTGACATGTGTCCTGTATGGAGTGACTTTTTGTGTTCAAAAACAAGATGTCGTTTTACGAGCCATTTTGGGGTCCAGGATTTGAGATGTATGAGCTGTGAGAGGGTCTGTGTCCAGTATGGGAGATCACTGAGCTGTGGAGGGTTGTGTGTCCAAGTGAGAGTTGTCTGGGCCATTAGGGGTCTCTCCTGGTGAGTGAGGTATGTGATCTGTTTTAGGTGCAGCGTGCAGAATGTAAGTTGTCTGGGGCTGTTCCCATTATGTATTTCAGGAATTAGGGTTTGAGCTCTCCTGAGGGTCTCTGTTGAGGTTGGCATATTTGAGCTCCTGGGGGCCCATATTCTAGGTTGTGAGATTGCAAAGGTTATTTGTCATGGGACAGGAGGTATCTGAGCAAGCTTGTGTTCACGGTACAGGTGTTTTGTGCTGTTTGTGTGTCTACATGCAAGGTTGTCAGCTCTGTGATTGTATGGCATCTGTGTGCAAGGTGTAAGGTCTATGAGCTATTAAGTTTCTATGTTGCAGGTTGTCAGGTTGCTAAAATGCATGTGGATCTGTATTATAGAATTTATCGCCTCTGAGCTGTTTTGTGTCTCTCCTCATATCTCGAGTTCCATAGGAGTTTGAATTCTGTGGGTGGTTTGATATTGTGTGTCCAATGCATTGAGGTTTCCTAGCTGCCTTCTCTTGGGTCTGTATCTCATCCACTCCAGCTTCGAACAACCTGGCTTCTTAGTCTAGGCCATTGAGTCAATGTGGTTGGCTTCCCTCAGTGTGTCAATGGGATATTTTGGGTTTTGAGAGCCATAGTGGGAGGCCCATGAAGTATCTGGGAGTCTGTGTCTAGGGTATGATGCTTCAGAGATCCGGGTCCCAGGGTGAGGAAACTCGCCTCTGTCTTCAGTGCTTTCTTCCAGGGATTGACACTTCTGAGCCACATAAGTGTTTATACCCTGATTAGAGAGCCTTTGTCACACACTGAAGTTCATACTTGAGGTATTTGTGGCCTCTTCCTGATGTTTCAGTCTGACAACTGTCCAGAAAGACGGAATTTGATCTGAGTTGACTGACTGAACTCGTCTGTTCCAGCTCCTAACAGCCTGTCTTCCTTGTCTAGACCATTGACTCTGTGTGGTTAGCTTCCCTGAGACCCTTCCCTAGGGTTGGGTTCTGCCAATCTCGAGCTTTAGCTTACCTATTTCATACAATCTCAAGTACAGTTTTAAATGTAGTCCATATTCAACTAAAAACAGTAGAACCAGTGCTTCCCTAAAAAAAACTATTCACAAAACATTTTGCTGAATCCCAGGAGGTTCCAGGTAAGACACTCCAATAGGAAGTTGTTCACAATCTGCTCCTTACAATATGGAATTTTAAAAAATCTTTTCTCTCTGTTACTGGTACCTTGAGAGGCTCGGGCAAGACAGGCCATTCACTTTTAGGTTTTTGACAAAACACCCTAACACTCACACGCGTGTGCACGTAGACACACACACACACACACACACACACACGACCCACCCAATACATACATTAGTAGTCAATATAAGGAAATTGTATTGGAAATTTAAATGGAATTCTGTGATTAATTATAAAGCCAAGTTTCTCATCACACTTATATGTCTGCTGCCCAGGATTGGCTGTTTTTCAGCAAACTGGACAACCAAACATGCCTTCTTTTTGTAAATATTATATATTGGAGCTTGTAATCTGATTACAACACTCTAAATAATTGTATACCAGTGTAGGAATGACAGAGCCTATTTTTTGTATGTCACCTCCTAGACAGAATTCCTCAGATGGTTTAATACAGGAGGTGATGCCAAGGAAACAGACTGTTTCTGAACCCGTGGAACACGGACTGGAGCCCAGTTATGGCCTGGGGGCGGGGGGGGGGGGGTCTAGCAATGCCCATGGGAAGTGTCAATCTCGTCTCCACTAAATATGGCATCCTCAATTAGAGAAAGAGAAATATGCCACACACAGGTTGTCAAACCTCAGTTCTGACACTGCAGAGGCAGGCTTCTGAGAAAAACAGCTGCTCTTTCAGAGAGCACTGCTCTTGTGTGGCGCAGAAAGAACGGTGGTCCTGTGACACGAATGCACACCCGGCTTGTTCTAGGGAGATTCTCCCTCTTTTATTCTTAGGTTCCTGCTTTTGCTCTCATGCATGTTCTTTCCCGGGATCCTGTTCCTTCCATCCCTGCGCCAGCGCACCCCCTCCTAGCCTCAGCCCCCCGGTCTGAACCCCCACCTCCCCAGAAGAGAAGGGCTAAGACCACCAAGAGGGGAAGTCCTCCCGACTTCCTAGAGAGACCAGCCACAGGAGGAGGGGCTGCGGGACTGCGTGTGACATCACAGACATGGGACACTATGGAGAAGCCGGGTGCTCCTTAACCTTCCTCGGGCTGCACGGGGCAGGGAGGGACAACGGGGGTGCCCCGGGGCGAAGTGGCTTCCTCTCCGTGGGCCGTGGCGTGGGTACTTGGAATCCGGGACTTGTAACCACGCAGGGAGTAGAGAAGGTTGAACCCACCCCAGAGTGACTGTGGCGCACCTGAGTGACTGCACAGGATACGTATTTCCCGAGGTGGTAGGGAGAGTTTCCAGGCGCTGCGAGTGACGAGTGACGTTGGGTTACTTCCTTTGTAGGGCGCACGTGTGGCAGGAAGTACCACTTTCAGATCTTTGTGTTCTTACCGGTCGTTTTTGCATGCGTGCATACTAGGAAAGACAAAAACCAAACTAGTACAGCACCTCACTATTCAGGCTGTTGCAATGCTGAGAGCAGCCCAGATCTGAACATCACACGGTCTGCGCAGGGTGGTTTTGCCTTTTTTCCCCTAAGGATTGAGTAGACCCATTATAGTGGGGGAGATTTAAGGTAGGATGTTTCTGCATTCAGGATTAGTCTCCACGAACAAGAAATGTTTCTCTCTGTGTCTAGCTAGTTTCAGGAGGGCTGACTTCTGATCTCCGTTACATCAGGGAGCTGGAGGGATTGTGTGTCTGGCCCAGTCAGCAAAAGGAGAAAGGTCTGTGTTTGGCCTTGTCGCATGTAAACCCAGGAGCCACCCGACAGACATATGGTAGGGCGTGACAAAGCGTGAGGAGCAAGCCTTTTCTAGGTTAAAGGGGGAAGAGTGGTCTTTTGCCATAAGCCATTTCTGAAACACGAAAGCCTGTCGAGATTTCTTGACTGTGGCTCTCTTCAGGGCTCGAGTGAAGTTCAACATTGTCTGCAGGGTAAAAATGAGCATGGCATGTTTCGTGCCTGTCCAAGCAGATAGCTAGATAAGCAGAGATTCTCTTTTTAACCCTGGAAGTAATCTACACTTGAAGAGCACTTTATAGTTTTAAAAGGTAGTATTTTCTTGATCTAAAAGAAGGAGGCAACCATGAGTCATTATCCTAGAATAGGATCATCATCCTCATCTTACAAATGAGGAAACTGACCACAGGGAGGTGAAGTAACCTGCCCAAAGTCACACAAGGAGTAAGTGATGGGGCCCTGATTCAAATCTTGGTACATATGGCTTCACCACCTGCCTGCAATACAGGCACACACTGTTGGTTTCCAGATCTACACATCCGGCTCTCTCCTGTCCCCTAACTTCACACCTGAGACAACTGACAGGCTCACAGACAGATTGCACTCAACAGGTGCTAGGCACTCTCTGGGACTCTGTAAAGATGACTTTACAGAGAAGAGAACTGTTGGAGAAAGTAGGTCCCAAAGGCTCACCCGCCGCCCTCTGAGGGAGTGAGGCTACAAGAAGAAGACTGGAGGGTCTGAAGGGGGGCTGTTTCTTTGAGGGACAAACTGACAGGCTAACTATCACACGTGATAAACACATTTCTTTTGATTGTTTGTTTTAATGTTTATTTATTTATTTTTGAGAGACAGAGCACTAGCAGGGGAAGGGCAGAGAGTCAGGGAGACACAGAATCCCAAGCAGGCTCCAGGCTCTGAGCTGTCAGCACAGAGTCCAACGTGGGCCCCGAACCCACAAGCCACAAGATCATCACCTGAGCCGAGGTCAGACGTTTAACCTTAACTGACCCACCCAGGTGCCCCTAAACACATTTCTTTGAATTAATTGTTTTTCTTTTAGCACTGCCAAAACACACTGCATGTTGAAAATACACACGGCAGATAAGTAAAGCCAACCAATACATGGATAAGCAGAGAGACTCCCGTTTTGCCTAGGGACTGCCTAACTTGAAAACAGCATTCTGCTGTACAAGTAGAGAACGTTATCCTGGACTAAATGAATCAGAAATTAGCTGTGTTTTCTAATTATTAGCATCATTCTCCTATTACAGAGGATGCATCTTAGGCACAGAGAGGCTAGGTCAGCTCCCCCAAGTCACTGAGGTACTAAGTGGTTGAGCCCCACAGGCAACGATACACAACATGTCCAAAAGTGAACGCACCTGCACCCACCCCCACTCCCCATGCATCGGCATCTCCTCCAGTGTTGCCTAACCCAGTGAAAAGCAGCCTTCTACCCAGCTTCTTCGGCCAGCGACTCTTAGAGCCGTCCTTCCTTGCTGCCTCTCTCACCACCCCCTCAAACACCAAGTCCGTCCAGTCCAACCTCCTACGTCCTTCAAAATAAGATTTTGACGCTTACTTCCATCACTACAGTTAGTTCCCTAGGCCACATGACCCTCCTCTCTGCTTGATAACTGCCACCAATATTAACCCTTGGCCACAAATTTCTTCATCCCGCTACCTGAGGGACCATTCTTAAATCCTAATCTGGTCTTGTGTACCCTGCTCAAAACTCTGCAGGGTCTTCCTGCTGTTCTTGGGGTAACGTCCAGCCTCCTGGACCAGGCACAGCAGGCCTTGCCTACCCTCAAATGCCTCATCTTCAGCAGATGGCCTCCTCCACCCCCACTTCATATTCCAGCCAACTTAAACCTCTTTCTGTTCAGTAGATGGCCACTGGGCTGGGGCACTCTCTCTCCTCCCTGCGTCTCCTGTCCCCAGCCTTCATTTGCCTGATTCCTACTGATGTTCAAGCAAGCTATCAGGTTAAGTAGAGAGCGATTTCCATTTAACCCTAGGAATCCCTGGATGAAACGGCACTGTTAATAAAACTTTTTACTGAAAAGTGATGGAGATTTCATTATAAATTCTCCCAAATAGATGTTTTACCCTGGTTCACAGTGAGTTAATTGGAGATGCAATCTGACAGCACAGTTGTTCTGGAAAAGGCTTCCTTGCTAGGAATAGGATGACACACAGCAAAGATCTCATCTCCTTTCATATGGATCCTTTGATGCACTTGGACGCGGAGTTTGGAATGTGTCACAAACTTTCCCAATGTGAAGGGGCCCTGCCTTCCAGTGAGGAGGGATAAGCAGAAACGTGGAAAGAATATGTCACTTTATGGCACCTTTGACCCAAGAAATTAAATGCCTTCCACTACTTCCCTTGGACTTTGTTTTGATAATGTTTCACTCTGAGTTGCAGTCTGAGTTTCTGTTGGGACAAGAGAAAGTGTACTAACTAATCTTCCGTTTACAAGGGGTTTGGTCTGTTAGTCCCTGTGGCCATCAAGGAGGCAAAGATCAGCTGCTGCTCACTATTGGAGCCCTCTAAGGGATCCTGACAGTGCCTTCATAGAACTCCTTAGGGGTCCCTACCAGGTGCCAGAAACCCCTGGAGGAAAGTTTGTCAGTTCCTGTGGGGTCCAGGGGGCAGCAGCACCCCCTGCTGGTTCTGTCTTGTCATAGACTCAACTGTGAGCATTAACCTCATTCACTATAACTCCTCTGCCTAGGCATGAAATGAAGTGTGTCCCTTGGACAAGAGAAAAGATGGAACCACCAGCCCAGCCACCACCACAACCCCCAAACCCGAACCTCAGCCAGAGGCGTGGACTAGAGTCCCAAGGTCCTGGCATACTTGCTCCATGCTGACATGTCCCTAACACAGGGCACGGTGTGACTGTCTCTTCTGCAGCCTGGCTGTTGAGGAGCTCAGCTGTGCTGGTATATACAGTTTTATTACCCAAACACTCAGGTAAGTGTCAAAGCCCACTGTCTGTAGACAAGGAAACAAACGGAAAGGTTTAGGTCACTGGTGCAGGAAAGGGTGGATCTGGGCATCACACCTCCGTTTCGCCTGACTCCAAAGCCCGACTTTGCACTCACAGTGATATTCCTGGATTGTGTTTCAGCTGCTGAAATGCATATATTGTTCCAGTATTGTATAGTCATCATGGTCCCAACACCTGTCCACCTTGAAATGGAGGTACTCAGCAACCTTGGAGGGTTCTAAGATTTTGTGTCTGTCCTCTGATGAGCTGCCCTGAAGCCAACAGACCTGGAGTCCCTTGGCATGGAAGGCTTGCCTCAGAACCAACAGCCAAGCAGGACTTCAGTGTCCAGGGCTCCCCCCGTGGAGCGGTACTTTGCCATGTTAGAGAGCCTTTGCAAGCAACCCCACCACCCAAATTAGGTCTCTACCTGTCTCACTGGTGACCAGGTATTACGAATTGAGAGGCAAGCAGAGGAAGTGCTTTTAGTAGCTGCATCACAGCCGTAGCACTGACCAGACCCCACTGGTGATTTGAAGCCCAGTAGCCCAGGGACTGCAGTCCGACTCTAACTAGGTGTCTCTCTGTTCTTCGGCGTGCATGTCTGTACACTGTGGGTGAGCAAAGTGCCTGTGTCATCAGCCTCCCCAGCCTTGAGAGGTGTGTCCTGACCAAACACACACACATACACTTAAGTAGGGGTAAGAGGCCCTGCTCTGTGTCCCTAAGGTACTGTGATTTCAATTCTGCCACCGCTCTTCTCACACAACGTGCGGTGGTCATCTGCTTGCAGACTACACCCTGTGTGATCCCTGTGTCCCCACTGAGTCCAGTGAACTGACACATGAATTCGGGTGGTGCTTAGAACATGTTTCTTCAGCGAAGGAGGGACCTTCACCCAGGGTCCTTCATCCCAAAGGGCAGCTCGTGTACCGGTTATGACACAGGAGGATGGAGTAAACGGGACATCTCTGTACTCAGATTCTCTGTGAGGAGGAGGAAGATTGGATCTTTTGTACCATCTCTAATTCCAGAAACTTAAAGAGGCTATAAAGGGATTTTCAATGTGTGGGTCACTGTTGCCCCATCGGCCACAGTTCTGGTCTCACAGTGGAACTTGGGTCAAGATCCTTGGAGCTCCAGGCAACTCAGAGAATGTTTTCCAAGCCCCGAGCGACTGGTGCACAGAGTAGGTGCCCACAGTGATCTGTCCAGTAGATGGATTGTTGAGTGAATTAAGGCTGCTAGTTAAATATGGGATGCTCTGGCAAGAGCACAAATCGCCTTGGGGGACGGGACATGAACACACGGGTGAAGGCTGTGTCAATCCAGGTGACTGCTGTCAGCCTCACAAGAAGGCGCTCCTCCTCACTGTCCTTCCAGCTCTTTGTCCAAACCTGCCTCTTCTCTAAGTGGTCCTCTCCATGTCCCTTCTCTGCCTAACTTACAGCCCGATACAGGCTGTCATTCGGCATCTGTGATCCTTGGGTGTCCTTTGCAGTCCAGCTGACTGAACAGAAGCTGGCTCAGCACAGCAGGATCTAGTGCCTGTCACCCGTTGTTCTCCCCTGCTTTCTGTTAGGCTCTCACTCCCTTCCCCTACCCCCCAGCTGCTCCAGCCTTCTGGCAGTATCTGCACTGTTTCTGGAAGCCTCTGCCTCAGACACTTCTTCCCAACTGTTCCCTCTTGACAGGAAAGTCCTGACCCCAGAAATGTGCTTGTCAGATTCCTCTCCCTGTTCACAATGTTTGTTGAAAGGTCACCTCTTCGTGAACCCTGAATTCACACCCTTGGGGATACTTTCTAGGTTCTGCTTTTGGGGCTGACAGATCATCTGGAGAGGCATTGCCAGCAAACGTGCGGGCGCCTGGGTCTAAGAGCCAAAGAGTTTGTCTAGAACCAAAGAGAAGAACCTGGAGAATGTCCTGGTATTCTGACTAAAAGGCAGAGGGGCACCCAAGAAAACGGGAGGTCAAATTATCACCGAAGGCAGGCCAGCCCCTGAGCAGCTCCTCAAATGAGTGGAATTGTGTTCATGCATCACTTGTAGCCTGAACCATGGGCCCTGAATGCTGAGGGAAGATCCCTGCTCTCCAGTAGCCATAGTCTGACCAGAAACTCAGAGGATAAGGCCCTGCCTGCAATAGCTGAGTGCCTGTTGTCTTTGGGGCCACTATGTCCAGACCTGGCCATGCAGCTTCTGTTGTTCTAAGATGGGGATGGCAGTACCTGCCTTCCTTGCTTCCAGGGCTCTTCTGACAAACACAGGATGGAAAGCGCGCGCGCACACACACACACACACACACACACACACACACACAAAGATCAGAGAACTGGAAAGAACCTAGGTCCTTGATGGCGTCACCAGACCCCAGAATATGCCCCGCCTGCACCCACCCTTACTTCTGATTTCATTCTGTGTGATTGTGAATTGCCTTTGTGATTAGACCTGTTTGAGGAGGGGTTTCCTCTTTACTCACAGCACAAAGCAGACTTCTGGATATGGGGAGCATCGTGGGGTTTGGTTTTCTTTTCTGTGGGAGCCATGTCGTGTCGTGGGTAAGGGCACAAGCTCTGTTCCTAAACAACCTTCCTTCCAACTCAGTTCTGCCACTTGCAGTCCTGCCATTTTGAGAAGTGTACCTGGCCCTGTGCCTTACTATCCTCACCTGTGAAATGGGCTTATTATTCTTAATAGTGACAATACCAAGCAGAGAGGGTTGCATTTGTGAATACATAATGAGGTAATGCAAGGATGGTTCACAGAATTGCATCTGCCACATTCCCTATCTTTACACCTACTGATGCTGCCATGGGAGAGGTGGCAGGTCAGGCTTTACACCACGTGAGCTAGAGCAAAGAACATAAAGATCACATTACACGTCTGTGTTCAGCCCTAGAAACTCTCCTCCTCTGCCACACATTCTCATCCTTTGCGTCATGCACGGACGATCCGTCACCAGAGGGCTGACTCTCCCACCTGCGGACCACAAATACACACCGTCTTACACTGTGTGCATCAATCCAGTACGCTCCAGTTATGTCCTCAGATAGCCTGCCCTGGTCCTGGTGCCGGGGTGGGGGTGGGGGGTACCCCAGGGCAGGTAACGGAGCACACGATGTTCCCTTACACCCACACGGCATCGGAAGCTGTCTGCATCCTAGTGCCTGCCTTTCTTTCCAGACTCACCTCCCTCCGCCCTAAAATTCGGATTACACTCACACTGGATTCCAGGGCAGACCCTGCCACTTCAGTCTCTCTCCTTCAGCCTCAAATTCCTCCTGGTTAAAGGCAATAATCCTGCCTACTCAAGGTTTGTTGGGAGACCTCCAGGAGACAACAAATGTAAAACACCTAGCTGACGTTAGCTGGCACATGGAAGGCACTGGATAATAAACAGCATTATCTGTTTCGCTTCTTTAATCCACAGCACCTGGAATGCAAAGGGTAAGATTTCCTCCTTTTATACGGCTGAATAATATCCCATTGTATAGATGTGTCACACTTCCTTTATCCATTCCACTGTTGATTGAAAGGATTGTTGTTTCCATTATCCTGGCTACTGCGATTAATGCTGCAGTAAATATGGGAATGCAGACATCTCTGTGAGAGGCTGGCTTGAGTTCTTTTGGATATATGCCCAGGAGTGGAATGCTGGATCCGATGATGGGTTTTTTGGGGGTTTGTTTGTTTGTTTGTTTTTAGTTGTTTTGGAGGGGACATCTGGATACGAACAAGATCATATGATAGTTTTAATTTTTTGAGGAACCTCCATACTGTTTTCCATTGTGGCTGCACCAGTTGCGTTCCCACCGACAGTGTACGAGGGTTCCAGTTTTCTGCATACTCTCCAACACTTGTGATCTGCTCTTTGTTAGTTTGTTTGACAATAACCATCCTCACGTGTCACATGTGTGACATGACATCTCATTGTGGTTTTGATTTGCCTTTCCCTAATGCTTAGTGAAGGGGAGCATCATTTCATATACCTTTTGGCCATTTGTATGTCTTCTTTGGAGAAACGTCTATTCAAATCCTTTGCATATTTTTAAATTGGTTTGTTTGTTTTCTTACTATTGAGTTAGAAAAGTTTATTATAAGTATTGAAAATTAACCCTTATCAGATACATGGTTTGCACATCTCTGCCCATTTTGTAGATTGCTTTTTTCAGTTTGTTGATGTTTTCCTTTGCTGTGCAGAAGCTTTTAAGTTTGATGTAGTCCCACTTGGCCGTTTTTGCTTTTTCATGACTGTGCTTTTGGTGTCGTTTCCATGAAATCACTTGCCAAGACCTGTGTCACACAGATGTTCCTTTATGTTTTCTTCCAGGAGTTTTACAGTGTCACGTCTTATACTTAATCTTCAATCCCTTTGGGGTTGATTTTTGTGTGTGGTGTAACATAGGGTCCAATATCGTCCTTTTTGCACGTGGGTGTCCAGGTTTCCCGACACCATTTGTCCAAGAGACTGTCCTTTCCCCATTGCGTATTATTGGCACCCTTGTCAAGATCAGCTGACTGTACATGCGTGGGTCTATTTCTGGGTTCTCTTCTGTCCCATTGGCCAGTGTCTGTCTTTCTGTCACTACCATACTGATTTACTTACTGTAGCCTTGAAATATGTTTTGAAATGAGGAGGGTGGGTACCTCCAACTTTGTTCTTCCTGCAGGTTGCCTTGGCTGTTCTGGGTCTTCTGTTATTTCATATGCATTTTAGGATTGTTTTTCTAAACTTGTTTTTCTAAAATTGTTTACTGAAAAATGCCATTTGGTTTTGAGAGGAATAGCATTGAGGCTATCATTTTTCTTTTTAATCTTTCATCTTCAACTATAGATTACATTGATTGATTAATCAGTTATATTCTAAATCTGAGGATTGCATTTGTTGGTTTTCAATTATTGAACCACCTTTGCTTTCCTGAGCTAACCCACTTGATCATGCTGTTTTTCCTTTGAATATATTGCTGGATTCCATCTGCTAGTATTTTGTTGAGGAATTTTGTTCTTGTGCTAAGGAAGAATATTGGTCAGTACTTTTCTTGGTATCAGTGAAATGCTAGCCTCATAAAATCACTTGCAAGTATTTCCCCCACTTCTGTTTCCTGGAGGACATTGTGTAGAATTTGTGTCTGAGTGTTTTTATTCCTGTCGATATTTGGTAGAATTCACTGGTGATAGATACCATGTGGGATTTTCATCATAGGCTTTTAACAACTGATTCAATTTCTGTAAATGGTACTGAAATATGCATGTTCTTTCACCTTGGGTAAGTTTTGGTGGTTTATGGTTTTTGAGTAATCAATCCATTTGCACATTGTTGCATTTATGTATGGAGATTTTCATGTAATATTAATAATATCGTTTCTCTCATATTTCCTGGGTCTCTAGTGAAATCTCCTCTTTCATTCCTCTTGTTAGTAACTAATTTCTTCTCTTTCTCTCTCTCTCTGTCTCTCTCTCTTTCCAGTTTTATTGAGATATAATTGACAGCACTGGATAAGGTATAAAGGATAATAATCAGACTCACATATATCATGAAATGGTTACCATAGTAAGGTTAGTTGACATCCACCATCTCAGAGACACAAAAAGAAGAAAAAGAAACCAATGTTTTCCTTGTGAAGAGAACTCTTAGGATTTACTCTCTTAACAGTTTCATTTATATCACATAGCAGTGTTAACTATAGTCATCATGCTGTACATTATATTTCGTTATTTATCTTATTTTTCTTATACCTGGAAGTTTGTTTCTTTTGGCCACCATCCTCCAATTTTCTTCTCCCTCCCCAAATCACCACCTCTGACAACCACAAATCTGATAGCTTTTTCTGTATATTTGGAAGTTTCCTTTTCAATTCCATACATAAGTGAGATAATGCCCTCAAGGTCCAACTATGTTGTCACAAATAGCAGGATTTCCTCCTTTTTATGGCCAGATAATAGTGTGTGTGTGTGTGTGTGTGTGTGTGTGTGTGTGTGTGTGTCTGCGTGTCTGTGTATTTACTTGATCCATTTATCCATCAAAGATGCTTAGGCTGTGTCGCTATCTTGGCTATTGTAAATAATACTGCTATGGACATGGGGATAAAGATACATCTTTGACATTGTGGTTTCATTTCCTTCAGATATACTATCAGAAGTGGAATGTCTGTATCATATGGTAGTTCTATTTTTAATTTTTTGAGAAACCTCCATACTGTTTTCCATAGTGGCTGCACCAATTTACATTCCCACCAACAGTACACAAGTATTCTTTATTCTGCACATGGAAGCTGGCATTTTTATCTCTTGTATTTTTGATGCTAGCCATTCTAACAGGTGTGAGGTGATACCTCATTGTGCTTTTTATTTGCATTTCCCTGATGATTGGTGGTTTGCAGCAGCTTTTCCTGTACCCATTGGCCATTTGTACGTCATCTTTAGAAAAATGTCTGTTCATAGCCTTTACCCATTTTTACTTTTTTATTTTATTTTATTTTATTTTATTTTATTTTATTTTATCTTATTTTATTTTTTTAATGTTTATTTATTTTCGACACACAGAGAGAGACAGAGCATGAGCAGGGGCGAGGACAGAGAGGGAGAGGGAGCCAGAATCAGAAGCAGGCCCCAAGCTCTGCGCTGTCAGCACAGAGCCCGACGCGGGGCTCGAACTCACCGCGAGATCATGACCTGAGCTGAAGTTGGATGCTCAACCGACTGAGCCACCCAGGCGCCCCACCTTTACCCATTTTTAAATTCGATGATTAGTTGTTGTTGTTTTTTTTCAGTTTATTTTGTTTTGTTTTTGCTGTGGAGATGTATGAGTTCTTTATATTTTGGATATTAAATCCTTGTCAGATATACGGTTGTTATATTGTCTTTTCACCTTGGTGGTTTCCTTAGTGTGTAGCTTTTTAGTTAGATGTAGCCCCACTTGTTTTTGATTTTGTTGTTTGTGCCTTGGGTGGTATATCTAAAAATCCATTGCCAAGACCCGTGTCAGGGAGCTTTGTCGTTATGTATTCTTCTAGCAGTTTTAGTTTCCAGTCTTACATTTAAGCCTTTAATCCATTTCAAGTTAACTTTTGTGAGTGTAAGATAGGAATCCAGCTTTATTCTTTTACACGTGAATAGTCCATTCTCCCAGCAGCATTTATTGAAGAGACTGTCTCTTTATCCATTGAGTATTCTTGACTCTGTTATCAAATATTAGTTGGCCATACATGCATGGGGTTACTTCTAGGCTCTCGATTCTGTTCCGTTAGCCCACGTGTCAGTTCTTATGCCAGTAACACACTGTTCTTATTACTCTAGCTGTGTAGTATGGCTAGAAGTCAGAAGTGTGATGTGTCTTCTTTGCTCTTCTCTTTTTTTTTCTTCTTCAGTCCTGTAGAGGTTTATCAATTTTATTGATTATTTCAAAGAAGCAACTCTTTAAAAAAACGTTTACTTATTTATTTTGGGAGATAAAGAGCATGTGAGCGGGGAAGGGGCAGAGAGAGAGGGAGAGAGAGAATCCTAAGCAAGCTGTACAATGTCAGCCCAGAGCCTGACATGTGGCTCAATCCCACGAACCTCGAGATCATGACCTGAGCTGAAATCAAGTGTCAGACGCCTGACTGAGCCCGCCAGGCACCCCATCAAAGAAGCAACTTTTTTTTTTTTAACGTTTATTTATTTCTGAGACAGAGAGAGACAGAGCATGAACGGGGGAGGGTCAGAGAGAGAGGGAGACACAGAATCTGAAACAGGCTCCAGGCTCCGAGCTGTCAGCACAGAGCCCGACGGGGGGCTCAAACTCACGGACCGCGGGATCATGACCTGAGCCGAAGTCGGACGCCTAACCGACTGAACCACCCAGGCGCCCCAAAGAAGCAACTTTTAATTTGAGTTTCTCTAATCTGTCTTGTTAGAAATTTCATTGATCTCTGTTCTTGTATTTTAGTAAAATTCTTATTGCTGCTTACTGAGGATTACGAAATGACTTCCATAGGTTTGAACATCCTTTTTACCTAGATAAAAGCCAGTGAAAATTCAAAAGAATGTGTCACCATGGTGGAAATTTTAGCCATTGTCTCCTTTTGGAAAGTACATGGACACTTATGAGTATAGCAGATGCTGGTCACACATGGAGCGTTCTTAAAATTATGCTTGAATGGTTATAAAAAGTCGGCAGGGTTGACTGAGCTTGCGCCACGCTTCAGGCTCCCTATTCATTCATTCTCTCTCTGTCGTCTCTCTCTGTCTCTCTGTCTCTGTCTCTCTCTGTCTCCCCCCCCCACTTTGCTCACTCGCGCCCTCTGTCTCTCTCTTTCAACAACAACAACAACAACAACAACAACAACAAAAAGTGGGCAGGGGATTCACATGGTTGACTGCAGGGCACCATTTTTCATTACCTGTGATGTGGTTTTGATGATTAATCTCATGCCTGAGATCCTGATTATATGCCATCCAAATTCTGAGCTTGGAAATGTATACTCTTATTTAAAGCCCAGAACCATCGTAGGGAGTAGGGCTCATTATTATCCCCATTTAACAGATAGGAAGCTGAGGCTCAGAAACGTTAAGTCAGATGAATAATAGCAGAGTTTTCTTTCTTCTTTTATCACCATTTGATGTAGTCTGGGTCCTTCTGGCCACACACCTCCCTTGCTAGCTTCCAGCTCTTTGATAACCTTTGTCTTCAGCTTCCTGTCTAGACCAAGGGCCAGGTGGAGCTGTGAGCATGGACCACACCTCCATGGATCCACTCCGGAAATGCAGCTCAACACTGATTTCTGAGTCTTCCCCAATGATCTCTGAAGAGACCTCCCGGGAAGTCACGGCAGCCTCCTCTCCTTCCTTCTCGGAACTGCTTATGATGGGCCTGGGTGACCTCAAAACCAGTCCTGGCACCAAATACCCTGCCCCTCTTCCAGAGGGGCTGCTCCAGCAGCGCTACAGAGATGAGAAAACCCTACAAGAGAGGCGGTGGGAAAGGTCAGCGTCCCCTCAGAGGAAGAAAACCCTTCTGGGGCACATGAGACGGCGGCACCTCGATCAGGTGGCACCTTATCGGGTGGAGAGGAAAGCCAGGATCTCCTCCTCAGGTGATAGAGATCAGAACAGATTCAGATGTGAATGTCGATACTGCCAGAGCCATAGGCCAAATGTCTCTGGGATGTCTGCAGAGAGGAAAGGGGCCCCCCATGCTTCCTCCTGGGAGACACTGGTACAGGGCCTCAGCGGCTTGACCCTCAGCCTGAGCACCAGCCGACCTGGCCTGCTGCCCGAAGGGGTGCTCCAGCAGCAGGAAAGAGACGAGAAGCTCCAACTGGAGATGCAGCAGGAAAGCAAAAGGATGTTTCAGAGGCTCCTAAAGCAGTGGTTGAAAGAAAACTGAGGCTCTCATCCTCACGTGACACAGGTCTGAATGGCTACAGACATGATCCTGAGCGTGGATTTCTTTTGGGGACCAACCAGTAAGCAGTCGTCAGAGAAGTGACAAGAGCAGCGTTGATGACTGAAAATTCGATCGGCGTGAGCCCTCATCCAATCCCAGGAAGGTCCTGTCTTTCCTACCTTGAATTTGTGGATCCCTGTGGGGCTTTCTATGGGACACCGCATACCCCAGGGGTCCACAACTTCCTTATTATGGCTCCCGTGATGCATGTTGTCACTTTCCCACCCCGAACTCTGCCTCTCCTCCCTGCCTTGTTGTCAGTACAGTAGAGAGCTTCTCTGTAGCATGAATGCCCCATTGATGATGGCCATGTGCTTTTGTGCCATTTCACGGACTGCCTCCCAGCAGCAGCACTAGTCTGCTGGAATGGACGTGTGCTGAACGGAGATCCACTTTCAAGAGACTGATGCTAAAGGAGGTGCAGAAAGGGACATGGAACTGGAACTTGGTGGTTCACTATTGTGTTGTCTGTGTAAGCCGTTATGAGTATGCTGAGCTAAATGTAGAACATTGTTTCCCTGCTTTGTAACACGGATGGTATTCCCCTCGAAGGAATTTCTGACCCGTTACTTCATCATCCTTGCCAAATAAATATACATATAAAAAAAACCTAACTTTTGCATTCAGGTTCTTTATCCATATTGGGTTGTTCTTTGTCAGGTGTGAGGTCACCGCATTTAAATTCTAGAGCAGCAGATCACAGTTTATCAGGAGGTTTGGAGCCAGGCCTGGAGGGCACCAGGGAACACCATCGAGTCACCGTTTGCAGCCCTGCAGCACGAGCAGCCTTCGGATCATCCGGGCAGAGCAAATGGAAGAGAGTCTTCCTGCCCACAGAGAGCTGGAAGCACAGCCCACCGCCCACGGTATGAGGTCCTGGGGGATGGTGCCGACCCCCCTGGCGTAGCATCTCCAGGGGCTGTACCTTCTTGCCCGGTGTCCCTGGGTTGGGGAATGCGAACAGCAGTTTCATGCCTGCATCACGGAGTCATTTCAGAGTCGTTTTGGGACTTAACATGTGTGCCTTTTCATTTCAGGAGGCATTAATGAGGCATCATCCTTCTTCCTCCCCACAGATGCAGTGCTGTGTAACCCAGGAAGTGCCCGTGCAGTCCCTCTGAACTACAGAGAAAGTCTGCTTGCGCTCAGTCTCCGTAATTAGGTAATGTCCAGAGCTGTGTTGCTGCAGACATCTGTGAGTCTTCTGCAGACAGAAGTGGCTTCAGAGCAGGTGTGTTTATTATGTTCTGAACGTGTGATCTCTCCAGAGAGCTTGGTGCTCAGGTGACCCTGCCAGGCTCGTGTCCCACTTGACAGGAGAAGGTAAACAAAGCAGGGATGTTCTTCCTTGAAACTCTGAGGCCTAAATTTACACTGGTCGTTTGGGGTGTGGTTAGCAGGATAACATGCGCATTTCACTTTATTGATCTTGTCCTAGGTATCAGACAGTATTCTACATGTCTCCATATATCAGCTTATGGAATCCACTCCCAGAACCCATCATTGAGCAAGACTTCTATCTCACTTTGTGTGTGAAAAGCAGAGTACAGAGAGGTCAGGTGAGCTGCTCAGTGTCGCAGAGGCACTGAAGGAGAGGGTGACAGGCAAACCTAGGCGGACTGAATTCAGAACATGACTCCTAACCAGCTCACCAACGTTAACCTCTATAGAGGCCGGGGGTGAAGTGCGGAGAACCAGTGACTTTGGTGGACGTTTCGCAGCTGGAAGCCTCAGGTCTGGTAAGATACCTCCTTGAATCCTCCCCATAATGCACTAGGGCAGGGGCACTCCTACCCACCTGGCAGAGTTCAAGGAAGTCATAAAGAGATGGCTTTACCGCAGCAGCCACACCAACCACAGACAGATGTTTAGCTACTCGTTAAGGTTTCATCGTCTCACCCTTGCCTCCCCCACTCCACGCAAGGCTGGCTGCTGGGGTGGGGAAGTTTGGAGTAATCACAAGACAATCCTGGCCCTCGGGATTGAGCCTTTAATCAGGGAGACCTGTAACGCCCATACATGTGGCAAAGAGCCATCATGGAGCCCCTCTGTGGCTCTGTGGCCAGGAGACGAGAGGGGTGGGAAGGAACGGGGTGGGGCAGTGTGGATGTGGGGCTTGCTGAAGGTGCTCCTGACCACACTTACTCATGGCCTGCACTGGGGCACATGGGGAATGGGTGGGCAGGTGTGACTGACAGACCCAGTGGTACCATCCCACCCCTGCCTCAAAGTCATTGTCCCCTTGCCCACATACCAAGTGTATGTGGGTATCTGGGGGTCCCATCTGAGTCAGCACACGGTCCCAAGTTATAGACTAGGAGATGGAATCCACTAATGTCCAGAGATGTTCAGCATGTCAAATTCTGCATTTTTTAAATGTTTATTTTTGAGAGAGAGAGAGAGAGAGAGAGAGAGAGAGAGAGAGAGAGAGAGAGGATACAAAGTGGGAGTGGGGGAGGGGCAGAGAGAGAGGAAGACACAGAATCTGAAGCATCAGCATGTCAAATTCTAGGCAAGAGGCAGAGGGAGAACCACCAGGAGGCAAGAAATACAGGGAGAGCATGGGGGTAGAGTGGAATGCTCAAATCAGAAATCTCAATGTACCTATCACAAGTAAAGAAATTGAATTTGTTATTTAACAACCTTCCCACTGGGGCACCTGGGTGGCTCAGTCAGTTGAGTGTCTGACTCATGGGATCGAGCCCTACTGTCAGTGCAGAGCCTGCTTGGGATTCTCTCTTTCCCTCTCTCTGACCCTGCTCCACATTCTCTCTCTGTCTCTGTCTCTGTCTCTCTCTCTCAAAATGAATAAATTTTAAAAATTGATTTAAAAACCTTCCCACAGAGAAAAGCCCGGGGCCTGCTGGCCTCATTGCTAAGTTCTGTTAAACTATAGGAAGAGATAATATCCATCCCTCATAGGCTGTTCCAGATAGAGAGGAGGAAGGAACATTTCCTAACTCATCCATGAGGACAATATTACCCTGCACCAAAGCCACACATGACAACACAAGAAACTATACACCAATATCTATCATTAACATCCATACATAAATCCTCAGCAGAATAGCATATCAAATCCAACAACATTTGCAAGGGGAAAACCAACTAACCAAGTGAGATTTATCCCAGGGTTGCAATATCGCTTTAACATTCAAAATACAATTCGGGTCAACCAGCATAGTAATATAATGAGGACAGAAACCATGTGATCATGTTGATAGACAAAGACAGTTGACAAAATTCGAGGCCCATTCGTGATAAAAATGCTCGTCCAACTAGGGACAGAAGGGGACGTCCTCATTCTGATAGGGCTGTCTACAAGAAAAATATGTCTCCTGTCACATATTTATTAGTGAATGAATGCTTTCCCGCTGAGATCCAGACCAAGGCAAGGATGGCGGTTCCCACCACTTCTGCCCAACATTGACTGAAAGTTTCAGCCAGCGCAATCATGCAAGGCAAAGAAACGAAAACATGGAGAAACTGGACACGAAAACTGTGTCCAAGCAAAAACTTGTACTCAGATGTTCACAGCAACATTATTCATAATCGCCAGAGAGCAAAACAGTGTAAAAAAGTCTGTCAGCTGGTCAATAGATAATCGAAATGTGGCAACCCATGCAGTAAGATGCCACTGATCTATGAAAAGGGATGAACTTCTGATTTCTGCTATAACATGGATGAGCCCCCAGAGTGTTCAGCTACATGAAAGACACAGACACGAGAGTCCACTTAAAGCAGGAGTCAGTTTCTAGGAAATGCCCAGAAAGTGCAAACCTACAGAGATAGAAATTACATTAGACTCTGCCTCGGCCTGGAGGTAGTAGTGGGAAGTGAGCGCTGACGGGTACACAGGGTCTTTCTGGAGAGAAGGAAATGTTCTAAAACTGAACTGTGGCAATGGCTGCACGACTCTGTACATTTACTACAAGTCACTGCATTGGACTCTCTAACTGGGTGACACTGGTGTGTAATTAGAGCCCAATAAAGCCCTTTGGAAAATGTAATGCAAATGTCTAAGTAAGTCATGGTGGAAAAGGTATGCCATTGATTTTATAACACTAAGGAACTGTCCCGTCTCCCTTTCCATGTTCTGGGTCCTGCCTGCACGACCCATCATCACCTGCCTCCTCCCTGTGGGTGAGGTGCTCCCACCAGAATGAGTCACTGTGCACATCACAAAGGAATGCTGCTGCGTGCACACGTCTGCGTGTGTGTGTGTGTCTGTGTCTGTGTGTGTGTGCGCTCATGCGCAGGCACCCGCTGGGTGAACTTAATGGTTGGCTCAGAAATCCGTGGCTGGGGTCAGGCTCCTAGGGTCCATCCTGCATCTGAAAACCCACTTAGGAGTTTTCCTTTCTTCAGGAATCCCATGGACCTGGCTGCAGTTTCCCTGGACCTGGCTGCAGTTTCCCTGGTAACCAGCCTCATCCTTAGCTTTAACTTCTGGCCACAGGAAGATGTGTAGAGTGGGGAGGGGTGTTGTCCGCCCCCCACTGGGCCCCCTGCCGCACTCAGCAACCCAGTGTGGAGACACAGCAGAGAGGTAACCAAGACAATGGAAATCCCACTGCCTCAAGGCCCTTCCCTCTCCCCTCTGCCTGCCTGTCATGTAAAGAAGGGGACGCAGATGCATAAACACACTCCTCCGTCCTATAATTGTTCTAAGTGTGGCTGTAAAATAAATATGTCACAAACAGCTCCTGACTAATAAATACAGAAAGCAAACTGATGGCTGCTGCAGGGAAGGGGGTGGGTGGATGGGACAAATGGGTGAAGGGGAGTGGGAGATACAGGCCTTCAGAGAAGGAGGAATGAATAAGTCATTGCATCAGAGGCATAGCACAGGGAATGTCGTCAATTGCTGTCGTAGCATTGTATGGTGACAGATAGTGGCTACACTTGTGAGCAGAGCATAACACTAGACATGTTAAGTCCCTGTGATATACACCTGTGACTAATGTAACATTGTGTGTCAACTTTACTCATGTAAAAAAAAAAATAGCTCTTGAAAGAAGACACATAAGGAATTTTTGTTTTTAAATTTCAGTAGTAACACACATGGCTCTAAAGTTCAAGATTCTATTTAAACCAGGACAGGTGAAGCTCAGAGATGCTTCTCAACATCATCTGTGCATCAGATCTTTCCTGGAGCAGTTTAGAATGACTCAACACCTAAAAAACAGACAATCCAATAAATATGGGCAGAAGTCATGAACACACATTTCTGCAAAGAAGACATACTGACGGTTAATGGGCATATGAATAGATAATAGGTACCGATCATCATAGGGAAATGCAAATCAAAACCACAATGAGCTATCACCTCACACCTGTCAGAATGGCTAAATTCAAACACACAAGAGACAACAGGTGTCAGCGAGTATCTGGAGAAAGGACCCCTCCTGCACTGTTGCTGGGAATGCAAACTGGTGCGTCTACTGTGGAAAAGTATGGAGGTTCCTGAAAAAGTTAAAAATAGAACTACCCTAAGATCCAGCTATCGCCTACTGGGCATTTACCCCCCAAAATATAAAAGCATTGAGGCGCCTGGGTGGCTCAGTTGGTTAGGTGTCCAACTTCGGCTCAGGTCATGATCTCGCAGTTTGTGAGTTCGAGCCCAGTGTGGGGCTCTGTGCTGACAGCTCAGAACCTGGAGCCTGCTTCGGATTCTGTCTCCCTCTCTGCCCCTCCCCTGTTCATGCTCTCTCTCTTTCCCTCCCACTTCCCTCCCTCTCTCTCAAAAATAAACATTTAAAAATTGTTAGCAGCACCTGGGTGGCTCAGTCGGTTAACTGTCCAACTCTTGGTTTTGGCTCAGGTCATGAACTTGCAGTTTGTTAGTTCAAGCCCCACATCAGGCTCTGTGCTGACAGTGTGGAGCCTGCTTGGGATTCTCTCTCTGCCCCTAAACCGCTCGCTATCTCTCTCTCAGAATAAATAAATAACCTTAAAAATAAAAATAAAAAATTAATGCAAAACACTACTTCAAATGGGATGCATTAACTCCTATGTTTTAGCAGCATCATTTGTTATAACCAAATTACAGAGGCAACCCAAATGTCCATCGAAGGATGAATGGGTAAACAAGATGTATATATATATATATACAATGGAATATTATTCAGCTATAAAGAGAATGAACTCTTTCCATTTGCAACGACATGCAAGGAGCTGGAGAGTATTAGAAATAAGTCAGTCAGAAAAAGACAAATAGCATATGATTTCACTCATAAGCAGAATTTAACAAACAACCACAAAGAATGAGCAAAGGAAAAAAGAGACAAACCAGGAAACATACTCTTAACTATAGAAAGCAAAGGGATGAAGGGGATCCTGAGTGGCTCAGTCGGTTAAGCATCGGACTTTGTCTCAGGTCATGATCTCAAGGTTCAGGAGTTCAAGCCCCACGTGGTGCTGTGTGCTGACAGCATGGAGCCTGCTTCAAGATCCTCTGTCCCTCTCTCTCTCTCTCTCTCTCAAAAATAAAAATAAAAAAAATTTTTAATTAAACAAGAAAACAAAGGGATGGTTACCAGAGGGGGCATGAAGTGGTGGGCGGGGGGGGGGGGTGCGGGATGGGTAAAATAGGGGATGGGGATTAAGGAGTGCACTTGTCCTGATGAGCACTGGGTGTTGTATGGAAGTGTTGAATCACTGTATTGTACACCTGAAACTAACATTGTATGTTAACTATACTGGATTTAAAATAAACTTTGTACTAAAAAAAAAAAAACAAAAAACCCCAGGGTCAGATGCTAGTGCTCCATCCCTGGAGAGCCTGATTTAGCGAGTCTGGAATGTGGCCCCCACATAAGCAGTATTTGGAAATGTCTCCTATGAAAACTTAGATTGCAGCTGTGCAAATAGAACCATCCTTAAGGAGAAAGCCTAAAATCAGAAATATGAGACTCCTTTGCAAGGAAAGCAGGTTTCCATCATTACCTGCTGTGGTTGGCAGATCTCACAGGCTTGAGGAGAGGAAAAACATGCCATGTAAATGCGGGTTTTAAAACTGACATTGTATCTGCTGTTCTCAATGTTGGCGAAAACCAAAGTTTGAAGTTAAAACCCTGGATTTGCTGTTGAAGCGTGTGACTTGTTATTGCTCGTCAAGATCCCCTGTGCTTACTTACTTTAAACTTTGCATTGCATAGATAACTTCTCCAGACAGATCACAATCATTCTTTGAAGATGGATTGGCTGAGATTTGTATCAGTTGATGTAGATGGATCAGCGGTCAGGCTTATCTGCCAAGTTACGGAGTTTCGTTTTTTAACTTTTTATTATAATTTATGTTTAAATGAATTCACATGCTCAGATAAGCATGTGGTTAGGTATTTACTAGGTCCAGGTATTTACGATGAAAAATAAAATTGAGCAGTCCCTTGTTTCATGCTCATGCATGGACACGTGCCTCCCCAAACTTTCTCTTTTAGCGATTCCTTCTGGATATTCAAGTCCATATTCCAAATCATGGGCTTACTGCTATGCCTAATCCATTGAGGTTAGACATTGTGAGTTCTTACAGAAGATGAGGAGTGCAGTCTCCCAGATATATTACAGGGCCCAGGTCTTCTGCTCGGAATTCCTGTGTGGAACCACCCAAACCAGGGGAAATCTCTGCTCAGGATGCGATCAGAGTGCATCTGCCGAGGAGGATCCCTCCTGGGGGACTTTACACACATCTGTGGCAAGGTGAGGATCATGGCTTAGCCTTTTCCAGAGCAGGTCCCAGAGAGTCATTGGACAATGGAGAACACACCTAGCAGTATCTCTAGGATTTTGCCTTTGGGAATTGGGTGGATGGCAGTGTCCAGCCATGAGACAGGGAATAGAGGTCTGGGGTCCTGTGCAGATTTGTAGGGCTTGTGGGATTTGCACCTGAGTAGAGGTGTCCTATAGGTTCAGCCCATGGGGTCCTGGGGCCCAGCAGACATTTCTTAGGTAGACTTGTTGATGGGAAAAGCCATCAGCATACAAGGGGAAATAGATGAAATCAAGTTAGATGCGTGGAGCTCTGGATGGCCATGTGGTCACCCACGGATCATGTATTAGGATGAGGAGAGCACAGGGAAGAAGTTGGAACCCTGGGAGAAAAAAGAAAAAGATTTAGGAGGGGATCAAACAAGGAGACTTACAATTAACGACTGAGAAGTAGGAGGAAAGCTTGGGTGGGCTGCTGTCACAGATGCGGAGGAAAGACAGCATTTTGAAAAAAGAATGTTCAGGCTGCCAAGACAGCATCGGGTACTTTGGTTTTGCAACGTGGAGCTCTTTGGAGAATTTAGCAAAGGAATGTTCCACGGGTGGGGGACACGGTAGAGGGAAATCCAGAGGTAAAAAGTACTCTCCTCAGTCTACACTTTGAAGAAGCCTGGCTTGAAGAGAATCAAGGCCAGGGTGGTAGAGACAATTGGCTGTGTGCTTTCAGGGGATGTTCTTTTCTGTCCCCAAAAGCAAGACAGAAAACAAGATGCAGGTTCTGGAACCTCCTCTGGATGGTGAGCACTGTTGAACAGATGACCGAGTTGAGAGTTGAATGAGTCTCACAGGTGTTTCTTTCAGGGCAGAGCAGTGGGATTGGGCAGCAGTGGGGTTACAGGAAGTCTTCCATCATCTCCCACGCCATCCTTACCCCTGTGACCCATGCAGATGTGGCTACAGAGACTCAACATCTTCCAGGTAAAAGCCTCAGTGGATGGTGTCCGGGGAGAGTCCAACATTGAGTTGTCAGACTAGAGAGGAACGGAGGGGGAGAGATTGGGAAGTTCTGGCAGAGGTGACATCAGAGGACAGGAGTCCTGTTGGGGGTGCTCAGAGCACTGATGCCGTTGAGAGCAGTGGATGTAAGGGGCTTGGGTTTGGGGTGATAGCAGGGCTGGGGATGTGGGCATTAGGCCACCACATTCAGACCCAGTATCTGCGAAAAAGATGTTTCTTGGTTTGGTGCAACCTTGTCTGTGGCCTGTGCCTGGATAGACTTGAGTCTTCTGTAAAACTAAGGCCTCTTCAAGAGATTGGCCTCAACATGTCCTATCTGATGGTGAAGGTGTTTTGGGGGCCCTTCCGATGAGGAACAGAGAGGCTGGGCCGTAGAGCAGCAGAACAGAACTCCCATGTGATTCCCGCCACCACAAAGTGTATCCTCGGATCCCCATGAAGGGGGTGCAGGGTGCAGGTTGCAGTGGGTTTTTGGAAGTACAGGGAGTGGCCCAGCTCTAAGATCACACACCAGGGCCACCTGGCAAGCCACCGTGAAGTAACTCAGGCGAATGCTCTCAGGCGAAGGACCAAGGTCCAATCCCAAAGCAAATTCTGCCATTGCTACATGGCCACAGCCCAGGCACTGTCAGAGCTCAAGGTCTTTGGGATGGAAACCCCATCTTTCCAAAGCTCCTTCTCACTGCTTGATGGGGGAGGGAGGGACAGGCCATTATCTGAGAGGAGCCCCGATGAGGAATGAAGGCCAGGTGGACCATGGCTGGAAGAAGAGACCAAGGCCTTGCTCCAGGTCTTTCCATCCCGAGTGACACAAGAAGGTGTAGGCTTCTTCAGGACTAGTCCCTGGCTTCCATTTGAGAGACTCTAGGGCCTCAGGGCACCACTGTCCCATGAAGATGAAGGGTGGGAGAAAGCATGACTTTTTGAATTCCAAGAACCAAGTGGGACAATGGGTATATCAATGTGTTCCAAGTCCTACAGCCTCCTGTAAAGAAAGCCTGTTGAATGGAGTACTGTTCCTGCTGCATAATTGTGTTATTGTTACCTAATGGGCTCTCCTTCATGGAAAGCACACTCAGGGGGCCAATGACAGCAACTGTAGACGTGAGACATGTCCTTTAGGGGAAGTTTGATTGTTGGTCTCTCAGAACAAAAGCCAGTGTCCTACCTGAGGCCATGTCAGGTATAGTGGACATGGGGAGGATCTACCTTGGAGATTAGATATGCTGAGGACCCAACAGAGGGGGAAAAGAACTTGGGAGATATTGCCAGGTCTGACAGCAACCACTGGGATTGTCACCCCTGCCTCTCAACTCTCAGGAGGAAACTCACATGATTTACCGTCCAAGGACACAGGAAAGGAAAACCTCTACCTCTTCTAATAAAAACTGGTGGCCTTGTACACGGTCCTCCAGGCTTTCTCCTCTGGTTCTGGGAACATTTATGAAACCCAACAACACAACACTGGCACTGAAGTGAGTGTCTGTGTAGCAAAGAAGAAATTGCCCGTGGAGGGCAAGGAGGCCATCAGGAGGCCCTGCTCACCTCGGTGACAGCCCTTGTCACTGAGTCCACTCTGCGTGTCTGGGGAGGGGGGGGGGCTCCCTTCCCTCATCTGTTCTGGGGGTCTGTTTGTGGATGTTTGAAGCTTCCTGAGTTAAAGGACAGGACAAGACAAGGACCGCTGATCTCTCACATGGACGGCTTGGCCAGTGGGCAGAGGAAGAGCAGGTGGGGATGGTGAGCTGAGATCACAGAGCCACTCATGCTCCTCAGACCCCATGGGCACGTTGGCTTATTTAGTCCCTGACTGATCTGATCTACACCATGAGAGCTGACCCTCTGGACTATGGAATGCAAGGGGAGGGGGGAGGAAGAGCCATTAATTTACATCCACTATGATAGCTACGTGTGGTCAGATGTAATCAGTGAATTGTCCAAATATACAAATGCTCAGTCTCTTTAAGTGAAAGTGTTCTCACATTTCCACCCCCTGCATCCTCCTCCCAAGATGAGGAAGAGGTATGTGTGGCTACAAATCTGTGCGATGATGTGGGTAGCGGGTCTATGACACACTTATGTGGCTCACAGTGCCCTCGTGGTCTCTGAGGGAAGGACAACACTTGTCTCCCAGGTCCAGCTGGTGATGCCATGCATGGGGCTGGTGTAACTTGCACTTTTGTCCCTCTCTTCTTGGTCGGGTCCTGGTAGTCTCTGACTGACTCAGATTTACCTCACTCTGCTGGCATCTGCCAGTGCCTCTGAATCTGGGTTGCATCCTCCACCCCACCCCTGGCCAAGAGCTTCCAGTCCACAGGCTCAGCTGCAGAGGCATCTAAGTCTCCAGCCAGGTTAAAGCCTCCTTCATGAACCTCTGGCTAGGACCTCAGCCACATTCTACATCCCCCAGGGTGGAGTACAGCTTCCCTCACCCACCCACCCCACCCCCACCCCCAGGTCTCACCTACACCACAGCAAGAACTAATTTCAGCTCCAGAAAGCTACATATCCACATTCCAGCTGCCCTTCTACCCAAAGAGAGAGGACGGCCATTGGGCAGAGGGTACCTGTGCATCCCAAGTGTGAATGAGGTGAAACCCTCCTTTCCTTGGTGCTCCTCCTCGCTTCTTGACACCCATCCCTTGTCTGAGCTGTGTTGCCTCTGCCACCACTTGCTCTGTGGGCCTTGCTGCCCTGGACTGAAACGGACACTCTTTCTTTGGCTCTTCTTTCTTATTGACCCAACCTCCCATGCTATATCCAGGTGAAAAGGAGCATAATGAGAAATTGGCACATTGTCAAAAACAATGGAAATTGTGGTGACCTATCCCTCCCACTCAAAAAATATGTATAAAGAAAGAGATGGAGTCAAAATGTCAATACTACCCAAAGCTATCTACACATTCAATGCAATCCCAATCAAAATTGCACCAGCATTCTTCTCGAAACTAGAACAAGCAATCCTAAAATTCATATGGAACCACAAAAGGCCCCGAATAGCCGAAGTAATTTTGAAGAAGACCAAAGCAGGAGGCATCAGAATCCCAGACTTTAGCCTCTACTAAAGAGGCTGTAATCATCAAGACAGCATGGGATTGGCACAAAAACAGACACATGGACCAATGGAATAGAATAGAAACCCCAGAACTAGACCCACAAACGTATGGCCAACTGATCTTTGACAAAGCAGGAAAGAACACCCAATGGAAAAAAGTCTCTTTAACAAATGGTGCTGGGAGAACTGGACAGCAACATGCAGAAGGTTGAAACTAGACCACTTTCTCACACCACTCACAAAAATAAATTCAAAATGGATAAAGGACCTGAATGTGAGACGGGAAACCATCAAAACCCTAGAGGAGAAAGCAGGAAAAGACCTCTCTGACCTCAGCCGTAGCAATCTCTTACTCGACACATCCCCAAAGGCAAGGGAATTAAAAGCAAAAATGAATTACTGGGACCTTATGAAGATAAAAAGCTTCTGCACAGCAAAGGAAACAACCAACAAAACTAAAAGGCAACCAACGGAATGGGAAGAGATATTTGCAAATGACACATCGGACAAAGGGCTAGTATCCAAAATCTATAAAGAGCTCACCAAACTCCACACCCGAAAAACAAAGAACCCAGTGAAGAAATGGGCAGAAAACATGAATAGACACTTCTCTAAAGAAGACATCCGGATGGCCAACAGGCACATGAAAAGATGTTCAACGTCGCTCCTTATCAGGGAAATACAAATCAAAACCACACTCAGATATCACCTCACGCCAGTCAGAGTGGCCAAAATGAACACATCAGGAGACTATAGATGCTGGAGAGGATGTGGAGAAACGGGAACCCTCTTGCACTGTTGGTGGGAATGCAAATTGGTGCAGCCGCTTTGGAAAGCAGTGTGGAGGTTCCTCAGAAAATTAAAAATAGACCTACCCTATGACCCAGCAATAGCACTGCTAGGAATTTACCCAAGGGATACAGGAGTACTGATGCATAGGGGCACTTGTACCCCAATGTTTATAGCAGCACTCTCAACAATAGCCAAATTGTGGAAAGAGCCTAAATGTCCATCAACTGATGAATGGATAAAGAAATTGTGGTTTATATACACAATGGAATACTACGTGGCAATGAGAAAGAATGAAATATGGCCTTTTGTAGCAACGTGGATGGAACTGGAGAGTGTGATGCTAAGTGAAATAAGCCATACAGAGAAAGACAGATACCATATGGTTTCAGTCTTATGTGGATCCTGAGAAACTTAACAGGAACCCATGGGGGAGGGGAAGGAAAAAAAAAAAAAAAGAGGTTAGAGTGGGAGAGAGCCAAAGCATAAGAGACTGTTAAAAACTGAGAACTGAGGGTTGATGGGGGGTGGGAGGGAGGGGAGGGTGGGTGATGGGTATTGAGGAGGGCACCTTTTGGGATGAGCACTGGGTGTCGTATGGAAACCAATTTGACAATAAATTTCATATATTGAAAAAAAAAAAGAGAGATGGAGAAATGAATGGGCACAATGCCAAAGGCTCCTCCGAGGTGGCCTACGATGTGCTTAGGGTGTGAGTGGGGTCAGGCAACATGGATATTAATGGTGGCCTTGACAAGAATACTTGCAGTGGAGTGACAGGGACAGAATCTCTGTTGAAGGGGGTGGAGGAGCTAATGGTCTCAGGAGAAGTTGAAGCAGTTTTGCTTTGAAAGGCACAGATGATGTGCCAGTAGCTGCAAGATGACATGTGGGAAGAAGATGGGTTTTCCCCCCCTTGGGTGTGGAATGCTCCAATGTAGAGAGAGCAGGTGATGGTTCAGGATAGAGGAGAGACAATTGCAGGAGCAGAGTCTCTGAGAAGGTGGGAGGCCTGGGATCCCGAGCAGCAGTGAGGGGCTGGTATGCAGAGGGGCAGCAGAGAATGCCAGGACAGAATCAGGTAGGTTGGGTTTGGGAAGCTCTGAGAAGCCCCACCTGTTTGCTACTGTCTTCTCCGTGAATTATTAGGGAGGTGCACTGGAATGGAAGAGGATTGCAAGTGAGTGATGTAGTTAGTAGTGTGGGCAGGATGAGTGGGAGTGAGAAGCCATTCTCTCCTGACCATGGGATTAAGATGAAAGAATTCAGTAGGATTTTAAATTTTGTCATGAATGCTCTGGTGCTCAGATACAAGCAGGGAGTGTTTGGTATTGGGCGTGAACCAGTGAGCCACGAGGTGGCCCAGGGGTCCATGGACTGGAAGCCCCCAAGAGGCTGAATACTGTGGATGTAGAGTCATTAGAGGGAGGGAGCTGGAGAAGGAGGGCATCCTGTTGGGGGTGAGGAGAAAGGGGAATGCTTGGCAGCGACAGCAAGGAGGGGAGCGGGGTTCCTGATGCCCACACCCCAGGGCAGGTCCCCGGGCAGCGGGATGTTCGGTTCAGGAGAAGAACAACCCTGAGGGTGGAGAGGACCGGGGGTGGCCAGGTGCTCTACTCGAACCCTGAGGAGGCCAGGAGGTAGTAGAGGGAGGAGGGTTGAGAGGGCAGCCAGTGTGCCAAGGGAGGAGCGTTTTCACAAGCTGGGGTGAACAGGAGGACAATGACCAGGGGATCCATACACGCATCGCCAGAGGGATGGTCGGGGCTCCCAGGAATAGCACAGGACTGGGACGTCAGCGATTCCGGCCTTTGGACGCGTCGGGAAACCTCATCAGACTCAGGCAAGCACACAGTCCACGACCTCACTCAGCCAACATAGGCACTCACAGAACCCACCAATTGGAGCGCAGCCCCAAGCCCGGGCATTCTACCTCCTGGGTGAAGGGACTTCCTGCCTCTGCAGGCATAGTTCCGGGGAGGGATGATGGAAGGCGTTTGTGCCAAAGGAGGTGTGGCCGGGCCAGTTATGCCTGGCTCCAGCTTTCTCTCCCCCTCAATGGCCTTCCTCTTTTTTCCCTCAGCTATGGTCTCCAGGGCTCTTCCTATGACACTAACGAAAAAGACAAATTTTACTTCGAGTTGTGCGGTATTCAGTTTCTCTAGCCAGTAGGTGACAGTGTTGCCCCGATCGGTGGGCTTCCACCCTGCCCTTTGTGCTTGAAAAAAGAGTAGCTGCCTTCTATTCAAAAACCAGGACTTGTTTTTGTTTTGTTTTGTTTTGTTTTGTTTTGTTTTGTTTTGTTTTGTTTTGTTTTGCGCCTGGGCGGTTAGGCAGTCTAGCCTGGTTCTGTCACCTCTCAGTAGGTGAGCACACCAGTGAAGATGCACAGCTGTAGAACATCTTTTTTAAAATGTTTATATTTGAGAGAGAGAGAGAGAGAGAGAGAGAGAGAGAGAGAGAGAGAGAGAGAGTGCGAGCGGGGGAGAAGCAGAGAAAAGGAGGCAGTCTGAAGCAGGCTCCAAGCCTGGAGCTGTCAGCAAGGAGCCAGACAGGGGGCTTGAACTAACTCATGACCTGAGCCAAAGTGGAGGCTTAACCAACTGGGCCACCCAGGCGCCCTGGGACAAAACTCTAATGCTTTGTAAAATAGTTGCCAGGTTCCTCTGCAAATAGTATTTGCGCGTCTCTGAGTGGTCTAATTGACTTTCTGCCACACCTAGTGGTTACCAGGCATTGAGGGGAAGAGGTACTTGGGGGGGGGGGGTTCTTAATTAAAGCGTACAAAGAAAGATACAGTTAGGGGTGATGAAACTTTTGGAGTTGGATGATTGTGGTGCTGATTGCACAACAGTGTGAACTTCATGGTTCTGATGAGGGGGTATGGGGCGGTCTGAGAACGAAGTGCAAGCTAGTGCACCCCTGCCCTCCCCCGCCCCCCAGGTGGGATGTGTGTGATATTCCTCAGGCACTTGTGGCTGCCCAAGGACATAGGAAAGGAAAGAAAACAAATGGCCAACTGATAAGAGATCATAGTCCTACTGGACTTGGATCTCCATCAGTTTATAAGTATTTAGTAAATTACAAGAAAAAGGCAATCTTATCAACAGCCTAATCTCTAGAAGCCTGTAGGCTGTTTCCTGGAGCCCCCACATCACCCCTCCATAGTGATATGGGAAACAAAGGCAAGAAGGAAATGACAGGTAAAATTAAATTTCCTTATAACCTGCAGCCCATTGACAAATACTTAAGGCAAATACAGAGTATAACATTTCTCCCCGTCATAATGTTAGTGACTTACTAGAGGGAAAACAACCATAGCTTGATAATACCAAGGCCTCAGGTAAGGTAGGAGTCCTCTTTAGTATATCAAAGTCCCTGTGGAGGCCTCCCATTTGACTTCACCTCCCCAACACCAAAGTATAAAACCAGTCATTCTTCACAACCCCAGAGCAGCTCTTAGGGCGCACAGGTCCTGTCCCCATGCATTAATATAATCACCTTTTTGCACCAAATACATCTTCAAGAATTCTTTGTCAGTTGTCAGCTCTGGACCCGCTACCATCACCCCAAAAATCTCATCAGTGCTACAGAGTGTTCATTTTAAACATGCTTAACATGGTAAATTTTATGTGATGGATATTTTAGCACCACCAAAACGAGAAAAAACATGTTTCAGGTGAAGGTGACTTGGCATAGAGTTTTTTCTAAATAAGTAGTTGTACAAATGGATCCAAATAAATTACAGATGTCAAATAATGCATGAAAAAAAAAAAAACGAATACTAGCAATATTGAAAAGGTAAATTGTCCCTCTTCCCTTGCTTGATCTGGGTTAGCCTGCATTCCCTCCTCTTTGTCTCATCCCCTGTCTCCCCCTCCCATACTTTATTCAGCAGTCACTGTGCTGTTCTGGGCTGGAAGGAGTGCGCAGCAGTATCCACATGTGCATATGTCTGTGCGTGCACAGGACCCTTGATACAAGCTTATTTATTGACAGGACCTCGTGTCTGTGGGTGGCCTCACACAATACATCCTGTGGTTTAGTTTCTCCTCCTTCGTGTGGTTTCTGTTTTTTTCCTGAGTAAAAAGGATGAAGCTTCAGTTACACTAGTAACCATTTTTTTTAATCATCTCAAAGTGTGATCACAGAAAGAAAGAGACATGGAGACAAGTGCTTTCTTATCTGCCCCGACCTTCAGTTAGCCTGATGCCAGGACTCAGTGAGGTCAAGCAGAGCTCATGTTGCCATGACAACAGAATAGCTCACCCCTTTCCAGCACACAGGCCCCTTTCCCTCCCTCTCCCTGCCTGCTAGATCTCTTCTGAGAATGGGAATGTACTTTACCTAGGAGGGAAGGGATAGATGTATAGCAGAGGATGCAAAGAGAGATGTGTAATCTTGGGATTCCCTCAGAAGGACCTGGGGGAGGGACCACAGCCCCCAAAAAGCATCCTGTACAGCACTGAGGTCCCAGGAGGCTACGAAGGGTATGAAAGCACAGTAGATCGAATGTGGTTCTGTAATTTTCTCCAGCAGTACAGGATGCTACACCATTTTTGTTAATGTTTATTTATTTTTGAGAGAGACAGTGTGAGAGGGGCAGGGTGGGGTGGTGCAGAGAAAGAGGGAGACACAGAATCAGAAGCAGGCTACAGGCTCTGAGCTGTCAGCACAGAGCCTGAGGTGGGGGGGCAGGGGAGGAAGCTGGGGGGTGGGGTTCTGACTCAGGGACAATAGATAGGCCTCCAGTATCCTGTGAGTCTTCTTTAGCATATGAAAATCCCACTGGAAACTTCCACTTGACTTTACCTCCCCCAACTCCCAAATATATAAACAGTCTCTCCAAAGGGTCACAGGCAGCTCTTCCTGCCCATGGGTCCTGTCCCTATACCTTAATGAAATCACTGTTTTGCACCAAAGACGTCTTCAGTAATTCTTTCTTGGCTGTCAGCTCCAGACCACCCCACCATCACCCGAAAACTTCATCACTGGGAGATGCTTGTCAGCAGTTGTAATGTCGGTACCCAGAGAGCTTCAGTCCTAAATCCTCTGCTCCCACCTGCATCTCGTAACTATTAAGGATACTCTGGCAGCAGAGATGAACTTACCCAAAGCTTGTGATGTCTTCCAGGAGTTACGAGGAAACCCTGGGTGCATCTTCATATCTGACTAGTCCAGAAATATCCTTGAGGTTTGGCAACCCTTTTTCCAGTCTCATATTTACCACATAATCAATTAAAAGATCAGCACAGAGACTGGCTCCATAGTTTAATGTTTCAAAGTAAATACTTTTCTCATTACCATGGGGGGGGGGGCGGGGAGCACAGTCTACATGAGTGGAAAACAGAATGAAAGCACAACTGTCTAAAAGATAAAATCCCTGAAATGAAAATGTTTGGTTGAGAACTTCCAATTATGAGCACAATGACTTCAGTGGCCTTCCTGCTGAAGTTACATTACAGGTTCCTTGCTCAGTCCTAACCAGGGCAGTTTCTCCCTAGCTAGTTCATGGCTGTGGGTCCCATCAAGACAAGACAGGTGGGAGCACTCTGGCCTCCAGCAACTCTTCTCAGGCTCCTGATTCTCCCGCAGACAGTCGCTCACACATGCAAAGCAATGATCTATCAAACTCATTTTGAGAATTCCTGGTGCCAGCCCTGTTCTGAGAATGGACAATCTCAAGTCACGCTGTGGGCACGTGTCCTGACTGTTCTAAGTGCAGATGGAGAAACCAAGGCACAGGGAGACATGGCCTGCCACCGTGCAGCCAGAGAGCTTACTGGATGAAGTTGAGACAGCACTGCTGCCCACCCTAGGTGACCTTATGATGGGCCCACCTCTTCTCTTTCTCCCTCTCATTTTTCGTGCTTATGTCAGTTTAAGTAGCAGTGAACTAATTTAATCATTTAGAAGTAAACAAGACAGGGCAAAGTATTCATTGTGTCTTTAACACAAACACCTCAAAACCTTCTGAGAAGGCAAAAATGGAGTTGAAACCAGATGGTTAGAAGGAACCAACCATGTAAGGATTCAGGGTGAGACTTCCAGGCAGAGACAACTGTGATCACCAATGTCCTAAGGAGGGAAGAAGCCTGGTGTGTTCGAGGAATAGGAGTAGGCCAGAGTTACCGCTGTGAAGTCATGAGATGAGCAGATTGTTTGGATATGAAAACAGTAGCAGTAGATGAGCACAGAACAGGATGGATACAGGATGTTTTCAGAAGATCGAATCCAGAGGACGTGGTGCTGGGTTGCAGTGGAGACCAAAGGAACACGTCACATGAAGAGGCGTGCTTGGGACATGTTACGTGTCTGCTCCCTTCTGGTCATCCAGCAAAGACACAGACAAATGTGGATCTCAGGGGACAGGTTGATGCATGAAGTACGAATGTGGGAGGTCCCATTGTGTCCATGCTCTGTGCTGGCACCAAGAATGAAACAACCCACAGAGAAAGTGTAGATGGGAAGGGCCCTGTTAAAAGCCCTGTGGAATAGGGAGTTAGCAATAAACACTAACAAGGAGCACAGTGGCCACTGGGGTTGGGAGAACATCACCCAAAGAGTAAATTTTCAAAGAGGCCAAAATACAAATTAGAAGAAAGGGAGGGAGGGACATTTTCAAGAACCAGGCAATTGTGACACATATCAGGGGCATCTGAGAGGTACAGTAAGTTGAGGAGAGGACATCATCAAAGGGGTTGGCGATAGAAAGGTCACTGGTGCCCTTGACAAATCAGTTTTCCTTTGGGGGAGGCAGGCTGATAGAAGCAGGAGTGAAGTGGGGAGCAAGGGAAATGGTTACAGAACAAGGGGGGACTTGCTGTTTGCAGCATCAGGGAAATATGGCAGCATCTCAGAAAGATACGGGATAAGGGATGGCTTTAGGTTTACTTCACCTTGTATCAAGGGTGAGAAATAGCATACTCATAGATAACAGAATGATCCAGAAATAAATGGACAGGTGACAATTGGGGATCATTGCAAAGGCCTACTCCCCCTCCAGAAGATGGTCATAGGTTCCAGGTGAAGGGTCTGGCCTCAAGTGGGTCCTTTTTCCCAAAGGGATAGCAGAGACACAGGTGCAGATCAGGTGTCGCTGGGAAGTGGCAACAGTTCCTGTCTGATACTCTCTCTCTCTCTCTCTCTCTCTCTCTCTCTCTCTCTCTCTTTTTCTTTTAATGTATTAGCATTGAACATCTTGAGAAGCATGGGTGCTGGAGCTCTAGAAGGCTACTGCAGGTAGTGGGGAGAGAAGATACAGGGGTGGAGGGTGCAGAGTTTGTTCTTTATTGGGATGTACCAGGAGAGGAGGGAAGGAGCAAGGAGCAGAAGATATGTGTTTGCGGGGTGGGGGGAAGTTTATAGCCCTGGGTAAGCTAGGGAAGGAGTGGCCTGGTGGAACATGAAGTGGCCCTGGATCCCCGGGAACTGGTGGCCCCCAAAAGGCCGAATGCTGTGGGTGTAGAGGCATTAAAAGGAGGGAGCTGGAGCACCAGGGCAACAAATTCAGGGTGATGAGAGTAAGGAATGCTGGGCAGCAATGATGGGGTTTTGGGGGTGCTGGTGAGGGTTTTGGAGCTAACCTCCAAGAAAGAATTTTTGAAGACGTCTTTGGTGCAAAAAGGTGATTTTATGAAAGTATGGGGACAGGACCCGTGGGAAGAAAGAGGTGCACAGAGGTTGTGAAGGGTAACTGATTATATACTCTCAGGCTGGGAAGGAGTTAGGGACAGTGTATGTCTCTAAGGAATTTTGGAAGCAAGGTTTCCAGGACCTTGAGAGACTAGCTGTTATTAGAAAAAAAACGCCATTTATTACCGTTTTTTAAAACCTCAGTCATGAGACCCTTAGATGTGTATCGGGACACCATAAGCTTGGAGTATAATCTCCAGCATATATCTTGAGGCCGTTGAGATAAAGGAAGTTTCCAAAGGAATTTTTACATGTTAGACTTACAGGATCCTCGAGGTTGGGATAATGTTAAGCCAAGATTCCCTTTTGCCCCTAGCAAATCATCATCATCAAGGCAGCTGAGCTCCTAGAGGGAGGTCACTCCGCTTGTTTCAAGGATTTGTCAATGGGTTGTAGGCAGTAAGGAAATGTAATTTTTCATTTGCCATAGTTTCTCACATTACTATGCCAAGCATTTAAATCCTTTTCCATTGTATTTGGATAGCCAAGAGTGTCCGAGGAATATGACATATATCCCATCTGTTGTGGGGCGGAGGGCGGTGCTGTTAGCCTGTACTTTGCCCTCAGTTTGACCCACGCTACCTCATCAGCAACACCAGGGAGGGAAGCGGGATTTCCTGATGCCCAGGGAAGCTCCTCGGGCAGCAGAATGTTCGGGTTGGGGAAAAGGAGAAATTCCCTGGAGACGGAGAGGATCAGGGATGGCTGAGTCACCTTCCCGAGCAATGAGGGGTCCCAAGACTAGAGAGAGAGTGCTAAGAGGCGGACAGCCAATGTGCCACGGGATTTGCGTGTTCACAGGCTGCTCTTGGCAGGACAATGACCAGTTGTTCCATATACATGTCACACGAAGGACAGTCGGGGCGCCCGGATCGGGAACAGAACCCAAATAGCAGCGGTTTGGGACCAAGGACGATCTGGAAACCTTCCGCAGATGGCCACGCACGCTGGCAACGGCCTCACTCAGCCCCCAAGCGCAGGCTCAGAGCCCGCCAATAGGAACGCCACTCCCAGCCCAGGCTTTTCCCCTCCCAGAAGAGGGACTTTCTCCCTCCGATGGCGGAGTTCCGAGGGGGTGGATAGCGGAAGGCTTTAGTGCCTAAAATGATTCGATTGTACTTCTGCTTTCTCTGCCCCTCAGGGGCATTCCTCTTCACTCCCACAGTTAAGATCTAGAAGGCTCTTCACAGGAGAGCAGTGCAAAAGATGGATTTTCCTTCGCGATGTGTGTCACTCCGTTTCTCTGGCCAGTAGGTGGCAGTGTTGTACCGATCTGACCTCCTCCACCCCCGCCCTCCGAGTTTGAAAAAACGCAGAGCCGCCTTCCCTTCAAAAATCAGGACCTTCGTTTTACGCATGCGTGCTTTAGGCTGCCCTGGCTAGATTAGCCTTTTTTCTGCGTGTTAGGGACCCACAGAAAACGCGCAGCACTGGAATGAAACCATTCTACTTTTCAAGTTGCCTTTCTTAAATTGTTGCCTAGGTTCCTTGGCAATTTGGATTTCTGCGGCTCTCAGTCCGCTTTTTTGCTTCTCCCCGCCATTAGCAGGTAGTTATTACCATGCATGGAGGGGAAGCGGTACTGATGGGTTCCTAATTAAAAGGTACAAAGATACAGTCCGAGGGGCGCCTGGGTGGCGCAGTCGGTTAAGCGTCCGACTTCAGCCAGGTCACGATCTCCCGGTCCGTGAGTTCGAACCCCGCGTCAGGCTCTGGGCTGATGGCTCGGAGCCTGGAGCCTGTTTCCAATTCTGTGTCTCCCTCTCTCTCTGCCCCTCCCCCGTTCATGCTCTGTCTCTCTCTGTCCCAAAAATAAATTAAAAAAAAAAAAAATACAGTCCGGGTGATGGAAATTCTGGAGATAGATGATACTGGTGATGGTTAAACAACAGTGTGAACTTCCTGATGGAACCGATGTTCAATTAAGCATGCTTAAATGGTAAATTTTATGTGATGGATATTTTACCACCACAAAAGCGAGAAAAAACGTCTTTTAGGTGAAAGTGACTTACCATAGTTTGTCCTAAATAAATTACACAAATGGGTCGAAATGAAATGCATATTTCAAATTAGCCTTTAAAGAACCTGTAGATAACTACTGAAAACGTACATTGCCCCTCTTGCCTTGTTTGATCTGAATCGTCCTGCATTCCCTCCTCATTGTCTCATCCCCTCTCTCCCCCTCAGTACTTTTCCCTCAGTGACTGTGCTGCTGGGGCTGTGGTCCCTCCACCAGACCTTTCTGAGGGCATCCCAAGATTACACCTCTTTCCTTGCATCCTCTACTATACATCTATCCCTTCCCTCCTAGCCAGAGCACATTCCCATTCTCAAGTGAGATCTAGCAGGCAGGGAGAGGGAGAGAGGCAGGTTGGAAAGAATGCACTGCATTATCCACGTGTGCACTTTCTGTGCACGCACAGGATCCTTGGGACAGGCACACTTATTAACAGGACACTGTGTCTGTGGGTGGCCTCCCACAAAACATCCTGTAGTTTAGTTTCTACTCCGTGTATGGTTTGGGGTTTTTTTCCTCTTGAGTCGGATGAAGCTTCAGTTACCCTGGTAACCGTGTGTGTGTGTGTGTGTGTGTGTGTGTGTGTGTGTAATCATCTCAGTGTGTGATCACAGAGAGGGAGATGGAGATAAGTACTTTCTCCTCTGCCCTGGACCTTCAGCCAGGTTGATGCCTTAGGACGAGTGACCCAGTGAAGGTGAGCAGAAGAATGTTGCCGTGACTCCTTTATCATATGTATGTCAGTTTAAGTAGCAATGAACTAATTTAAACACTGAGAAGGAAGTTTTTCCTTGTGTCTTAAACACAAACACCTCAAAACCTGCAGGAGTTACCATGGGGCACACACATGCTCCTGTGGGTTTAAAGGGGATTTTCCAGGAACCCTCTTCCACCTCCTTACTGCCCCTTCAGTAACTGGCAAGAAAGCAACAACAGGTGTCAGGTGGCCTTTTATCCAACATAACATTAATGAAAGCCTCTCTTAAGAGGTGCGTGGTGCTCTTGTACAAGCTGGTCACGTAGCACTTATCTGGGGAGTCAGAGAACATCAACCAAACAACCAACAAATAAAGAAGTTAGTGGGTTGAGTGTTATGAAGAAAATAACCCAGGTCCTAGGCCAGGAACAACCTACTTTACACAGGGTGGTCAGGGAGAGCCTCTCTGAGGAGGCAATAATGGAGCAGAAACCAGAAGGTTAGAAGGAACCCACCATGTAAGGATCCAGGGAGAGACTCTCCCAGGCAGAGACAACTGTGATCACCAATGTCCTAAGGAGGGAAGAAGCGTGTGCAAGGAACAGGAGTAGGCCAGAGTTACTGCCGTGAAGACAAGAGATGAGCAGATTATTTGGATACGAAAACAGTAGCAGTAGATGAGCACAGAACGGGATGGATACAGGATGTTTTCAGAAGATCGAATCCAGAGGACGTGGTGCTGGGTTGCAGTGGAGACCAAAGGAACACGTCACATGAAGAGGCGTGCTTGGGACATGTTAAGTGTCTGCTCCCTTCTGGTCATCCAGCAAAGACACAGACAAATGTGGATCTCAGGGGACAGGTTGATGCATGAGGTACGAACGTGGGAGGTCCCATCGTGTCCATGCTCTGTGCTGGCACCAAGGATGAAACAACCCACAGAGAGAGTGTAGATGGGAAGGGCCCTGTTAAAAGCCCTGTGGAATAGGAGGAGTGAGCAATAAACACTGAGCACAGTGGCCACTGGGGTTGGGAGAACATCACCCAAAGAGTAAATTGTCAAATAGGGAACAATATAAATTAGAAGAAAGGGAGGGAGGGACATTTTCAAAAATGAGGCAATTGTTCAGTGTACCAGAGACATCTGAGAAGTACAGTGAATGAGAAGACATCATCAAAGGTGTTGGTTATCTAAAGGTCACTGGTGCCCTTGACAAATCAAGTTTACTCTTGGGGGGCAGGCTGATAGAAGCACAATTACACTGGGGAGTAAGGGAGCAAGCAAGGGGGGACTTGCTGTTTGCAGCATCAGGGAAATATGGCAGCATCTCAGAAAGATATGGGATAATGGATGGCTTTGCGTTTACTTCATCTTGTATCAGGGATGAGAAATAAAAGCGTGCTGGGGCGCCTGGGTGGCGCAGTCGGTTAAGCGTCCGACTTCAGCCAGGTCATGATCTCGCGGTCCGTGAGTTCGAGCCCCGCGTCAGGCTCTGGGCTGATGGCTCGGAGCCTGGAGCCTGTTTCCGATTCTGTGTCTCCCTCTCTCTCTGCCCCTCCCCCGTTCATGCTCTGTCTCTCTCTGTCCCAAAAATAAATAAAAAATAAATAAATAAATAAAAACGTTGGAAAAAAAAAAGAAATAAAAGCGTGCTCATAGATAACAGAATGATGGAGAAATAAATGTACAGGTGGTAATTCGGGATCATTGCAAAGGCCTACTCTTTGCAGATGGGCATGGGATCCAGGTAAAGGGCCTGGCCTCAAGTGGGTCATTTTTCCCACAGGGATAGCAGAGATACAGGTGCAGATCATGTGTTGCTTGGAAGTGGTGAGAGTTCCTGACAGCTTCTCTTTTTTTCTTTTTTCTTTTCCTCTTAATGTATTACCACTGAACTTCTTGAGAAGCTTGGGTCCTGGAGCTCTGGAAGACTACTGCAGGTAGTGGGGGGAGAAGATACAGGTGTGAAGCGTGCAGAGTTTGTTCTTTATTGGGGTGTACCAGGCGAGGAGGGAGGAAGGAGCAAAAGACCTGTGTTTGCTGGGGGAAAAGTATATCCCTGGGTAAGCGTCCTGGTGGAACATGAAGTGGCTGTGAGTTGCGGGGACTAGAGGTTCCCAAGAGGCTGAATACTGTGTATATAGAGGCATTAGAGAGGTACCTTCCCTGTTGGAGATGATGAAAGAGGGGAAAGCTAGAATGCGACACCAGGGATGGGAACAGGGTTTTCTGATGACCAGGGCAGGCCGCTGGCAGCGGGATGCTCGGGTTGGGGAGAACAAACCCGAGGACAGAGAGGACCAGAGTGGCCTACTGGAGTCACGAGGAGGCCCAGAGGGAGCGGAGTCAGGGCTGAGAAGACAGCGCGCGGTGCCAAGGAAAGAGCGTGTTCACAGGCTGGACTAGGCAGAAGGACAATGACCAGGGTATACATTCACGCGTCGCCAGAGAGGTGGTCGGAATGCCCGGGAATTGGGGCACAGGACCCCGATATCAGGGGTTACGTCCCTTCGGAACAGTCTAAAAACCCTGGGCCGATCCAGGAACACAGATTACCAGACACTTCAGTCCCCGACTGCAGGCCTAGAACCCGCCAATCGGAACGCAGTGCCGAGTCCCGGCTTTAACCCTCCGCGGTGCCGGAACTTCCGGGAGCAGAACTTCCTGCTTCTGCCGGCATAGTTCAGGGCGGGGCAGAGGAAGACTTCTGTACCAAGGGAGGCAGTTCATAATTGACCACTTCGGTGGTACTACAGCTTTTTCTGCCACTCAGCGGCATTCCTCTTTGCTCCCTCAGCTATAATCTGCAGGGATGTTAACTGGAGAATAGCAGAAAAGATGGATTTTCCATCACAGTGTGTGACACGTAGTTTCTATGGCCAGTAGGTGGCAGTGCTGTGCCATGTTGGCATTTGGCCGGCCTCCTACCCCGCCTTTCGCACTTAAAAAAATTCGCAGCCGACTTCTCAAAAAACAGGGCCTTCTTTTTACGCCTGTGTGGTTTAGGCTGCCTGGCCTAGATATTCCTCTAGGTTCTGTGAGGGCTCCAATAGCAATGGGCACCCTGGTACGAAAAGTTCTGCCTTTCATGTTGCTTTTCTTAAATTGCTGACTGGGTTCCTCAGCTACTTTATTCCTGCATCTTTGTTTATTGGCTTTAAGTCCTCTGTTTATTGGCTTTCCCCACACACCTAGTGGTTACCAGGTGCGGATGGGAACTGCTGGTGGGGAGTTCTTAACTAAAAGGTATAAAGATACAGTTGGGGTGATGAAAATTCTGGACATAGATGATTAGGCGATGGTTGTGGTGTGGGAAACAAAGGAAGAAGGAAATAGCAGATAAAATTAAATTTTATAACCTGCAGCCCATTGACAAATACTGGAAGCCGGAAGAGTAAAATATTTCTCCTGGGAACTCCCTACAGTCTTAATGCTAATACTTTGCTAGAGGGAAAAACTACCATAGCTTGACCACACCTGGGCCTCCAGTATTCTGAGTTTTCCTTAGCATATGAAAATCTCATTAGAAACTTCCCTTTGACTTTACCTCCCCCAAATCTCAAATATACAACCAGTCTCTACCCTAGGTGCTGGGCGGTGCTTCTGGTCATGGGCCCTGTCCCCCTGATTTAACAAAATCATTTTTGCACCAAAGACGTCTCCAGAATTGTTTTTTGGCCTTGGGCTCCGAACCCCACGAACCCTTCCCATCACCCAAAAAACCTCATCAGTTGCACAACAGTGTGAACTTCCTGATGCTACTGTTCATTTAAAAATAATTAACATGGTAAATATTATGTGGGAATTTTACCACCACAAAAGCGAGGAAAAACATGTTTCAGGTGCAGGTGACTTATCATAGAGTTTGCTCTAAATAAGCAGTTGCACAGATGGGTCGAAATGAAATAAATATTTCAAATAAGCCTTTGGAGAACCCGTAGATAACAATATTGAAAGGGTAAATTGCCCCTCTAACCTTGCTTGATCTGGGTCAGCCTGCATTCTTTCCTCCTTGTCTCATCCCCTGTCTCCCCGTACCTTATGTAGCAGTCACTGTGCTGCTCTGGGCTGGAAGGTGTGCGCTGCAGAATCCACGTGACTGCATGCACAGGACCCTTGACACAAGCACATTGACAGTCAGGCCCTGGTCTCTGTGGGTGGCCTCCCACAATACATCCTGTGGTTTAGTTTCTACTCCTGTGTGTGTGTGTGTGTGTGTGTGTGTGTGTTGTGTTGTGTTTTGTTTTGGTTTTTTGTTTTTTTGTTTTTACCTCTTGAGTCAGAAGGATGAAGCTTCAGTTACCCTGGTAACCTTTTTTTTTTATTTTTTAAATCATCTCAAAGTGATGAGGGCACTTGGGGCAGGCTGAGGACAGAGTGCAAACTAACAGCACCCCCCACCCACCGCCAGGGGGGATGTGTGTGATATTCCTCAAGCACTAGTGGCAGTCCAAGGACAAAGGGAAGGAAAGAAAACAAATGGCCAACTGAGAGAGATCACAGTCCTACAGGACCTGGGTCTCCATCAGTTTACAAATATCTTAGTAAATTACAAGAAAATGGCAATCTTATGGATAGCCTAATCTCCAGAAACCAATAGACTCAGTTCCCTGGAGCCCCAACATCACCCTCCCCTCCACAGTGATATGGGAAACAAAGGCAAGAAGGAAATGGCAGGTAAAATTAAATTTCGTTATAAAATGCAGCCCATTGACAGATAGTTGAGGCAGAGTAAAACATTTCTCCAGGAACTCCCTGCAGTCTTAATGCTAATGCTTTGCTAAACAGAAAAGCAACCTTCCCTAGACGATAGCAAGGCCTCAGGTATCTTAGGAGTCCTCTTTAAGTATCAAAATCCCTCTGGAGGCCTCTCATTTGACTTTACCTCCCCAACTTCAAGGTATATAAGGAGGCACTCTTAACTCATTCTGCCCAAGGGTCCTGTCCCCTGCTTTAATAAGATCACCTTTTTGCACAAAAGACTTCCTGGTGGGCAGCTCCAGACCCCAGGAAGCCCAACATCACTCCAAAACCTCATCAAACATCTGAACACAGAAAGGGAGGGAGATGGAGACAAGTGCTTTCTCATCTGTCCTGGACCTTTAGCCCCGCTGATGCCTTTGAGTGAGTGACCCAGTGAGGTTGAGCAGAAGAATGTTGCCAGGACAACAGATTAGCTCACCCCCATCCAGCACACAGGCCCTTCTACCTCCCTCTCAAGGCCTGATCTCACCTGAGAATGGCAATGTGCTTTGGCTAGGAGGAAAGGGATAGATGTATAGCAGAGGATGCAAGGAGAGAGGTGTAATCTTGGGATGCCCTCAGAAGGACCTGGGGGAGGGACCACAGCCCCAAAGAAAGCATCAGGTACAGCACTGAAGTCCCAGGAGGCTACAAAGGCTATGAAAGCACAGTAGATCTAATGTGTTTCTGTGATTTTCTCCAGCTTTACAGGATGCTACAGCATTTTCTGAAGCCAAGCCCCACAGCTCAGGCCCTGGAAAATGGGGTCTGTGTTGTTAAAGGAGAATGGAGCCTGGCGTCACTTGGAGAGGACAATGACAGACTTGAGAAGGACCTGCTCACCTCAGTGACAGCTCTCATGAGTTACTCTGCTCTGTGTGTCTGTCTGGTCTGCTCTTCCTTCTGTGCTCCGCTTTGGGGGTCCATTTATGGGACATGAAACGTCCTAGTTAAAGGAGAGGACAAGGCAAGGATACCCCATCCTCCTCTAACATGGACGGACTGGAGGGTGGACAGAGCAGGACTTGTGGGGATGGTGAGCTGGGATCACAGATTCACCAGTGCTCCTCAGACAACAAGGGCACGGTGGTTAAGTGATTCTCTCTGGCTGATGTGATTTTCATGATTGTCCACTCTCAGGACTGGATAGAAGGGGAGCAAAAAAACCCGCACTGAATTCATTGCTGAGCTGGTAAGCGTGTTCAATATCTATAATGTTGTTGGAGAAGTGGATAAAGTACACCAAAGATGGCTGATTGGACTAAAACAAACTCTGGTCTCTAGCTTAGAGACCCCTCCTCCTGGTTCTTCTTCCTTTGCTGCGCGCGCGAAACCCTCTCCCCCCACAAATATGGAGGCTTACAACTATAAATTACCCTTCCCGCTCGCATTCAGGGCTCAGATCTTCGGAGAAATGGTCTCCTCTGAGCCTGCCGGTGTTAAATAAATCTCTGATCCACCAAGATCTCCGAGTGCTGCTTGGTTTTTCCGCCAATGTACCAGCTGGTTCCTTAACATATTTGGTTCGCTGACCAGGAAACCCAACCGCGCTGGCCCATTGTTGCCACGGGTTTGGGAGGCGGTGACGGAATAAAGGATCACAAGGGAGAAGGCGCGCCCTGCCTGAATTTGGGCAGTCTCCTTCTCAGTTGCCACAGGCCGGCACCCGCTCCGCAGTTCTGGCTGGACTCGAGGAGACTTGGCAGGTGAGGGCCTGGACCTGACGTCGGAACCGTAAGGCTGGGACCCAAACTAGTCAGTCCCATTCGCAAGAGTGGAAGGGGGACCTGATCGCTTCCCGGAGACCTCAGAGGTCTCACAGGTAGGAATTCTGTGGGAGGGAATGTAATAACCTCTGGTGTGTATGTGAGTGTGAATGTGCGACTCGGTCTAGCTTGCCTGCCGAGTTCGATTCTGTGGCTCCACGGGCGGGCACCCTTGGGGTCCCCAGGGGCCCACGGAGTCTGAGTGGGCCCATCTGCGATTCCATGATGGATGGCACTTAGTCTGTGGTGATATCAGAGTGGTTTCTGATCATGGGTAGCAGGGCTGGGACCTGTGGGGCTGAGCGTTGCCTGGGTTCCTTTGGGACACGGCCAAGCAGGCATCTGGCTGGTCTCCTCATTGGAGGGGGTTCCCCTGTCCCTCTGTCTGTCTTTGCAACTCCGCCTCATGGGAGCATTGTGGGGTTGTGGCATTGTGGGGTTGGGATGGAGCAAGGAGAGCCAGGCAAAGGTTTTAGCTGCTTTATCCGGAGACTCACCCAGGGATCCAAAGAAGAGACCCACTGCTCCCCAGTGTTCAGCCTTTTCATGACTCATTAGGCTCCCTCCCCCTCCCCTAAGCTTGAAACTCCTCCCTTGTCTTGCTGCTGCCTCTGCTGGCACCCATTTCTCCTCCCCTTCCTGGCCAGAGAACCCTCCCCCACAAAGACCAGTGGCCAGATTGCGCCCTTGCCCTCAGCCAGGCACAGGCTCTCTCTGGATGCCCATTTACATCCTCCAGTATCAAGAGGCTCTACTCCGGAGGATCAGAGCTGGGGGCTGAGAAGGCCATTAATATGCCCAGCAGCAAGGGGATTCTCATGGGGATTATTATGAGAGTCGATGCAAAGCTTATACCCTGTTTGCTCCAGAGGCACAAGAGAGCCACAACAAACGGACGGGGAAAGGTCTAGCCTCCAAAAGCAGGGAGGCCCAGAACCTCCTTAGCAATGGGTCAATGAAACTACTGCAAGGGGAAAGGACATTAAAAAGAATAAGTATCTCAACCAGGGAAAGTCCCAAAAACCCAGCCAATATCAGGAGGAACCTCGAGAAGGGGACCTTACCGGTCTAGCCAAGATAGAATCAGACTAAAAGGGGACACTGACTCTCTCTCCCTGTTCCTCTGCCTAATAGATGTGAGGGATTCTTCTTCATTTCCCAGGTTAACAGCTATAATTGGAGCCAACTTTGGTTAGTCTACCTCGGGACAGGGACTTTAAGGAATATTCCCAAGCAGTTGCTACTTCTGCCTCCGCCTCCCCCTCATGTTTCTGCACCAACTTGGGTGTGGCCCTATACCATCCCCAGTGTCTCAGGCACCATTGGTTCCTCCTCCCACCCTCCAAGTCAAGGAGCAAAGTGCACCCCCACCTTGGACCACCCATTTCAGATATCTCCACTGGTGCCCCAAATGAAAATTGACAATGGGGAAAAATTGACTTTTAGGTGGATGCAGGTGAAACATATTCGTTGTTTAAACTAATTTAAGTTTATTGGACCTGTCTTTAAAGTTATGAGTAAAGGTCAAATAAGCTCATGTTATCTCTGTTGCAATTTGTTAATGATAATTAATTTTGTCTGTCTCAAAGTTTTCATGGATAATTGTTAAGATAACTTTCAAGGTCCTTGGTAACCTGAAACTTTCCAAATATGGTGTAATGCTAAAGCTTTAATTATTGAACATAGGTTTGTGTTTTTAACTTCTTATTGCTGAGAAATTAAGGCTATTCAGACCTACTGGAAAACATGCTTTGTACTTAATTGGTTCATGAATTTACCATCTTAATTGGTTCATGAATTTACAAAACTTCTGATGTAAACACCTCTCGATTGGTTACTAAGTCCTCAATTGGAGACCAAATATCCTAAGAGTTAAAATTCTGCTAAATTTACTTAAGACTGATGAAAATAAAGAAAGCAACCCTGTATATAGGAAAATAAGAGGTATATAAAAAAGATATAAGAAATAAAAATACAGTTTTGGTAAGGGTAAAAAAAAGTAATTTTGTCCTAAATGAGACTGGTTATTTGGAAAGAAATGGCTTTGAAACAAAATTTAAAAGCAAAAAAAATGTTGTAGAAGGTTGAGATAAATAAAAATTTTTAAAGTACGCTGGTATAAGGTTAAAATTCTGCTTTTCTCTCTACTCAAATGACAAAGTTTTCTTGAACTGTTGATCTGCTCTTATAAGACAATGTAAACAAAGGTTTATCCTCCAGGAAAATCAAAGTTTTATGTTTCATCTTTATCAGGTCTTTGAATACTTAGTTAAAACTTCTCAATGTTAAAGGAGCTAGGTTTTGATAACAACTGTATAATGCTATACTTTCACCTTTGGAATCTTTTATTGCCACTTTGGTTAAATTAATAAAATTTAAAAATTTGTAATGGTCTGTAATCCTATTTAGGACGCACTTATGACTTCCTGGGGTTTTAACAAACTTCCCAGGATTTGAATAGTAAATGAAGTCTTTTTGACCAATTAGGCCCTTTTATTTAGGATGCTAAGTTACTTAGAAAAGCACTGTCATACAATGGTAAACCTTAGGTTCTATTGCACAGGTAAATACTGTAAGTGCCCAAATATATACAATTCCTAAAGTTTTAATGTTTTGATATAAGGTCATCACTTAATATTCTGATTACTTGAAATGTTATGTGTCACAGAAATAACCGAATTTCTTTGTCAATTACATCATAATGAACTCCCATCAGATCTTTAACAATGTCTATTTCTGAGATTTTGTCATTTATAATTGTTCTTATTCTCTCACAAAACGTGTTTCTTCAAGGAGATTTATAAAAAGGACTTTGGGGACAAATGCAGGTATTTGGCATCTTTGAGATTAATACTAAAATGGGTAAGAATTTCCAGAACTAAAAGCTGCATTCAAATTAAACAAGAATTAGGAACAAGGGATTAAATAAACTGAGGAAGATTATAGTTTTCTGATTCTTGTTAAAAATATTGCTGGTTCCCTAATGTTTCCTCTTCCAGATTAAGGAAACTTTCTCTTAAGATATATATGATACACAAAAATTTCATAAAGTATGCATTTGTAAACTAAAGCATTTATCTTTTCTCTCGACATAAGACCCCTGAAATTCAAAAGTCTCAACAAGTATTCTTTCTTTCATGGCAATTGCAATTGTTTGCATAAGTTCAATAAGAATCTGTTCATCTTGTAACAGGTCACCATTTGGAAATACTGGTTATTTTACCAAGTCTTTGACTGGAATGTCATAGTTGAGAGTGACATTCATAGAAACAGATATGACCAGACAGCTTTAAGGAATTAGGGTTGGCTTTATAAAACATAGACCCATGAAACCCCTTGAAAATGTTGGCCTGGTGCCTTGCTTACAGAGTTCCCAACAGCCTCACCAGGTAAGTAAAAAAGGTCACTTCCTGGAAGGTGCAGGAACCTCAGGATATCTTGGGGACCTCATGAAGAGGAATTCGCCCAATTCTACAGGTATTGCAGGCCTGTCTGATGGCAAGTATTTGGCTTAGCTTCTGGCCTGGAGAGGTTACTAAAATTTCAACTCAGAGCTTCCTTATAAAAGGTTCCAACAAAGCAAACTTTAAAAGATCCTCATGATCAATCGCTATTCTTGCTGAGCTTATGTAAATAATTAGGCCAGATTTGTTAAGACTGGATTTATCCTACAAATGCATTGGTCTCAATTTGGCTATCTCTGGAAAGGGGGGGGGGGAAGTTAGAGAGAACAACTATGTTTCAACAGTGCACCGTTATGGATGTTAAATTCTAGTTATAATTGCCTTTAAATGTTTGTTGTTTGCCTAAACTAGACAACTTGAGATAACCTTCAGAAAATTGTCACAGTATTTCATATATAGGCAATCTTCTGTGCTTGTTATAGTATGGGGATAATAATAAGACCCGATGGGTATATGATTATTTAAACTGGAAAACAGGATGTATCTCTAAATATGCAAACCATATCTTCCCTAAACCTGATCTGACAGTTATCAGAAACACACCCCTTTCAAAGACTTGGAGGTGGACTTACAGACATACAACCAAATAGAGGATTCAGTTTCAGGTATCATCCCATGGGTCCATCACTCCAGAGCTAAGAAGGCCAACTCAAAGGAACCCTCAACCTGGTGAAGTGATCCAGATCCAGTCAACCCGCTTAAACTGACCCTCAAAAAGACATTGGCCCCTGAGATCTCCAGCCCTGCTCCAGCCACACCCCGGAAGCTGGCTGGCCTGCGCATGGCAGAAGCTTGAGGAATCAACGTGTGGACTGAAACCAGGGGTTTAGATGCAACTCTGCCAGCCCTTGCCCCTTACTGGTGTCATAGCCCTGATCTTCTTACTGTTGGGCCCATAGAGACTGCACCAAGAAGCTGGACATGGGACAAAAGGTGCATGCCAGGTCTCACATACCTCCTCTGGATGGGAGGATTATTAAGTATTGCCTGTATATTATGATAACCTCTCTCACCCTCACAACTGCCACTTACCAACTTTGCCCCCAGGATTGTTATATGACCATAAGGGGGTCAAGGGCGTTCAGCGCCTTCACCTCCCCCCACAAAGATTGCTACAAGGGAAAAACATCCGCTCTCTGTCAGTCACCCCATGCCCCAAGAACTAAGTGTTGGATCATAGAGATAACCCAAAATGTCAGGAACCCATGTCACAACAAGGCCTCCAGAGAGGGAAGTGAGCTTACTACACTTACCTTTCTCAATGGGAGATCTCAGACAGGGGAGGGGTACAAGACAGGGCCCTTCAAAAGGTTATAAAGAATACCCAGGACAGGGTAATATAAGCCATAAAGGTGACCACTCTCCCAGCAGCCTACCAGGGTTTGAGCCTTTCAGCCCTCGATCAGATGCTTACCAATTCTCCACTCCAGTGTTGGGCCAACACTACTCTACAACTCCTCCATAAAATAGGTAATCACACCCAAACCTGCTGGATGTGTTTGCCCCTCAGCTGAAGGGCTTATTTAGCCACTCCTATCCCTTTGACCTGGGAAGCTCCTTAAAATCTCAAAACCAACACCTCTGTCTTAATTGGACCCTTGGCCACTGGGATCCATTTCACAAATGCTGACAATCTAATCTGTAGTCCCTGAATGTATGAATGGTACCTCTCTATGCAGAAGAAATACAATGTTAAAGAGAAATACAACCCTATGTTCAACCCCTGGGGTGTTCTATCTGTGTTCTAATTTGGTCTACCAATGCTTAGAGGCCAACTGGACCTAGATATGTTATTCCATCTTCCTAACCCCAGAGATATCCGTGTACACTGAAGATCAGCTCCTAACAGCCTTTAGCCCCAAGTCCCGGGCTAAACGGGTAATCCTGCTACCCGTTCTGATAGGAGCAGGAATTGCGACAGGAATAGGAACTGGAATGGGGGCATAGGTTCATCCATGGGGCTATACCATAGACTATCTCAAGAGCTAAATAAAGAAATGGAAGAGGTGGCAGATTCTCTGGTAACCTTACAAAGCCAAATAAACTCTCTGGTGGCAGTGACCCTCCAAAATAAGCGAGCCCTCGACATCCTCATTGCAGAAAAAGGAGGAACTTGCATCTTTCTGGGAGAGTAATGTTGCTATTTCGTAAACCAGTCAGGAATAGTTACAACTAAGGTTAAGGAACTCAAGGAAACAATTCCACACAGACAACAGGAAAATATTTTAAAAAATGGAAAGGATGGGATCTCTCGGATTGGGCATCCTGGCTTCCTGCCCTGGCGGGGCCCCTCATCTCCAGAATTTTACTTATATCCATCCGCCCCCATATACTGAATGCTGTGGTAGGTTTTATTGAAAACACTGATGCTTGCCAAACTACTGCACGTATCTTAGCCTTCCTAGAGTACCAACCTGTAAAACTGAAAGGTGATGCCGACTAAAAGTTTTTTAAAAGACATCAAGGGGGGAAATGTTGGAGAAGTGAATAGAGTACACCAAAGATGGCTGATGGGACTAAAACAAACTCTGGTCTCTAGCTTAGAGACCCCTCCCCCGGGTTCTTCTTTGCTGCACTCGCGAAACCTCCCACACACACGCACACAAATATGGACGCTTACAACTATAAATTACACTTCCCGCTCACATTAGGGACTCAGATCTTTGGACAAATCATCTCCTCTGGGCCTGCAACTGTTTTTTTTTTTTTTTTAATTTTTTTTTTCAACGCTTTATTTATTTTTGGGACAGAGAGAGACAGAGCATGAACGGGGGAGGGGCAGAGAGAGAGGGAGACACAGAATCGGAAACAGGCTCCAGGCTCCGAGCCATCAGCCCAGAGCCTGACGCGGGGCTCGAACTCACGGACCGCGAGATCGTGACCTGGCTGAAGTCGGACGCTTAACCGACTGCGCCACCCAGGCGCCCCTGGGCCTGCAACTGTTAAATAAATCTCTGATCCACCAAGATCTCCGAGTGCCTCTTGGTTTTTCGACCAGCATTCTAGCCTGGTTCCATAACACTGTGACTGGTCCAGGTGAGGAACTGCCCACTCACTCAAATTTCCACCAAACCTCCCTACTTGCCTCCAAGGTGGGGAAGGTGTATTGTGGTTTACAAGTCTCCTGGGTGATGTTGGAAGGGGGGTTTTTGAAATTCTTAAGTTGCTCACAGTGTTCTGGGTGGTTTCTAGGGAAGGAGGATTCTTGTCTCCCTGGTCCACCTGGTGAAGTTACCTGCACCATCTGTGCATTTCACTAGTGAAACTTACATGTCCCTGTCTTCCTTTTGATGGGCACAGGATGCCCCCTGGCTCACTTAGCCTCAGCTCACCTGTACCGGCATCTGTAGACCTCTCGGATTCTTGGTCTCAACCTCCATCACCACCCTTGACAGGGCCTTTGCTTCACAGCCTCAGCTGCAGGGTCTAGTCCTTTGCCTATTTAGACCTCCTTCATGGACCCTTTCATGTGGTCTCAGTCACTTTCCACATTTCCTCTACTGGGAATGCAGCCCCTGAGGTGAGACAGCACAGCGGGAGCCAGGATCAGCTCCAGTAAGCTAAGTTCCTAAACTTCAGCCATCCCTCTGCCCAAAGAGACTGCTGGGTCAGCCTGCAAAGTGAACTCCTCTGAGTCCCAAACGCAAATAGGTGCAAAATCCTTTCCTCCACTTGTCTGATACATCTCGCTTGTCCCCTCCCAATCAGGGGAGTCTGACCTGAGAGCCTTACCTCCATCTGCCACCTCTTTGTGTCACGTACTCCTCCAATACTGGGAGACAACATTCATCTTTGCTTGACCTTCATGCTGACAAGACTCCCATAGTATATCCAGATCCCAAAGGGAAAGCTTTAGGATTTGCTTTTTATTATTATTATTATTATTAAGCAAAAAGAGACTGGCTAGCTGAGAAAGAAACATAAAAGAGAGAGGATTACCAGTCAGTCATGAACCCTTGTGCCATTGTCAGTAGGGACGATCTATAAAAGTAAACTCAGAGTTCAAAGACAGACACCATGTTTTAAAAGGGTCCTAGGAGATGCTTGTCAGCAATTGTAACATCAGTACCCAGAGAGCTTCAATCCTAAGTCCTCTGCTCCCACCAGCACCTGGATACTCGGCAGCAGAGATGAACTTACCCAAAGCTTGTGATGTTTTCCAGGAGTTCTGGGGCAAATCTGGGTGTGTCTTCCTAGGTGACTAGTCCAGGAGTATTTGGAGGTTTGGCAACCTTTTTTCCAGTCTCCTATTTACCACATAATGAATTAAAACAGCAGCACGGAGACTGGCTCCATAGTTTAATCGTTCAAAGTAACTACTTTTCTCATTACCGGGGGAAGCACAGTCTACATGACTGGAAAACAGAATTAAAGAACAACTGCCCTAAAGGTAAAATCCCCAAAATGAAAGTGTTTGCTTGAGAACTTCCCATTCTGGGCACAATGCCTTTAGTGGCCTTCCTGCTGGAGTTACAATACAGGTTCCTGGCTCGGTCCTAACCAGGACAGTTTCTCCCTAGCTAGTTCCATGGGTGTGGGTCCCATACAGACAGTACACGTGGGAACACTCTGGCCTCCAGCAGCTCTTCTCAGGCTCCTGATTCTCCCACAGGCAGTCACTCACAATGCGAAGCAATGATTTATCAAACATCTTGAGAACTCCTGGTGCCAGCTTTGTTCTGAAAATAGTTTCATTCACCTTACGGGCACATGCCCTGACTGTCCTAAGTGCAGATGGAGAAACCAAGTCACAGGGACACTGAGGAATGCGCCTGCTGCTATGCAGCCTGAGAGTTCACTAGATGAAGTCTTGAGAGCACTGCTGCCCACCCTAGGTGTCCTTATGATGGGCCAACCTCTTCTCTTTCTTTCTCTCATTCATCATGGGTATCTCATTTTAAGCAGCAAGTGAAGTAATTTAACGACTGAGAAGAAAGTTTTTTTGTGTGTCATTAGTACAAACATCTCAAAACCTGCAGGAGTTACCATGGGGCACACGTGTTCCTGTGGGTTTAAAGGGAGATTATCCAGGAACCCTCCCCCACCCCAGTGATACCCTTTCAGTAACCCACAACAAAGCAACAACAGGTGTCAGGTGACCTTTTATTTGGCATTCCATAACATTAATGAGAGCCTCTCTTAATAGGTGTGTGGTGCTCTTGTACAAGCTGGTCACGTAGCACTTATCTGGGGAGTGAGAGAATACCAACCAACCAACCAACCAAGGAATAAGCAAATTAGTGGGCTAAGTGTTAGGAAGAAAATAACCCAGGTCCTAGGCCAGGAACAACCTACTTTACACAAGGGGGTCAGGGAGAGCCTCTCTGAGGAGGCAATAATGGAGCAGAAACCAGAAGGTTAGAAGGAACCCACCATGTAAGGATCCAGGGAGAGACTCTCCCAGGCAGAGACAACTGTGATCACCAATGTCCTAAGGAGGGAAGAAGCGTGTGCAAGGAACAGGAGTAGGCCAGAGTTACTGCCGTGAAGACAAGAGATGAGCAGATTATTTGGATACGAAAACAGTAGCAGTAGATGAGCACAGAACGGGATGGATACAGGATGTTTTCAGAAGATCGAATCCAGAGGACGTGGTGCTGGGTTGCAGTGGAGACCAAAGGAACACGTCACATGAAGAGGCGTGCTTGGGACATGTTAAGTGTCTGCTCCCTTCTGGTCATCCAGCAAAGACACAGACAAATGTGGATCTCAGGGGACAGGTTGATGCATGAGGTACGAACGTGGGAGGTCCCATCGTGTCCATGCTCTGTGCTGGCACCAAGGATGAAACAACCCACAGAGAGAGTGTAGATGGGAAGGGCCCTGTTAAAAGCCCTGTGGAATAGGGAGTTAGCAATAAACACTAACAAGGAGCACAGTGGCCACTGGGGTTGGGAGAACATCACCCAAAGAGTAAATTTTCAAAGAGGCCAAAATACAAATTAGAAGAAAGGGAGGGAGGGACATTTTCAAGAACCAGGCAATTGTTAAGTGTACCAGAGCTATCTGACAGGTACAGTAGGTTGAGGAGAGGACATCATCAAAGGGATTCACTGGTGCCCTTGACAGCTGTTTTCATCTGGGGGGGCAGGCTGATAGAAGCTGGACTGGAGAAGTTAGCAAAAAAAAAAAAAAATGGTTACAGAACAAGGGAAGACTTGCTGTTTACAGCAAGCGAAATGTGGCAGTGTCTCAGAAAGATATGGGATAAGGGATGGCTTTACGTTTTACTGCTTCTTGTATCATAGATAACAGAATGATGGAGAAAAAAATAAATGGATAGGTGATAATTGGAATCATTGCAAAGTCCTACTCCTCCTCCAGAAGATGGGCATGGGATCCAGGTGAAGGGCCTGGCCTCAGGTAGGATAAGGTCCCTTATTCCACAGGGATAGCAGAGATACAGGTGCAGATCAGGTGTTGCTGTGAAGTGGTGAGAGTTCCTGTCTGATAACTGCTCTTTTTTCTTTTCTTCTTCTTCTTCTTCTTCTTCTTCTTCTTCTTCTTAATGTATTACCATTGAACTTCTTGAGAAGCGTGGGTCATGGAGCACTAGAAGGTTACTGCAGATAGAGAAAAGATACAGGTCAGGAGGTTGCAGGATTTCGTCTTTATTAGGGTGTACCAGGAGAGGAGAGAGGAAGGAGCAAAGACCTGTTTTGCGCGGGACAATTTATAGCCCCTTAAGCTGGCCTAGTAGGATGTGACATGACCTAAGTGGCCACAGAACCGGGGGCTCCCTAAAGGGCTTAATGCCTAGGCTGTAGACGCAGTAGAGGGAGGGGGCTGGAGAACAGGCCTTTTGGGGGTGATGAGAGAGAGGAATGCTAGACAGCGACTCCAGGGAGGGGAGCGGGGTTCCTGATGTCCGGGGTCCAAGGCAGGTCCATGGGCAGCTGGATATTCGTGTTGGGGAGAACAACCCTGAGGACGGAGAGGACCGGGCGTGGCCGGTTTGTCTTCTAGGGCCTTGATAGACCTGCAGGCAGCAGGGGAGGGAAGGCTGAGAGGAGGATAGCAACTGTGCCTTGGGACCAGCGTTCACAGGCTAGAGTGGGCAGAACAATGACCAGGGGATTCGGACACGCGTCGCCCAAAGGACGGTCTGAGAGTCCGGGGATCGAGGAATAGCAGCCGGATAACAGGGGTTTGGGGCCTTGGACGAGTATGGAAACCGTCTTCAGAACTGGGCACACAGACTGGCAAGGACCTCACTCCTTGCCACAGTCGCCGGAACCAGGCTCAGAACCTCACAACTGGAACGCATCCCGAAGCCCTGACTTTTCCTCTACCGGGCGCCGGAACTTCCGGACGCGGGCCTTCCTGCTTCTGTTGGCTTAGTTCCGGGGCAGGACCATAGAAGGCTATTGTGCCAAAGACCGTTCGGCCGGGCCAGTTCGATTGTACCACAGCCTTCGCTCCCCCTCAGCAGCATTCCTCTTTGCCACCTCAGCTATGATCTGCAGGGCTCTTTACAGGCGAACAGAGGAAACGATGGATTTTCCTTTGTGATGCGTGTCGTTCCGTTTCTCTGGCCAGTAGGTGGCAGTGTTGCGCACTGTACCAGCTCGGACCACCTCTTCCCCCGCCTTCCGAGTTTGAAAAAACTCAGAGCTGCCGTCTTTTAAAAACAACAACAACAACAACAACAACAACAACAGGACCTTCTTTTTACGCATGCGCGCTTTTGGCTGCCCTGGCTGGAAATAGGTTTTTTCTACGTGTTAGGGACCCAATAAAACACGCAGCCCTGGGATAAAATCTTTCTACCTTTCAACTTGCCTTTCTTGAACTGCTGCCTAGGTTCTTCACCAACTTGGATGTCTGCGTCTCTAAGTCGCCTGCTTTTTGGCTTTTCCCCACACGTAGTGATTACCAGGCGCGGAGGCGAAGCGGTACTGGGGGGGGGGGGTTCTTAATTAAAGAGTACAAAGATACAGGTCGGATGATGAAAATTTTGGAAATGGATGATACTGGCGATAGTTGCACAACAGTGTGAACTTCCTGATGGAACCAATCGATGTTCATTTAAACATGCTTAACATGGTACATTTTATGTGATCGGTTTTAGTACCAAAAAAGGGAGAAAACACAGGTGACATAGGATAGAGTTTGTCCTAAATAAGTAGTTACACAAATAGGTGGAAATGAAATGCAGATTTCAAATAAGCCGTGAAAGAACCGGTAGATAACTACTGAAAAGGTACATTGCCCCTCTTGCCTTGCTTGATCTGGGTTGGCCTGCATTCCCTCCTCATTGTCTCATCAGGTCTCCCCCTTGGTACCTATTGCCTCAGTCAGTGTGCTGCTCTGGGCTGGAAGCAGTGCTCCTCTGTATCTACGTGTGCGTGTGTAACAAGCACATTTATTGACAGTCAGGACCCTTTCTCTATGGGTGGCCTCCCATAATACATCCTGTGGTTTAGTTTCTACTCCCTTTTGTGGCTTGGGTTTTTTTCCTCTTGAGTCAGATGGGTGAAGCTTCAGGTACCCTGGTAACCATTTTTCTCTTTTTACATCATCTCAACGTCTCATCACAAAAAGACAAGGAGAGGGAGACAAGTGCTTTCCCATCTATCCTGGACCTTCAGGCAAGCTGATGCCTGAGACTGAGTGACCCAGTGAGGAGCTGCAGAAGAATGTTGCCATGACAACAGAATGGCTCACCCCCTTCCAGCACACAGCCCTTTCTCCCTCCCTCTCACTGCCTGATAGATCTCACTTCAGAATGGGAATGTGCTTTGGCTAGGACTGAAGGGATAGGTGTATCGTAGAGGATGGAAGGAGAGAGGTATGATCCTGAGATGCCTTCAGAAGGAACTGGGGGAGGAACCACAACCCCCCAAAAAACCATCCTGCACAACAATGAGGTCGCAGAAGGCTACGGAGGCAATGAAAGCAGAGTAGCTCTAATGTGTTTGTGATTTTCTCCAGCCCTAAAGGATGCTACAGCATTTTATGCATGGCTCAGGCCCTGGGAAAAGGGGCCTGTGTTGTTAGAGGAGAATGGAGCCTGGCATCACTCGTGGAGGGCATGACAGACTTGAGAAGGACCTGCTCACCTCAGTGACAGCTCTCATGAGTTACTCCGCTGTGTCTGTCTGGTCTGCTCTTCCTTCTGTGCTCTGCTTTGGGGGGTCCATTTATGGGACATGAAACGTTGTCCTAGTTAAAGGAGAGGATAAGGCAAGGATGCCCCATCCTCCTCTAACATGGACTGATTGGAGGGTGGACAGAGCAGGGGCCTGTGGGGATGGTGAGCTGGGATCACAGATTCACCGGTGCTCCTCAGACCACAAGGGCACGGTGGGTAATTGATTCTCTCTGGCTGATGTGATCTTCATGATTATTCACTCTCAGGACTACACAGAAAAGGAGCAAAAACCCCACTGAATTCATTGATGATCTGCCAAGCATCGTTGATATCAATCATGTGACTGGTCTAGCTGAGGAAGTGCTCTGTCTCTCAGATTTCCACCACACCTTCCTTCTTGCCTCCAAGTGGGGAAGGTGTATGTGTGCTTTACAAGTCTCCCCGGGTAGTGCTGGAATGGGGTGTATGAAATCCTTATGTTGCTCACAGTCTCCTGGGTGGTTTCTGAGGGAAGGAGGACTCTTGTGTCCCTGGTCCACCTGGTGAAGTGACCTACACCACCTTGCATGTGGCTGGTGAAACCAGCTTTTTCCTCTCTCTCCTCTTGGCCAGTACCTGCTGCTTCCTGGCTGACCCAGCCTCAGCTCACCTGTGTTGGCATGTGGAGACCTCTTGGATTCTTGGTCTCAACGTCCATCACTTCTGTGGGAAGGGCTGTTGCTCCACAGCCTCGGCTGCAGGGTCACCTAGTCTGCTGCATGCTGCTGATGATCCCCATCATTCACCCCTGATGGGGAGTCACTCACTTTCCACATTTCCTTATCCAGGGATGCAGCCTCTGGGGTGTCACAGCACAGCAGGAGCCAAGATCAGCTCCAGTAAGCTAAGTTCCTAAACTTCAGCCATCCCTCTGCCCAAAGAGACTGCTGGGTCAGCCTGCAAAGTGAACTCCTCTGAGTCCCAAACGCAAATAGGTGCAAAATCCTTTCCTCCACTTGTCTGATACATCTCGCTTGTCCCCTCCCAATCAGGGGAGTCTGACCTGAGAGCCTTACCTCCATCTGCCACCTCTTTGTGTCACGTACTCCTCCAATACTGGGAGACAACATTCATCTTTGCTTGACCTTCATGCTGACAAGACTCCCATAGTATATCCAGATCCCAAAGGGAAAGCTTTAGGATTTGCTTTTTTTTTTTTTTTTATTAAGCAAAAAGAGATTGGCTAGCTGAGAAAGAAACATAAAAGAGAAGATTACCAATCATGAACCCTTGTGCCTCGTCAGCAGGGATGATCCATAAAAATAAACTCAGAGTTCGAAGACAGACACTATGTTTTAAACATAGTGTTTAAACAATTGTTTAAACAATTGCTTGTCAGCAATTGTAACGTCCGTACCCAGAAAGCTTCAATCCTAAGTCTTCTGCTCCCACCAGCGCCTGGTAACTATTACGGATACTCGGGCAGCAGAGATGAACTTACCCAAAGCTTGTGATGTCTTCCAGGAGTTCTGGGGCAAATCTGGGTGTGTCTTCCTAGGTGACCAGTCCAGGAGTTTCTTGGAGGTTTGGCAACCTTTTTTCCAGTCTCCTATTTACCACATAATCAATTAAAAGAGCAGCACTTGGGGCGCCTAGGTGGCTCATTTAGTTAAGCTTCTGACTTTGGCTGAGGTCATGATCTCAGGTTTGTGTGTTTGAGTCCTGCATGGGGCTTTAGGGCTCTGTGCTGACAGCTCAGAGCCTGGAGACTGCTTCGGAATCCTTTTCTCCCTCTCTCTGCTCCTCCCCTGCTGGCGCTCTCTCTCTCAAAAATAAATAAACATTTTTTTAAAAGCACTTGAGATTGGCTCAATACTTTAATCTTTCAAAAACAAAACTTTTCTCATTACGTGGGGATGAGGGGAGGACAATCTACACTGAAGTAACCCTGTGGCCCTCAAACTGGTGGCTCTCAAAAGGGCTGACAGCTGTGGATGTACAGGCATCCCAGGGAGGGAGCTGGAGAACAGGGCATCCTGTTTGTGGTGATGAGAGAGGAGAATGCTAGATAGTCACACCAGCAAGGGGAGCAGGGTCTCCAGAAGTCCAGGGCACAGGGGAGGTCCGAGGACAGCGGGATGCCCGGGTTGGGAAGAACTACACTAAAGACGGAGATGACCGGGGTGGCCGGTTTGTCTCCTGGAGGCTGACAGGACTACAGCAACTGTGCCACGGGAAGAACGTGTACGCAGGCCGGAGTGGACAGAACAATGACCAGGGAATCCGGACTCGGTCGCCCAAGGGACAGTCGGAGCTCCCGGGAATCGACGAATAGCACCCGCATAACAGGTGTTCGGGGCTTTGGACCAGTATGGAAGGAGTCCTCAGTACTCAACACACAGACTGCTGGACACCTCACTCAGCCACCACAAGCCTGCTCAAACCCTACAAATGGAAGGAACCCCTGAGACCGGCCTTTCCCTTACCGGACTCCGGAATTTCCGGAGGCGGGACTTCCTGCTTCTGTTGCCTTAATTCCGGGGCGGAACCACGGAAAGCTATTGTGCCAAAGACGCTTAGGCCTAGCCACATCGACCGTGCTACAGCTTTCTCTGCCCCTCAGCTGCATTCCTCCTCGTTCCCTAGGCTCCGATCTGCAGGGCTCTTTACAGTCGAACAACGGAAAAGATCGATTTTCCTTCGCCATGTGTGTCACTCTGTTTCTCTAACCAGTAGGTGGCAGTGTTGCACGTTGTACGCGTTAGTACTGCCTCCACCCCCGCCCTTCGAGTTTGAAAAAACGCGGAATGATTTCCTTTGGGGGGGGGGGGGGGGAAGGCCTTTCCTTTACGCATGCGCGCGTTTGGCTACCCTTGCTAAAATTGCTTCCTTGTAGGTGTTAGGGACCCACAGAAAATGCGCAGCACTGGGATATCTTTTTACCTTTCAAGTTGCCTTTCTTAAATTGCTGCCTAGGTTCCTCGCCAACTTGGATCTGCGACTCTAAGTCGTCTGGCTTTTGCCTCACCACCCCCCCCCCCGCCCCCTCCTCCCACGTAGTGATTACAGGGACCCAGGGGAAGCGGTACTGGGGGGTTTTATTTAAAGGGTACAAAAATATAGGTCGGGTGATGAAAACTCTGAAGATGGATGATACTGGCGATATCAAAGTTACACAACAGCGTGAACTTCCTGGTGGAAACGATCGATGTTCATTTAAACATGCTTAACATGGTAAATTTTGTGACGGATATTTTGCCACCACAAAAGCGAGAAAAAACATCTTTCAGGTGAAGGTGATAATCATAGACTTAGGTCTAAATAAGTAGTTGCACAAATGGGTGGAAATGAAATGCAGATTTCAAATAAGCCGTGAAAGAACCTGTAGATAACTACTGAAAAGGTACATTACCCCTTGCTTGATCTTGCTTGATCTGGGTCGGCCTGCATTCCCTCCTCATTGTCTCATCCCCTGTAGGTACCTTTTGTCTCAGTCACTGTGCTGCACTGGGCTGGAAGCAGTGCTCCTCTGTATCCACATGCGCACATGTCTGTCGGTGCACAGGACACTTGGAACAAGCGCATTTATTGGAGTCAGGACCCGGTGTCTGGGGGCGGCCTCAGACAATACATCCTATGGTTTCCTTTCTACTTCTTTTTCTGGTTTGGGTTTTTTTTTCTTCAGATTGATGAAGCTTCAGTTACCCTGGTTTTGTTTTTGGTTTTGGTTTTTGTTAATCATCTCAATGTCTGATCACAGAAAGAGAGGGGGATGGAGACAAGTGCTTTCTCATCTGACCGGACCTTCAGAGGGGCTGATGCCTGAGGTTGAGCAGAAGAATGTTGCCAAGACAAAAGAATCCTTCACTCCCTTCCAGCATACAGGCCCTTTTCCCTCCCTCTCCCAGCCTGCTAGATCTCCTGTGAGAATGGAAATGTGCTTGGGCTAGATGGGAAGGGATAGATGTACAGTAGAGGATTCAAAGAGAGAGGTGTAAACTTGGGATGCCCTCAGAAGGGACTGGGGGAGGAACCACAGCCCCAAAGAAACCATCCTAGAAAGCACTGAGGTCTCAGGAGGCTATGAAAGCAGAGTGGCTCCAATGTGTTTTTATGATTTTCTCCAGCTCTACAGGAGGCTACACCATTTTCTGAGGACAAGCTCTACCGCTCAGGCCCTGGACAACAGGGCCTGTGTTGTTAAAGGAAAATGGAACCTGGCATTGCTCGTGGAGAGAACAATACCAGAGTCGAGTCGGACCTGCTCAGCTCAGTGACAGCTCTCATGAGTTACTCCGCTCTGTGTGTCTGTCTGGTCTGCTCTTCCTTCTGTGCCCCACTGTTGGGATCCATTTATGGACGTGAAACGTTGTCCTAGTTAAGTGAGAGGAAAAGGCAAGGATGCCCCATTCTCCCCTAACATGGACTGATTGGAGGGTGGACAGACAGGACCTGTTGGGATGGTGAGCTGGGATCACATATTCACTAGTGCTTCTTGGACCACAAGGGCACTGTGGTTAATTTATTCTCTCTGGCTGATGTGATCTTTATCGTGACTGTCCTCTCTTAGGACTGCATAGAAAAGGAACAAAAAGCACACAGATTTCATTGCTCAGCTGGTAAGCGTGTTCGATATCAATCATGTGACTGGTCTAGTTGAGGATGCTCACTCTCTCAGATTTCCACCAAGCCTCCCTACTTGCCTCCAAGGTGGGGAAGGTGTATTGTGGTTTACAAGTCTCCTGGGTGATGTTGGAAGGGGGGTTTTTGAAATTCTTAAGTTGCTCACAGTGTTCTGGGTGGTTTCTAGGGAAGGAGGATTCTTGTCTCCCTGGTCCACCTGGTGAAGTTACCTGCACCATCTGTGCATTTCACTAGTGAAACTTACATGTCCCTGTCTTCCTTTTGATGGGCACAGGATGCCCCCTGGCTCACTTAGCCTCAGCTCACCTGTACCGGCATCTGTAGACCTCTCGGATTCTTGGTCTCAACCTCCATCACCACCCTTGACAGGGCCTTTGCTTCACAGCCTCAGCTGCAGGGTCTAGTCCTTTGCCTATTTAGACCTCCTTCATGGACCCTTTCATGTGGTCTCAGTCACTTTCCACATTTCCTCTACTGGGAATGCAGCCCCTGAGGTGAGACAGCACAGCGGGAGCCAGGATCAGCTCCAGTAAGCTAAGTTCCTAAACTTCAGCCATCCCTCTGCCCAAAGAGACTGCTGGGTCAGCCTGCAAAGTGAACTCCTCTGAGTCCCAAACACAAATAGGTGCAAAATCCTTTCCTCCACTTGTCTGATACATCTCGCTTGTCCCCTCCCAATCAGGGGAGTCTGACCTGAGAGCCTTACCTCCATCTGCCACCTCTTTGTGTCACGTACTCCTCCAATACTGGGAGACAACATTCATCTTTGCTTGACCTTCATGCTGACAAGACTCCCATAGTATATCCAGATCCCAAAGGGAAAGCTTTAGGATTTGCTTTTTATTATTATTATTATTATTAAGCAAAAAGAGACTGGCTAGCTGAGAAAGAAACATAAAAGAGAGAGGATTACCAGTCAGTCATGAACCCTTGTGCCATTGTCAGTAGGGACGATCTATAAAAGTAAACTCAGAGTTCAAAGACAGACACCATGTTTTAAAAGGGTCCTAGGAGATGCTTGTCAGCAATTGTAACATCAGTACCCAGAGAGCTTCAATCCTAAGTCCTCTGCTCCCACCAGCACCTGGATACTCGGCAGCAGAGATGAACTTACCCAAAGCTTGTGATGTTTTCCAGGAGTTCTGGGGCAAATCTGGGTGTGTCTTCCTAGGTGACTAGTCCAGGAGTATTTGGAGGTTTGGCAACCTTTTTTCCAGTCTCCTATTTACCACATAATGAATTAAAACAGCAGCACGGAGACTGGCTCCATAGTTTAATCGTTCAAAGTAACTACTTTTCTCATTACCGGGGGAAGCACAGTCTACATGACTGGAAAACAGAATTAAAGAACAACTGCCCTAAAGGTAAAATCCCCAAAATGAAAGTGTTTGCTTGAGAACTTCCCATTCTGGGCACAATGCCTTTAGTGGCCTTCCTGCTGGAGTTACAATACAGGTTCCTGGCTCGGTCCTAACCAGGACAGTTTCTCCCTAGCTAGTTCCATGGGTGTGGGTCCCATACAGACAGTACACGTGGGAACACTCTGGCCTCCAGCAGCTCTTCTCAGGCTCCTGATTCTCCCACAGGCAGTCACTCACAATGCGAAGCAATGATTTATCAAACATCTTGAGAACTCCTGGTGCCAGCTTTGTTCTGAAAATAGTTTCATTCACCTTACGGGCACATGCCCTGACTGTCCTAAGTGCAGATGGAGAAACCAAGTCACAGGGACACTGAGGAATGCGCCTGCTGCTATGCAGCCTGAGAGTTCACTAGATGAAGTCTTGAGAGCACTGCTGCCCACCCTAGGTGTCCTTATGATGGGCCAACCTCTTCTCTTTCTTTCTCTCATTCATCATGGGTATCTCATTTTAAGCAGCAAGTGAAGTAATTTAACGACTGAGAAGAAAGTTTTTTTGTGTGTCATTAGTACAAACATCTCAAAACCTGCAGGAGTTACCATGGGGCACACGTGTTCCTGTGGGTTTAAAGGGAGATTATCCAGGAACCCTCCCCCACCCCAGTGATACCCTTTCAGTAACCCACAACAAAGCAACAACAGGTGTCAGGTGACCTTTTATTTGGCATTCCATAACATTAATGAGAGCCTCTCTTAATAGGTGTGTGGTGCTCTTGTACAAGCTGGTCACGTAGCACTTATCTGGGGAGTGAGAGAATACCAACCAACCAACCAACCAAGGAATAAGCAAATTAGTGGGCTAAGTGTTAGGAAGAAAATAACCCAGGTCCTAGGCCAGGAACAACCTACTTTACACAAGGGGGTCAGGGAGAGCCTCTCTGAGGAGGCAATAATGGAGCAGAAACCAGAAGGTTAGAAGGAACCCACCATGTAAGGATCCAGGGAGAGACTCTCCCAGGCAGAGACAACTGTGATCACCAATGTCCTAAGGAGGGAAGAAGCGTGTGCAAGGAACAGGAGTAGGCCAGAGTTACTGCCGTGAAGACAAGAGATGAGCAGATTATTTGGATACGAAAACAGTAGCAGTAGATGAGCACAGAACGGGATGGATACAGGATGTTTTCAGAAGATCGAATCCAGAGGACGTGGTGCTGGGTTGCAGTGGAGACCAAAGGAACACGTCACATGAAGAGGCGTGCTTGGGACATGTTAAGTGTCTGCTCCCTTCTGGTCATCCAGCAAAGACACAGACAAATGTGGATCTCAGGGGACAGGTTGATGCATGAGGTACGAACGTGGGAGGTCCCATCGTGTCCATGCTCTGTGCTGGCACCAAGGATGAAACAACCCACAGAGAGAGTGTAGATGGGAAGGGCCCTGTTAAAAGCCCTGTGGAATAGGGAGTTAGCAATAAACACTAACAAGGAGCACAGTGGCCACTGGGGTTGGGAGAACATCACCCAAAGAGTAAATTTTCAAAGAGGCCAAAATACAAATTAGAAGAAAGGGAGGGAGGGACATTTTCAAGAACCAGGCAATTGTTAAGTGTACCAGAGCTATCTGACAGGTACAGTAGGTTGAGGAGAGGACATCATCAAAGGGATTCACTGGTGCCCTTGACAGCTGTTTTCATCTGGGGGGGCAGGCTGATAGAAGCTGGACTGGAGAAGTTAGCAAAAAAAAAAAAATGGTTACAGAACAAGGGAAGACTTGCTGTTTACAGCAAGCGAAATGTGGCAGTGTCTCAGAAAGATATGGGATAAGGGATGGCTTTACGTTTTACTGCTTCTTGTATCATAGATAACAGAATGATGGAGAAAAAAATAAATGGATAGGTGATAATTGGAATCATTGCAAAGTCCTACTCCTCCTCCAGAAGATGGGCATGGGATCCAGGTGAAGGGCCTGGCCTCAGGTAGGATAAGGTCCCTTATTCCACAGGGATAGCAGAGATACAGGTGCAGATCAGGTGTTGCTGTGAAGTGGTGAGAGTTCCTGTCTGATAACTGCTCTTTTTTCTTTTCTTCTTCTTCTTCTTCTTCTTCTTCTTCTTCTTCTTCTTCTTCTTCTTCTTCTTCTTCTTCTTAATGTATTACCATTGAACTTCTTGAGAAGCGTGGGTCATGGAGCACTAGAAGGTTACTGCAGATAGAGAAAAGATACAGGTCAGGAGGTTGCAGGATTTCGTCTTTATTAGGGTGTACCAGGAGAGGAGAGAGGAAGGAGCAAAGACCTGTTTTGCGCGGGACAATTTATAGCCCCTTAAGCTGGCCTAGTAGGATGTGACATGACCTAAGTGGCCACAGAACCGGGGGCTCCCTAAAGGGCTTAATGCCTAGGCTGTAGACGCAGTAGAGGGAGGGGGCTGGAGAACAGGCCTTTTGGGGGTGATGAGAGAGAGGAATGCTAGACAGCGACTCCAGGGAGGGGAGCGGGGTTCCTGATGTCCGGGGTCCAAGGCAGGTCCATGGGCAGCTGGATATTCGTGTTGGGGAGAACAACCCTGAGGACGGAGAGGACCGGGCGTGGCCGGTTTGTCTTCTAGGGCCTTGATAGACCTGCAGGCAGCAGGGGAGGGAAGGCTGAGAGGAGGATAGCAACTGTGCCTTGGGACCAGCGTTCACAGGCTAGAGTGGGCAGAACAATGACCAGGGGATTCGGACACGCGTCGCCCAAAGGACGGTCTGAGAGTCCGGGGATCGAGGAATAGCAGCCGGATAACAGGGGTTTGGGGCCTTGGACGAGTATGGAAACCGTCTTCAGAACTGGGCACACAGACTGGCAAGGACCTCACTCCTTGCCACAGTCGCCGGAACCAGGCTCAGAACCTCACAACTGGAACGCATCCCGAAGCCCTGACTTTTCCTCTACCGGGCGCCGGAACTTCCGGACGCGGGCCTTCCTGCTTCTGTTGGCTTAGTTCCGGGGCAGGACCATAGAAGGCTATTGTGCCAAAGACCGTTCGGCCGGGCCAGTTCGATTGTACCACAGCCTTCGCTCCCCCTCAGCAGCATTCCTCTTTGCCACCTCAGCTATGATCTGCAGGGCTCTTTACAGGCGAACAGAGGAAACGATGGATTTTCCTTTGTGATGCGTGTCGTTCCGTTTCTCTGGCCAGTAGGTGGCAGTGTTGCGCACTGTACCAGCTCGGACCACCTCTTCCCCCGCCTTCCGAGTTTGAAAAAACTCAGAGCTGCCGTCTTTTAAAAACAACAACAACAACAACAACAACAACAACAACAACAACAGGACCTTCTTTTTACGCATGCGCGCTTTTGGCTGCCCTGGCTGGAAATAGGTTTTTTCTACGTGTTAGGGACCCAATAAAACACGCAGCCCTGGGATAAAATCTTTCTACCTTTCAACTTGCCTTTCTTGAACTGCTGCCTAGGTTCTTCACCAACTTGGATGTCTGCGTCTCTAAGTCGCCTGCTTTTTGGCTTTTCCCCACACGTAGTGATTACCAGGCGCGGAGGCGAAGCGGTACTGGGGGGGGGGGGGGTTCTTAATTAAAGAGTACAAAGATACAGGTCGGATGATGAAAATTTTGGAAATGGATGATACTGGCGATAGTTGCACAACAGTGTGAACTTCCTGATGGAACCAATCGATGTTCATTTAAACATGCTTAACATGGTACATTTTATGTGATCGGTTTTAGTACCAAAAAAGGGAGAAAACACAGGTGACATAGGATAGAGTTTGTCCTAAATAAGTAGTTACACAAATAGGTGGAAATGAAATGCAGATTTCAAATAAGCCGTGAAAGAACCGGTAGATAACTACTGAAAAGGTACATTGCCCCTCTTGCCTTGCTTGATCTGGGTTGGCCTGCATTCCCTCCTCATTGTCTCATCAGGTCTCCCCCTTGGTACCTATTGCCTCAGTCAGTGTGCTGCTCTGGGCTGGAAGCAGTGCTCCTCTGTATCTACGTGTGCGTGTGTAACAAGCACATTTATTGACAGTCAGGACCCTTTCTCTATGGGTGGCCTCCCATAATACATCCTGTGGTTTAGTTTCTACTCCCTTTTGTGGCTTGGGTTTTTTTCCTCTTGAGTCAGATGGGTGAAGCTTCAGGTACCCTGGTAACCATTTTTCTCTTTTTACATCATCTCAACGTCTCATCACAAAAAGACAAGGAGAGGGAGACAAGTGCTTTCCCATCTATCCTGGACCTTCAGGCAAGCTGATGCCTGAGACTGAGTGACCCAGTGAGGAGCTGCAGAAGAATGTTGCCATGACAACAGAATGGCTCACCCCCTTCCAGCACACAGCCCTTTCTCCCTCCCTCTCACTGCCTGATAGATCTCACTTCAGAATGGGAATGTGCTTTGGCTAGGACTGAAGGGATAGGTGTATCGTAGAGGATGGAAGGAGAGAGGTATGATCCTGAGATGCCTTCAGAAGGAACTGGGGGAGGAACCACAACCCCCCAAAAAACCATCCTGCACAACAATGAGGTCGCAGAAGGCTACGGAGGCAATGAAAGCAGAGTAGCTCTAATGTGTTTGTGATTTTCTCCAGCCCTAAAGGATGCTACAGCATTTTATGCATGGCTCAGGCCCTGGGAAAAGGGGCCTGTGTTGTTAGAGGAGAATGGAGCCTGGCATCACTCGTGGAGGGCATGACAGACTTGAGAAGGACCTGCTCACCTCAGTGACAGCTCTCATGAGTTACTCCGCTGTGTCTGTCTGGTCTGCTCTTCCTTCTGTGCTCTGCTTTGGGGGGTCCATTTATGGGACATGAAACGTTGTCCTAGTTAAAGGAGAGGATAAGGCAAGGATGCCCCATCCTCCTCTAACATGGACTGATTGGAGGGTGGACAGAGCAGGGGCCTGTGGGGATGGTGAGCTGGGATCACAGATTCACCGGTGCTCCTCAGACCACAAGGGCACGGTGGGTAATTGATTCTCTCTGGCTGATGTGATCTTCATGATTATTCACTCTCAGGACTACACAGAAAAGGAGCAAAAACCCCACTGAATTCATTGATGATCTGCCAAGCATCGTTGATATCAATCATGTGACTGGTCTAGCTGAGGAAGTGCTCTGTCTCTCAGATTTCCACCACACCTTCCTTCTTGCCTCCAAGTGGGGAAGGTGTATGTGTGCTTTACAAGTCTCCCCGGGTAGTGCTGGAATGGGGTGTATGAAATCCTTATGTTGCTCACAGTCTCCTGGGTGGTTTCTGAGGGAAGGAGGACTCTTGTGTCCCTGGTCCACCTGGTGAAGTGACCTACACCACCTTGCATGTGGCTGGTGAAACCAGCTTTTTCCTCTCTCTCCTCTTGGCCAGTACCTGCTGCTTCCTGGCTGACCCAGCCTCAGCTCACCTGTGTTGGCATGTGGAGACCTCTTGGATTCTTGGTCTCAACGTCCATCACTTCTGTGGGAAGGGCTGTTGCTCCACAGCCTCGGCTGCAGGGTCACCTAGTCTGCTGCATGCTGCTGATGATCCCCATCATTCACCCCTGATGGGGAGTCACTCACTTTCCACATTTCCTTATCCAGGGATGCAGCCTCTGGGGTGTCACAGCACAGCAGGAGCCAAGATCAGCTCCAGTAAGCTAAGTTCCTAAACTTCAGCCATCCCTCTGCCCAAAGAGACTGCTGGGTCAGCCTGCAAAGTGAACTCCTCTGAGTCCCAAACGCAAATAGGTGCAAAATCCTTTCCTCCACTTGTCTGATACATCTCGCTTGTCCCCTCCCAATCAGGGGAGTCTGACCTGAGAGCCTTACCTCCATCTGCCACCTCTTTGTGTCACGTACTCCTCCAATACTGGGAGACAACATTCATCTTTGCTTGACCTTCATGCTGACAAGACTCCCATAGTATATCCAGATCCCAAAGGGAAAGCTTTAGGATTTGCTTTTTTTTTTTTTTTTATTAAGCAAAAAGAGATTGGCTAGCTGAGAAAGAAACATAAAAGAGAAGATTACCAATCATGAACCCTTGTGCCTCGTCAGCAGGGATGATCCATAAAAATAAACTCAGAGTTCGAAGACAGACACTATGTTTTAAACATAGTGTTTAAACAATTGTTTAAACAATTGCTTGTCAGCAATTGTAACGTCCGTACCCAGAAAGCTTCAATCCTAAGTCTTCTGCTCCCACCAGCGCCTGGTAACTATTACGGATACTCGGGCAGCAGAGATGAACTTACCCAAAGCTTGTGATGTCTTCCAGGAGTTCTGGGGCAAATCTGGGTGTGTCTTCCTAGGTGACCAGTCCAGGAGTTTCTTGGAGGTTTGGCAACCTTTTTTCCAGTCTCCTATTTACCACATAATCAATTAAAAGAGCAGCACTTGGGGCGCCTAGGTGGCTCATTTAGTTAAGCTTCTGACTTTGGCTGAGGTCATGATCTCAGGTTTGTGTGTTTGAGTCCTGCATGGGGCTTTAGGGCTCTGTGCTGACAGCTCAGAGCCTGGAGACTGCTTCGGAATCCTTTTCTCCCTCTCTCTGCTCCTCCCCTGCTGGCGCTCTCTCTCTCAAAAATAAATAAACATTTTTTTAAAAGCACTTGAGATTGGCTCAATACTTTAATCTTTCAAAAACAAAACTTTTCTCATTACGTGGGGATGAGGGGAGGACAATCTACACTGAAGTAACCCTGTGGCCCTCAAACTGGTGGCTCTCAAAAGGGCTGACAGCTGTGGATGTACAGGCATCCCAGGGAGGGAGCTGGAGAACAGGGCATCCTGTTTGTGGTGATGAGAGAGGAGAATGCTAGATAGTCACACCAGCAAGGGGAGCAGGGTCTCCAGAAGTCCAGGGCACAGGGGAGGTCCGAGGACAGCGGGATGCCCGGGTTGGGAAGAACTACACTAAAGACGGAGATGACCGGGGTGGCCGGTTTGTCTCCTGGAGGCTGACAGGACTACAGCAACTGTGCCACGGGAAGAACGTGTACGCAGGCCGGAGTGGACAGAACAATGACCAGGGAATCCGGACTCGGTCGCCCAAGGGACAGTCGGAGCTCCCGGGAATCGACGAATAGCACCCGCATAACAGGTGTTCGGGGCTTTGGACCAGTATGGAAGGAGTCCTCAGTACTCAACACACAGACTGCTGGACACCTCACTCAGCCACCACAAGCCTGCTCAAACCCTACAAATGGAAGGAACCCCTGAGACCGGCCTTTCCCTTACCGGACTCCGGAATTTCCGGAGGCGGGACTTCCTGCTTCTGTTGCCTTAATTCCGGGGCGGAACCACGGAAAGCTATTGTGCCAAAGACGCTTAGGCCTAGCCACATCGACCGTGCTACAGCTTTCTCTGCCCCTCAGCTGCATTCCTCCTCGTTCCCTAGGCTCCGATCTGCAGGGCTCTTTACAGTCGAACAACGGAAAAGATCGATTTTCCTTCGCCATGTGTGTCACTCTGTTTCTCTAACCAGTAGGTGGCAGTGTTGCACGTTGTACGCGTTAGTACTGCCTCCACCCCCGCCCTTCGAGTTTGAAAAAACGCGGAATGATTTCCTTTGGGGGGGGGGGGGGAAGGCCTTTCCTTTACGCATGCGCGCGTTTGGCTACCCTTGCTAAAATTGCTTCCTTGTAGGTGTTAGGGACCCACAGAAAATGCGCAGCACTGGGATATCTTTTTACCTTTCAAGTTGCCTTTCTTAAATTGCTGCCTAGGTTCCTCGCCAACTTGGATCTGCGACTCTAAGTCGTCTGGCTTTTGCCTCACCACCCCCCCCCCCGCCCCCTCCTCCCACGTAGTGATTACAGGGACCCAGGGGAAGCGGTACTGGGGGGTTTTATTTAAAGGGTACAAAAATATAGGTCGGGTGATGAAAACTCTGAAGATGGATGATACTGGCGATATCAAAGTTACACAACAGCGTGAACTTCCTGGTGGAAACGATCGATGTTCATTTAAACATGCTTAACATGGTAAATTTTGTGACGGATATTTTGCCACCACAAAAGCGAGAAAAAACATCTTTCAGGTGAAGGTGATAATCATAGACTTAGGTCTAAATAAGTAGTTGCACAAATGGGTGGAAATGAAATGCAGATTTCAAATAAGCCGTGAAAGAACCTGTAGATAACTACTGAAAAGGTACATTACCCCTTGCTTGATCTTGCTTGATCTGGGTCGGCCTGCATTCCCTCCTCATTGTCTCATCCCCTGTAGGTACCTTTTGTCTCAGTCACTGTGCTGCACTGGGCTGGAAGCAGTGCTCCTCTGTATCCACATGCGCACATGTCTGTCGGTGCACAGGACACTTGGAACAAGCGCATTTATTGGAGTCAGGACCCGGTGTCTGGGGGCGGCCTCAGACAATACATCCTATGGTTTCCTTTCTACTTCTTTTTCTGGTTTGGGTTTTTTTTTCTTCAGATTGATGAAGCTTCAGTTACCCTGGTTTTGTTTTTGGTTTTGGTTTTTGTTAATCATCTCAATGTCTGATCACAGAAAGAGAGGGGGATGGAGACAAGTGCTTTCTCATCTGACCGGACCTTCAGAGGGGCTGATGCCTGAGGTTGAGCAGAAGAATGTTGCCAAGACAAAAGAATCCTTCACTCCCTTCCAGCATACAGGCCCTTTTCCCTCCCTCTCCCAGCCTGCTAGATCTCCTGTGAGAATGGAAATGTGCTTGGGCTAGATGGGAAGGGATAGATGTACAGTAGAGGATTCAAAGAGAGAGGTGTAAACTTGGGATGCCCTCAGAAGGGACTGGGGGAGGAACCACAGCCCCAAAGAAACCATCCTAGAAAGCACTGAGGTCTCAGGAGGCTATGAAAGCAGAGTGGCTCCAATGTGTTTTTATGATTTTCTCCAGCTCTACAGGAGGCTACACCATTTTCTGAGGACAAGCTCTACCGCTCAGGCCCTGGACAACAGGGCCTGTGTTGTTAAAGGAAAATGGAACCTGGCATTGCTCGTGGAGAGAACAATACCAGAGTCGAGTCGGACCTGCTCAGCTCAGTGACAGCTCTCATGAGTTACTCCGCTCTGTGTGTCTGTCTGGTCTGCTCTTCCTTCTGTGCCCCACTGTTGGGATCCATTTATGGACGTGAAACGTTGTCCTAGTTAAGTGAGAGGAAAAGGCAAGGATGCCCCATTCTCCCCTAACATGGACTGATTGGAGGGTGGACAGACAGGACCTGTTGGGATGGTGAGCTGGGATCACATATTCACTAGTGCTTCTTGGACCACAAGGGCACTGTGGTTAATTTATTCTCTCTGGCTGATGTGATCTTTATCGTGACTGTCCTCTCTTAGGACTGCATAGAAAAGGAACAAAAAGCACACAGATTTCATTGCTCAGCTGGTAAGCGTGTTCGATATCAATCATGTGACTGGTCTAGTTGAGGATGCTCACTCTCTCAGATTTCCACCAAGCCTCCCTACTTGCCTCCAAGGTGGGGAAGGTGTATTGTGGTTTACAAGTCTCCTGGGTGATGTTGGAAGGGGGGTTTTTGAAATTCTTAAGTTGCTCACAGTGTTCTGGGTGGTTTCTAGGGAAGGAGGATTCTTGTCTCCCTGGTCCACCTGGTGAAGTTACCTGCACCATCTGTGCATTTCACTAGTGAAACTTACATGTCCCTGTCTTCCTTTTGATGGGCACAGGATGCCCCCTGGCTCACTTAGCCTCAGCTCACCTGTACCGGCATCTGTAGACCTCTCGGATTCTTGGTCTCAACCTCCATCACCACCCTTGACAGGGCCTTTGCTTCACAGCCTCAGCTGCAGGGTCTAGTCCTTTGCCTATTTAGACCTCCTTCATGGACCCTTTCATGTGGTCTCAGTCACTTTCCACATTTCCTCTACTGGGAATGCAGCCCCTGAGGTGAGACAGCACAGCGGGAGCCAGGATCAGCTCCAGTAAGCTAAGTTCCTAAACTTCAGCCATCCCTCTGCCCAAAGAGACTGCTGGGTCAGCCTGCAAAGTGAACTCCTCTGAGTCCCAAACGCAAATAGGTGCAAAATCCTTTCCTCCACTTGTCTGATACATCTCGCTTGTCCCCTCCCAATCAGGGGAGTCTGACCTGAGAGCCTTACCTCCATCTGCCACCTCTTTGTGTCACGTACTCCTCCAATACTGGGAGACAACATTCATCTTTGCTTGACCTTCATGCTGACAAGACTCCTATATAGTATATCCAGATCCCAAAGGGAAAGCTTTAGGATTTTTTTTTTTTTAAAGATACTGGCTTACCAATCATGAACCCTTGTGCCAATATCAGCAGAGAAAATCTCTAAAAGTAAACTCATAGTTCAAAGACAGACACCATGTTTTATTTATTTATTTTTTTTAGTATAATATAATTTATTGTCAAATCGGTTTCCTAAAACGCCCAGTGTTCTACCCAACAAGTGCCACAGACAACATGTTTTAAGGTTCCTAGGAGATGTTTGTCAGCAATTGTAATGTCGGAGCCCAGAGAGCTTCTCTCCCAAGTCCTCTGCACCCACCAGTGCCTGGTAACTGTGAAGGATACTCAGGAAGCAGAGATGAACTTACTCAAAGCTTGTGATGTCTTCCAGGAGTTCGGGGGCAAGCTGAGTTGCCTGTTTCTGACTAGTGCTGGAATATCTTGGGATAGGCAACCTTTTGTCTAGTCTCATATTTACCACATAATCAATGAAAAGATCAGTCCTGTGATTGGCTCAATACTTTAATCTTTCAAAGGAAATACCTTCTCTCATTACGGGGGGAGCACAGTCTACATGACTGGAAAACAGAATGAAACCATACCAGTCCTCATCATAAAATCCCCGTAATGAAAATGTTTCCTTGAGAATTTCCCATTCTGGGCAAAATGCCTTCAGGAGCCTTCCTGCTGAAGTTACAGTACAGGTTCCTGACTCAGTCCTAACCAGGGCAGTTTCTCCCTAGCTAGTTCATGGCTGTGGGTTCCAACAAGACAATACAGGTGGGAGCACTCTGGCCTCCAGCAGCTCTTCTCAGGCTCCTGATTCTCCCACAGGCAGTCGCTCACACAGGCACAGCAATGATGCGTCAAACTCCTTTTGAGAGCTCCTGGTGCCAGCCCTTTTCTGAGAATAGACAGTCTCAGTCACAGTATGGGCACATGCCTTCACTGCCCTTAGTGCAGATGGGAGAAACCAAGTCACACAGAGACTAAGGAACATTTCTGTTGCCATGCAGCCAGAGAACTTACTAGATGAAGTCCAGATAGCACTGCTGCCCACCCTACGTGACCTTACCATGAGCTAACATCTTCTCGTTTTCCCTCTCATTTATCATGCACATGTCATTTTACCTAGCAGTGAACTAATTTAGCCACTTTAAAGGAAGGTATACCTTGTCTTTAACACAAACTCCTCAAAACCTGCAGGAGCTACCATGGGGGCACACACGTGTTCCTGTGGGTTTAAAGGGAGATTATCCAGGAACCCTCCCCCACTCCAGTGATACCCTTTCAGTAACCCACAACAAAGCAACAACAGGTGTCAGGTGACCTTTTATTAGGCATTCCATAACATTAATGAGAGCCTCTCTTAATAGGTGTGTGGTGCTCTTGTACAAGCTGGTCACGTAGCACTTATCTGGGGAGTGAGAGAATACCAACCAACCAACCAATGAACAAAGAAGTTAGTGAGCTAAGTGTTAGGAAGAAAATAACCCAGGTCCTAGGCCAGGAACAACCTACTTTACACAAGGGGGTCAGGGAGAGCCTCTCTGAGGAGGCAATAATGGAGCAGAAACCAGAAGGTTAGAAGGAACCCACCATGTAAGGATCCAGGGAGAGACTCTTCCAGGCAGAGACAACTGTGATCACCAATGTCCTAAGGAGGGAAAGAAGCGTGTGCAAGGAACAGGAGTAGGCCAGAGTTACTGCCGTGAAGACAAGAGATGAGCAGATTATTTGGATACGAAAACAGTAGCAGTAGATGAGCACAGAACGGGATGGATACAGGATGTTTTCAGAAGATCGAATCCAGAGGACGTGGTGCTGGGTTGCAGTGGAGACCAAAGGAACACGTCACATGAAGAGGCGTGCTTGGGACATGTTACGTGTCTGCTCCCTTCTGGTCATCCAGCAAAGACACAGACAAATGTGAATCTCAGGGGACAGGTTGATGCATGAGGTACGAATGTGGGAGGTCTGATTGTGTCCATGCTCTGTGCTGGACCAAGGATGAAACAACCCACAGAGAGAGTGTAGATGGGAAGGGCCCTGTTAAAAGCCCTGTGGAATAGGGAGTGAGCAATAAACACTGACAAGGAGCACAGTGGCCAATGGGGTTGGAGAAGCAACGCCAAGATAGTAAATTGTCAAATACACAAAAATAAAAAATTGAAGGGAGGGAGGGATAGATAAAAAACGAGGCAATTATGACATGTACCAAAGGTATGTGAGAGATACACTTATTTGAGGAGAGGACATTATCATAGAGTTTAGCGATATGAAGATCACTGGCCTTGACCAATATTTTCTTTTGGGAGTCAGGCTGACAAAATAGGATTGAGGTGGGTGGCAAGGAAAATGGTTACAGAACAAGGGGGACTTGCTGTTTGCAGCAAGGGAAATGTGGCAGGCAGTGTCTCAGAAAGATATGGGATAAGGGATGGCTTTATGCTTTAGTTCATCGTATAATAGGGTTGACAAATAGGAGGATGCTCACAGATAACAGATGATCGAGATACAAATGGACAGGTGACAATTGGGGATCATTGCAAAGGCTTACCTCTCCTCCAGAAGATGGGCACAGGATCCAGGTGATGGGCCTGGCCTCAAGTGAGATCAGGTCCCTTATTCCACAGAGGCAGAAGAGATATAGGTGCAGATCCCATGTTGCTGGAAGTGGTGAGAGTTCCTGTTTGATAGCTGCTCTCTCTTTTTCTCTCTTAATGTATTAGCAATGAACATCTTGAGAAGCATGGGTGCTGGAGTTCTGGAAAGCTAGTGCAGGTACAGAAGATACAGTTGTGGAACGTGCAGTTAGTTTTTTTTGTTTTTGAAAGAGAGAGCACAAGTGGGTGAACAAAGGAGGGACAGAAAGAGGGATAGAATCCTTGCAGGCTCTATGCTGACAGGCAGAGGTGGAGTTCAATCTTAGGACTATGGCACCAAGACCTGAGAGAAATCAAGAGTAGGACGCTCCACCTACTGAGACACCCAGGCGCCCAAAGCTTGTTCCTTATTTGGGTGTACCAAGAAAGGAGGGAGGAGGAAGGAAGGCGAAAAAGACCAGTGTTGTTGTGGGGGAGAATTTATAGTCCCGGGTAAACTGGGGAAGGAGGGTCCTGATGGAACGAAGGGAGTGTGGGGCCCCTGGATGGAGGCCCCCAAAGGGCTGAATGTTGCGGATGTAGAGGCATTAGAGGGAAGGGGAGAACAAGGGCATTGTGTCTGGGGTGATGAGAGAGAGGAATGCTCCACAGCAACCCTAGGGAGTGGAGCGGGGTTTCCTGATGCCCAGGGCATTGGGTAGGAGGACATCTATAAGAGATATGTGAAACAAAGGCAGGAAATGGGGCATAGGATTAAATTTCCTTATAACCTGCAGCCTGTTGACAATTACTTGAGGCTGGCATAGCCAAACATTTCTCCAGCAACTCCCTACTGTCTTAATGCTAATGCTTTGCTAGAGGGAAAAACAACCTTAGCTTGACAATAGCTAGGCCTCCCAAATCCTGTGATCTTCTTCAGTATATGAAAATCTCACTGGAACCTTCCCCTGGACTTTACCTCTTCCAACTCCCTAATATATAATCTGTCTTTCCTCACGGCCCCGTCCTGTCCCCGTGAATTAATAAAATCATCTATTTGCACCAAAAGCGTCTTCGAAAATTCTTTTCTTGGTCATTGGTCTCCGGACCCAACGAACCCCCCCACCATCACCCGAAAAACCTCGTCACTGAGGACGGATAAGCCCGGGGCGGCAGGGTCCCTTCCTGAACCTTGAGATGACTGGGAGGCAGCAGAGGACGGAGGGCTGAGGACAGCGAGGGAAAAGCGGACAAGCATGTTCACAGGTTGGGGTGGGCAGAAGGACAATGACCAGGGGATTCTTACACGCGACGCCTGCAGGACACCGAGGACGCCCGGGAATCCGGAGACAAGACCCAGATATCACCCTAGAACGGATCCGGAAGCCTACCAAGACCGGGGCACACAGACTGGCACCGACTTCACTCAGGCCCTCGCGCCGCCGAGAACCCTCCAATCGCAGTGCAGTCCCGACTCCGGCGCGTTCTCCCTTCTGGGTTTTGGACTTCCGGGGGCGGAACTTCGTACCGCGGTGGCACAGTTCCGGGGCGGGGCGGCATAAATTTTTGTGCCAAGGATGGTTCGGCAGGGTGATTTCGGGCGTTCTTCTTTTTCTGCCCCCCTCAGAGGCATTACACTTGACTCCCTTAGCCATAATCTCCATAGCTCTGCAAGGTAGGGCAGCGAAAAAGATGTATTTTCTTTTGGGATGTGTGGCGTTCAGTTTCTTTGGCCAGTAGGTGGCGGTGTTGCGCCGTGTCGCCGTTCTCCCCTCTTTCTTTCCCCCACCGTTTGTGCTTGAAAAAGCTGTTTCTTTTTTTTTTTTTTTTCTTTTTTTTTTTTTTTTTGGTAAAGTGGTGGCTTTTTGCAGTCCAGGGTGGGTATGGCTGGTTGGAACTGGATTTTCTTTGTTCGAGGAAATCGTTTCTGAAACACCTGGCTGAAGAGCACACCTTTTTGCCTTTTCCGTTGGGTTATCTCGGGCTGCTTAGGTTTCTCAGCAACGTGTTTTCTCGGTTTTTGAGGTTTCTTTTTGTGGTCTTTACCCACCGTGTCCTGAGTTTTCTGGACCTTGGTCTTCCATATGGTAAAATAAATTCTTTCACTATCGAAGCCACTCAACCTCAGTATAAAAAATTTGGAAGGCGAAGTTATTAGGAAGCTAATTGTATCCACAGTCACATCACCCAGCATCTGAGATGGAAAGCAGAAATAACTTGTGACTCCCATCTCAAAGGCGATTATCATAATGGAACGAACCTTTGTAAGGTAGGGGTTGTTTGTTTTGCTGTTTTTGCCAACCAGTGTATTTTCAGCACACCAACAAAATGGTGCCTAGCAGTGCATTTTCAGTATATATTTGTTGAAAAATTGGAACACATGCCTCATTTCCTTTTGAGGCTTTTTTTTTTTTTGGTAAATATATTTTTTTATGATACTGAAATGGTACTGTATGAACAGTTTCAAAATTGCTTCCCCTCCCCCCTTTCATTAAGCACTTTATTGTGGGCAATAACTATGTTATTACATTTTTTTTAAGTTTTGCTGGCTGTTTTACCCTCTTCCCCAGTGAGTCTTTTGTTTCATTCTTGTAATGGGGGCAAGAACACATCCTGCAAACCAATGTGCAATGTAATTCTGACAGACCTCAGGCCTGATTGTTGGGGCCCTGTCTGAGGAGGCTTGAGACTCTTGAAAATTGACTTCTTCTCTGTATGCCACAATTTCTGTAGGTATAAAATGAGGGAAGTAATAGCATCTGGTTTATGGAGTGGTGGCCTGCATAAATAATCCAACAGGTTCTTAATGTTTATTTATTTTTGAGATAGAGCATGAACGGGGGGAGGGTCAGAGAGAGATGAAGACACAGAATCCGAAGCAGCCTCCATGCTCCAAGCTGTCAGCAAAGAGCCCGACGTGAGGCTCAAGATCATGACCTAAGTCGAAGTCGGAAGCTCAACAGACTGAGCCATCCAGGTGTCCCAATAACCCAACAGGTTCTTAGCTTGAGCCTGGCACTTATAGAGATCACGTTATTATTGTTGTATTATCTCTAATATTCTCTATAATGTGTAGTAGGTACAGATCTTCAAGCCACAAGAGTGTGATAAAATGTCCTCTAAATTTATTTACAGCACACTCATAATTTTTTTGGGAAATTCAGTCAAGTAAATGCAAAGAAGGAACACAGTGATACATTCCTCAAAGATTACACTTACATAAGACGAAAAGAATATTCTTGTACATGCATACTTGCACCATCTCTGATTTTTAAAATCATTTTCCAATAGTAGGTTTATTGAAATGAAAAGACGTCAATGTTTTTAACACACTCAGTGTACCTTGCACGAAAAGAATCCCCATTTGTGTTGCCACCAACATTCTGTGAGAAATCTTGGTTTTTCATGCTCTCACTGGTATGTAATCATGTTTTTTTTTTAATTAACTTTTTGATTTTAACAATTATATGAGAAGATCTTGGCCCACATTTTGACACATCCAGTGCAAATACTTTTCTTGGATTTTGCTTTTTAATTGTTTGTGGTTTTCAGATGCACAGATAATTTTATTTTTATGTAGCTAACTCCATCCATCTTTCATGCATAGCTGTACCCTTTGGTACAAGGCTGGAAAAAGTCCTTCCTAATCCACCTGTCCTGTTAATTATTCATCCCCACTCCTCGTTATGAGTCCAGTCACCTGACTAGTAAACTCCCCACTAAAATGCCTTGAAGATGCAAAACAAATGAACATTCAGAGTAACTACAGAGAGTTAGGATTTAACCCCTAACTATGTGGCACCATCTGAGATTTCCCACTTACTAGAAGGCTGACTGAAATGACTCTCTGATCCATCTCAGCACAACTTTTATTTTTTTTTGAAGTTTTTATAAAGGTTTATTTATTTTTGAGAGAGAGAGTGCATACAAGTGGGGGACGGGCGTGGGGGGCGGGGGCAGACAGAGGATCAGAAGCAGACTCTGAGCTGACAGCAGCAAGCCCAATGCAGGGCTTGAATGGTGAGATCATGACCTGAACTGAAGTTGGTTCCTCAACCAACTGAGCCACCCAGACACCCCCAGTACAACTTTTAGTAGGACCAGGAGGTGCCAGAGCCTTCTTTGACAAAGCCACTTGGGTAACCATAAAGGAGAACTGAACTAATCCTGATAGAAATTACACCCCCTCTGCACTTGCTATAGCCCTAGAGAAAAGAGAATGTCTTCTAAATAGGATCCTTGAAGCTCCCTCCCCATCCCCCAGTATTTCCTGGGGAACAATCCAATCCTGTTGATGGTGGGATGAATCCATCTAAACTATAGAGATTGATTAGAGATCACTTTCAGGAATGCTGGGGGTTGGGCATTAATGCTAGTACCATCACAAGAGGTGACTCCCTTTTTTTGCTAATGGCCTTACTCCTGAAATATCAGCTGCTGCTCAGTAGCAGAAAATAGGCTGGCAAACCTTGCCATCCATGAGTTATAATAAGCGCAGCATTTTGTGAATAGTTTGATAAAAAGAAAACTACAGACACACACTTAAGAAACCACAACTTCAACGACTGGAAGGAAACAAAAGGCCCTCCACAAAGACAACACAGATAGACAACGTATGTACCTTTGGTGTGCTTTATGATTTCAGAATGCTGTGGAAACAATGGGGTTCCCTAAGTGCTATTGGTATTCACATTAAGCATGGTGAGCAAGGTCAAGCTTTGCTAGAAGCCTCCCTCCTCCCATAGGAATTGGCTGTAATCCTAGTTGAAGCTCATACTAGGGAATAAACCCATGAGACAAAAGGAAATTCCTTGGCTGACCAGTATGCTAAACAGTTGGCTCTCATCCAGGTTCATCAAATTAAACATGGTCTGGGGGCACCTGGGTGGCTCAGTTGGTTAAGCATCTGACTCTTGATTTCAGCTCAGGTCATAATCTCATGATTCGTGAGTTCGAGCCCTGCATCAGGCTCTGTGCTGACAGCATGGCGCCTGCTTGGGATTCTCTCTCTCTCTCCCTCTCTCTCTGCCCCACCACAGCTCATGCGCAGGTTCATGCTCTCTCTCCCTCAAAATAAATAAACATTAAAAAAAATGGTCTGGTTACTCCAGATCGTTTCTATCAAAACTTCAGACAACCACAGTCATAAGCATGAGATTCTGTTAAAAAGATATTAGGGCTATGGCGATTCCTCAAAAAATGATTAAACATCAAATTACTATATGATCCAGCCATTCCACTTCTAGGTACATATCCAGAAGAATTGACAGCAGGGAGTTGAATAGGTATTGTGCTCCTATATTCAGAGTAGCACGATTCATAATAGCTAGGTGAAGATGGAAGGAACCCAGGTGTCCATAGATGGACGAACGGATAAAATGTAGTATGTATAGACAATGGAATATTATTCAGCCTTAAGAAGAAAGGAAATTCTGACACATGCTACGGCATGGATGAATTTTACAGATGTTATGCTAAGTGAAATAAGCCAGTCACAAATGGACAAATACAGTATGATCCTACTTAACATGAGATAACTAAAGTAGTCCAGTTCATAGAGACAGAAAGTAGGATGGTGGGTGCCAGGGGCTGGAGGGAGGGAGAAATGGGGGAGTTTTTATTTAGCTGGTAGAGTTTTAGTTTTGCAAGATAAAAAGAGTTTTGGAGGTGCCTGGCTGGTTCAGTTGGTGGACTATTGATCTCGGGTTATGAGTTTGAGACCCGCGTTGGATGTAGAGATTACTTAAAAGTTACAAACAGAGAGGGAGGCAAACCATAAGAGACTCTTAAATACAGAGAACTGAGGGTTGATGGGAGTGGGGGGTTGGGGGGGCCAGGAAAATGGGTGATAGGCATTAAGGAGGGCACTTGTTGGGATGAGCACTGTGTGTTGTATGTAAGCAATGAATCACGGGAATCTGCTCCTGAAGCCAAGACTACACCGTATACACTGTATGTTAGCTAACTTGACAATAAATTATTAAAAAATAATAAAATAAAAAATAAAATCTGAAAAAAAAAGTTCTGGAGATGGATGGTCGTAATGGTTGTACAATAATGTGAATGTACTTAATACCCACAAACTCTATACTTTAAAATGGTTAAAATGCTAAATGTGTCATGTATGTTTGGCCACAATAAAAAAAATGGAAGAAATATGAGTGTCCCATTCAATCAGATGGGTTGTAGAGACACCAAGACTGCTTGCTGTTGGTCTCTCCAGTCTCTGAAATGGAGTTTGATGAAAAATTTGCAGGCTGTGACTCATCACGGTAAAAAAAAACAAAAAACAAAAAACAACTTGAAAACTATTCTCAGACAACATTGGTGAGAATTGGGGGGAGTGGGGGCAGAGAATCGCTGGGATCAGCACATGCAGACTACAATGGGTAATAAGCCTCCTCCTGGAAAACTTTCATGATAATGGTATCTCCTCTGCTAGGTAAGTACTGGTGGGAAAATTTTTTTTAAGTTTATTTATTTTGTGAAAGACAGAGAGTACAAGCAGGGGACAGGCAGAGAGAGAGGAAGAGGGAGAGGATCCCAAGCAGGTTCCATGCTGCCAGTGCAGAGCCCAACATGGGTCTCTAACACAGGAACTGTGAGATCCTGACTTGAGCCAAAATCAAGAGTCCATGCTTAACCAACTGAGCCACTCAGGTGCCCCTAGTGGGGCATTTTTAATTGAATAGCAGAGGATGTCACTGGGTTATGTTCCACTTGCAACACTTTATAACCCTAAAAACACTGTAAAGTGGGACATGGATAGGAACCACAGCTTCAAGAGACCTTTGAAGATTTACAGATGGACTTTATACAACCTCTTGCATAACAATGAATAAATATATATATACCATTTCTGCCCTCTTCATTGCATGCTTAGAAGCTTTTCCTTGCTCAAAAGCAACAGTTTTTACTGTGACTTCAAAAAGAAAAAGAAAGAGAGAAAAAGAGAAAGAAAGAAAGAAAGAAAGAGAGAAAGGAAGAAGGGAAGGAAGGAAGAAAGGAAAGAAAGGAAAGTTGGAATCTGTCTTTCCTACCCAAGGAATCCCTACTTACCTTCATAGTGATAGAAGTGCTCATTTCACTGGGTCTGTAGTTAAGAAACTTTGTTACCCTATCCTCACCATCTTCTATCCTCCCTCTATTGTTTCTAGTCCTTCTTCCCTTTCTTGCCCCCTTTCTCCTGTGCCCTTTCACAATGCCCTAAATATCCATCATTTTCTTGCTCAGCCTTATGAAGCTAATGTCACCTATTGGCTATGCTCACTTTTCCTGTCGGTCCCAATGACTTTTTACCAACCCCTATTCCCTACTACAACAGAAACCTCTGCCCCATTACTGCTGCCACCTGAGACACATTGCCTGCCACACAAGCTGCATCTCTGACAAATCTCCAAATTTAAACATCCTGCCCAGTATAGGCCCCCAAAGAAGAACCGGTTTTTATCAAAAGGAAACATTTGTTTCTAATCCTAAATTAATGGCCCAAGCTTCTGCAAGTGAAGCCCACTAGGTTATTGGCCCAGCTGAAAGGGGTGGAGATCCTTGGGACAGCCCCAACACCAGCTTCCCCCAGGAAAGCAACATGGTAAAAGTACAAGTGATTTTTTGCCCTGGAGAACATCTGAGCAATTCATATTTCACTGTGGGTCCACTGTCATAAACTGTCATGTCTCTCACCCGTCTCTTTTCCTCTTTGTGACTATACATTTGGACAGTCACCTTTTCAGATGTGGGGTCAATCCCTCACTCCTGAATCAGAAGAACAATCCATGGTGAGGAGTGAGAACATCCCTCTGCAAAACACCCACTCTTACCAGGAGATGAAAAGGAATTATGTGAAAAAGATAAACAACTTGCAATCATTTAGATGTGCTTACCACCACTGGGTACAGGTCTTTTTTTGTTTTTAAAACATTTTTAATGTTTATTTATTTATTTTGAAAGCGAGAGAGAGAGAGCGCGCGTAGGGAGGGGCAGAGAGAGAGGGAGACAGAGAATCCCAAGCAGGCTCCAGGCTCTGAGATGTCAGCACAGAGTCTGACAGGGGTCTCGAACTCACAAACCATGAGATCATGACCTGAGCCGAAATCCAGTTAGACCTGAGCCAAAGTCAAGAGTCCCACGCTTAACTGACTGAGCCACCCGGGTGCCCCCAGGTCTTATGTTGCAGTCTTTTTCTGGAGGACAGACTCCGTTGAGCTCCTGAAGAAGTTCAACTCCGTGTCTGAGTTTGTGAAGTTGCCTGAACCACCAATGATGCCACCCAAAATATCGGCACAGTGGAGAAATGCCAGATGCCAAAGGCTGTTGTCTATCATCAACTGGCATTAGACATCATGCTGGCACCTAGGGGATGCACTTTGCACAGCCGTCAATGGCAACTGCTACAAATATATGCATGCAAGCATTTCTGATGTCTTTTTGGTGAATCGCCACATCTGTGAATCCTACCAGTACATTTGTTGAGTGAATGACCTAGTCATGACCTCTGGAACCTGTGGTCATCATGGGGTGGCTAAGACTGGGACTGCTTTCCCTGAATATTCCAGACAGGAATGCAGGCTTAGGAGTGCATTTCTCACCTAGAGCAAGTGGTCATTTTTATTTTTATTCTGATACCCCTTATCAAGTGCCTCCAATCACATCTAATAAAGACCATCAGCACTGTCCTATCCAAACTGCTGATCCAAGCTAATGACTAAGGACCAGAACAGCAAGGAACAAACTTCTCCTCCAACCCACTATAGGGGCCTTCTTGACTCATGCCCAATCAAATGACATCTTCATGGTAAAGAAGTTGTTAGTATAAATGAGTTCAGATTGTTAGTGTATGGTACTGTCTAAAATGAAACTTTTTTGGTAAGAAATATGTGACTCTTTTCAGTTACATGAGGCATGCCAAAGCCGCATCAGAAGTATTAGCTAGACTTGGGGAAAGACCAGTGCAGTCAGATCAGGTTCGCTTCATACATACTGCTTACAGTCAAATGACTGTGTTCCTAATTCCAATAGCATGTGGGTAACTGGGCCCCTATGTTCATATATATTCTTTTTCATAACCCCTATCCCACACTACACGACTGAAATCAATAATCCAATGCAGCAAGCTAGGTTGACTGTGGCTTTCAACCACTAAAACAAACTTTAGGTTGTATTCCAGAATCTAAGTTCTATGAATCAACTATGCTGCAGGCCAGGTGCTTCTGGAAAGACACCCAATATATTGACAGGATTTGAAAACATGGAGCAATAATAAAAGATGCACCACCTCAGGGCGCCTGGGTGGCTCAGTCAGTTAAGCATCCAACTCTTGGGTTCGGCTCAGGTCATGATCTTATGGCTCATGGGTTTGAGTCGCACATTGGGCTCCAAGCTGACAGTGCAGAGCCTGCTTGGGATTCTCTCTCCCGCCCCCCTTCTCTCTACCCCTACCCCGTTGACCTGCTCTCTCTCTCTCTCCCAAAATAAGTTTTAAAAAACCTTTTTAAAAATGCACCATATCTACCCAGGCAATTCTGTGCTACATCTTAATCTCTTAAACTACATTGAGATTATAATGGAAGAAAGGAAAAAAACCTTGAAACTGTAAAGACTAGGGCTCTGTCCTGACTCTGTCAACAGGAAGCTAAATGGCCTTCAATAAGTCAACTGACCTACGCTGAGGTCAGAAAAACTGATTTTTAACAAATGTTGATTATATAGACAAATGGTGAGAGCAAAGGACCAAATGATAAAACTCATGTAGAAAACTGTTGCTATATTATAATCCAAGGCTGGGAAAACACTGATTTTCTATATGTAAAGAAAAATAAGCAGAAAATAACTTCTACAATTTCACAGTATTTATTGAGCACACACTAAGTGCAAGGTACACCTACCTCGCAGTGCTAAGGATGACAAAGCACAAAAACCCGCACCACAGCTACTGTCCTCATCAGGGTGAGATGTGGTGGTTGGACGTGGATAATAGGTAACTATATTTGGAACTCGATATTTACAAAAAATTTCAACATGTTGCACTATGTCCGCAGTCCACGTTATTTTTCCGTGAAATGACTAAAAATATGAAAACGATTTTTGAAAATGTACAACTGAATTTTAAAAGGAGGCTGAAATTATGCTGTAAAAATGAAACTTCATATATTTAAAAGGCACCTTTTGTGTGTTTTTTTTTAATTTTTTTTACCGTTTATTTATTTTTGAGACAGAGAGAGACAGAGCATGAACGGGGGAGGGTAAGAGAGAGAGGGAGACACAGAATCTGAAACAGGCTCCAGGCTCCGAGCGGTCAGCACAGAGCCCAACGCGGGGCTCGAACTCACGGACCGCGAGATCATGACCTAAGCCAAAGTCGGCCGCTTAACCGACTGAGCCACCCAGGCGCCCCTAAAAGGCACCTTTTGAATGAAAACCCTCGAGGGAGTCTTTCACAAAATACTATTCATTCTTACTGCATGATGGTACTGCGGTATAGGTTGTTTTATTATATAATGACTTCATTATATATTATAAATACATTTATATTTTCTCTGTGCTCCAATTTCTCTCAAAGGGATTAACTAGTTTAACAACAATATATTAATAAAGGCTCGTAAAACAAAAAAATTGGGCAAACACAAGCCCATTTAAGGACGCGGAAACAACAGTTACTAAGCAACGTAGGAAGCCCAACTAAAAAAGCAGCCAACTTAAATAGCAAAACGATTTTGTTAAAGGGGGTGTGTTTTTAAGAAGGCCCTTACTGAAAAGGGCAAAAAAAAGCCCAGCAACCCTAACTCCCTGAGTCGCAAAGAACAGCTAGCTGCCTTGTTCTAGCAAAGGGATGATGCCAGTTTTTTCAAACAAGAAGGGCGGGGGGGGGGGGGGGGGGTGGAGGAAGGCGAGTAAGAGAGCATAACGGAGCAACATTGCCACCTGCAGGCCAGAGAAACCAAAGGAAAAAAAAAACCCTCAAAAAGTCGATCTTCCCAACATATTTTGCGCGAAAATCCTTAAATGTAGTACTTGAGGAAACCAACGGGGATGACATTGAGGACCCAAGAAAGGAAGAGAATCTACCAACGTGGCCCTACCAAACCTTCTCCCCACCACGAAAACCTTGCCTAGTTCCACATTCGGAACCAAAACAACAGCTACAGAAAGTTCCGTCCTCCGGAAGGGTCACGGGGGCGGTGTCGCGGGATGTGATTTCGGTTGGTGGGCTCTGGGCCGACGCATGCAGTTCAGTGACGTCGGTTCCAACCTTCGTCACGCGTCCGCTAAAATTTCCCCAACCGGTCTAAACGCTTGGACCGGTGATGTCGGGATCCTGGCGCCTGACTTTCGAAGCCTCCCCACCGCCTCGCGTGCGGCACCTGTACGAATACCCCGGTCATTGTCCTCCTGCCCACCCCGACCTGTAAACACGCTTGTTCCGCGGCACACGTGCTGTCCTCATCTCAACCCTCACTCCTCTGCCGCCTCCCGGGCTCCAACCCCTCTGAAAGGTGACCCAGCCACTCCCGGATCTTTCCATCTTCAGGGATGTTCTTCTCCCCAACCCTAGCATACCGCTGCCCACGGACCTGCCCTGTGCAACAGGAAACTCCACTCCCCTCCCTGGTGTGGCTGTCTATCATTACCCTCTCTTACCACACCGAACACGTTGCCCGGCTTCTCCAGCTCCCTCCTTCTAAGGCCACTACATTCACAAAATTCAGCCCTTTGGGGGACTCCAATCCACGGACCCACGGCTACTTCACGTTCCACCAGACCGCACCTTCCCCAGCTTATCCAGGGCTATAAATTCTCCCCTTCAGACACTGGTCTTTTTGCTCCTTGCACCTTCCTCTCTCCTCTCCTGGTACACCCCAATAAAGAACAAACTCTGCTCACTCCACACCTGTATCTTCTCTCTCCACTACCTGTAGTAGCCTTCAGAGCTGGAGAACCCACGCTTCTCAAGATGTTCCATGCTAATACATTAAGAGAAAAAAAGAAGAAAAGCTACCAGGTAGGAACTCTCACCATTCACAGCAACATGGGATCTGTACCTGTATCTGCTACCCCTGTGGAATATGGTACCTGATCCCACGTGAAGCCAGGCCCTTCACCTGGATCCTCTGCCCATCTTTTGGAGGAGGGGTAGGCCTTAGCAATGATCCCGAATTGTCACTTGTTTATTTCTTGATCATTCTGTTATCTATGAGTATGCTATTTCTCACCCTTGATACAAGGTGAAGTAAACCTAAAGCCATCCCTTATCCCGTATCTTTCTGAGATGCTGCCATATTTCCCTGATGCTGCAAACAGCAAGTCCCCCCTTGTTCTGTAACCATTTCCCTTGCTCCCCACTTCACTCCTGCTTCTATCAGCCTGCCTCCCCCAAAGGAAAACTGATTTGTCAAGGGCACCAGTGACCTTTCTATCGCCAACCCCTTTGATGATGTCCTCTCCTCAACTTACTGTACCTCTCAGATGCCCCTGATATGTGTCACAATTGCCTGGTTCTTGAAAATGTCCCTCCCTCCCTTTCTTCTAATTTGTATTTTGGCCTCTTTGAAAATTTACTCTTTGGGTGATGTTCTCCCAACCCCAGTGGCCACTGTGCTCCTTGTTAGTGTTTATTGCTAACTCCCTATTCCACAGGGCTTTTAACAGGGCCCTTCCCATCTACACTTTCTCTGTGGGTTGTTTCATCCTTGGTGCCAGAACAAGGCTGGCACCAAGAGTTCTCAAAATGAGTTTGGTAGATCATTGCTTTGCATGTGTGAGCGACTGCCTGTGGGAGAATCAGGAGCCCGAGAAGAGCTGCTGGAGGCCAGAGTGTTCCCACCTGTCTTGTCTTGATGGGAGCACACCTATAGGAACTAGGTAGGGAGAAATTGCCCTGGTTAGGACTGAGCCAGGAACCTGTATTGTAACTCCAGCAGGAAGGTCACTGAAGGCATTGTTCCCAGAATGAAAAGTTCTCAAGGAAACATTTTCATTTCAGGGGTTTTATAATGAGGACTGACATGCTTTCATTTTGTTTTCCAGTCATGTAATGAGAGAAATATTTCCTTTGAAGGATTAAACTATGGAGCCAGTCTCTGTGCTGATCTTTCAATTGATTATGTGGTAAATAGGAGACTGGAAAAAATGTTGCCAAACCTCCAAGATACTCCTGGACTAGTCACCTAGGAAGACTCACCCAGATTTGCCCCAGAACTCCTTGAAGACATCACAAGCTTTGGGTAAGTTCATCTCTGCTGTCGAGTATCCAGGTGCTGGTGGGAGCAGAGGATTTAGGATTGAAGCTCTCTGGGTACTGATGTTACAATTGCTGACAAGCATCTCCTAGGACCCTTTTAAAACATGGTGTCTGTCTTTGAACTCTGAGTTTACTTTTATAGATTTTCTGTGCTGACGATGCAACAAGAATGTTTGGTTTTCCACTCTCCTTTATGTTTCTTTAACAGTTAACTAAAAGTCTTAAAGCTTTCAATTTGGGATCTGGATATACTATGGGGAGTTTTGTCAGCATGAAAGTCATGCAACACAAGATTGTTCTGTCCCAGCCTTAGAGGGGTAGAAGACACACAGAGGAGGTGGCAGGTGGAGGTAAGGCTGTCAGTTCTGACTCTCCTCTATGAAAGAGGACAAGTGAGATAGAGAAGCAGAGGGGAGGATTTTGCACCCATTCATGTTTGGGATTCAGAGGAATTCACTTTGCAGGATGATCCAGCAGCCTCTTTGGGCAGAGGGATGGCTGAAGTTGAGGAACTTAGCTTTCTGGAGCTGATCTTGGGCTCCTGCTGTGCTGTCACAACCCAGGGGCTGCATTCCTGGGGTGGCAAATGTGGAAAGTAAGTGAGTCACACACGGAGGGGTTCATGAAAGAGACCTAAGGAAGAGTAAGTAGGCAAGTGACTAGGTGACCCTGAAGCTGAGGCTGTGGCGCAGCAGCCCTGCCCAGGGTGTGGATTGAGGCTGAGACCAAAAATCAGAGGTGTCTACAGATGCCAGCACAGGTGAGCTGAGGTTGGGTCAGCCAGGGAACACCAGGTCCAGGCCAAGAGGAGAAGGAGGAAAAAGCAAATTTCACCAGCCACATGCACAGGTGGTGCATGTCACTTCATCAGGTAGACCAGGGAGAGAAGAGTCCTCCTTCCCTCAGAAATGCCCGAGGACACTGTGAGCAACATAAGTATTTCACAAAACCCCCCTTCCAGCATCACCCAGGAGACTTGTAAACCACACATACACCTTCCCCACCTTGGAGGCAAGTAGGCAGGTACAGTGGAAATCTGGGAATCTAAGCATTTCCTCAACTAGACCAGTCACATATAAGATCAGACCACCCTTACCAGATCAACAATGCATTCAGTGGGGATTTTGCTCCTTTTCTATGCAGGCCTGAGAGTGAACAATCATGAAGATCACATCAGTCAGAGAGAATAAATTTTCCACTGTGCCCTTGTGGTCTGAGGAGCACTGGTGAATCTGTGATCCCAGCTCACAATCCCCACAGGCTCCTCCTCTGTCCACCTTCCAATCAGTCCATGTTAGAGGAGGATGGGGCATCCTTCCCTTGTCTTCTCCTTTAACTAGGACAACATTTTGCGTCCCATAAATGGACCCCAAAGTGGAGCACAGAAGGAAGAGCAGACCAGACAGACACACAGAGCAGAGTAACTCATGAGAGCTGTCACTGAGGTGAACAGGTCCTTTTCAAGTCTGTCATTGTCCTCTCCAACTGATGCCAGGCTCCATTCTCCTTTAATAACACAGACCCCATTTTCCAGGGCCTGAGCTGTGCAGCTTGGCTTCCGAAAATGCTGTAGCATCCTGTAGAGCTGGAGAAAATCACAGAAACACATTAGAGCCACTGTGCTTTCATAGCATTCATAGCCTCCTAGAATCTCAGTGTTTTGCAGGATGCTTTGGGGGGGGGGCTGTGTTCCCTCCCCCAGGTCCTTCTGAGGGCATCCCAACATTACATCTCTCTCCTTGCATCTTCTGCTATACATCTATCCCTTCTCTCCTAGCCAAAGCACATTCCCATTCTCAGAAGAGATCTAGCAGACAGGGAGAGGCAGGGAGAGGGGCCTGTGTGCTGGAAGGGGGTGAGCCATTCTGTTGTCATGGCAACATTCCTCCACTCAACCTGAGTGACTCAGCCTCAGGTGCCAGCCCAGCCTAAGTTCCAAACGGAAGAGAAAGCTTGTGTCTCCATCACCCCCTCTTTCTGTGATCAGACGTTGAGATGTTTAAATTAAAAAACAAAACAAAAACTGGTTACCAGGATAACTGAAGCTTCATCTGTCTGACTCAAGAAGGAAAAAACCCAAACCACAAAAAGGAGTGGGAAGAAAACCACAGGATGTATGTGTGAGGCCATCCACAGAGATGAGATCATGACTGTCAATAAATGTGCTTGTCCCAAGAGTCTGTGCAGGCACAGACACGTGCACACATGTATATCCAGGAGCACTCTTTCAGCCCAGAGCAGCACAGTGGCTGTGGCAAAAGGTACCTGACAGGGAGACAGGAGATGAAACAATGAGGGAATGTGAGCAGAAACCTGATCAAGCAAGGCAACAGGGACAACATACCTTTTTGATATTTTTACCCACCAGTTCCTTCAAGTCTTATTTGACATCTGTATTTCATTGCCACCTGTTTGTGCAACTACTTAATTAGAACAAGCTCTGTGCTAAGTCACCTTTACCTGGAAGACGTTTTTTCTCGCTTTTGTGGTGGTAAAATTTCCATCACATAAAATTTACCATGTTAAGCATGTTTAAATGAACATCAATTGGTTCCATCAGGAAGTTCACATTGTTGTACAGCCATCACCAGTATCATCCACCCCCAGAATTTTCATCACCCGCACTGTATGTATCATTGAACCCTTTAATTAAGAACCTCCAGTACCATGCTTCCCCTCCTCAACTGGTAACCACTAGGTGTGGGGGAAAGTGAATAGGAAGAGGACTTAAGAGACTAAGAAACTCAGAAATTCAGGTTGCCGAGGAACCTGGGCAACAATATAAGAAAGGCAACTTGAAAGGTAAGAGTTTTGTCACAGGGCTGCACGTTTTCACTGGGGCCCTCAAACTTTGTATACAGGCTGATTCAGTCCTTGGCCTAACTGCACAGGTACAAAAACAAGGCCCTGTTGTTTTTTAAAAAGACTTTCCAAGTTTTTTCAAAGTAAAAGGGCGGGGGGCAGAGGCCTGAAAAATGACGACATGGTACAACACTGCCCCCTAGGGGCGAGAGAAACTGAGCAATACATATCGCAAAGTGAAATCATTCTTTTTTTTTTTTTTTTTTGGCTCTCCTGTGAAAAGCCCTAAAGATCATAGCTGAAGGAGCAAAGAGGAAGGCCACTGAGGGGCAGAGAAAGCTGGAGCAAGGCATAACTGGCCCTGCCAAACGGTCTTTAGCACCACAGCATTTGTCGTCCCTCCCCGGAAATACGCCCACAGAGGCAGGAAATCCCACCCTCAGAAGTCTGAGCAGCAAGTGAGAAGACCAGGGCTTGGGGCTGCGATCAGATTGGTGGGTCTGGGCCTGCGCACGGTGGCTGATTGAGGTTGGTGCCAATCAGTGTGCCCGGGAATGACTAAACTTTCCAGACCTGTCAAGAGGCCAGAACCTGTGATATCCGTATCCTGTCCCCCAATTCTTGGGTGCACGGATCGCCTCTTTGGCGATGCCTATACGAATCCGTTGGTTATTGTCCTTCTGCCCACCCCAGCCTGTGCAAATAAATGGTCGTCACGTGGAACACTGGCTGTCCTCTCAGCCCTACTTCCTCTACTACCTCCTGGCCTCCTCAGGGTTCGAGTAGAGCACCTGGCCACGCCCGGTCCTCTCCACCCTCAGGGTTGTTCTTCTCCCGAACCGAACATCCCGCTGCCCGGGGACCTGCCCTGGGGTGTGGGCATCAGGAACCCCGCTCCCCTCCTTGCTGTCGCTGCCAAGCATTCCCCTTTCTCCTCACCCCCAACAGGATGCCCTCCTTCTCCAGCTCCCTCCCTCTAATGACTCTACATCCACAGTATTCAGCCTCTTGGGGGCTTCCAGTCCATGGACCCCTGGGCCACCTCGTGGCTCACTGGTTCACGCCCAATACCAAACACTCCCTGCTTGTATCTGAGCACCAGAGCATTCATGACAAAATTTAAAATCCTACTGAATTCTTCCATCTTAATCCCATGGTCAGGAGAGAATGGCTTCTCACTCCCACTCATCCTGCCCACACTACTAACTACATCACTCACTTGCAATCCTCTTCCATTCCAGTGCACCTCCCTAATAATTCACGGAGAAGACAGTAGCAATCAGGTGGGGCTTCTCAGAGCTTCCCAAACCCATCCTACCTGATTCTGTCCTGGCATTCTCTGCTGCCCCTCTGCATACCAGCCCCTCACTGCTGCTCGGGATCCCAGGCCTCCCACCTTCTCAGAGACTCTGCTCCTGCAATTGTCTCTCCTCTATCCTGAACCATCACCTGCTCTCTCTACATTGGAGCATTCCACACCCAAGGGGGGGAAAACCCATCTTCTTCCCACATGTCATCTTGCAGCTACTGGCACATCATCTGTGCCTTTCAAAGCAAAACTGCTTCAACTTCTCCTGAGACCATTAGCTCCTCCACCCCCTTCAACAGAGATTCTGTCCCTGTCACTCCACTGCAAGTGTTCTTGTCAAGGCCACCATTAATATCCATGTTGCCTGACCCCACTCACACCCTAAGCACATCGTAGGCCACCTCGGAAGAGCCTTTGGCATTGTGCCCATTCATTTCTCCATCTCTCTTTTTTTTTTCAATATATGAAATTTATTGTCAAATTGGTTTCCATACGACACCCAGTGCTCATCCCAAAAGGTGCCCTCCTCAATACCCATCACCCACCCTCCCCTCCCTCCCACCCCCCATCAACCCTCAGTTCTCGGTTTTTTTTTTTTTTTTTTTTTTTTTTTTAAATTTTTTTTTCAACGTTTTTAATTTATTTTTGGGACAGAGAGAGAGAGCATGAACGGGGGAGGGGCAGAGAGAGAGGGAGACACAGAATCGGAAACAGGCTCCAGGCTCCGAGCCATCAGCCCAGAGCCTGACGCGGGGCTCAAACTCACGGACCGCGAGATCGTGACCTGGCTGAAGTCGGACGCTTAACCGACTGCGCCACCCAGGCGCCCCTCGGTTTTTAACAGTCTCTTATGCTTTGGCTCTCTCCCACTCTAACCTCTTTTTTTTTTTTTCCTTCCCCTCCCCCATGGGTTCCTGTTAAGTTTCTCAGGATCCACATAAGAGTGAAACCATATGGTATCTGTCTTTCTCTGTATGGCTTATTTCACTTAGCATCACACTCTCCAGTTCCATCCACGTTGCTACAAAAGGCCATATTTCATTCTTTCTCATTGCCACGTAGTATTCCATTGTGTATATAAACCACAATTTCTTTATCCATTCATCAGTTGATGGACATTTAGGCTCTTTCCACAATTTGGCTATTGTTGAGAGTGCTGCTATAAACATTGGGGTACAAGTGCCCCTATGCATCAGTACTCCTGTAGCCCTTGGGTAAATTCCTAGCAGTGCTATTGCTGGGTCATAGGGTAGGTCTATTTTTAATTTTCTGAGGAACCTCCACACTGCTTTCCAGAGCGGCTGCACCAATTTGCATTCCCACCAACAGTGCAAGAGGGTTCCCATTTCTCCACATCCTCTCCAGCATCTATAGTCTCCTGATGTGTTCATTTTGGCCACTCTGACTGGCGTGAGGTGATATCTGAGTGTGGTTTTGATTTGTATTTCCCTGATAAGGAGCGACGTTGAACATCTTTTCATGTGCCTGTTGGCCATCCGGATGTCTTCTTTAGAGAAGTGTCTATTCATGTTTTCTGCCCATTTCTTCACTGGGTTCTTTGTTTTTCGGGTGTGGAGTTTGGTGAGCTCTTTATAGATTTTGGATACTAGCCCTTTGTCCGATGTGTCATTTGCAAATATCTCTTCCCATTCCGTTGGTTGCCTTTTAGTTTTGTTGGTTGTTTCCTTTGCTGTGCAGAAGCTTTTTATCTTCATAAGGTCCCAGTAATTCATTTTTGCTTTTAATTCCCTTGCCTTTGGGGATGTGTCGAGTAAGAGATTGCTACGGCTGAGGTCAGAGAGGTCTTTTCCTGCTTTCTCCTCTAGGGTTTTGATGGTTTCCCGTCTCACATTCAGGTCCTTTATCCATTTTGAATTTATTTTTGTGAGTGGTGTGAGAAAGTGGTCTAGTTTCAACCTTCTGCATGTTGCTGTCCAGTTCTCCCAGCACCATTTGTTAAAGAGACTGTCTTTTTTCCATTGGGTGTTCTTTCCTGCTTTGTCAAAGATCAGTTGGCCATACGTTTGTGGGTCTAGTTCTGGGGTTTCTATTCTATTCCATTGGTCCATGTGTCTGTTTTTGTGCCAATACCATGCTGTCTTGATGATTACAGCCTCTTTAGTAGAGGCTAAAGTCTGGGATTCTGATGCCTCCTGCTTTGGTCTTCTTCAAAATTACTTCGGCTATTCGGGGCCTTTTGTGGTTCCATATGAATTTTAGGATTGCTTGTTCTAGTTTCGAGAAGAATGCTGGTGCAATTTTGATTGGGATTGCATTGAATGTGTAGATAGCTTTGGGTAGTATTGACATTTTGACTCCATCTCTTTCTTTATACATATTTTTTGAGTGGGAGGGATAGGTCACCACAATTTCCATTGTTTTTGACAATGTGCCAGTTTCTCATTATGCTCCTTTTCACCTGGATATAGCATGGGAGGTTGGGTCAATAAGAAAGAAGAGCCAAAGAAAGAGTGTCCGTTTCAGTCCAGGGCAGCAAGGCCCACAGAGCAAGTGGTGGCAGAGGCAACACAGCTCAGACAAGGGATGGGTGTCAAGAAGCGAGGAGGAGCACTAAGGAAAGGAGGGTTTCACCTCATTCACACTTGGGATGCACAGGTACCCTCTGCCCAATGGCCGTCCTCTCTCTTTGGGTAGAAGGGCAGCTGGAGTTTGGATATGTAGCTTTCTGGAGCTGAAATTAGTTCTTGCTGTGGTGTAGGTGAGACCTGGGGGTGGGGGTGGGGTGGGTGGGTGAGGGAAGCTGTACTCCACCCTGGGGGATGTAGAATGTGGCTGAGGTCCTAGCCAGAGGTTCATGAAGGAGGCTTTAACCTGGCTGGAGACTTAGATGCCTCTGCAGCTGAGCCTGTGGACTGGAAGCTCTTGGCCAGGGGTGGGGTGGAGGATGCAACCCAGATTCAGAGGCACTGGCAGATGCCAGCAGAGTGAGGTAAATCTGAGTCAGTCAGAGGCTACCAGGACCCGACCAAGAAGAGAGGGACAAAAGTGCAAGTTACACCAGCCCCATGCATGGCATCACCAGCTGGACCTGGGAGACAAGTGTTGTCCTTCCCTCAGAGACCACGAGGGCACTGTGAGCCACATAAGTGTGTCATAGACCCGCTACCCACATCATCGCACAGATTTGTAGCCACACATACCTCTTCCTCATCTTGGGAGGAGGATGCAGGGGGTGGAAATGTGAGAACACTTTCACTTAAAGAGACTGAGCATTTGTATATTTGGACAATTCACTGATTACATCTGACCACACGTAGCTATCATAGTGGATGTAAATTAATGGCTCTTCCTCCCCCCTCCCCTTGCATTCCATAGTCCAGAGGGTCAGCTCTCATGGTGTAGATCAGATCAGTCAGGGACTAAATAAGCCAACGTGCCCATGGGGTCTGAGGAGCATGAGTGGCTCTGTGATCTCAGCTCACCATCCCCACCTGCTCTTCCTCTGCCCACTGGCCAAGCCGTCCATGTGAGAGATCAGCGGTCCTTGTCTTGTCCTGTCCTTTAACTCAGGAAGCTTCAAACATCCACAAACAGACCCCCAGAACAGATGAGGGAAGGGAGCCCCCCCCCTCCCCAGACACGCAGAGTGGACTCAGTGACAAGGGCTGTCACCGAGGTGAGCAGGGCCTCCTGATGGCCTCCTTGCCCTCCACGGGCAATTTCTTCTTTGCTACATAGACACTCACTTCAGTGCCAGTGTTGTGTTGTTGGGTTTCATAAATGTTCCCAGAACCAGAGGAGAAAGCCTGGAGGACCGTGTACAAGGCCACCAGTTTTTATTAGAAGAGGTAGAGGTTTTCCTTTCCTGTGTCCTTGGACGGTAAATCATGTGAGTTTCCTCCTGAGAGTTGAGAGGCAGGGGTGACAATCCCAGTGGTTGCTGTCAGACCTGGCAATATCTCCCAAGTTCTTTTCCCCCTCTGTTGGGTCCTCAGCATATCTAATCTCCAAGGTAGATCCTCCCCATGTCCACTATACCTGACATGGCCTCAGGTAGGACACTGGCTTTTGTTCTGAGAGACCAACAATCAAACTTCCCCTAAAGGACATGTCTCACGTCTACAGTTGCTGTCATTGGCCCCCTGAGTGTGCTTTCCATGAAGGAGAGCCCATTAGGTAACAATAACACAATTATGCAGCAGGAACAGTACTCCATTCAACAGGCTTTCTTTACAGGAGGCTGTAGGACTTGGAACACATTGATATACCCATTGTCCCACTTGGTTCTTGGAATTCAAAAAGTCATGCTTTCTCCCACCCTTCATCTTCATGGGACAGTGGTGCCCTGAGGCCCTAGAGTCTCTCAAATGGAAGCCAGGGACTAGTCCTGAAGAAGCCTACACCTTCTTGTGTCACTCGGGATGGAAAGACCTGGAGCAAGGCCTTGGTCTCTTCTTCCAGCCATGGTCCACCTGGCCTTCATTCCTCATCGGGGCTCCTCTCAGATAATGGCCTGTCCCTCCCTCCCCCATCAAGCAGTGAGAAGGAGCTTTGGAAAGATGGGGTTTCCATCCCAAAGACCTTGAGCTCTGACAGTGCCTGGGCTGTGGCCATGTAGCAATGGCAGAATTTGCTTTGGGATTGGACCTTGGTCCTTCGCCTGAGAGCATTCGCCTGAGTTACTTCACGGTGGCTTGCCAGGTGGCCCTGGTGTGTGATCTTAGAGCTGGGCCACTCCCTGTACTTCCAAAAACCCACTGCAACCTGCACCCTGCACCCCCTTCATGGGGATCCGAGGATACACTTTGTGGTGGCGGGAATCACATGGGAGTTCTGTTCTGCTGCTCTACGGCCCAGCCTCTCTGTTCCTCATCGGAAGGGCCCCCAAAACACCTTCACCATCAGATAGGACATGTTGAGGCCAATCTCTTGAAGAGGCCTTAGTTTTACAGAAGACTCAAGTCTATCCAGGCACAGGCCACAGACAAGGTTGCACCAAACCAAGAAACATCTTTTTCGCAGATACTGGGTCTGAATGTGGTGGCCTAATGCCCACATCCCCAGCCCTGCTATCACCCCAAACCCAAGCCCCTTACATCCACTGCTCTCAACGGCATCAGTGCTCTGAGCACCCCCAACAGGACTCCTGTCCTCTGATGTCACCTCTGCCAGAACTTCCCAATCTCTCCCCCTCCGTTCCTCTCTAGTCTGACAACTCAATGTTGGACTCTCCCCGGACACCATCCACTGAGGCTTTTACCTGGAAGATGTTGAGTCTCTGTAGCCACATCTGCATGGGTCACAGGGGTAAGGATGGCGTGGGAGATGATGGAAGACTTCCTGTAACCCCACTGCTGCCCAATCCCACTGCTCTGCCCTGAAAGAAACACCTGTGAGACTCATTCAACTCTCAACTCGGTCATCTGTTCAACAGTGCTCACCATCCAGAGGAGGTTCCAGAACCTGCATCTTGTTTTCTGTCTTGCTTTTGGGGACAGAAAAGAACATCCCCTGAAAGCACACAGCCAATTGTCTCTACCACCCTGGCCTTGATTCTCTTCAAGCCAGGCTTCTTCAAAGTGTAGACTGAGGAGAGTACTTTTTACCTCTGGATTTCCCTCTACCGTGTCCCCCACCCGTGGAACATTCCTTTGCTAAATTCTCCAAAGAGCTCCACGTTGCAAAACCAAAGTACCCGATGCTGTCTTGGCAGCCTGAACATTCTTTTTTCAAAATGCTGTCTTTCCTCCGCATCTGTGACAGCAGCCCACCCAAGCTTTCCTCCTACTTCTCAGTCGTTAATTGTAAGTCTCCTTGTTTGATCCCCTCCTAAATCTTTTTCTTTTTTCTCCCAGGGTTCCAACTTCTTCCCTGTGCTCTCCTCATCCTAATACATGATCCGTGGGTGACCACATGGCCATCCAGAGCTCCACGCATCTAACTTGATTTCATCTATTTCCCCTTGTATGCTGATGGCTTTTCCCATCAACAAGTCTACCTAAGAAATGTCTGCTGGGCCCCAGGACCCCATGGGCTGAACCTATAGGACACCTCTACTCAGGTGCAAATCCCACAAGCCCTACAAATCTGCACAGGACCCCAGACCTCTATTCCCTGTCTCATGGCTGGACACTGCCATCCACCCAATTCCCAAAGGCAAAATCCTAGAGATACTGCTAGGTGTGTTCTCCATTGTCCAATGACTCTCTGGGACCTGCTCTGGAAAAGGCTAAGCCATGATCCTCACCTTGCCACAGATGTGTGTAAAGTCCCCCAGGAGGGATCCTCCTCGGCAGATGCACTCTGATCGCATCCTGAGCAGAGATTTCCCCTGGTTTGGGTGGTTCCACACAGGAATTCCGAGCAGAAGACCTGGGCCCTGTAATATATCTGGGAGACTGCACTCCTCATCTTCTGTAAGAACTCACAATGTCTAACCTCAATGGATTAGGCATAGCAGTAAGCCCATGATTTGGAATATGGACTTGAATATCCAGAAGGAATCGCTAAAAGAGAAAGTTTGGGGAGGCACGTGTCCATGCATGAGCATGAAACAAGGGACTGCTCAATTTTATTTTTCATCGTAAATACCTGGACCTAGTAAATACCTAACCACATGCTTATCTGAGCATGTGAATTCATTTAAACATAAATTATAATAAAAAGTTAAAAAACGAAACTCCGTAACTTGGCAGATAAGCCTGACCGCTGATCCATCTACATCAACTGATACAAATCTCAGCCAATCCATCTTCAAAGAATGATTGTGATCTGTCTGGAGAAGTTATCTATGCAATGCAAAGTTTAAAGTAAGTAAGCACAGGGGATCTTGACGAGCAATAACAAGTCACACGCTTCAACAGCAAATCCAGGGTTTTAACTTCAAACTTTGGTTTTCGCCAACATTGAGAACAGCAGATACAATGTCAGTTTTAAAACCCGCATTTACATGGCATGTTTTTCCTCTCCTCAAGCCTGTGAGATCTGCCAACCACAGCAGGTAATGATGGAAACCTGCTTTCCTTGCAAAGGAGTCTCATATTTCTGATTTTAGGCTTTCTCCTTAAGGATGGTTCTATTTGCACAGCTGCAATCTAAGTTTTCATAGGAGACATTTCCAAATACTGCTTATGTGGGGGCCACATTCCAGACTCGCTAAATCAGGCTCTCCAGGGATGGAGCACTAGCATCTGACCCTGGGGTTTTTTGTTTTTTTTTTTTAGTACAAAGTTTATTTTAAATCCAGTATAGTTAACATACAATGTTAGTTTCAGGTGTACAATACAGTGATTCAACACTTCCATACAACACCCAGTGCTCATCAGGACAAGTGCACTCCTTAATCCCCATCCCCTATTTTACCCATCCCGCACCCCCCCCCCCCCCCGCCCACCACTTCATGCCCCCTCTGGTAACCATCCCTTTGTTTTCTTGTTTAATTAAAAATTTTTTTTATTTTTATTTTTGAGAGAGAGAGAGAGAGAGAGGGACAGAGGATCTTGAAGCAGGCTCCATGCTGTCAGCACACAGCACCACGTGGGGCTTGAACTCCTGAACCTTGAGATCATGACCTGAGACAAAGTCCGATGCTTAACCGACTGAGCCACTCAGGATCCCCTTCATCCCTTTGCTTTCTATAGTTAAGAGTATGTTTCCTGGTTTGTCTCTTTTTTCCTTTGCTCATTCTTTGTGGTTGTTTGTTAAATTCTGCTTATGAGTGAAATCATATGCTATTTGTCTTTTTCTGACTGACTTATTTCTAATACTCTCCAGCTCCTTGCATGTCGTTGCAAATGGAAAGAGTTCATTCTCTTTATAGCTGAATAATATTCCATTGTATATATATATATATACATCTTGTTTACCCATTCATCCTTCGATGGACATTTGGGTTGCCTCTGTAATTTGGTTATAACAAATGATGCTGCTAAAACATAGGAGTTAATGCATCCCATTTGAAGTAGTGTTTTGCATTAATTTTTTATTTTTATTTTTAAGGTTATTTATTTATTCTGAGAGAGAGATAGCGAGCGGTTTAGGGGCAGAGAGAGAATCCCAAGCAGGCTCCACACTGTCAGCACAGAGCCTGATGTGGGGCTTGAACTAACAAACTGCAAGTTCATGACCTGAGCCAAAACCAAGAGTTGGACAGTTAACCGACTGAGCCACCCAGGTGCTGCTAACAATTTTTAAATGTTTATTTTTGAGAGAGAGGGAGGGAAGTGGGAGGGAAAGAGAGAGAGCATGAACAGGGGAGGGGCAGAGAGGGAGACAGAATCCGAAGCAGGCTCCAGGTTCTGAGCTGTCAGCACAGAGCCCCACACTGGGCTCGAACTCACAAACTGCGAGATCATGACCTGAGCCGAAGTTGGACACCTAACCAACTGAGCCACCCAGGCGCCTCAATGCTTTTATATTTTGGGGGGTAAATGCCCAGTAGGCGATAGCTGGATCTTAGGGTAGTTCTATTTTTAACTTTTTCAGGAACCTCCATACTTTTCCACAGTAGACGCACCAGTTTGCATTCCCAGCAACAGTGCAGGAGGGGTCCTTTCTCCAGATACTCGCTGACACCTGTTGTCTCTTGTGTGTTTGAATTTAGCCATTCTGACAGGTGTGAGGTGATAGCTCATTGTGGTTTTGATTTGCATTTCCCTATGATGATCGGTACCTATTATCTATTCATATGCCCATTAACCGTCAGTATGTCTTCTTTGCAGAAATGTGTGTTCATGACTTCTGCCCATATTTATTGGATTGTCTGTTTTTTAGGTGTTGAGTCATTCTAAACTGCTCCAGGAAAGATCTGATGCACAGATGATGTTGAGAAGCATCTCTGAGCTTCACCTGTCCTGGTTTAAATAGAATCTTGAACTTTAGAGCCATGTGTGTTACTACTGAAATTTAAAAACAAAAATTCCTTATGTGTCTTCTTTCAAGAGCTATTTTTTTTTTTACATGAGTAAAGTTGACACACAATGTTACATTAGTCACAGGTGTATATCACAGGGACTTAACATGTCTAGTGTTATGCTCTGCTCACAAGTGTAGCCACTATCTGTCACCATACAATGCTACGACAGCAATTGACGACATTCCCTGTGCTATGCCTCTGATGCAATGACTTATTCATTCCTCCTCTGAAGGCCTGTATCTCCCACTCCCCTTCACCCATTTGTCCCATCCACCCACCCCCTTCCCTGCAGCAGCCATCAGTTTGCTTTCTGTACTTATTAGTCAGGAGCTGTTTGTGACATATTTATTTTACAGCCACACTTAGAACAATTATAGGACGGAGGAGTGTGTTTATGCATCTGCGTCCCCTTCTTTACATGACAGGCAGGCAGAGGGGAGAGGGAAGGGCCTTGAGGCAGTGGGATTTCCATTGTCTTGGTTACCTCTCTGCTGTGTCTCCACACTGGGTTGCTGAGTGCGGCAGGGGGCCCAGTGGGGGGCGGACAACACCCCTCCCCACTCTACACATCTTCCTGTGGCCAGAAGTTAAAGCTAAGGATGAGGCTGGTTACCAGGGAAACTGCAGCCAGGTCCAGGGAAACTGCAGCCAGGTCCATGGGATTCCTGAAGAAAGGAAAACTCCTAAGTGGGTTTTCAGATGCAGGATGGACCCTAGGAGCCTGACCCCAGCCACGGATTTCTGAGCCAACCATTAAGTTCACCCAGCGGGTGCCTGCGCATGAGCGCACACACACACAGACACAGACACACACACACACGCAGACGTGTGCACGCAGCAGCATTCCTTTGTGATGTGCACAGTGACTCATTCTGGTGGGAGCACCTCACCCACAGGGAGGAGGCAGGTGATGATGGGTCGTGCAGGCAGGACCCAGAACATGGAAAGGGAGACGGGACAGTTCCTTAGTGTTATAAAATCAATGGCATACCTTTTCCACCATGACTTACTTAGACATTTGCATTACATTTTCCAAAGGGCTTTATTGGGCTCTAATTACACACCAGTGTCACCCAGTTAGAGAGTCCAATGCAGTGACTTGTAGTAAATGTACAGAGTCGTGCAGCCATTGCCACAGTTCAGTTTTAGAACATTTCCTTCTCTCCAGAAAGACCCTGTGTACCCGTCAGCGCTCACTTCCCACTACTACCTCCAGGCCGAGGCAGAGTCTAATGTAATTTCTATCTCTGTAGGTTTGCACTTTCTGGGCATTTCCTAGAAACTGACTCCTGCTTTAAGTGGACTCTCGTGTCTGTGTCTTTCATGTAGCTGAACACTCTGGGGGCTCATCCATGTTATAGCAGAAATCAGAAGTTCATCCCTTTTCATAGATCAGTGGCATCTTACTGCATGGGTTGCCACATTTCGATTATCTATTGACCAGCTGACAGACTTTTTTACACTGTTTTGCTCTCTGGCGATTATGAATAATGTTGCTGTGAACATCTGAGTACAAGTTTTTGCTTGGACACAGTTTTCGTGTCCAGTTTCTCCATGTTTTCGTTTCTTTGCCTTGCATGATTGCGCTGGCTGAAACTTTCAGTCAATGTTGGGCAGAAATGGTGGGAACCGCCATCCTTGCCTTGGTCTGGATCTCAGCGGGAAAGCATTCATTCACTAATAAATATGTGACAGGAGACATATTTTTCTTGTAGACAGCCCTATCAGAATGAGGACGTCCCCTTCTGTCCCTAGTTGGACGAGCATTTTTATCACGAATGGGCCTCGAATTTTGTCAACTGTCTTTGTCTATCAACATGATCACATGGTTTCTGTCCTCATTATATTACTATGCTGGTTGACCCGAATTGTATTTTGAATGTTAAAGCGATATTGCAACCCTGGGATAAATCTCACTTGGTTAGTTGGTTTTCCCCTTGCAAATGTTGTTGGATTTGATATGCTATTCTGCTGAGGATTTATGTATGGATGTTAATGATAGATATTGGTGTATAGTTTCTTGTGTTGTCATGTGTGGCTTTGGTGCAGGGTAATATTGTCCTCATGGATGAGTTAGGAAATGTTCCTTCCTCCTCTCTATCTGGAACAGCCTATGAGGGATGGATATTATCTCTTCCTATAGTTTAACAGAACTTAGCAATGAGGCCAGCAGGCCCCGGGCTTTTCTCTGTGGGAAGGTTTTTAAATCAATTTTTAAAATTTATTCATTTTGAGAGAGAGAGACAGAGACAGAGACAGAGAGAGAATGTGGAGCAGGGTCAGAGAGAGGGAAAGAGAGAATCCCAAGCAGGCTCTGCACTGACAGTAGGGCTCGATCCCATGAGTCAGACACTCAACTGACTGAGCCACCCAGGTGCCCCAGTGGGAAGGTTGTTAAATAACAAATTCAATTTCTTTACTTGTGATAGGTACATTGAGATTTCTGATTTGAGCATTCCACTCTACCCCCATGCTCTCCCTGTATTTCTTGCCTCCTGGTGGTTCTCCCTCTGCCTCTTGCCTAGAATTTGACATGCTGATGCTTCAGATTCTGTGTCTTCCTCTCTCTCTGCCCCTCCCCCACTCCCACTTTGTATCCTCTCTCTCTCTCTCTCTCTCTCTCTCTCTCAAAAATAAACATTTAAAAAATGCAGAATTTGACATGCTGAACATCTCTGGACATTAGTGGATTCCATCTCCTAGTCTATAACTTGGGACCGTGTGCTGACTCAGATGGGACCCCCAGATACCCACATACACTTGGTATGTGGGCAAGGGGACAATGACTTTGAGGCAGGGGTGGGATGGTACCACTGGGTCTGTCAGTCACACCTGCCCACCCATTCCCCATGTGCCCCAGTGCAGGCCATGAGTAAGTGTGGTCAGGAGCACCTTCAGCAAGCCCCACATCCACACTGCCCCACCCCGTTCCTTCCCACCCCTCTCGTCTCCTGGCCACAGAGCCACAGAGGGGCTCCATGATGGCTCTTTGCCACATGTATGGGCGTTACAGGTCTCCCTGATTAAAGGCTCAATCCCGAGGGCCAGGATTGTCTTGTGATTACTCCAAACTTCCCCACCCCAGCAGCCAGCCTTGCGTGGAGTGGGGGAGGCAAGGGTGAGACGATGAAACCTTAACGAGTAGCTAAACATCTGTCTGTGGTTGGTGTGGCTGCTGCGGTAAAGCCATCTCTTTATGACTTCCTTGAACTCTGCCAGGTGGGTAGGAGTGCCCCTGCCCTAGTGCATTATGGGGAGGATTCAAGGAGGTATCTTACCAGACCTGAGGCTTCCAGCTGCGAAACGTCCACCAAAGTCACTGGTTCTCCGCACTTCACCCCCGGCCTCTATAGAGGTTAACGTTGGTGAGCTGGTTAGGAGTCATGTTCTGAATTCAGTCCGCCTAGGTTTGCCTGTCACCCTCTCCTTCAGTGCCTCTGCGACACTGAGCAGCTCACCTGACCTCTCTGTACTCTGCTTTTCACACACAAAGTGAGATAGAAGTCTTGCTCAATGATGGGTTCTGGGAGTGGATTCCATAAGCTGATATATGGAGACATGTAGAATACTGTCTGATACCTAGGACAAGATCAATAAAGTGAAATGCGCATGTTATCCTGCTAACCACACCCCAAACGACCAGTGTAAATTTAGGCCTCAGAGTTTCAAGGAAGAACATCCCTGCTTTGTTTACCTTCTCCTGTCAAGTGGGACACGAGCCTGGCAGGGTCACCTGAGCACCAAGCTCTCTGGAGAGATCACACGTTCAGAACATAATAAACACACCTGCTCTGAAGCCACTTCTGTCTGCAGAAGACTCACAGATGTCTGCAGCAACACAGCTCTGGACATTACCTAATTACGGAGACTGAGCGCAAGCAGACTTTCTCTGTAGTTCAGAGGGACTGCACGGGCACTTCCTGGGTTACACAGCACTGCATCTGTGGGGAGGAAGAAGGATGATGCCTCATTAATGCCTCCTGAAATGAAAAGGCACACATGTTAAGTCCCAAAACGACTCTGAAATGACTCCGTGATGCAGGCATGAAACTGCTGTTCGCATTCCCCAACCCAGGGACACCGGGCAAGAAGGTACAGCCCCTGGAGATGCTACGCCAGGGGGGTCGGCACCATCCCCCAGGACCTCATACCGTGGGCGGTGGGCTGTGCTTCCAGCTCTCTGTGGGCAGGAAGACTCTCTTCCATTTGCTCTGCCCGGATGATCCGAAGGCTGCTCGTGCTGCAGGGCTGCAAACGGTGACTCGATGGTGTTCCCTGGTGCCCTCCAGGCCTGGCTCCAAACCTCCTGATAAACTGTGATCTGCTGCTCTAGAATTTAAATGCGGTGACCTCACACCTGACAAAGAACAACCCAATATGGATAAAGAACCTGAATGCAAAAGTTAGGTTTTTTTTATATGTATATTTATTTGGCAAGGATGATGAAGTAACGGGTCAGAAATTCCTTCGAGGGGAATACCATCCGTGTTACAAAGCAGGGAAACAATGTTCTACATTTAGCTCAGCATACTCATAACGGCTTACACAGACAACACAATAGTGAACCACCAAGTTCTAGTTCCATGTCCCTTTCTGCACCTCCTTTAGCATCAGTCTCTTGAAAGTGGATCTCCGTTCAGCACACGTCCATTCCAGCAGACTAGTGCTGCTGCTGGGAGGCAGTCCGTGAAATGGCACAAAAGCACATGGCCATCATCAATGGGGCATTCATGCTACAGAGAAGCTCTCTACTGTACTGACAACAAGGCAGGGAGGAGAGGCAGAGTTCGGGGTGGGAAAGTGACAACATGCATCACGGGAGCCATAATAAGGAAGTTGCGGACCCCTGGGGTATGCGGTGTCCCATAGAAAGCCCCACAGGGATCCACAAATTCAAGGTAGGAAAGACAGGACCTTCCTGGGATTGGATGAGGGCTCACGCCGATCGAATTTTCAGTCATCAACGCTGCTCTTGTCACTTCTCTGACGACTGCTTACTGGTTGGTCCCCAAAAGAAATCCACGCTCAGGATCATGTCTGTAGCCATTCAGACCTGTGTCACGTGAGGATGAGAGCCTCAGTTTTCTTTCAACCACTGCTTTAGGAGCCTCTGAAACATCCTTTTGCTTTCCTGCTGCATCTCCAGTTGGAGCTTCTCGTCTCTTTCCTGCTGCTGGAGCACCCCTTCGGGCAGCAGGCCAGGTCGGCTGGTGCTCAGGCTGAGGGTCAAGCCGCTGAGGCCCTGTACCAGTGTCTCCCAGGAGGAAGCATGGGGGGCCCCTTTCCTCTCTGCAGACATCCCAGAGACATTTGGCCTATGGCTCTGGCAGTATCGACATTCACATCTGAATCTGTTCTGATCTCTATCACCTGAGGAGGAGATCCTGGCTTTCCTCTCCACCCGATAAGGTGCCACCTGATCGAGGTGCCGCCGTCTCATGTGCCCCAGAAGGGTTTTCTTCCTCTGAGGGGACGCTGACCTTTCCCACCGCCTCTCTTGTAGGGTTTTCTCATCTCTGTAGCGCTGCTGGAGCAGCCCCTCTGGAAGAGGGGCAGGGTATTTGGTGCCAGGACTGGTTTTGAGGTCACCCAGGCCCATCATAAGCAGTTCCGAGAAGGAAGGAGAGGAGGCTGCCGTGACTTCCCGGGAGGTCTCTTCAGAGATCATTGGGGAAGACTCAGAAATCAGTGTTGAGCTGCATTTCCGGAGTGGATCCATGGAGGTGTGGTCCATGCTCACAGCTCCACCTGGCCCTTGGTCTAGACAGGAAGCTGAAGACAAAGGTTATCAAAGAGCTGGAAGCTAGCAAGGGAGGTGTGTGGCCAGAAGGACCCAGACTACATCAAATGGTGATAAAAGAAGAAAGAAAACTCTGCTATTATTCATCTGACTTAACGTTTCTGAGCCTCAGCTTCCTATCTGTTAAATGGGGATAATAATGAGCCCTACTCCCTACGATGGTTCTGGGCTTTAAATAAGAGTATACATTTCCAAGCTCAGAATTTGGATGGCATATAATCAGGATCTCAGGCATGAGATTAATCATCAAAACCACATCACAGGTAATGAAAAATGGTGCCCTGCAGTCAACCATGTGAATCCCCTGCCCACTTTTTGTTGTTGTTGTTGTTGTTGTTGTTGTTGAAAGAGAGAGACAGAGGGCGCGAGTGAGCAAAGTGGGGGGGGGAGACAGAGAGAGACAGAGACAGAGAGACAGAGAGAGACGACAGAGAGAGAATGAATGAATAGGGAGCCTGAAGCGTGGCGCAAGCTCAGTCAACCCTGCCGACTTTTTATAACCATTCAAGCATAATTTTAAGAACACTCCATGTGTGACCAGCATCTGCTATACTCATAAGTGTCCATGTACTTTCCAAAAGGAGACAATGGCTAAAATTTCCACCATGGTGACACATTCTTTTGAATTTTCACTGGCTTTTATCTAGGTAAAAAGGATGTTCAAACCTATGGAAGTCATTTCGTAATCCTCAGTAAGCAGCAATAAGAATTTTACTAAAATACAAGAACAGAGATCAATGAAATTTCTAACAAGACAGATTAGAGAAACTCAAATTAAAAGTTGCTTCTTTGGGGCGCCTGGGTGGTTCAGTCGGTTAGGCGTCCGACTTCGGCTCAGGTCATGATCCCGCGGTCCGTGAGTTTGAGCCCCCCGTCGGGCTCTGTGCTGACAGCTCGGAGCCTGGAGCCTGTTTCAGATTCTGTGTCTCCCTCTCTCTCTGACCCTCCCCCGTTCATGCTCTGTCTCTCTCTGTCTCAGAAATAAATAAACGTTAAAAAAAAAAAAGTTGCTTCTTTGATGGGGTGCCTGGCGGGCTCAGTCAGGCGTCTGACACTTGATTTCAGCTCAGGTCATGATCTCGAGGTTCGTGGGATTGAGCCACATGTCAGGCTCTGGGCTGACATTGTACAGCTTGCTTAGGATTCTCTCTCTCCCTCTCTCTCTGCCCCTTCCCCGCTCACATGCTCTTTATCTCCCAAAATAAATAAGTAAACGTTTTTTTAAAGAGTTGCTTCTTTGAAATAATCAATAAAATTGATAAACCTCTACAGGACTGAAGAAGAAAAAAAAAGAGAAGAGCAAAGAAGACACATCACACTTCTGACTTCTAGCCATACTACACAGCTAGAGTAATAAGAACAGCGTGTTACTGGCATAAGAACTGACACGTGGGCTAACGGAACAGAATCGAGAGCCTAGAAGTAACCCCATGCATGTATGGCCAACTAATATTTGATAACAGAGTCAAGAATACTCAATGGATAAAGAGACAGTCTCTTCAATAAATGCTGCTGGGAGAATGGACTATTCACGTGTAAAAGAATAAAGCTGGATTCCTATCTTACACTCACAAAAGTTAACTTGAAATGGATTAAAGGCTTAAATGTAAGACTGGAAACTAAAACTGCTAGAAGAATACATAACGACAAAGCTCCCTGACACGGGTCTTGGCAATGGATTTTTAGATATACCACCCAAGGCACAAACAACAAAATCAAAAACAAGTGGGGCTACATCTAACTAAAAAGCTACACACTAAGGAAACCACCAAGGTGAAAAGACAATATAACAACCGTATATCTGACAAGGATTTAATATCCAAAATATAAAGAACTCATACATCTCCACAGCAAAAACAAAACAAAATAAACTGAAAAAAAACAACAACAACTAATCATCGAATTTAAAAATGGGTAAAGGTGGGGCGCCTGGGTGGCTCAGTCGGTTGAGCATCCAACTTCAGCTCAGGTCATGATCTCGCGGTGAGTTCGAGCCCCGCGTCGGGCTCTGTGCTGACAGCGCAGAGCTTGGGGCCTGCTTCTGATTCTGGCTCCCTCTCCCTCTCTGTCCTCGCCCCTGCTCATGCTCTGTCTCTCTCTGTGTGTCGAAAATAAATAAACATTAAAAAAATAAAATAAGATAAAATAAAATAAAATAAAATAAAATAAAATAAAATAAAATAAAAAAGTAAAAATGGGTAAAGGCTATGAACAGACATTTTTCTAAAGATGACGTACAAATGGCCAATGGGTACAGGAAAAGCTGCTGCAAACCACCAATCATCAGGGAAATGCAAATAAAAAGCACAATGAGGTATCACCTCACACCTGTTAGAATGGCTAGCATCAAAAATACAAGAGATAAAAATGCCAGCTTCCATGTGCAGAATAAAGAATACTTGTGTACTGTTGGTGGGAATGTAAATTGGTGCAGCCACTATGGAAAACAGTATGGAGGTTTCTCAAAAAATTAAAAATAGAACTACCATATGATACAGACATTCCACTTCTGATAGTATATCTGAAGGAAATGAAACCACAATGTCAAAGATGTATCTTTATCCCCATGTCCAGGAGGGTTCCGGAAGATGGCGGCGTAGGAGGACGCTGGGCTCACCGCGCGTCCTGCTGATCACTTAGATTCCACCTACACCTGCCTAAAGAACCCAGAAAACCGCCAGAGGATTAGCAGAACGGAGTCTCCGGAGCCAAGCGCAGACGAGAGGCCCAGGGAAGAGGGTAGGAAGGGTGGCGAGGCGGTGCGTGCTCCACGGACTGGCGGGAGGGAGCCGGGGCGGAGGGGCGGCTCGCCGGCCAAGCAGAGCCCCCGAGTCGGGCTGGCAAAAGCGGAGGGGCCGGACGGACTGTGTTCCGACAGCAAGCGCGACTTAGCGTCTGGGAGGTCAGAAGTTAACAGCTCTGCTCAGAAAGCGGGAAGGCTGGAGGACAAAGGGAGGGAGAGCTGCTGAGCCCCCGGACGGCAGAGCTCAGCTTGGCGGGGAACAAAGGCGCTCGCCAGCGCCATCTCCCCCGCCCATCCCCCAGCCAAAATCCCAAAGAGAACCAGTTCCTGCCAGGGAACTTGCTCGCTCCGCGCAAACACCCAACTCTGTGCTTCTGCGGAGCCAAACCTCCGGCAGCAGATCTGACTCCCTCCCGCTGCCACAGGGCCCCTCCTGAAGTGGATCACCTAAGGAGAAGCGAGCTAAGCCTGCCCCTCCCGCCCCCGTGCACCTTGCCTACCCACCCCAGCTAATACGCCAGCTCCCCAGCACCACAAGCCTGGCAGTGTGCAAGGAGACCAGACGGGCCACACCACCCCACAGTGAATCCCGCCCCTAGGAGAGGGGAAGAGAAGGCACACACCAGTCTGACTGTGGCCCCAGCGGTGGGCTGGGGGCAGACATCAGGTCGGACTGCGGCCCCGCCCACCAACTCCAGTTATACACCACAGCACGGGGGAAGTGCCCTGCGGGTCCTCACCACTCCAGGGACTGTCCAAAATGACCAAACAGAAGAATTCCCCTCAGAAGAATCTCCAGGAAATAACAACAGCTAATGAACTGATCAAAAAGGATTTAAATAATATAACAGAAAGTGAATTTAGAATAATAGTCATAAAATTAATCGCTGGGCTTGAAAACAGTATACAGGACAGCAGAGAATCTCTTGCTACAGAGATCAAGGGACTAAGGAACAGTCACGAGGAGCTGAAAAACGCTTTAAACGAAATGCAAAACAAAATGGAAACCACGACGGCTCGGATTGAAGAGGCAGAGGAGAGAATAGGTGAACTAGAAGATAAAGTTATGGAGAAAGAGGAAGCTGAAAGAAAGAGAGATAAAAAAATCCAGGAGTATGAGGGGAAAATTAGAGAACTAAGTGATACACTAAAAAGAAATAATATACGCATAATTGGTATCCCAGAGGAGGAAGAGAGAGGGAAAGGTGCTGAAGGGGTACTTGAAGAAATTATAGCTGAGAACTTCCCTGAACTGGGGAAGGAAAAAGGCATTGAAATCCAAGAGGCACAGAGAACTCCCTTCAGACGTAACTTGAATCGATCTTCTGCACGACATATCATAGTGAAACTGGCAAAATACAAGGATAAAGAGAAAATTCTGAAAGCAGCAAGGGATAAACGTGCCCTCACATATAAAGGGAGACCTATAAGACTCGTGACTGATCTCTCCTTTGAAACTTGGCAGGCCAGAAAGGCTTGGCACGATATCTTCAGTGTGCTAATCAGAAAAAATATGCAGCCGAGAATCCTTTATCCAGCAAGTCTGTCATTTAGAATAGAAGGAGAGATAAAGGTCTTCCCAAACAAACAAAAACTGAAGGAATTTGTCACCATGAAACCAGCCCTACAAGAGATCCTAAGGGGGATCCTGTGAGACAAAGTACCAGAGACATCACTACAAGCATAAAACATACAGACATCACAATGACTCTAAACCCGTATCTTTCTATAATAACACTGAATGTAAATGGATTAAATGCGCCAACCAAAAGACATAGGGTATCAGAATGGATAAAAAAACAAGACCCATCTATTTGCTGTCTACAAGAGACTCATTTTAGATCTGAGGACACCTTTAGATTCAGAGTGAGGGGATGGAGAACTATTTATCATGCTACTGGAAGCCAAAAGAAAGCTGGAGTAGCCATACTTATATCAGACAAACTAGACTTTAAATTAAAGGCTGTAACAAGAGATGAAGAAGGGCATTATATAATAATTACAGGGTCTATCCATCAGGAAGAGCTAACAATTATAAATGTCTATGCGCCAAATACCGGAGCCCCCAGATATATAAAACAGTTACTCATAAACATATCCCCATGTCCATAGCAGTATTATTTACAATAGCCAAGATAGCGACACAGCCTAAGCATCTTTGATGGATAAATGGATCAAGTAAATACACAGACACGCAGACACACACACACACACACACACACACACACACACACACACACACACTATTATCTGGCCATAAAAAGGAGGAAATCCTGCTATTTGTGACAACATAGTTGGACCTTGAGGGCATTATCTCACTTATGTATGGAATTGAAAAGGAAACTTCCAAATATACAGAAAAAGCTATCAGATTTGTGGTTGTCAGAGGTGGTGATTTGGGGAGGGAGAAGAAAATTGGAGGATGGTGGCCAAAAGAAACAAACTTCCAGGTATAAGAAAAATAAGATAAATAACGAAATATAATGTACAGCATGATGACTATAGTTAACACTGCTATGTGATATAAATGAAACTGTTAAGAGAGTAAATCCTAAGAGTTCTCTTCACAAGGAAAACATTGGTTTCTTTTTCTTCTTTTTGTGTCTCTGAGATGGTGGATGTCAACTAACCTTACTATGGTAACCATTTCATGATATATGTGAGTCTGATTATTATCCTTTATACCTTATCCAGTGCTGTCAATTATATCTCAATAAAACTGGAAAGAGAGAGAGACAGAGAGAGAGAGAAAGAGAAGAAATTAGTTACTAACAAGAGGAATGAAAGAGGAGATTTCACTAGAGACCCAGGAAATATGAGAGAAACGATATTATTAATATTACATGAAAATCTCCATACATAAATGCAACAATGTGCAAATGGATTGATTACTCAAAAACCATAAACCACCAAAACTTACCCAAGGTGAAAGAACATGCATATTTCAGTACCATTTACAGAAATTGAATCAGTTGTTAAAAGCCTATGATGAAAATCCCACATGGTATCTATCACCAGTGAATTCTACCAAATATCGACAGGAATAAAAACACTCAGACACAAATTCTACACAATGTCCTCCAGGAAACAGAAGTGGGGGAAATACTTGCAAGTGATTTTATGAGGCTAGCATTTCACTGATACCAAGAAAAGTACTGACCAATATTCTTCCTTAGCACAAGAACAAAATTCCTCAACAAAATACTAGCAGATGGAATCCAGCAATATATTCAAAGGAAAAACAGCATGATCAAGTGGGTTAGCTCAGGAAAGCAAAGGTGGTTCAATAATTGAAAACCAACAAATGCAATCCTCAGATTTAGAATATAACTGATTAATCAATCAATGTAATCTATAGTTGAAGATGAAAGATTAAAAAGAAAAATGATAGCCTCAATGCTATTCCTCTCAAAACCAAATGGCATTTTTCAGTAAACAATTTTAGAAAAACAAGTTTAGAAAAACAATCCTAAAATGCATATGAAATAACAGAAGACCCAGAACAGCCAAGGCAACCTGCAGGAAGAACAAAGTTGGAGGTACCCACCCTCCTCATTTCAAAACATATTTCAAGGCTACAGTAAGTAAATCAGTATGGTAGTGACAGAAAGACAGACACTGGCCAATGGGACAGAAGAGAACCCAGAAATAGACCCACGCATGTACAGTCAGCTGATCTTGACAAGGGTGCCAATAATACGCAATGGGGAAAGGACAGTCTCTTGGACAAATGGTGTCGGGAAACCTGGACACCCACGTGCAAAAAGGACGATATTGGACCCTATGTTACACCACACACAAAAATCAACCCCAAAGGGATTGAAGATTAAGTATAAGACGTGACACTGTAAAACTCCTGGAAGAAAACATAAAGGAACATCTGTGTGACACAGGTCTTGGCAAGTGATTTCATGGAAACGACACCAAAAGCACAGTCATGAAAAAGCAAAAACGGCCAAGTGGGACTACATCAAACTTAAAAGCTTCTGCACAGCAAAGGAAAACATCAACAAACTGAAAAAAGCAATCTACAAAATGGGCAGAGATGTGCAAACCATGTATCTGATAAGGGTTAATTTTCAATACTTATAATAAACTTTTCTAACTCAATAGTAAGAAAACAAACAAACCAATTTAAAAATATGCAAAGGATTTGAATAGACGTTTCTCCAAAGAAGACATACAAATGGCCAAAAGGTATATGAAATGATGCTCCCCTTCACTAAGCATTAGGGAAAGGCAAATCAAAACCACAATGAGATGTCATGTCACACATGTGACACGTGAGGATGGTTATTGTCAAACAAATTAACAAAGAGCAGATCACAAGTGTTGGAGAGTATGCAGAAAACTGGAACCCTCGTACACTGTCGGTGGGAACGCAACTGGTGCAGCCACAATGGAAAACAGTATGGAGGTTCCTCAAAAAATTAAAACTATCATATGATCTTGTTCGTATCCAGATGTCCCCTCCAAAACAACTAAAAACAAACAAACAAACAAACCCCCAAAAAACCCATCATCGGATCCAGCATTCCACTCCTGGGCATATATCCAAAAGAACTCAAGCCAGCCTCTCACAGAGATGTCTGCATTCCCATATTTACTGCAGCATTAATCGCAGTAGCCAGGATAATGGAAACAACAATCCTTTCAATCAACAGTGGAATGGATAAAGGAAGTGTGACACATCTATACAATGGGATATTATTCAGCCGTATAAAAGGAGGAAATCTTACCCTTTGCATTCCAGGTGCTGTGGATTAAAGAAGCGAAACAGATAATGCTGTTTATTATCCAGTGCCTTCCATGTGCCAGCTAACGTCAGCTAGGTGTTTTACATTTGTTGTCTCCTGGAGGTCTCCCAACAAACCTTGAGTAGGCAGGATTATTGCCTTTAACCAGGAGGAATTTGAGGCTGAAGGAGAGAGACTGAAGTGGCAGGGTCTGCCCTGGAATCCAGTGTGAGTGTAATCCGAATTTTAGGGCGGAGGGAGGTGAGTCTGGAAAGAAAGGCAGGCACTAGGATGCAGACAGCTTCCGATGCCGTGTGGGTGTAAGGGAACATCGTGTGCTCCGTTACCTGCCCTGGGGTACCCCCCACCCCCACCCCGGCACCAGGACCAGGGCAGGCTATCTGAGGACATAACTGGAGCGTACTGGATTGATGCACACAGTGTAAGACGGTGTGTATTTGTGGTCCGCAGGTGGGAGAGTCAGCCCTCTGGTGACGGATCGTCCGTGCATGACGCAAAGGATGAGAATGTGTGGCAGAGGAGGAGAGTTTCTAGGGCTGAACACAGACGTGTAATGTGATCTTTATGTTCTTTGCTCTAGCTCACGTGGTGTAAAGCCTGACCTGCCACCTCTCCCATGGCAGCATCAGTAGGTGTAAAGATAGGGAATGTGGCAGATGCAATTCTGTGAACCATCCTTGCATTACCTCATTATGTATTCACAAATGCAACCCTCTCTGCTTGGTATTGTCACTATTAAGAATAATAAGCCCATTTCACAGGTGAGGATAGTAAGGCACAGGGCCAGGTACACTTCTCAAAATGGCAGGACTGCAAGTGGCAGAACTGAGTTGGAAGGAAGGTTGTTTAGGAACAGAGCTTGTGCCCTTACCCACGACACGACATGGCTCCCACAGAAAAGAAAACCAAACCCCACGATGCTCCCCATATCCAGAAGTCTGCTTTGTGCTGTGAGTAAAGAGGAAACCCCTCCTCAAACAGGTCTAATCACAAAGGCAATTCACAATCACACAGAATGAAATCAGAAGTAAGGGTGGGTGCAGGCGGGGCATATTCTGGGGTCTGGTGACGCCATCAAGGACCTAGGTTCTTTCCAGTTCTCTGATCTTTGTGTGTGTGTGTGTGTGTGTGTGTGTGTGTGTGTGCGCGCGCGCTTTCCATCCTGTGTTTGTCAGAAGAGCCCTGGAAGCAAGGAAGGCAGGTACTGCCATCCCCATCTTAGAACAACAGAAGCTGCATGGCCAGGTCTGGACATAGTGGCCCCAAAGACAACAGGCACTCAGCTATTGCAGGCAGGGCCTTATCCTCTGAGTTTCTGGTCAGACTATGGCTACTGGAGAGCAGGGATCTTCCCTCAGCATTCAGGGCCCATGGTTCAGGCTACAAGTGATGCATGAACACAATTCCACTCATTTGAGGAGCTGCTCAGGGGCTGGCCTGCCTTCGGTGATAATTTGACCTCCCGTTTTCTTGGGTGCCCCTCTGCCTTTTAGTCAGAATACCAGGACATTCTCCAGGTTCTTCTCTTTGGTTCTAGACAAACTCTTTGGCTCTTAGACCCAGGCGCCCGCACGTTTGCTGGCAATGCCTCTCCAGATGATCTGTCAGCCCCAAAAGCAGAACCTAGAAAGTATCCCCAAGGGTGTGAATTCAGGGTTCACGAAGAGGTGACCTTTCAACAAACATTGTGAACAGGGAGAGGAATCTGACAAGCACATTTCTGGGGTCAGGACTTTCCTGTCAAGAGGGAACAGTTGGGAAGAAGTGTCTGAGGCAGAGGCTTCCAGAAACAGTGCAGATACTGCCAGAAGGCTGGAGCAGCTGGGGGGTAGGGGAAGGGAGTGAGAGCCTAACAGAAAGCAGGGGAGAACAACGGGTGACAGGCACTAGATCCTGCTGTGCTGAGCCAGCTTCTGTTCAGTCAGCTGGACTGCAAAGGACACCCAAGGATCACAGATGCCGAATGACAGCCTGTATCGGGCTGTAAGTTAGGCAGAGAAGGGACATGGAGAGGACCACTTAGAGAAGAGGCAGGTTTGGACAAAGAGCTGGAAGGACAGTGAGGAGGAGCGCCTTCTTGTGAGGCTGACAGCAGTCACCTGGATTGACACAGCCTTCACCCGTGTGTTCATGTCCCGTCCCCCAAGGCGATTTGTGCTCTTGCCAGAGCATCCCATATTTAACTAGCAGCCTTAATTCACTCAACAATCCATCTACTGGACAGATCACTGTGGGCACCTACTCTGTGCACCAGTCGCTCGGGGCTTGGAAAACATTCTCTGAGTTGCCTGGAGCTCCAAGGATCTTGACCCAAGTTCCACTGTGAGACCAGAACTGTGGCCGATGGGGCAACAGTGACCCACACATTGAAAATCCCTTTATAGCCTCTTTAAGTTTCTGGAATTAGAGATGGTACAAAAGATCCAATCTTCCTCCTCCTCACAGAGAATCTGAGTACAGAGATGTCCCGTTTACTCCATCCTCCTGTGTCATAACCGGTACACGAGCTGCCCTTTGGGATGAAGGACCCTGGGTGAAGGTCCCTCCTTCGCTGAAGAAACATGTTCTAAGCACCACCCGAATTCATGTGTCAGTTCACTGGACTCAGTGGGGACACAGGGATCACACAGGGTGTAGTCTGCAAGCAGATGACCACCGCACGTTGTGTGAGAAGAGCGGTGGCAGAATTGAAATCACAGTACCTTAGGGACACAGAGCAGGGCCTCTTACCCCTACTTAAGTGTATGTGTGTGTGTTTGGTCAGGACACACCTCTCAAGGCTGGGGAGGCTGATGACACAGGCACTTTGCTCACCCACAGTGTACAGACATGCACGCCGAAGAACAGAGAGACACCTAGTTAGAGTCGGACTGCAGTCCCTGGGCTACTGGGCTTCAAATCACCAGTGGGGTCTGGTCAGTGCTACGGCTGTGATGCAGCTACTAAAAGCACTTCCTCTGCTTGCCTCTCAATTCGTAATACCTGGTCACCAGTGAGACAGGTAGAGACCTAATTTGGGTGGTGGGGTTGCTTGCAAAGGCTCTCTAACATGGCAAAGTACCGCTCCACGGGGGGAGCCCTGGACACTGAAGTCCTGCTTGGCTGTTGGTTCTGAGGCAAGCCTTCCATGCCAAGGGACTCCAGGTCTGTTGGCTTCAGGGCAGCTCATCAGAGGACAGACACAAAATCTTAGAACCCTCCAAGGTTGCTGAGTACCTCCATTTCAAGGTGGACAGGTGTTGGGACCATGATGACTATACAATACTGGAACAATATATGCATTTCAGCAGCTGAAACACAATCCAGGAATATCACTGTGAGTGCAAAGTCGGGCTTTGGAGTCAGGCGAAACGGAGGTGTGATGCCCAGATCCACCCTTTCCTGCACCAGTGACCTAAACCTTTCCGTTTGTTTCCTTGTCTACAGACAGTGGGCTTTGACACTTACCTGAGTGTTTGGGTAATAAAACTGTATATACCAGCACAGCTGAGCTCCTCAACAGCCAGGCTGCAGAAGAGACAGTCACACCGTGCCCTGTGTTAGGGACATGTCAGCATGGAGCAAGTATGCCAGGACCTTGGGACTCTAGTCCACGCCTCTGGCTGAGGTTCGGGTTTGGGGGTTGTGGTGGTGGCTGGGCTGGTGGTTCCATCTTTTCTCTTGTCCAAGGGACACACTTCATTTCATGCCTAGGCAGAGGAGTTATAGTGAATGAGGTTAATGCTCACAGTTGAGTCTATGACAAGACAGAACCAGCAGGGGGTGCTGCTGCCCCCTGGACCCCACAGGAACTGACAAACTTTCCTCCAGGGGTTTCTGGCACCTGGTAGGGACCCCTAAGGAGTTCTATGAAGGCACTGTCAGGATCCCTTAGAGGGCTCCAATAGTGAGCAGCAGCTGATCTTTGCCTCCTTGATGGCCACAGGGACTAACAGACCAAACCCCTTGTAAACGGAAGATTAGTTAGTACACTTTCTCTTGTCCCAACAGAAACTCAGACTGCAACTCAGAGTGAAACATTATCAAAACAAAGTCCAAGGGAAGTAGTGGAAGGCATTTAATTTCTTGGGTCAAAGGTGCCATAAAGTGACATATTCTTTCCACGTTTCTGCTTATCCCTCCTCACTGGAAGGCAGGGCCCCTTCACATTGGGAAAGTTTGTGACACATTCCAAACTCCGCGTCCAAGTGCATCAAAGGATCCATATGAAAGGAGATGAGATCTTTGCTGTGTGTCATCCTATTCCTAGCAAGGAAGCCTTTTCCAGAACAACTGTGCTGTCAGATTGCATCTCCAATTAACTCACTGTGAACCAGGGTAAAACATCTATTTGGGAGAATTTATAATGAAATCTCCATCACTTTTCAGTAAAAAGTTTTATTAACAGTGCCGTTTCATCCAGGGATTCCTAGGGTTAAATGGAAATCGCTCTCTACTTAACCTGATAGCTTGCTTGAACATCAGTAGGAATCAGGCAAATGAAGGCTGGGGACAGGAGACGCAGGGAGGAGAGAGAGTGCCCCAGCCCAGTGGCCATCTACTGAACAGAAAGAGGTTTAAGTTGGCTGGAATATGAAGTGGGGGTGGAGGAGGCCATCTGCTGAAGATGAGGCATTTGAGGGTAGGCAAGGCCTGCTGTGCCTGGTCCAGGAGGCTGGACGTTACCCCAAGAACAGCAGGAAGACCCTGCAGAGTTTTGAGCAGGGTACACAAGACCAGATTAGGATTTAAGAATGGTCCCTCAGGTAGCGGGATGAAGAAATTTGTGGCCAAGGGTTAATATTGGTGGCAGTTATCAAGCAGAGAGGAGGGTCATGTGGCCTAGGGAACTAACTGTAGTGATGGAAGTAAGCGTCAAAATCTTATTTTGAAGGACGTAGGAGGTTGGACTGGACGGACTTGGTGTTTGAGGGGGTGGTGAGAGAGGCAGCAAGGAAGGACGGCTCTAAGAGTCGCTGGCCGAAGAAGCTGGGTAGAAGGCTGCTTTTCACTGGGTTAGGCAACACTGGAGGAGATGCCGATGCATGGGGAGTGGGGGTGGGTGCAGGTGCGTTCACTTTTGGACATGTTGTGTATCGTTGCCTGTGGGGCTCAACCACTTAGTACCTCAGTGACTTGGGGGAGCTGACCTAGCCTCTCTGTGCCTAAGATGCATCCTCTGTAATAGGAGAATGATGCTAATAATTAGAAAACACAGCTAATTTCTGATTCATTTAGTCCAGGATAACGTTCTCTACTTGTACAGCAGAATGCTGTTTTCAAGTTAGGCAGTCCCTAGGCAAAACGGGAGTCTCTCTGCTTATCCATGTATTGGTTGGCTTTACTTATCTGCCGTGTGTATTTTCAACATGCAGTGTGTTTTGGCAGTGCTAAAAGAAAAACAATTAATTCAAAGAAATGTGTTTAGGGGCACCTGGGTGGGTCAGTTAAGGTTAAACGTCTGACCTCGGCTCAGGTGATGATCTTGTGGCTTGTGGGTTCGGGGCCCACGTTGGACTCTGTGCTGACAGCTCAGAGCCTGGAGCCTGCTTGGGATTCTGTGTCTCCCTGACTCTCTGCCCTTCCCCTGCTAGTGCTCTGTCTCTCAAAAATAAATAAATAAACATTAAAACAAACAATCAAAAGAAATGTGTTTATCACGTGTGATAGTTAGCCTGTCAGTTTGTCCCTCAAAGAAACAGCCCCCCTTCAGACCCTCCAGTCTTCTTCTTGTAGCCTCACTCCCTCAGAGGGCGGCGGGTGAGCCTTTGGGACCTACTTTCTCCAACAGTTCTCTTCTCTGTAAAGTCATCTTTACAGAGTCCCAGAGAGTGCCTAGCACCTGTTGAGTGCAATCTGTCTGTGAGCCTGTCAGTTGTCTCAGGTGTGAAGTTAGGGGACAGGAGAGAGCCGGATGTGTAGATCTGGAAACCAACAGTGTGTGCCTGTATTGCAGGCAGGTGGTGAAGCCATATGTACCAAGATTTGAATCAGGGCCCCATCACTTACTCCTTGTGTGACTTTGGGCAGGTTACTTCACCTCCCTGTGGTCAGTTTCCTCATTTGTAAGATGAGGATGATGATCCTATTCTAGGATAATGACTCATGGTTGCCTCCTTCTTTTAGATCAAGAAAATACTACCTTTTAAAACTATAAAGTGCTCTTCAAGTGTAGATTACTTCCAGGGTTAAAAAGAGAATCTCTGCTTATCTAGCTATCTGCTTGGACAGGCACGAAACATGCCATGCTCATTTTTACCCTGCAGACAATGTTGAACTTCACTCGAGCCCTGAAGAGAGCCACAGTCAAGAAATCTCGACAGGCTTTCGTGTTTCAGAAATGGCTTATGGCAAAAGACCACTCTTCCCCCTTTAACCTAGAAAAGGCTTGCTCCTCACGCTTTGTCACGCCCTACCATATGTCTGTCGGGTGGCTCCTGGGTTTACATGCGACAAGGCCAAACACAGACCTTTCTCCTTTTGCTGACTGGGCCAGACACACAATCCCTCCAGCTCCCTGATGTAACGGAGATCAGAAGTCAGCCCTCCTGAAACTAGCTAGACACAGAGAGAAACATTTCTTGTTCGTGGAGACTAATCCTGAATGCAGAAACATCCTACCTTAAATCTCCCCCACTATAATGGGTCTACTCAATCCTTAGGGGAAAAAAGGCAAAACCACCCTGCGCAGACCGTGTGATGTTCAGATCTGGGCTGCTCTCAGCATTGCAACAGCCTGAATAGTGAGGTGCTGTACTAGTTTGGTTTTTGTCTTTCCTAGTATGCACGCATGCAAAAACGACCGGTAAGAACACAAAGATCTGAAAGTGGTACTTCCTGCCACACGTGCGCCCTACAAAGGAAGTAACCCAACGTCACTCGTCACTCGCAGCGCCTGGAAACTCTCCCTACCACCTCGGGAAATACGTATCCTGTGCAGTCACTCAGGTGCGCCACAGTCACTCTGGGGTGGGTTCAACCTTCTCTACTCCCTGCGTGGTTACAAGTCCCGGATTCCAAGTACCCACGCCACGGCCCACGGAGAGGAAGCCACTTCGCCCCGGGGCACCCCCGTTGTCCCTCCCTGCCCCGTGCAGCCCGAGGAAGGTTAAGGAGCACCCGGCTTCTCCATAGTGTCCCATGTCTGTGATGTCACACGCAGTCCCGCAGCCCCTCCTCCTGTGGCTGGTCTCTCTAGGAAGTCGGGAGGACTTCCCCTCTTGGTGGTCTTAGCCCTTCTCTTCTGGGGAGGTGGGGGTTCAGACCGGGGGGCTGAGGCTAGGAGGGGGTGCGCTGGCGCAGGGATGGAAGGAACAGGATCCCGGGAAAGAACATGCATGAGAGCAAAAGCAGGAACCTAAGAATAAAAGAGGGAGAATCTCCCTAGAACAAGCCGGGTGTGCATTCGTGTCACAGGACCACCGTTCTTTCTGCGCCACACAAGAGCAGTGCTCTCTGAAAGAGCAGCTGTTTTTCTCAGAAGCCTGCCTCTGCAGTGTCAGAACTGAGGTTTGACAACCTGTGTGTGGCATATTTCTCTTTCTCTAATTGAGGATGCCATATTTAGTGGAGACGAGATTGACACTTCCCATGGGCATTGCTAGACCCCCCCCCCCCCGCCCCCAGGCCATAACTGGGCTCCAGTCCGTGTTCCACGGGTTCAGAAACAGTCTGTTTCCTTGGCATCACCTCCTGTATTAAACCATCTGAGGAATTCTGTCTAGGAGGTGACATACAAAAAATAGGCTCTGTCATTCCTACACTGGTATACAATTATTTAGAGTGTTGTAATCAGATTACAAGCTCCAATATATAATATTTACAAAAAGAAGGCATGTTTGGTTGTCCAGTTTGCTGAAAAACAGCCAATCCTGGGCAGCAGACATATAAGTGTGATGAGAAACTTGGCTTTATAATTAATCACAGAATTCCATTTAAATTTCCAATACAATTTCCTTATATTGACTACTAATGTATGTATTGGGTGGGTCGTGTGTGTGTGTGTGTGTGTGTGTGTGTGTGTGTCTACGTGCACACGCGTGTGAGTGTTAGGGTGTTTTGTCAAAAACCTAAAAGTGAATGGCCTGTCTTGCCCGAGCCTCTCAAGGTACCAGTAACAGAGAGAAAAGATTTTTTAAAATTCCATATTGTAAGGAGCAGATTGTGAACAACTTCCTATTGGAGTGTCTTACCTGGAACCTCCTGGGATTCAGCAAAATGTTTTGTGAATAGTTTTTTTTAGGGAAGCACTGGTTCTACTGTTTTTAGTTGAATATGGACTACATTTAAAACTGTACTTGAGATTGTATGAAATAGGTAAGCTAAAGCTCGAGATTGGCAGAACCCAACCCTAGGGAAGGGTCTCAGGGAAGCTAACCACACAGAGTCAATGGTCTAGACAAGGAAGACAGGCTGTTAGGAGCTGGAACAGACGAGTTCAGTCAGTCAACTCAGATCAAATTCCGTCTTTCTGGACAGTTGTCAGACTGAAACATCAGGAAGAGGCCACAAATACCTCAAGTATGAACTTCAGTGTGTGACAAAGGCTCTCTAATCAGGGTATAAACACTTATGTGGCTCAGAAGTGTCAATCCCTGGAAGAAAGCACTGAAGACAGAGGCGAGTTTCCTCACCCTGGGACCCGGATCTCTGAAGCATCATACCCTAGACACAGACTCCCAGATACTTCATGGGCCTCCCACTATGGCTCTCAAAACCCAAAATATCCCATTGACACACTGAGGGAAGCCAACCACATTGACTCAATGGCCTAGACTAAGAAGCCAGGTTGTTCGAAGCTGGAGTGGATGAGATACAGACCCAAGAGAAGGCAGCTAGGAAACCTCAATGCATTGGACACACAATATCAAACCACCCACAGAATTCAAACTCCTATGGAACTCGAGATATGAGGAGAGACACAAAACAGCTCAGAGGCGATAAATTCTATAATACAGATCCACATGCATTTTAGCAACCTGACAACCTGCAACATAGAAACTTAATAGCTCATAGACCTTACACCTTGCACACAGATGCCATACAATCACAGAGCTGACAACCTTGCATGTAGACACACAAACAGCACAAAACACCTGTACCGTGAACACAAGCTTGCTCAGATACCTCCTGTCCCATGACAAATAACCTTTGCAATCTCACAACCTAGAATATGGGCCCCCAGGAGCTCAAATATGCCAACCTCAACAGAGACCCTCAGGAGAGCTCAAACCCTAATTCCTGAAATACATAATGGGAACAGCCCCAGACAACTTACATTCTGCACGCTGCACCTAAAACAGATCACATACCTCACTCACCAGGAGAGACCCCTAATGGCCCAGACAACTCTCACTTGGACACACAACCCTCCACAGCTCAGTGATCTCCCATACTGGACACAGACCCTCTCACAGCTCATACATCTCAAATCCTGGACCCCAAAATGGCTCGTAAAACGACATCTTGTTTTTGAACACAAAAAGTCACTCCATACAGGACACATGTCAATTAGAGACACAATGAGGTCTCACCCAGCCCCATGAGTGAATAGCACAGAGAGACTGAAATACAGAATTACAGACAGCCTTTCTGGGAAACCGCTGTCTCCACAGTATTAGCCCCCATCCCAGTGCACCCATCCAGGCACGTGAGGAACCTCTTTTCCCAGGGATAAATGACCCCAGGTTTTGCCATCATTGGCTGTTTCTGGACAATGACTCAGCTGCACTGGTCCCAGGCCACAACTAGGAGGGAAGCCCCCGCTCACACGTCTGACAGACAGTAGAGCCCTCCACCCATCAAAATGGGGAGACCTTCTAGGTTGGAAGGGTTCATGCCATCTTCAGGAGACTCCCACTGTCCTTAAGGCCCCAGAGCCCTCCTGCTGAGGAGCCATTGCCCCATTGTGGGGATCGGAACCTGTGGGGAAGGCAGAACAGGACAGTCCCATGCTGCTCAGGGTAGATCCACGCCCTCTCAGTCTTGTGGAAGGCCTGGCCCTCATCCCATTCACCCTGAACACACTGCTCGCTTCAGCCTTCTCAGCTCCTAACCCTTGGAGGCACTGCAGCCACCCAATTTTCCCAGTGTCCATGTGAGCCCCAAACACAAGGACACCTTCAGTCAGCAGGTCTGTTGCAAGCCAGTGAACACCAGTGGGGGAAGGAGATGGTGAAGGGGTTCACACTGCCGTGCCAGGATGACCTGCCACAGACCACTTACCTGACCACTGAGGGTGCCCCTGTTCCACCCACTTCTCTACCTTATCATCTCCCCATCCACCCAAAGGAAACCTGTCCCCTTCTCTCAATGCCTAATTCTGCTTTAAAGGGGAAGGTGGCATGAGGGTGTCCACAGTTCCTGTGGGGCTTTGTGCAAACTGTGAGGCGCATACGTTCCCCCCACCCCCACCCCCCGATCTCCCACCATGAAGCCAACACCAGAGCAGGCCTATTTGCTCACGTGGCAGAATCCACGGCGAGGCTGACTTGGGCCTGCCTGGTGCGTGCACCTTGTCCTCCTCAGGGGACACACACACTGGCCCATCTCTCATGCCATTGTGAATTTCCCTCCCCCAGGAACACAGTCTTGCATCTGCAGCCTTTCAGGCACAGGTGTGAATACAGTCAGGGCTTAAGGAACGACTGGGGAGAAGTTCACGGACATGAGAACCCACCTATCTCTTACTTGCCTGCCCTCACTCAAACATCTCTCCTGTCTCATGCTTAAAATCCTATCCTCTAAGTGTTCACTTCTCTGGGTTGAGTAGGGCACCTTGTTTCCCTCGAGAAACTGGCTTGGAGTAGGTCATGAGCCCCTCTTTGAAATATCTCTGCCCATCCAAGACTTATAGTCTGGTGAACACATAACAGGACACTGGAGAAAGATTTAGTGATTTGTTATTGGGCTCATTTCACTATAGTGGGATCCTGGAAGCACTGTTAAAAAAAAAGTTGCAGGAAGACTGACTAAAGGACAGACTAAGAGAAGCCAGTGATCCCACTGACCTGGGTAGCATCTTCAGCCTCTTTTGCTGGTGAGCAGCCTGAGGTTCCACGGCATGATTCCAAACCCTCCACTTCCACCTCCACTCTTCAAAGCCCCACCTGTGCACCCATAAACTCTCTGAGAAGGACACCCCACCTCCAGCCAATGGGATTCTTTTCCTTGGAAGATCCTGGCAGGCAATCCCATCTAGACTAACCAGTCTACTGTGGTCCTTAATCTCTGCTCTGCTCACCCATGAGGAAACCATTCATGTGCTCCTCTTCCATGTTCCCTGGTCCCTACTTGGTTAGAATCTGTACAGCTGACGGGCTGGGGCCAGAAGTGGGACGATGGTGACCTCCGGAGAGGTGGAGGTCCTTGCATGGTGGTGAGCTCCCCTGCACCCTGCCTGCAATGGTTTCTTTGGGAACACAAGACTCCCTCACTCCAGCTGTACCTCCCAGAGGAGACTGCTTCATCTGGGACTTCAGTGGTACATCCTATTACAGGAAAGTACAACCTGCTGCTCCTCTAGCAACCTTTCACCCTTTCCTGCCACCCCACACCCTGGTAATTTGCCCAGATGGGGTCACATCACCTCCAGCTCCACTCCTCCCCAGGAATAAAACTAATGGGCGCTGCATCCTTCCATCATAGTCTCACTACTCTTAAACTCCCCACAGGGATCATTCCACTTGCATATGCCAAGATCTTGCAGAGAGCCTGAGATAAAGTGTCCAGCCTCCTGTCTACATCTCCCACGTCATGAATGGGGTGCTTAGGGTGCCAGCAAAGGGGCATTTGTTACTCCAGTCACACCGAGGGTAGTGTGACTTGGTAAAAGAACTTTGCAGGGCTCTCTGACGGCGTCTATCAAAATTTGATTCTACTGTGTCCCTACCCTCAGTAGAATTTCAGCTTCATGAAAAGAGGAACATATGTGGGTCTTCTCTAATGTCTCCCCAGCACATACAGTGGTATCAGGCACACAGGAAGGTACTTCAGAGATGTTTCCTTAGCAAAAGGTTTCCTTGATCCAGCAATTGCCATTGCTATTAACTTGTCTTAAAGAAATATTTACACAGCCACAGAAGTATGTGTACAATGAGAATAGCAAATTTCGGGGAGTGGGGGTGGGCTCTAAATGGCCATTGGTAGTCAATGACCTTTGGGAGGGTAAATGAAAGATGAAGTGTTCCTATCCTACAATGGAGCACCCACTGGCCTTGAAACAGAATAAGAGGAGCAAATTTGTACTGACCAGAGATTTTTATTTTATTATTATTATTATTTTTTCAAATGGGGAGTAGCAGATCAGTGGTAATCCTAACTCAACCAGTGTCTGTAAGTGTATATGTATGTGCAGGTGCAATTTGTAAATACTGATAACAGGGACAAGACGGAAACACCTATCAGACTACAGTGGTCACCTCTGATGATCAAACTGGTGAAGGCAAGACCTGGACAGCATATTACATCTTTTGGGGTAGGCAACTGTACTTCTAAAATGGCCAAATCATATTCAAAAGCAAATGCTTTCCTTTACAATTTTTTTTCATTTTGTTAAGCTGTAAGTCACATTCCATAAAATTCACCCTTTTTTGTTGGCTTTTACTATGTACATATGGTTGTGCCAACCATCACCAACATCTAATTCCAGAAGAAACCCTATGCCATTAGCAGTCCCTGCCCAATCCCCCCTCCCAGGAGCCCTGGACATTTACTAGCAGCTTTATGTCTCTACAGATTTGTCCATTCTGGACATATCCACTAAATAGGATCCTACATTATGTGGCCTTTGAGTCTGGCTTCTTTCACTTAGCAGAACGTGTTCAGTTTTCGTCCATGTTGCAGCAAGTATCACTACTCCATTCTTTTTATGGCTGGATAATATTCTACTATATGGATACATCACCACAGGTGATATATTCATTATTTGGTTGGCACTGGGTTGTTGGCACTTTGTTGTGATTAATGCTGCTAGGAACATTCGTATACAAGTTTTTGTGGGGGCTTATTCTTTATTTGTCTTGGATATATATACCTACGATGGCATAACTGTGTCATACAGCAGCTCTGTTTAACTTTTTGAGGAGCTGCCAAACTGTTTTCCACAGCAGCTGTGCCATTTTGAATTCTCACCAGCAATGTATGAGGATTTCAATTATTCCACACCTTCCCCAACACTTGTTATTTTCACTTTTTAAATTATATCCATATTACAGGGTGGAAAGTTGTAATTCATAGTGCTTTCAATTTTTGTTTTCCTAACGACTAATATTTTTGAGCATCTTTTCATGTGCTTATTTGGCATCTGCAGATCTTTTTTAATAGAAATGTCTATTCAAATGCTTAGCCCATTTTTTTAATTGAGAGAGACAGAGAGAGAGAGAGAGAGAGAGAGAGAGAGAGAGAGCGCGCACACGCACATGCTCAAACAGGGGGAGGGGTCGAGAAAGAGAATCCCAAGCAGGCTCCATGCTGTTGGCCCAGAGACTGATTTGGGGCTTACTCTCATGAACCGTGAGATCATGACCTAAGCCAGAATCAAGAGTTGGTCACTTCACTGACTGAGCCCCCAGGTGCCTCCCTTATCCCATTATTAATTGGGTTGTCTTTTTACTCTTAGCTTGCAAGAGTTCTTTTTACATTCTGACTACTGGGCCCTTATCAGATATACAAATACTTTTTCCCATTCTTTTGGTTTTTTCACTTTCTTATGGTGTCCTTTAAAGCAAAAACTTTTTCTCATTTTGATGAAGCCATTTTTACCTAACTTTTCATTTATTATCTGTGCTTTTGATGTCCTAGCTAAGAATCCATCACCTAACCCAATGTCACAAAGATTTACTCCTACACGCTCTTACAGAAGAAGTTTTATAGTGTTAGTTCTTACATATGGACTTGGATCCATTTTGACTTAATTTTTATCTGTGGTACGAGGTTTGGATTCAAACTGATTCTTTTAAATGCTGACTATCCAGTTGTCCCAGCACCATTTACTAAAATGACTGCTCCTTCCCTATTTAATTGTCTTGGCACTGTTGTCAACAATTAACTCACCATAGACAGACGGGTTATTTCCAGACTCTCAATTCCATTCTGTTTATCTCTGAGTGTATCCTTAAATCAGTACTACATTGTATTCATTACTGGAGTTTTGAAATAATGTTTGAAATGGGAATGCACGAGTCTTCCACTTTTGGCCGTCTTCTGCAAGGTTGTTTAAATTAATTCTGGGTCCATGAAATTTCCACATAAATTTCAGGAGCAGTCTCTCAATTTCTAAAAAGCTGCAGTTAGAATATCAATAAGGATTACACTGAATGCTTGGATCAATTTGGGGAATGTTGCCATCTTAACAATATCAAGTCTCCCAATCGATGAACACACACAGTCTTTCCATTTTTTAAAATTTGCTTTAATCTCTTTCAACTGTGTTTTGTAATTTTCAGTGTGTAACTCTCACACCTGCTTGGTTAAATTAATTCCTAAATATGTTATTCTTCTTACTCTATCGTAACTGAAGTTGTTTTCTTACTTACTTATTTGGATTATTCACTGCTAATGTACAGAAATACAATTGATTTTTGTATACTGATCTATCTTGCACCCCAAACCTGAAGTCTATTTTATATTTATTTTTATTTATTTTTAAATGTTTATTTAATTTTTGAGGGAGAGAGAGAGAGAGAGAGAGAGAGAGCGCGCGCGACAGCGAGCACAAGCAGGGGAGTGGCAGAGAGAGAAGGGTACAAAGGATCTGAAGTGGGTTCTGTGCTGACAGCAGGGAGCCCAATGCAGGACTCAAACTCAGGAACCAGGAGATCATGACCTGAGCAGAAGTCAGACGCTCAACTGACTGAGCCACCCAGGTTCCCAAGTCTATTTTATATTTAAAGTGATTATAGCAACACAGGACTCAAGCCCAATCAACTAATGGAAAGACTGATTCAAACACCAACACTGACATCCTGTGACAGAAAAGGAAAAGAAGAGACACATTACATACAAGGGAACAAACAGGACAGAATGGGCAGACGACTGATCAGAATCCATGCAAGCCAGAATTTTCTGATTAATGCAAATGTTTCTTGAAAATGAAGGTGAAACAAAAACTTTCAAAGAAATAAAAAAGCTAAGAAAATTCATTGCCAGAAGATCTTCCCTACACAACACGTTAAAGGAAGTTCCTCAGGAAGAAAGCAAACGAAATCCAAAGAAAATCTGGATCTATACAAAGAACTGAATAGTGCTGGATGTGGTAAAGTTGCGGGCGTATATGAATTTTTTCCTTATATTTAATCTCAGTAAAAGAGAACCATCTAAATAATAGTAACAATGTGTTGTGGGGTTTACGACCTTGGTAGAAATAAAATGCAAGAAAGCAATAGCACTAAGGCTGGGAGAAAGGACATGGAGGTACATAGTCCTACGATTCTGACAGTGTACAGGAAGTGGTATAATATCATTTGAAGGCACAGTGTGAAAAGCAACAATATATATTAGAACCCTAGAGCAACCGTTTCGAAAAAATGTTTAAAGATATATAACTAGTAAGCCAATTGTGGAGATAAAATGGAATAACACCAAATGTTCAACTGATCCAAAATTATAGAGGGAATAGGAAAGGAAAATGTGAATAAAATATCCATAGGATAAAATATACAGCCAGATGGAAGACTTAAATGTAAACTGTTAACACACTAATTGTACACTGCCTACACATCAATTAAAAGACCTAATTTGTCACTTTAGATAAAAATAGAAAGACCCAACTATGTACTGTCAAAAGGAATCTCACTTTAAATATGAATACATAAATTGAGTTAAAAGTAACTGAAAGGAAAATTTATCGATAATGCTATGGTTTGAAGATGTCTCCTCCAAAATTCCTATGTTAAATCCTAACCCCCATACCTCCTAACCTAGGAGGTGTGGCCTTTGGAAGGTGATGAGGCCCTCGGGCAGAGCCCTCATGAACAGGATTAGGGCCCTTATGAAAGAGGTTCCAGAGATCCTTTGTCCTTCCACTATGTGAGGACACAACCACAAATCTGTGACTTTGAAGAGGGTCCTCACTAGAACCCAACTATGCCGGCACCCTGATCTTGGACTTCCAGCCTCCAAAACCGTGAGATACCAAGTTTGTTTATAAGCCTCCCAGTCTGTGGTATTTTGTTCCTGCATCCCGAACACACTAAGACACATACACCCAGCAAACGTGAATCACAGGAAAAGCTGGAAGGGCTAAATTAATATTACAGAGAATATACTTCAGAATGAGGATTATCACAAGGGGAAAAGACAGATGTTACTGAATAAAAGAGGTCCAGTCATCGAGAAGATCCAAAAATCATGAATGTGCATGCATTAGTAAAAACTGATACAAGAGCTAAAAACTGATAAAACTAAAAGGAAAAACAGAGAAATCAGTTAGCTGAAGCCTTCAACATTCCCCCATCCACAACTGACAGTACAAGTGGACAACACAATCAGAAACTATATGGAGCAGTGGAGCAACACTATCAACAGCCATGACCTAACGGATGCTTACAGAAGGACAGCACAAGACACCATCTTCTGAAGTGCACACACAAGGTTCACAAGACAGGCCATATTCTGTGCCATAAAGTAAATCTCAACAACTTCTAAAGGGCTGAAATCATACAAACTGGGTTCTCTGACCGCAAAGAATTAAACAGAAATTAATTGCAGCAAGGTATCTGGAAAACCACAGAATATTTTGAAATTAAATGGCCTTTCTCAATAATGCAGGGATCAAAGAAGAACCTGCAAGAAGTAGAAAACCAAAACACAGTATGTCAAAATCTGTAAGGTGAATCTACAACAATGCATTGAGGGGAATTTTTATCATTAAATATTTACATTAGAAAAGAAGAACTGTCTGAAATCAACTGTCTAAACTGTCGCCTTAAGAAATTAGAAAAGCAAAATCAATTTAAACCTAAGGGAAGCAGAAAAAGTATAATGAAGGTTTGAACAGAAATCGACCTACTAGAAATCATAAAATCGATACAAAGGAATCAGTGAAACTAAGAGCTGGTTCTGTGACAGGACCAGTAAATCTAATAGGTTTAGCCAGACTGATAATAAGGAATGAGGGCAGAGTGACATGGATTACTAGTATCACTGCTGCCAGCGGAGACATCAATACAGATCTTTCAGACATGAAGTGGATGAGAAAATATTATTGAAAATATTATCCAAAAAAAAAGATGAAATGGGAAAACTCCTTGAAAGGCCCTAGCTCGCAGGCCCCAGTCAAGAAAATAACACCACTAGCCTTATATCTGTCAGAGATTGAATTCACTAAATCAAACAGAAAACAAAAACCCTTCCCTCACATAAAACTCAAGGCTTGAATGGTTTCACTGTTTAAATTCTATCAAACACATATGAAAGAAATAATGCAGGTTTGAACAAAAAGTCTTCCAGGCAACTGAAGATGAGGTCACACTTCCTAACACATGTTATAGAGCCAGCAATATCCTGATATGAAAGCAAGACAAAAAATTAAGAAAATAAATTAGACTCTGGAAAAAAAAAAAAGAGAAACCTCACTAGAGTCCAGAGCCTAGAAGGGAGAACCATACCACTTCAACATCAATTACAGGAAGAACTGTCAGTTATAGACCCAACAGAAGAATAATCAACATGAAAGAATCATGTAGGCCCCAACAGGAAAAGATGTACATTGCATGTCCTGTAAGATACTGACTACGCCTCCAACTCAGCCAATGAGAAACTGTCATTACCCTGAACTCTTGCTTTTCTTCAATGGGCTTTCATTCAAAACAACCCTTCCAACTTCCTCCTTCTTCTCCATAAAATAACGTTCCTCTACTTTGCTTATTGGACTTGCCTAGGATTTTGCCTTAGGTTGCTTGTTCCAAACTGTAATTCTCTGCTATTCCTGAATAAACTCATTTTGCTGGTAAAATAACTGGCTGTTCTACTTTTGAGGCTAACAAGAGCAATAGCACTCATGACCACAGATGCAATAATCCAAAATAAAATATCAGCTGTTTGAAACCAGCAATATAGAAAAAAGACAAAATACCATAGTGAAATGGTTCCACAGCTTTGAGAGTGGTTCAATGTTTCAGAATCACTCACGCTAACTGACCATAATAACAGACTAAAAATATATAAGCATCTCAATAGATGCATAAAGAGTATTTATTTGATAAATTTACTTGATAAAAACTCCTAGCAAACTAGGAATAAAGAAGGATTTCTAGCTTAGTCTCCTAGGGCTGCTGCAACAAAACTACCACAGACTGGATGACTTCTAAAAACAAGAGAAATCTATTTCTCATATTTCCAGATGCCAGGAAGCCCAAGATCAAGGTGCCAGCAGATTTGGGATGTGAGGCCCTGCTTGCTGCTTCACGGACTGCTGACTTCTTGTCCTCACATGGCGGGAGGGCTGAGGGAGCTCTCAGGGGTGGGTCTCTTTTATAAGGGCACTAATGCCATTCATGTGGGCTTCACCTGAATGACCTGATCACCTCCCAAAGGCCCTACCTCCAATCACCATCATACTGGAGAAAGGTTTCAACATGAATGTTGGGGAGATGGCAAGATTCATTCAGTTTATTGGCAACATCCTTAAACCGATAACTGGCATCTACAAAAATATCTAAAGCTACTGTAATCGTTAATCCTGAAGGTCTGAATGTTTCCCTCCTGAGACAGGGAACAAGGTAAGTATGCATACTTTCACCACTTCTAGTCAATATTTTCCTAGCTGTTCTAGCCAATAAAAAAGTCAAGCAGAAATAAAGAAGTAAAGAAATAAAGAAGTAAAACAGTCATTATTTACTGGCAACACCTGAATCTGTAAGAAAAACCCATAAAACATTACTTGAATTAAGAAGCGAGTTTAGCAACGTGAAGAGACACAGAGTCAGTATGTAAAAGTAAATTCTGCTTCCATATACCAGCCATAAACAATTAAAGATGGAAATTTTCAAAAGCAACGCTACATAGTGTAATGCTGAAAAACAGGAGAAAGAATGTGCTGCCATTGTCCCCACTCCCCAACTACAGAGTTGTGGCTCAGAGGTTTTGAAGCAGATAGCTCCTCTCAGAGGAACAAAGTTCATTTGCAAAGGGGTGTTGAGGAGAAGGTCAAGCAAGTCTAAGGGCACTTGCAAAACAGTGGAGGTTGTGGTACAAGGCAAACGGTAGGAGACTGGTAGAAGTCTTGGACATAGAGGATCAACTGTAGGCTGGCCGGGTTACCTGAGACAATCAGGGAGAAGAGACAGCTGCAAGGAGCCTGCCTAGGGTCAGAAAAACTCTGAAACAGTAACTTCAGCAGCTAGCCCTTCAAAGGAGCACGGATTTCACTGGTTTATATTATGAAGCAATATATCCAGGGTATCGCTGAAAACGGTTGAACAAGTAGCCCACACTCAGCGAACCGGAACAGCTGGGTGTGGTCAGGCAAAGAGACAATCAGAGAGAACCTGACGCAACCAGACATCCCAAGGGGACAGTAGGCATCCCCAAGTCGTCTCTCCCTGAGGACTAAAATCTGAAGCCTAACACAAGGGTGGGGGTGGGGGAGAGTAAGGAGAGAAAACAGACTCCACTAAAATAAACCAGCTAGACACTAAACAACTAGACAAGGAAATAGAAGTAACAAACCCAGGAAGGGGTGGGATGGATCAGTACCCAGTACTGCTCCAATATTTTAGATAGTTAGACAAGAAAAAAATTATGATAATTCAAAAAACAGGAAAGCATGAATAAGCAACAGAAACTGCCGGTGCTTGCAACCAGATGTCAGATTTGATAAAGAATTCAAAGTAGCTGCTATAATCAGGTCCAAAGAACAAAGAAAACCACAATCAAAAAAGTAAAGGAAGGTATGATGAAAATGTCACATCAAAGACAGAATAACAATAAAGTGAGAAAAATTATTTAAAAAAGAACCAAATACAAGTTCTGCAGTTGAAAAGTGCAGTAACTAAAGTGAAAAATTCACTCGAGGAGATCGACACTAGTTGAACTACCAGAGAAAGATTTAGCAATCTTGAAGACAGATGGACAGCGATTATACAGTCTGAAGAAAGTGAGGAAAACAAATGAGGGCAATAAACTGAGCTGCACAAACATATGGAACACTCTTAACACCAACACGGATGCAGGAGAGTACCAGAACAGAGACAGAAAGGAGCAGAAAAAAATATTCAAAGAAACAGTGCCTGAAAGCAACTCAATGAACTCCAAGTAGGATAAATGAGAGATTCATAGACACATCACAGTAAACATGCTGAAAGCCAAAGGCAAGGAGAAAATCCTGAAAACAACAAGAGAAAATGACCAGTCACTTATGAGGGAAATACAATTAATAGCAGTTTACTCAGAAGAAAATATGGAGGCCAGAAGGAACTGGGTAATTAAAAAATTAAAAAATGCTCAACAACCAAGAATCTCATATCCAGTAAGCTATTTTTAAAAATGAAAGTAATGTTACTGAATTGGTTCCTTAGGTATAACAATTTCTTTTTGTCAGAATCTTCAGGGTTTTACACAGATAAGAGCATGTCATCTGGACGTGGAGGACTTGATGGCTACTAAAATAAACCAGACACAGAAAGACAAATACTGGGCCATCTCCCTTCTACGTGCAATCTAAAATAGTCAGACTCCTAGAAGCTGAGGGTAGAACAATGGCTGCCAGGGGTAAGGGGGAGGGGTAAATGGTGAGGTGATGGTCAAAGGTACAAAGTTACAACTATGAAAGAGAAGTATGTTCTGGAGACCTACAGAGCGTAGTGCCTTTACCTAACAATACTGTGTTATATACTTAAAATTGCTAAGAGATTATCTTATGTTAAAAGTGTTCTTACCGCTAATGATAATCACATAATAACAACCACACCAACAAGAAGAAAGGGTTGTACATGTGAATACCTTTACCTATAGCTTTACCTATCAATCAGACCTCAATAAAACACACCTCTTTGGTACCACTAGTCACGGTAGTAATTTTTACATTGACTTATATGATTGTTAGATTATTCTCGAATGATTTGGCTTAAACTCACTCCACGAAGGCAGTGATGTGTCTTTGTTTACTGTATCTCCCAGGCACCCAACACAGTGTCTACAGTGTCTAGGTAAGAGCTGAAGCTTATTTAGTGAATCATAGTTAAATGAATAGAGTCTCTCACCCTATATTTGCCACACACACACACACACGGTTACCATCATACTTATGCAGCTCAGGGAGCAGTGCCTGGGCAGCCACCCCCAGCTGGATCAGGAGATGGAGGAGCACCAGTGGTGTTGCCAGATGGCGGCTTCGAGCTTCTGTAAGGTGAGGCAGCGTTACTCTCAGCAAGGCTAAGAAACTTTATGAATCTGTCTATGGTAAAGGCTGAGACCTTCGTGCCTTCACACACTCAGTGTCCCCTCGTTACTGTTCATGGCGGGTCATCAGAATGCTCATCCCTAAGTGCAGCGATTCCCTCCCGGACCTCGGACCAGGGTAACCTCTCCCCACAATACTAGAGCACTCTATTTTCATAGCAGAAAAGCAAGGCCAGAAAACGGGATTTTCGCTGTTTGTCCCCTCTTAATGTGTTTTCTCACCTTGTACTCACTTCCATGCTTCTTCTTTGAGTCACCCACCCAACCCTGCTACTTCCCAACCAATGACTACAACACCTGTGCCTGCATCTCACTTGCTATGTAGGGCTCTACTGGAGGTGGCTGGATCTAACTATTGTACTATGTATTTGCTTTCTGTTTTCTCTTATGAATCTGCAGGCCTCCAGACTTCAAGTAACGTGCTCCAGGTGGCCCACAAACGGAGAATGCTTCAGGTGAGGCTGCCACTCTCACCCACAGCGTGACCAAAGCAGTGCTACCTTATAAGAACCACACACTGCACCCCGGGGGCCAAAAGAGAGCAAAAGTCTAAGAAATTTTAATAGAGATGCTTATCTCAATAGCACAACTGTCTCTTCTTAGGGACAAGCAAGTTGCTGTCTGATTTGGTTTGGTTTTGGCCTGCATCGTCTGTGGCATTTTCATAGCCCTTGCAGACTTAGCTAACCTTCCATCCAAACCTCTCTGCTTCCCTCACTGCTCCGCTCTACTGTCCCACATAGCTCTCCTCCGCTTTAAATGCACTGATCGGGTTTTCAGCTGGCAAGGATATCAAAGCAATTCATTATCTTGAAATGTCAAGATACCAAAGAGATCGAGTCTTTAGAAAAACGACTTTAAAATCTATAGGATTTTATCTGTTGTTCTGTTTCCAAATATTATATATACCATAAACTACTGTCCATAATGATCATGATGAGGATACCAACGCTGAAATCTGCCGCAGCAAACGCGTGTATAGACCTTGATATGAACCAGATCCCGACTTAGTGATGTGCCTGTATTGACTCGTCACCTCACAGTCTCTCGTGCACCTGAGACATCATGTTCTATCCAAGCACTGATCCAGTGTAATCAGGATAAGCTGTCTTACATGTTCACCTGTCTTTTGAACCAAAGGACACTGGACACTGAGGTGCACTGCAGTTTATGGCCAAATTCCATGTCTCTGTTATGTTTTTCTCTGACCTGGATTTAACCCTGACCTTGACCTTGCCCTTGCTGAGTAGGTGGCTCTGGGTAAGTTACTTCACCCCTTAACCTCTACGGGTCTCAGTTTCCTCATCTGGATGGAACAAGGGACGATACCCTTAAAAACACTTACCTCACAGTGCTGCAGTGGATACTCCATGAATTTTAAAATCATTGCTGTGAGCTAAAACACACAGCAAGAAAGAGCTGTGTGGGAAAGAGCTAAAAACAAATCCAGGCCTGTAGTAAGCCTCCTGAAGTGTGAGCTTGTATTCCTGTCTCTTTCCTTCTGCTTGTATCCATTATCCTTCCCACCTGTTTGCTACTCCTTCTCTCTGCCTGCCCCCTGCACACTTTCACCTCATCCTCCACTCCCATTCTCTCCTCACTGCACCTTTCCTAAGACTCTCCAAACACACTGTTTACCACCTCCTCATGACTCAGTTCAGAAAATACTAATACACCAGCCTTTTGTTAAATGAATAATGAATATGAGTGGAAGAAAAACAAATGTTACTGATGAAAACTGGACTGTTAACGGTTTCGTATCTTTACCAGATTCACATCTTCCCAACAGACTGAACTCCCAATAGGAGTTCAATACAACTAACGGCTGTAGAAGCCACCACATGATGAGGTCCTTGGCCTTTACATTTCACTCTTTGAAATGTTTACGCAAATTTATACACTCGTGTTCTATCATCATCCAGTGACCACTTCATTTTCCAAACACTGTACAAAATGTGCAAACAGGTCATTCGTTCTAATTTCCTAGAGAAGTTTCCATTCAAGTTTTCCATAGGAACCCACGATGATGCAACCAAGCATTGCATTTAGGCTTCCCAATGGCCCATAAGGAGAGCTGAATACTCGTTATGCTAATAAAAACATGCCCTCCACCGTGCCCCACAGACTCAATTCCTGAGTCCCCAAGGAGCCGAAGTGATAGTGCTAAGTCCTTCCAGTGAGTCAAAGGGTAGTCTTGACACCATCTTTCCAGAACATGCTTCCCGGAAATGTGGGAACAACAACAGTAACAACAACGGCTAGAATTGATCGGCAATTTGCCACATGCCGGGCACTGTCCTGATGACTTTTCTTGTCTTAACACAGTCAGTACTCTAAACTGCCCCCAAGAAGTAGCTACACTTACTACTAACTAGTGTTTCCACGTTGCTAATGGAAACGAGGCACACAGATGTTAAGTAACTTGCTCAGTGGCATCGGGCCGTAAGTGGTGCAGGCACAGGTTGCAGAAAATTCACTGTACTGTGTACTTGTTCAGTCAATATTAGGATCCAAGGGCCACTGCAAAATATTTAGAGTTACACCTAACATATAACACAAACTGATTTTATAGCACGGAACTGCATGGTATACAGAAATTTGATTTCAACAGCAATCACTTAGATGGAAGCTTGACAGGGACTGGATTCAGGATACTCTGTGGAAACAATAACTCTCCGAGCCTTGTTAGTACAGCAGACAGCACATCAGTCTCCTAGCTGAAGTTCTTGGGTTTGTGCATCAGAGAAGGCACCAAACTGTTGTCACTTCTGCACCCTCACAACAATGGAGAGAGAAGCCAGGCAGCAGAAAAACGGGACCACTGCCCTGCTCCAGTAGTTCCCAGACAAGGAGTCCTCCTAAGTCAGAACCCAAGAACTTTTTAAAAATGCACATGCTATGATCCATACCCAGTGAATCTCATTTAGCGTGGTCACAATGTTAAGAATCTGTGATTTTTAAAAAAATGTTTACTTATCGAGAGAGAGAGAGAGAGAGCGCACGCAAGAGAGCGAACATGCACGTGAGTCGGGTAGCAGCAGAGACAGAGGAAGAGAGAGAATCCCAAGTAGGCTCTGCACTGTTAGCATGGAGCCCAATGCGGAGCTCATTCTCACGAACTGTGAGATCACGTCCTGAGCCGAAATCAAGAGTCGGATACTTAACCAACTGAGCCACCCACGTGCCCTAGAATCTGTGATTTTTAACTCTGCCTAGGAGACTCTCAAGAACTTTATTAAATCCCTGTGGTAGCAAGCCTGACTTTAACGTACTGACTCTTTCCAGACAAACACACACATGAGAGACCAATCTGAAAGCACACAGAAAGCAGAACATAATGAGCACAGCCTGAGACTCAAACCAAGGGCAGGGCAGATTTTCTGAGAGGACATCACGACCCCACTGGACTTTCTCCATGAAAGCTTCGGTCTATCTCAAATCCATTCTCTTCGTGGCCAGTGGGTAGGGTTGGTGACAGAAGATGACATTAAGTTCTCATGATGGCATGGGCTTTTTCTGAGGACCACGTAAACCATATGATGTGAGGTTATGCAATCTATTCTCCCCATGTCCTCTCAGCCTTTGGTTCATTCTTACACCCACACTCCACTCCACGTCAGCCTGGAGCAACCAGAACTTGGGTGCATGTCTTCCCTTCACCTATCAAAAACCTGCCTTTGACCTTAGGAGATCATCTCCCTCTTGTCCTTTCAGCTGTCCTGTGATATCATCTGCTGTCCCGAACAGGACAGAAGCTTAAAGCCCTTGCCCAGGCCCTTACTATGGTGTCCATACCTAGAAAGGCTTGTCATCAATGAGGAGGAGAACCCCAGTCCCAGGAGCTAAGAGCCAAGACGAGCACAAAACCATCCGGGCGTGGACATTCCACAGCAGTGGTGACCTCTGAAATGAAGCTTTACCTCACATCTCAGCTGTCCCTGAAACACGTTCTTATCACAGAAAGCAGGCAGAGGATGAGGGTGCCCGGAATCCTTCCTAGGGAGTACTTCCTGGGAGTACCATGCTGCCATGGTATTTCCTCTCACCAAATCCAGGCAAGGACCAGCATATTATGTGGGTTATAACCACAATGGCACATTTTGAAAATTTCAGAGGGAGACTGTGATTGTTGAAACGATTAAAGGGAAGTATCAGTATTTAAAAAGGGAAAGTTTCAGGGAGGCAAATCTTTTTGACAGAGACTTACATAAGGTGGATTTTCCATAAATGTTAACTTCCCTGTAAATTGAGGGATACTTGCATGTTGTTTTACCTGGGAAGGTACCAATAATCCTTGACTGTTTTGGAAAATACATCAATGAAAGCAATTCTGTTCATGGCTTTGCGTCTCATACAACATGCCAGTATCACTTGGTATCTGTGGCTGTGCGTGCAGGAAATAGAATGAGGGGAACCCAAGTGTACTGACCGGATGGGTCTTCTCCAGGTTATGCTGTGAAAGGACCGGAGGAATTAAGTGGGAGATGTTCACAATGTGATCTGCCAGCGGTCACTGAACATTGCCACTTTGTTTCCATATCTGTCTCCCTCGTGTCTGCCTCGTGGAAGGCTGGAAACACACCTCTTGGTGTCTTCAGGCCAGAGGACCTGACACTCGGCAGAAGGCCAGTCCACACTTGTGGAATTGAAGTCAAATGGGAATGAATGGACCTAGTGTCATGATGATGAACCACACAGATGCCGGTCTGCAGAGGGCAGGAGGGACGTGCCACAGGTCTCAGTCTTAGGACCAATGTGGTAGGGTAAGACCAGCCTGCAGGACTGATCTCCATCACATCCCTCAGGGGTCCTAGATTTAACCAGTTAAAACAATTTGCACTAACCACAAAGGTCTAATGTAGAAAAACAGGTAACTTACTGCTTAGTTTTTCTGTACAAACCTTCTTTTTAGCTGGCCTGATGCACAAATTCAGGCACAGCACACACCGGTCGAGAAGCAGAACCTGACCTGAAAGTCTTCCAGGCTGAGGCAGTGTCGGGCTGGTCAGGGCACACACACAGGAAGGGTAATCCTAGCGGGCACACGTGATTCTCCTGAAACAGAGTTTACAATCGTTAGGGAGCCCAGAGCTGGACATACACCGAATCCGGCAACACGGCTCACCGGGGCCTCAATGTGGCCTCCCGCCACGGGCCTTCCCCTCTAGGACTCCCTGTCCACTTGGAATATTCATTTGAGCCCTTGGTTTTAGAGGGATGCCTGGAGGCAGTTATTTCCCAAAGTTGTGTCTGTCCACGACACCAGTTCATCCTCTCTCTGAGGGTGGAGGTCACGTGGAGGTGCCATGCGTGCAATGCCCAGGAGCTGGGGCCACCCCTGCTGTCCCACAGTCAGAGCTCTGGCAGGTATGGCTCGAGGCTCAGGAGTCAATTTGCATTCGCAGTGCTCACAAAGGCTTGCAAAGGCTGCACTGAGAGTGTTTCCTTAACAAATAATAGAAAATTTCCAAGAATAGTCTGGACAGACACAGGCCATTAATGTCCTCGCCTCTTCCCTCTGCTTCTCCCCAGGTGCCAGGTTTGTTTTCTCCACTGTTACAAGATCAGTGCGTACAATTCTGAAACTGAACCTTTCCCTGACTTTATTTATCCCCTGCTCTCCTCCAAACCTTTTGTAAGGAGGGCCTGTTAGCAAAAGGGACCCAAATATTTTCATAGAAAACTCTATTACATAATGAGAAAGACTCATGATCATTAGGAATTGTTCAGGATGAAATTCTGAATTTTCAAAATTTTCAAAATGGGTTTACATCACCTCCTGTCCCTTTTGTCTCTCTCCTTTATCCAGCAACCAGGCTAGAACAGGTCATACCCTTGCTGGGGGCAGCTGCTTTGAACAGTGGCCCTGCCTAACATCTTACATCAGTTTTCTCAGACACCCAGGCACCAACAGCCACAAAGTACAAAGCCACTTTTAAATCCTCCCTTTTCGCTCTCACTGCAAGTTTACTGAAACTCCTAGCAGTAAGTGGACACTTACCGGGTGACCATACAGGGGACATCCTGGTTGGAATGCCGGGAGGCACAGCCACAGCAGCAGTAAGCCAGCTGAAGAAAAGGCTGGAATGCCTTCCCCTCCGTCTTTGCCTCTAGTTTATGTAAAGCTTTTTCTAGCCCAGGCAACAAATTAAATTTGTCTTCTCCCACGTGCAGGAGACAGCAAGTTAAACTTTCAACATTTTTGTTCACCTTTGGGAAGGTCTGGATCCTTTTCCCTGGCCTCCAGAGAATAAAGACCCAAGTCATAAGTTGGCTACACTTGTTCACCTCATATCATCCAGCATGGCTAAAGCAGCCAAGGCATGCAGTGAGCCAACGCTCTTGGACTTGGACCTTTTATTTTTGCATTCCGTGTGTAACATTTACCTTTCAGAACAGCTCAGCTGCTCTTTCTTTTTTTTTTTTTAATTTTTTTTTCAACGTTTTTTATTTATTTTTGGGACAGAGAGAGACAGAGCATGAACGGGGGAGGGGCAGAGAGAGAGGGAGACACAGAATCGGAAACAGGCTCCAGGCTCCAAGCCATCAGCCCAGAGCCTGACGCGGGGCTCGAACTCATGGACCACGAGATCGTGACCTGGCTGAAGTCGGACGCTTAACCGACTGCGCCACCCAGGCGCCCCTCAGCTGCTCTTTCATATCGTGGGCACATCCATAGTCACTGAGGCACAAGCAGCTTATCATCTCTACCGTGCCATCCTTTCTTTACGCAAAGTCTTCCACCATATTTTAGTGAGTCAGGGTTTTCCTGCTAGTGAGTCCCATGGCTGCCACCATGGTTTCGGAGGTCCCAAGACCACCCTTGCTTTTGCTGCATCCCCAGGAGGACGTGAAGGTCATCCTCAGGGCTAAGATTTATTACAGCAAAAGGATAGAAAGCAAAATTGCCCAGGGGAAATGGTGCCCTGGGTAACATCTGGAGGAAACCAGTGCAAGCTTCCAAGAGTCCTTTCCCAGGAGAGTCACACAATTTGTGCCTTCAGCAACAAATCATGATAACTCATGTGAAGTGCTGTCTACCAAGGGCACCTCGTGAGTAACACAGCGTCAGAGGTTTGGGATGGATGCCTGCCCAGCACAGACCAAGATTTCAGATTCCCAGAAGGAAAGGTATTTTCATAGATGTCTATGTGTTGAGATGTTTCATAGATGTTTAACATGAAACATATTGTTTGGACAGTTTAGGAAGAATAAAGCACCCTGCTCAGGTAGGGAATGGTGGGAAACCTTCTGAAATTCAAGTTCCCGGATGCAAGATAAGGGCCAACATGCTGATGTTTGTAAGCACAGTAGTTTCAGGCCTACTACGTTAACTCTTCTCTGCACAACACCCAATAACAAGGCTTCGAAATATATAACCAAGTCAGACAGAACTGAAGGATAAATGAACAAATCTACAAGTAACAGTTATAGAGGTCAACACTCTCTCAGTCATATGCAGAAGGAATAGAAGGAAAATTAGCAATATGCGGATGAACTGAACAACACCGTGAACTACCTGGATGAAACTGACAAGTATAGAACCCTTCACATATGGAAGTTTCACCAAGGTGGACTGCATCCTGGGTCACGAAACACATATCAGAAGTTATAAAATAGTTGAAATCATACAGAGAATGTTGCCTGAGCAAAAGAAAAAAAAAACCCAATATGTAAGAAAATGTGAAGAGGAAAATCTCCAAACACAAGGAAATTACACGATACATGTCTAAATAATCCCATGGTGCAAATGGCAAGGCTCAAGGGAAATTAGAAAATATTTTGGATACTAACCGTTTATCAGATGAACTGAATGCAAATGAAAATACAACATATCCAAATTTGCAGGATGCAGCTACAGCAGTACTTAGTGTTAAATGTACCGCATCAAATGTTTGTATTAGAAAGAAGAAAGGACCCACGTTAATAATGAAAGCTTCCACCTTAAGAAACTAGAAACAGGAAATAAAAATAAACTTAAAGCAAGCAAATAAGAAAAACAGGGTTTAGAGCAAATATCAGGAAAAGAATAGAGATAGTCAATGAAACCAAAAGCTGGTTCTTCGAAAAGGTCAATAAAATTCATAAATTTCTATCCAGACTGACACAAAAAGAAAGATAAGTAAAATAAAGACACAACTTACCAATATCCAGAATGAAATAGGTTACAGAATCCAGAGAATTTGAATGGATTCTAACAAATAATCTATGCACTTACATTTGGTAATTGAGATGGAACAGAAAAATTGCTTGAAAGACACAAACTATTAAAGCTCAACCCAAACAAAACAAAACCCAACAAAACCAAAAAAAGAAAAAACCACCACCCAGGTAATCTGAAAAACATACATATATTTCTAAAATATCATTGTTAAAAACTTTCAGGAAAGAAATCTCCAGGCCCAGACGGTTTCTCTGGAAAACTGTACCACACACTTAAGAACAAGTAACAGTGTGCTATCAACAACAGCCAAATTATGGGAAAAGCTCATATGTCCATTGACTGATGAATGGATAAAGAAGAAGTGGTACATATATATACAATGGAATACTACTCGGGGATTAAAAAGAATAAAATCTTGCCATTTGCAACACTGTGGATGGAAGTAGATCGTATTATGCTAAGCAAAATAAGTCAGTCAGAGAAAGACAAATACCATACGATTTCACCCATATGTCAAATTTAAAAAACATAACAGATGAACACAGAGGAAGGGAAGCAAAGATAAGATAAAAACAGAGAGGGAGGCAAACCATAAGAGATTCTTAAATACAGAGAACAAACGGAAGATTGCTGGAGAGGTGTTGTGTGTGTGTGTGGGGGGGGGAGTGAGCTTAAATGCATCATGGGCATTAAGGAGGACACTTGTTGGGATGAGCACTGGATGTTATATGTAAGTGATGAATCACTAAATTCTACTCCTGAAACCATTACTACACTATACGCTAACTTGAATCTAAATTTTAAAAAATTCTACAAAAGTAGTAGAAATATAATAAGAAATAACAGCAATTCTACAACCTCTTCAAAGAAATAGAAGAGAGGGACCACTTCTTGAATCATTTCATCAGACTGGCATTACCCTGATATCAAAATCAGACAAAGACACTACTAGCAAATCATTCAATAATATATAAAAAGAATAATACAACATGAGCAAGTTGGGTTTATCCTGGAAATACAAAGCTGGTGTAGAATTCAAAAATCAGTTAAGAAATTATATTAGTGTATCAAAAAAAAAGACCCACATGATCATATCAATTGATGCAGAGAAAGCATCTGACCAAATTCAACAGCCATTCATGATAAAAACATTCAGCAAACTATAACCAGAAGGGAACTTTCCTAACCTGGATATAGTGTGGCCACGCACTGAAGAAGTTCTCAGACACTAGACCGAGCGGGTGTGCAGGGCTGCCTCTGTGAGAGAGCAGCAGACTGCATATAGCCCTTATTTCATATTTCATTAGATAGAGGATCAAAGAATATCAAAGCATGGATAGAGAGCACAATGGACCTTTAGACATTAACCAGACATACATTTGGTGGCTACGTGAAGGCATGCAGGGAGTACGTGAAGTTTTAAGGAGTGTCAGGGAATTACAGCGGGTTTTGTATCTTAACTGTCCTCTGGGGGATCGTGGGGCTCTGTAGCTCATAATGCTACCATGTTCGACAGCCTTGAGACCAGAACATTGCTGACGTTTCAGCTATTGCCCCGTTCACCCTCCAGGACTTACAATACTTTCTCTAGAAACAACTCCACAATACAGAGCATCTTACAAAGATACCTACACCCTCCATCCTGCTTAATGAGGAAAGACTACATGTTTTCTCCTTAAGACCAGGAATGAGGCTACGATATCCACTCTCCCCTCTGTTTACTCAGTATTTTGCTAGAAGTCCTAGTCACTCCAGTAAGGAAAGAAAAAAGAAAGGTCAGGAAGGAGGAAATAAACTTCCAATTCACAATGACGTGATTATGTATGTAGAAAATCCCATGAAATTACAGAAAAAAACCTCCTAGAACCAATACGTGAATTCAATGTTGTCACAGCATAGAAGCTGAACACAAAAAAATCAAGCAACTTTCTGCATGCTAGCAATGAACAATTACATAACAAGACAAAATACAGAAACCACCCGCAGGTACCATTTACAATCGCTTCCCCCATTCCAGTCTATCGAAACATACACAGGATGTATATGCTCAAAACCACAAAAAGCTGAGGAAAGAAATATAAGACCTAAATGAATGGAGACACATACTGTGTTCTTGGGTTGATCAAATCAAAATAATGTAGGCGTCAATAGGCCTCAAAGGAATGCAACATTTTAATACAATTCCAATAAAAAATCCCAGTAGGACTTTTTGGACATATAGACTGATTATGAAGTTTATGTGGAAAGGTAAAGGAACTAGAATAGTCAAATAATTTTGAAAATGAAAAACAAAATTGGAGGAGTAACACCGATTTTATGATTTACTGTGCAGCAACAGCCAAGATATGGAAACAATGTAAGTGTCCATGGAGGGATGAATGGATCAAGAAAATGTGCTATAAATACACAATGGAATATTAATTGGCCATAAAAAGAAAATCCTGACTTTTGCAACTAAATGGATGGGCCCTGAATGCTTTACACTGAAAGAAGACAAAGAAAGACAAATACTGTATGTTCTCACATATGTGGAAATTTAAAAAGCCAAACTCATAGAAATAGAGATTAGAATGGTGTTTGCCAGCGGTTGGGGAAAATGGTGGTCTTGGGTACAAATTTCCGGCCATAAGAAGAGTAAGTTATGGGGATCATACATACACACACACACACACACACATTTTATATATATATATATATATATATATATATATATATATATATGTATATATATATATATATATATATCATCACCGTGTATATCTTAAGCTTACTTATGTTATATATCAATAGTATCTCATTAAAGCTGAAAAAATAAAATCATCTCCAGAATGTCCAGTGGGAGCCCCTTCAGGCTATTTTCTGTGTCCTTCTGACATCACCAAATCAGTCTTTGAACTGTCCCTTATTGTTGGTACCACAAGTTTCCTTGAACTGTCCCTTATGATTGGTACCACAAGTTGAGCCAGGCTCATTTGTCCTTTCGCTCTCCCAGCCTGGGAACCCATCACTGAATGCAGAATAATATTTAGAAGCCAGGACGGTCGGGGCTAGGTGTACTTATTACTATTGGGATGTTGCTGTTTCCAGAAAGTTTGGAATACATGTATGTACACATTCAAACACACACGCATACATATGTACATCTGTATCTATCAACATATGCACATACGCACGCATACATATCATAAAGCATGAGTTCACATGGAGACCTCCAATCCCAATAGAACACCTCAGAATTTGTTTTCTTCCTTTCTGTATTTGAAATTTCCCCTTCCAAAAGTGAGAGTCGGGTCTTCCACATTTAGTGAGTTGACGAATCCTAAAGTATATAAGGCATCCCAGTTGCACACAGAGGCCCACCCTCACATGCTCTGCTGAACCAATCCCTGACCTTGACCTCCACACTCCACTGAAGTTTGAACCCTTGAGCCAGTTAGCCTTCTCCCCATCCAACCCCCAGGGACATCCTCCTTACTACCTTGGGCTCTGTCCCCAGTGCAGTCTGCCCCTATGTATGGGTGCCCTTCTCACTGTGCCTGGGCTCTGACTCCAAGTGTGGGATGCCCCTACATGCACACACTTGCCTTGCTCTGTAGCACCTAATGGCTTTAGAGCTGAACTGCTCAGGCACAGGAGGGAAGGGAAGGGAAGGGAAAGAAAAGGGAGGGGGATAGGTGAATATATCTCAATACAATCAATTAATTAAAGTGAATTGGGGCAAATCCAGGCAATATCATGAAGCCTGTGTGTTGGGTTTTTTTTTTTTTCTCATTGCTCTCCAGCTTCCCCTTCCTGCCTCTCTTCTCTGCCCCATTTCTTTCTCAGTCCGGACCTCCATCAAGTGTAGAAATGTAACGAGGGGCATGATTCCCATATTATCGCTTATATCTGCTGGCTGGCTGACATCCAAACTGGATGGTGTGGGCCCTGCAGCTCTGACACTCAAGCCTCTCATGTCTCAAGTCTTTCATGATGGAGCACAAGGTTTCACCCCTCTTAGCAATTTCAGGTGTAAACAGGAGAGAAGATTCTGGGCACTTCTTGGAGCCTCGGGTCCTTTATAAAATGGGGATGAAGACCACCTCCCTCACAGGTTGTGGGAAAAATAGAGACAGCAACACCAGACACCTTTCACTGCGCTCTATGTGTCAAACCAGTTTTGAGGGCTTTTGCCAGCATTACAGGACTCCTTGATATCCAGGAACACACTCAGTGGATTTCCCCTCAGTACTGTTGCACCTGCTGTACCTTCTGCCTGTAATGTTCTAACAATTGCAGGTAGTTCCACGGCCTGTTCCTTCACTTCCTCAGGAATCTGCTCAGTCATTACCTTCTGAGGGAGTCATTCCCTCATCACCCTGCATAAATACCAACATGATCCCCACATACTCCTTCCTCCAACCCGCCTTCTCTTTCTATGTAGCACTTGACATCCTCTGACAGTCAATACATTTACTGGCTAACTCTAGGGAATAAGACACTTTGTCAGTTTTATCCTGTGTTGTACTTCCGACTTCCAAGGAAAGTACTCAGGCACACAGCTGGTGATCAGAAAATTCTTGTGGAAGGATGGCTGGGAGTCAGGACCTTTACACACACTTCTAAGTTGCACAGGTACCCTCCAAGACACGCACTGGCCCCATTTTATTGATGCTGACACATATTTAATCCTCAGGAAACAAGTGACTTTCCCGATGACACACAACCAGGATTTGGGGGTCCGGGCTTTGGAATCATATCTGCCAGCTTCCAAACCCCTCAGTTCCTGGAAAGAGACCTCACAACCACAAAGATAAAAGATTTTACTTCTCAGACACAGACGCCAAACAGCTCAGATACCCAGGGACACCAAAAACAGATCCCTGAACACACCCTAAAAAAGATTCCAAAAATCTCTGCACAAAGAGCTCGCAACTTGAGTCACAGAATACAAAAAAACAACAGAGACCATACACACTGAAACAACTCCTGCCCCCCCCCCGCCCCGCAACAGATCAACGTGTTCACTCCAGGAAACAAATTAAATCTGCTCAGAGACCTCACATCCTAGAGAAGACTCCCAAACCCTGCAGACACCTCCCAAGCTATTACAAGGACCTCAAAATAAAAAGGGAAAGACAGAAGCTCAAATAACTCAGAAACATCACATAACCTTTATCTTTAAAGTCCCCAGACATTTCAGAGAACCCACACCTTGGACTCGCGAACAGCACAGATCCTTTACACCTTAAGATAATGCCCCCCACCCCACGCAGCTCAGAGATATCACAACCTGAAACAGAATCACAAACAGCTCAGAGACCTCATACCCTGGGGTGCAGACGCCCACACAGATCTCAACCCCACGGACATAAATGCGCAAAAAGCTCAGAAAATGCACCCCCAGATATACAGACACGCACGGCCTAAAGTCCTTATCCCGTGGCGTACAAAATCCACTCAGATAAAATACCCCATTCACTCACAATCTCCTAAAAGGCTCAGAGAGATCAAATATACTCAAACTGTGCCTGTGATGTCCTCTCTAGCCATACACATCCCCAAACTGCTTGACACACTCTACTTCCCAGGCAGGGATGCCAAACAAGCGCACAGACCTCGCCCTGGACTTAATTGATTGCATCTGTAGGATGGATGGCGCCGTGCCAAATGCGCCCGACTAGGCTTGTGACCGAGTTAGGGCTGAACAAGACTGAAAGAGCTCACGTGAAGACAGTTGCACAGTCACGGCGCGCGTCCAGCGCCAGACTCTGGCTACAAGCGAGCTGTTGCGCCGAACCTCGCCACCGACTGGGGCAGCATCCTCAGCCCCTCGGGGCAGTCAGTCGGAGAGTAGTTCAACTCGGAGAAAAACTGCGCCCTCTGAAAAGCCACACACACACACAAACAAACACACCCACACCCACACCCACCCACACCCACACCCACACCCACACACCCCTCGCCCAGAGCTCCTGCCCTCGTTGTGCCTGACCCCGCTAGATAGCCAATGGGAACGGGGTAGACGAAGACAGGGGCGGGGAGTAGGGAGTTTTTCCGGAGCCATTTTGCGCCCCGGAAGGGCTTACTCTGGCACACTCTCTCCCGGACCAATCATCACCTAGAAAGTCTCTGACCTCGCCCCCTATATATCGGAGAGCCAATCTCTCACCTCGTTGCTGCCCAGCTGGACGTAACCATGTAGAAACGGAGGGGTGGAGTCGGCGAAGTGCAAATGAATAAAGCGGCCTGAGACCCGGTGTTCACATAGGTTCACATGGGCAGGAAGAATGGAGTGGAGCGAGTGGGGAAGGACCTGGCGGCGCCATTAGCGCCTCCGCTGCGACCTGTGGCTGATGCCACACGCTGTATAAGCAGACCCTCAGTACTGTCACATACACAATGGATTATTCCAAAATCGGAGTCCCCTCTCTAGTGGTACCTCCCGGAGTGGACGGTCCTGCCTCTGTGGCCCTGAGAGGTGTGTCCAGTGACGCTTACCGTTCCAGCTCGCGCGCCCCTTAGTGGCGCATACCTGGAATGGCTGGTCGATGCAGATGCCCACGGACCGTTCCAGGCTGGTCCCAAAGGGAGGGAGGGCAAAGCCAGGCTGTAAACCCCAGCTCGCTGCAGTGGTGGACTCGGGAGAAAGTCTTCCTGAGCTGAAATTTACCTGTCTCCGGTGGCCGCCAGTGTAATAGGGAGCGTTAAAAGTGATTTTTTTTTTTTTTTTTTAATGTGGTAGGCGTTGTGCTGGCTTGTGCCTCCGTGGGCAATGCAAACTAGGTCTAGTGGGGGAACAGGGGCAGGAGGGGTAGAGCACGGGGATGGTGTTAGAGGTCTGCTGTGTGTCAGGCCTTTGTGATTGACTGTCAGTAATAAGTCATTTGTTTCTGTTAGGGAAAGGGCCATCTTCCAGGGGCCCCAGGGACACTGAGAAAGTGATATAAAGACTGCGGACTTTGTCAGCATCCTGCCACCCGTGAACATGTTCCCTAGGAGAATCCTTTGGCCTGTGTAGCTATGCGTCTCACCACAGCCTTGTACTTACTTATTCATTCTCTCATTCATTCATTAATTCCCTCCAAATTATGTGTCAGGCACTATTATGGGTGTTAGGAATACAACCGCGTGGAAACAACAACAACCCCCCCCCCCTTGCTCTCATGGAGCTTACATTCTATTGGGATCATACAGCACAAAAATGTAAGTAATTTGTCAAGTAATTTGGCAATTGCGATTAAAATTAAATCGGAATAATGAAATAGAGGGGGACAATTTTTAGAATCAGGTCAAGGAAGGTCTTTCAAAGAATGTGACCCTTGAGCAGACACCTGGAGATGAATATCTGCTAGAAAACAATCCCAGACAGAGGTAGGAGCCAGTAGAAAAACGCAGGAGTGGAACTCAGTGCAGGGTGTATGAGGTACAGTGAGGAGGCCACTGTGGCTGGCTAAGTATGGTTGAGGGAGAGAGGTAGGAGACAAGGTGAGAGAGGTAATGGGGGCCAGATAGTGAAGCACCTTCAGGGCCATGGTGAGGAGTTTGACTATCGTGTTTGAGCCATGGAGGCTTTTTGTTGGTTGGTTGGTTGGTTGGTCGGTTGGTTGGTCGGTCGGTTAGTTTTTTAGCAGAGAAGCCCCTATTTCAGAAGCCCCCTTTCAGAGGCCAGAGGCCCAGGCCACCCAATACATGGGGATCAGCTCCTTGCTTGCCCTAAGGGAGAAGCTTTTTTCTACCCATCTGCAGCTGAACATGGCTTCTTGGACAGTTCCATAGACTCGTGAGCAACCCCCTAACAGTTCCCCATGAGTATCCATGTCAAAGGATGATAGCCTCAGGAGAGGCCAAGCAAGGGTCCTCTTGGGTGAGTGAGGTCCCACGCACGTGGGTGGGCAACAGAGACAAAGTTTCAGGCACAGAGAAGACAGAAAGGAAGATAGCATTAGAGAGACTGAGACAGAGAGACCATCTGGCAGCATCACTGTCCCCACTGAATTAGTACCCACCTATGGGCTCCCAGGTCTGCTACTGGATGATGTGCCTGTCTCTCCAGAGGAAAAGACGCCCCTCCCCAGGGGTATCTAGGAAATACCTCAGCAGCCTGTGGTCTTGGTCTCAGTCCCACTGCTTTGACATACATCAGGACCCTCTGCCTATAAGGACAAGGACACATTTCAGGTATGGGGAGGCTTATGCTGTACACAGGGTTGCCCACACCCCCTCATGACCTTGACTGCCCTCCTTCCGATCTCAGTGCCCAAAAATGCTGCAAGGAGGGAAGTGGGGGCAGGAATCTCTAGGTTTGCTTGAGGCTTTGTGAAAATTGGTGCATTTGAGGTGCTTCCCTCACCTGTCTACCTTCTACCACCACCTCTACGTTTGTGCATCAAGTATTGTGCCCAGGAACGGGGCATGTGAGCGAGCGCCAGAGAGGGACAGACATCCTGAAAGTGAGTCAGTTACAGGGTCCTTGTGGCCATGCACTAACCTCAGCTTTCCCCCTTCCTGGTCACCTCCTACCTGGCCTTGCTGTGCTGACGTCTCCCTGCCTGCTTCAAAAAGCTTAAGTTACATCCAGTTCCTCCCTCCTCAGGAGCTTAGATTGGCCTCCCTTGCTGGGCCTCAGGCTCCTCACCTGCAAATAGCGACCTTCTCCGTGAGGATTGGGCAGATCAGCTGAGTTAGTACATGTCCATAGGTTTGTCACAGTGGTTGGCCCCTAGCAAGGATGGGAGTAATGCTAACAGATATTCCTTTGATCTGTATTGTTACCATGGGCGCCTAGGGACTGTGTATGGCTGAGGAAAGGCCCTCCCTGAGGATGGGGGCCCTAAGCCCTCATCCCTAGCAGGGCAGGCATGGGGGAAAGCACAGCAAATGTGAAATCCCAGGCCTAGTGCTAAGCCCTGTGAGAGTAAGGTGCATCCTGCCTTCCTCTCAAAATCATTCTCAGATGCAGATACATGAACATTTCAGAGACCCACCCCTCTGGACAAAGACTCCCCCAAATAGTTCAGAGACCTCATACCCTGAGATAGAGGCTCACAAATCATTCAGAGGCCTCTCATCCTAGACCCCAACCACAAACAGCTCAAAGATGTCACATGTGACAACTAGACTCCAGCCAGCTGAGAGGATTCCTAGTTGAGGTAATAGCTCCTTTTCAGCTCAGAGGCCTCACACACCCACTCACAGAGACTACAGGCTGCACCCTGTGACACAGAGCCACAAATCTTCAGCTCAGGGCTGCTGTGTGGGCCGTGACAGTGAGTCTCTGTTCAGTCCACCCTATGAGGGAGAGGCCTGGGCTCTTGCAGCCCTCGCTGTCTGCAGTCACCACCACGTCATCAGGAAGGCAGGTTCACCCCAGGGATGCGGAGGTCTCTTAGACTGAAGGATTCTGAGAGACATCTCAGGTCTGGATCCTGAGAATGACCATCGTCTGACCCACCCTGGTCACCTCTGATCATAGCGACTTCTGCATCCTGCCCCACGGGGTGTTAAGGTGAATCCCAGATCCACAAATGGAGGTCGTGGATCCTGTCATCTCTGCCATCTCTCTGCGCCCACTGTGTGATACTGTATCCCGGAGAGAGGGATACTGTATCACTGCCTCTGGCAACCCCCTTAAATCCCTCTGATCATCCCTGTCCTTTCCCTAAACCCCCTCTCCTGGTGGCAGCTGCTTCACCTCTTCCCTCTGCTGAAATCTCCCTGCTCCCCTTGCCAACCACCAGGTGTCCCCTTCTCCCCCAGGAGCCTCTTTAGCCCCCTCCTCCAGCCCTAGTCTTGGGCCTCAGTTACACCCTGTCCCTCCTGTTTTTGTCCTGTCAACCAGCACCCCAGTTCTACCTCAGAGGACCCACCCAGAGCCTTTCCTGCTCCCTGCAAATGCACAACATTGTGCAGGACAGAGGTCTTCCTGCCACCATGTAGGGGTCTGTAATAATGTCCCTGTTAGGGAGGAACAGAAAATTCTCCAGGATTCAGGTGAAACTCCAGCCCTGGACTGGGGATCCAGGGCAGTCCCCCAGGGCTGGAGGTAAAGGGAAGGTTTTCTGAGAAGAGGAGCTGGGATGAGTGTCCCATCAGGAGGTGGGATGACACTGTGCAGGTCTGGGTCTGTGAGCACAGAGAAGGGACCCTCGGGGGGACTGGGGGAGCATGATCGCAGGAGTGCTCCAGTGGCTGTCCTCATGGGCTTTGGCCTCTGGCCAGCTGTGCCCCAAGGCTGCTGGACAGCCCAAGCAGAGGCCAAAGCCCATAAGGACAGCCACTGGAGCACTTCTTAGGAGTTTTTGATTCCCACCATCTGGAGGGCATCATCACTTGCCTTCCTTCTGACCCCTTTGCCCTCTTCGTGTGTGTTCCCAGTATTCACTGCCCACAGCAGCCCTCTCTGATTCCTTCTCTGAGTTTTCAGCCCCAGCCGAGGCCCCTCTGGAATGGAACACTCCATGCCATACCCCATCCCCAGCAGTGGTCAGGAATTTGGGTTCTGGTGTTTTCCTGAGTGCCAATCTCAGCTTGTTCTCTTCATATCAGCTGTGTGACTGGGGATTTTCCCTTACTGTCTCTGTGCCTCAGTCTTCTCCACCGTGAAATAGTGTCAATCCTCATAGGTTGTAGTGAAAAGCAAATGAGATGACCCTAGCAGGAGTTTTCATAGCGCCTGATGCAGAATAAATTTGTGATAAACATTAACCAGGATCATTATTGTTTTTGTCAGTATTGTTTCCATGGATGCCCTGTTTTAACCATCAGTTAACTCCGTTAATAGCCATAACATCTTTGGGAGGTGGTTATTATTATTAATCACTGTTTTACAGATGAGTAACTTATACTATGTATGAGCTAACTATCTTACTGAAGCTCACCAGAGCCAGGAGGGGAGATACCAGCACCCACTCCCAGGTATGTCTGGCCCCAGAGCTCCTGCCCATAACCCCTGGCTGTGCCTTATTCCACAGCAGTGTCAGTGACAGCAGTAGCTGCTGGCATTATAAAAGTAGCCAAAGCTGAGCAAAGACCCTGAAACAAATATGGTCCCCACAGCATGAAGTGGAAAGACTAGATATCCAGAGTACTCTCAATCTCAGTGAGTCACTCCTCCCTATACATGTCCCGTGGGCTTGTTTTCCAGGGACTTCTTAGCCACTTGCAGGATATGTCCAGGGATGATGCAAGCAACATGCACCTCTCCCTGCACTGCTGAGTGGGACATGCTGAGGCCCCGTGTTCTATGGACTCTCTGCCTCTGGACCCAGCTGAACATTCACAGCCTCCTTCCTGGCACTCTCCCCTTTGAGTGGGTGCAGTAGCCCACATTCACCCCGATTCTGTTAGTAGACCAGTTGATGAGGAAACTTAAGTACCAAGGGGTTAGATCCCCTTGCTATACCAACGGGTTAGATCCCCTTGCTAGTCCACAGCAAAGCCTGCACCTTGTGACTCTAGGTGTATTGACCTAAAACAGTATTCCTTTCTCCCTCTAGTAGCAGATGTTCTTTAATGGTGCCCACATGCCACATGCTTTACACACAATTCTGTAACATCCTCATTATCATAAATAGTGGTAATTGTTAGGATAGCAACAACTGTTACACCCTTACACTGACAGAACTCTGGGAGTTTCCTTGAACCTCTTCATCACAGGACACACACATGTCACATGAGAAAGACAGCCAATCCTATTAACACAGCATTCAAGGATTAGTTCAAGACTGACAGGATTTGGGGGCACCTGGGTGGCTCAGTCGGTTAGGCGTCTGACTCTTAATTTTGGCTCAGGTCATGATCTCAGCGTTTGTGCATTTGAGCCCCACGTTGGGCTCTGTGCTGATAGCACAAAGCCTGCTTGGCATTCTCTGTCTCCCTCTCTCTCTGCCCCCCCCCCACCTCTGTCTCAAGAATAAATAAGTAAATTTTTTTTTAAACTTGATTTTTTTTAACGTTTATTTATTTTTGAGACAGAGAGAGACAGAGCATGAACGGGGGAGGGTCAGAGAGAGGGAGATACAGAATCCGAAACAGGCTCCAGGCTCTGAGCTGTCAGCGCAGAGCCCGACGCGGGGCTCGAACTCACAGACCGCGAGATCATGACCTGAGCCGAATTCGGCCGCCCAACCGACTGAGCCACCCAGGCGCCCCATAAGTAAGTAAATTTTTTTTAAAAAGACTGACTTAGGATTTGGATCTGGCCATGATGGAGAAACAGGCCTGGATTTATCCTCCCACTTAAAATAACTAAAAAAACTGGAACAGACAATTCTTGGATCTGGTACAACAGGCAGTTCAGGTCACTGATACCTGACAGAAGGGGGGAAATGAGGTGAGTAGTATAATTTCCCCCATCTTACTGCCTGGAGAGGGTTTTCAGGCATCAGTGCAGGGAGAGGAAGCCCAAAACAGAGGCCCATGGTCTCCCCAGAGTTGAGGAAGCAGTTGAGAATTCAGGGAGGCCAAGACAAGGAAAATTCCAAGATTCGAGGACCAGAGAAAAGAGAGCTGCATGGAGGGGGAGAGAACTGCAGAGAGAGAGAGAGAGAGAGAGAGAGAGAGAGAGAGCACGCTCTGGAGATCTGCATAGGGCTCCCCTAGAGTCTCCAGCTGAATTCTGATCAGTGCATATGTGTGAGGAAATTACCCAAGCAAGGGAAAAAAGTACCACCAAAAAAGAATGTGTGGAGCAACCCCAGAGTTCACAGAGGGACGGAAATAGTTCATCTTCTCACCTGCCAGAAGTGAGAAAACCTCAAAATATGCAGGGGGTTGGGTATATCTCACAGCTAGTTATTACCTCAGTAGTTGGGAAAATTTACCGTGGACTAAAGGCTGTTCTGGTCACATATAATAATGCTTAAAAGCAAGCCTTAAAAGGATAAAACGGTTTCCAGGTAACTTATCTGCATCCCAGCACAAAGCTCAAAATCACTTAAAGGAATTATTACTGTTATTATAAAAACCAGAACCCCACAGGTAAAATTCACAATGTCTGGCATCCAATAAAAAACTATTGGGGGGGGGCGCCTGGGCAGCTCAGTCGGTTAAGCCTTCTACTTCAGCTCAGGTCATGGTATCACTGTCCGTGAGTTTGAGCCTCGTGTTGGGCTCTGTGCTGACAGCTCAGAGCCTGGAGCGAGCTTTAGAGTCTGTGGCTCCCTCTCTTTCTGCCCCTCCCCGGCTCAAACTCTGTCTCTGTCTCTGTCTCTCTCTCAATCTCTCAAGAAATAAATAAACATTAAATTAAAAAAAAACTATTAGGCATGCACAGAATTAGAAAATGCAACCAATAATGAGGATAAATATCAATAGAAAGAGATCCAGAAATAACACAGGTGATAAAGTTAACAGATGTGGACCTTAAAACAGCTATTATAGATGTATTCCATGGGTTGAAGAAGATAGAAGAAAGAGTGAGCATGTTAATAGGAGACATAGAGTTATTTTTAAAAGACTCAAATGGAACTGCTAGAGATCAAAAGTACATGGTCTGAGATGAAAATTACCTCTCATAAGATTAAAAGCAGAAATCAGAAGAAAAGATTAGTAAACTTGAAGACATAATGAGATTTTTTTTTAACCTTCAGGGACACCTGGGTGGCTCAGTTGGTTAAGTATCTGATTCTTGACTTCGGCTCAGATCATGACCTCATGGTTCATGAGATAGAGCCCCCCATTAGGCTCTGTGCTGACAGTGTAGAGCCTGATTTGGATTCTGTCTCTCCCCCTCCCTCTGTCCCTCCCCCATTCTCTCTCTCTCAAAATAAATAAATAAATATTTTAAAATAATTTTTTAAAACTTTCAAAATGCACACATAGGGGGGAAAAAAAGCTTTGTTAAAAATGAAGTGGAATCAACAATAGCCAAACTGTGGAGAGAGCCCAAATGGCCATCGACTGATGAATGGATAAAGAAAAAATGGCATATATAGAAAATGGAATATTACTCAGCCATCAAAAAGAATGAAATCTTGCCATTTGCAAAAACATGGATGGAGCTAGAGTGTATTTTGATAAGTGAAATATGTCAAGAAAGACAAATACAATATGATTTCACTCACGTGGAATTTTAGGAACAAACAGATGAACATATGGGAGAAGGAGAAAAAAGAGAGGGAAACAAACCACAAGAGACCCTTAACAAGAGAACAAACTGATGGTTGATTGGGGAAGGTTGGTGGGATATGGGCTAGATGGGTGATGGGTAGTAAGGAGGGCACTTGTGATGAGTACTTGCTGTTGTATATAAGTGATGAATTACTGAATTAATTCCTGAAACCAATTAATCCTGAAACCAATATTGTACTGTATGTTAACAGCTAACATTTACATTTTAAAAAACCTACTACACTAATATAAAACAAAGCATAAAAAGAGGATAATGGGGATGGAGAACAGATGGGCCAAATAGAAAACAAATAACAATATGGAATATGTAAACATAGACACATCAATAATCATATTAAATATAAAGGGTCTAAATGACTCCATTAGAAGACAATGATTGTAGGGTTAAATAAAAGTGCAAGACCCAATTACATACTGCATGAAAGAAACCTAGTTTGAATTTGAATGTAATGATACAAACAGGTTAAAGGAAAAAGGGTGGGCCACTCAGGGGATTCCACTTCCAGAATGGCAACACAAAGAACTCTCTGGACCTGTTCACCAGCAAAGAAACTAGTAAAAATTATTGTTTTACAACCAAACATTTAAAGTCCCCAGAAATTGTCCTAAAAGAATACAACAAATAAGGAAACGTTTAGTCAAGAAAATCTATTAAACCTCACAGTGAGAGTCTGTGGCACTTGAGCCATGACCCACTCCATCCCCCACCCCAACTCAGCTATAGGGAGGGTCCACTTTGGGAGGATGTGGCCAAAAAAATTGGAGATCCCTCTCCATTCAGCTCCTAATCAAGGGATACAGGATCTCACTGGAAGGGGCAGGACGCCAGGATTTCTCATCCACTCCCTCTCCAAGTTGCAGAGGCCAAATTTCTGGTGAAAGCATCTGAAAGTTCTGGTGTTCCCGTCCTCCATCTAGCCCCCACTCATAGAGTGGAAAACTTATCTCAGGCACAACAGGTCCCAAATACTAGAGCCTCTATAACCTTTGCCCCAGCCCACACGTGAGAAGAAGTTTCAGTTGGGAAAGGCAGAAGTTACAATCCTTACCCAGTGCCTGGAGCAGTGGCTCAGAGATTTTGTCCAGGGAGAGAGGCAGTTCCTATGGGAGAACTCCAAGTTATCCTCAAAGGAAGTAACTTTATTTGAAACAGAATTTGGAGAAGTTCAAACTCAAGTATACTCTGAGACTATGGAGATCCTGCTGATAAGCGATTAAGAGGAGGCTGGTAGCTCCATGACAGCAACAAGCTAAACTGACTAGAGACTCTAGCCAGGGCAGTTAGGTTGGGCCCTAAATCCAATGACAGGTGTCCTTATAAAAGAAAGGCAAAGGGAGATTTGAGACACAGAGAGGAAGGCAATGTGAAGACAGAGGCAGAGATTGGAGTGATGCATCTATAAGCCAAGGAATGTCAAGGATTGCTGGAAGCCACCAGAAGCTGGTGAAAAGAGGCATGGAACAGATTATCCCTCAGAGTCTCTACAAGGAGCCAACCCTGCCTACATCTTGATTTCAGACTTCTGCTCTCCAGAATGTGAGAGAATAAATTTCTATTGTTTAAAGCTATCAAGTTTGTGGTAATTTGTTATGGCAGCCTTAAGAAACTAATACAACCATATGGTGGACCATAAAACAAATCTCTGTAAACTTAAAAGATTGAAATCATACAAAGTCTTCTCTCTCAACGCAATGGAATTAAATTGGAGATAAATTTTTAAAAGGTATTTGGAAAATACACAAATATTTTGAAGCAAAATAACACTTCTCAATATTGTGTCGAGGAAGAAATAAAAAGGGGCAATAGAAAAAATTCTTTCACTTTATTGAGGTATTACTGACAAATGAAATTGTGGGAAGATGGGTGGGGGGATGGGTGAAATAGGCGAAAGGGATTAAGAGCGCACTTATTGTGATGAGCACTGAGTAATGTATAGAATTGTTGAATCATTACATTGTACACTTGAAACTAATATAACACTGTATGTTCATTATACTTGAATTAAAAATAAGTAATAATTTAAAAAATAAAAATAGCAGGAAAAAATAAAATGTACAACATCATGATTTGATATGTTTGCATTCCTACCACCATTTCCATTGCCTCACTTACTAACCTGTTTGGTGTTTTGTTTTTGTTTTTGTTTTTTTGGGTTTTTTGGTGAGAACATTTAAGTTTCACTCTCTTAGCACATTTCAATTACATAATGCTGTATTATCAAGTATAGTAGTCACCATGTAACACATTACATCCTCAGACCTTATTCATCTTATAACTGAAAGTTTGTACCCTTTTACCAGCCTCTTCCTTTTTTCCTCATTCCTTAGCCCCTGGCAACCACCATTCTGTTTCTGTAAGGTCAATTTTTTTTCCACATATAAGTGATAAGGTTCCACATATAAGTGATATCATGCATAATGCTCTTCAAGTTCACCCATGCTGTTACAAATGGCAACATTTCCTTCTTTTTAAAGGCTGAATAATATTCCTTTGTGTGTGTATGTATGTGATATATGCACATATATATACACATATGTAAATATATAACATTTGTGTGTACTTGTATACATACATACGTATATGTGTATATATGTTTATGCATAACATATATACATATAACACACACACACACACCACATTTTCTTTACCCATTCATCTGCTGGACACAGGTTGTTTCCATGCTTTGGCTATTGTGAATAATACTGCAATGAACATGGGAGGACAGATATCTTTTTGAGATAGTGGTTTCATTTCCTTTGGCTATATACCCAGAAGTGTGGTTGTTGGATCATATGGTATTTCTATTTTTCATTTCTTGAGAGACCTCCATAGTGGTTGCATTCCACCAGTTTACATTCCCACCAACAGTGCACAAGGGTTCCTTTTTCTCCCCATCCTCACCAGCAAGTGTTATCCCTTGTCTTTTCTAATGACAGAAATCCTAACAGATGTGGGATGATATTGTGATGTTGATTTGCATCTCCCTGATAATTAGTGATGTGAACATCTTCAAAAAATCTACAGCTAATATCATACTCTATGGTGGAAAGACTGAATGCTTTCTCTTTGAGATCAACAACAAGGCAAAAATGTCTGACTCCACTTCTGTTCAACATTGTACTGGAGGCTCTAGCCCTTGAAGTATGGGAAGAAAAAGAAATGCATCCAGGGGCGCCTGGGTGGCGCAGTCGGTTAAGCGTCCGACTTCAGCCAGGTCACGATCTCGCGGTCTGTGAGTTCGAGCCCCGCGTCAGGCTCTGGGCTGATGGCTCGGAGCCTGGAGCCTGTTTCTGATTCTGTGTCTCCCTCTCTCTCTGCCCCTCCCCCGTTCATGCTCTGTCTCTCTCTGTCCCAAAAATAAATTAAAAATGTTGAAAAAAAAATTTTTAAAAAGAAATGCATCCAGATTGTAAAGAAAGAAGTAAAGCTGTCCTTTTGTCATATAACAGTTCTGTCTATAGAAAATCCTAAGAAATCTACACACACACACACACACACACACACACACACACACACCTCTTCTAAATGAATTTAGCAACTTTGCAGGATAAAACCTCAATATTGAAAATCAACTACATGTCTATATACTAGCAATTAACAATTGGAATTTGAAATAAAAATACCATTTAAAATAGCATTACAATATATACAGTACTTAGAGATAAATTTGACCACAAATGTGCAAGGCTTATACACCAAAAATTACAAAACATTACTAAGAGTAATTAAAGAAGATTTAAATAAATGGAAAGATATCCTATGTTCACAGACTGGAAGACTCAATATTGCTAAGATACATAAATTGACAAACCAATTCTAAAATTCATATGAAAATACAAAGGATCTAGGATAGCCAAAAAAAATGTTTTTAAAGAATAAAGTTAGAGGACTTACACTACCTGATTTCAAACTACAGTAATCAAGACAATGTGGTATTGGTGTAAAGATCAGTGAAAAAGAGAGTCAAGAAACAGGCCCATATATATGTTTAATTAATTTTCCACAAAAGTATAAATGCAATTCAATGAGGGGACGAATAACATTTTCAACAAATAGTGCTGGAACCATTGGAGAGCCATATGCAAAAAAAAAAAAAAAAAAGAACTTTGAGAGTTACCTCACAACATTATACAAAAATGGATCATATAAATGTAAAACAAAAAACTAAGAATTTATTAAAGAAAACATAGAAGGAAATTTTAGTCACCTTTGGTTTAGTAAATATTTCCTAACCAGGACTCAAAATGTATGGTTATAAAATAAGTATTGATAAGTTGGACTTCATCAAAACTAGAAATTTTTCTTCAAAAAGAGACTGTTATGAAATTCGAAGGCAAGCCACAGACTGGGAGAAAAGTTTTTGCAAAATATATATGTAATAAAGAACTTGTACCCAGAGTATATAAAAAAAAACTCTGAAAAACTCAATAATAAGAAATCAAACAGCACATTTTTTTAAATGGGCAAAAGATCTGAATAGACACTTCATTAAAGAAAATGTACAGATGACAAATACACACATGAAAAAATGCTAAACATCATTGGTCATTAGGGAAATGCAAATCAAAACCATGATAACGTACTACTATGCACTTATTGAAATGGTTAAAATTTTAAGACTGACCATAGCAAGTTTTGGCAAGGATATGAAGGAGCTGGAAGTCTCATACACAGCTGATGGGAATGAAATGGTACAACCTTTGGAAAGCAGTTTAACTGTTTCTCACAAAATTAAACATCTACTATACGCTCATTCCTATGTATTTACCCAGGAGAATGAAAGCGTATGTCCATACAAAGGCGTGTGCACAAATCTTCATAGCAGCTTTATTTGTAATAGACAAAAACTGGAAATGACCTAAATGCCTATCAATGGGTGAATGGATAAAGAAATTGTTGTATATAAATACAATGCAATACTACTCAGCACTAAAAGGAATGAACTGTTGACACACGCAACCTCAAGGATGAATCTCAAACTAATTATGCTGAGTGAAATAAGCCAGACAAAAAAAAAGAAGCCAACATATTGTATGATTCCATTTACATGAAATCTAGGAATAAGTAAAGAATGTGGCCTGAGCAACCAAAAGGATGAAATTGCCAATGTGATAAGAACAAGACTGCAAGAGGAGCCGGTTTTAGGGGTAAGGTCAAGAGTTCATTGTTGCTTGTGTTGAGTTTCAGAATACCGAGCAGACATTCAAGTGGACATGTTGAGTGGTAAGTTGGATATGAGAGTCTGGAGATCAGGAGAGAGAACTGGGCTGGACAAAATTTGGAAGCCTGACTCCAGAACTTTCACTCTTAACCACCAATATGTCTCCTTGCCTCCTGCTCTTCCCCTTCCAATCCATTATTCCTGCCATGGCCAGAGGGACCCTTCTAAACTGCAAAATAGGCCATATGATGCCCCTGCTATAAAAATAAAGAGAAAAAATGAATGAGGAGGAGAGAAAACAATCTTTCAGTAGCATTCCAATCCCCTAAGGGATAAAGTCTTATCTTCTTAACCTAGCACCCTAGGACTTTTGTGACATATCCTTTGCCTTACCAATCTACTCTGCTACCTTGGTTCTCCCTTCCACCTCTAAATGCAGCCCCCTCTGACTTAGCCTTCCCCAGATGTTACTGGTTCCCAGATCCTCACCATGCTCTCCCTCTGCCCGGAAGCTCCCTGTCTCTTTCTGTCTCTTCTCTCTCCCTATATCTTCTTAGAGAGATCCTATCTTCTCATCCTTCAAAACTTACCTCCAACATCTCAAAGTCCATCTATCCATAACTCCACATGTATAGTTCTCATAAAGAGCTTGTTCTGGAACTCTGCCTCATTTGTCTGTCTCACCTATGGGGCCGTGATCTTCAGTTTGGTTTTTTCTTTCTTTTACAAGCTATGTATACGCAACTCAAGTTTCCAACAATGCCAGTGAAACAGATTTTTTTTAATTGTGGTGTATTCATACAATGAGATGCTATTCAACAATAAGAATGAACTATCTTCATACAACGGACTGGATAAATCTCACAAACATAATTAAGTAAAAAAAGCTACCTTCTATTAGCTTTCCACTTATGTAAAGAGCAAAAGTAAACCATGTTCTTAGAAGTCAGAGTAGTTGCCCACCTTGAGGTAGAAAGTGACTGGGAGGAGACACAGTTGGGGATTCTGGGGGCATGATCTGTTTCTTGACTTGGGTATATTCACTTCGTGAAAACTCATCAAGTTGTCCATAATTTTTGTGCGCTTTTGTGTGTGTGTGTGTGTGTGTGTGTGTGTGTGTGTGTGTGTTATCTTCGAATAAAGGCAAAATGAAACTAAGGTGGTTAACTGTAAAGAAAAGCAAAGAAGGGGCGCCTGGGTGGCGCAGTCGGTTAAGCGTTCGACTTCAGCCAGGTCACGATCTCACAGTCCGTGAGTTCGAGCCCCGCGTCAGGCTCTGGGCTGATGGCTCGGAGCCTGGAGCCTGTTTCCGATTCTGTGTCTCCCTCTCTCTCTGCTCCTCCCCCATTCATGCTCTGTCTCTCTCTGTCCCAAAAATAAATTAAAAACGTTGAAAAAAAAATTAAAAAAAAAAAGCAAAGAAATTGTATGCTGATTATGTGTCAATAAATAAAGAAAGAAAAAAGAAAAGCAAGGAAGTAAATACCATAACATTCAGGATGAGAGAGAAGGAACCATGATTGGCAAAAGTCACCCAGAGGACTTCTAGGATGCTGACAATGCCTGTTTCTTTTTTTTTTAATGTTTATTTATTTTTCTTGAGAGAGAGAGAGAGAGAGAGAGAGCGAGCAAATAGGGGACAGGCAGAGAGAGAGGGAGACACAGAATTCAAAGCAGGCTCCAGGCTCTGAGCTGTCAGCGCAGAGCCCAATGCAGGGCTCAAACTCGGGCCGTGAGATCATGACCTGAGCCGAAATCAAGAGTGGGATGTTTAACCGACTGAGCCACCCAGATGCCCCTGACAATGTCTATTTCTGAAGCTGTGTGGTGCTTATATAATTATTCTTAAAAAATAAATGTATGTTTTATGTATTTCCTGTATTATATTTTACCACTAAAAGGTTTTTATAAGTATATACATTTTACTTTTATAAGTATATACATTTTCAGGATGTATTGTAAAGCAAATAGTGCAAAGAAAAGCAAAGTGCAAGAGTGTATCTATAGTATGCTATACTTTGTGTAAAAAAGAAGTAGGAATGAAAAATACAGTGTTGTTTATTTGTGCAAAAAGAAACACAATCAGGGTAAACCAGAAACTAGTGGGATTTACTATCCACAGGAGATGAGTGGGAATGGGATGAAAAGGATGGAGGATGGGAACAGGGTACAGGGATGGGAATTATACCCACTTCTTTGGCTATTTTTTTTGTATAATTTTGATTTTTAAAATCATTTTATTGTTTTACATAATCAGTCAATCAACAATGATGGGAAAACAAAATGGAATACAAACAGAAACAAACAAGCCTATTTCAAATGAATGACATAACTACACTGAAGGGGAAAACGGAAAAGAACTGTAAACAAATATTGAGCCTTAGTTAGTAGCTTTATTTTTCACAGTGGTGTGGGCTGGCAGTTCTGAAACTACTGAACGTGTGTCCTAGAATTGAACAAGTAAGCAAATACAATGTAGATAATGAGAACCAGGTTTCTCACTGTTAGAGAAGGGAGTTAGAAAATGAGGAGGCTAGAATGAACCTTGTGGTTTGAGATTGGAATTGGAGTACTAGGACGAACTCATGATTTTTAAGATGATAACAGAGATTGCATAGATAGATAGATAATGTGTATCTATATATTTCTATATTTATATGTATATATTTCTATATATACACACATACATATACATGTATATGTGTGTGTGTGTGTGTATATATATTTCTATACTAGCTTTGTGCCCTGAAATGGCCTAGAAGCAGTGAGTACACTTAGTACCCTTATCTTGGTATCTCTACAAAAAGGAACCAAGGCTGAATTCTTGGAGAAATGGCTGATTCCAGAGCTGGGACAGGAAAGGTACAAGATGAACCTGGAACATCTTGCTGTTCCAGAAAATAAGGAAGTGTTCAAAGAATGATGGGCATATCAAAAGGACACAAAAGCAAGCTTGAAAAGACTCCCCCATCCTTGTCAAATTCTGGGTTAATTTGAGCATCAAAATAAATAAAATGCTGCAATGTATAACCTATTCAATAAAATTAGAATCCACAAATCCATATGACAAAACTAAATAAATGAATAAACAAATAAATGGAGGAGAAGAGGAAGCTCTTCCTTATTGTAGGATGTGAATTAATAAAGGTAGAAGGAATACTGGAATTAGAAAATCACCATTTGGCAACTGCCATCGGAATAATTATTTCAGTCAAGTGTAGTGGGACTGGGTGAGAGTCAAGGCAAACAATGGCTTGTTATTCCATACACTTCTGTGTTGCTCAAGCGTCTCACAATGTGCGTGTTCTCATGCATAACTTGTGTAATTAAAAATTTGTTTATTCTTTTGACATGCTGAGGGACAAGTGTTTGTCACTGTCAGTGCTTACTGCAAGATAGTAAAAGATAAATAAGTCACACTGAGGTGGCATCCAGGAGCACTGTCTCTTGAGAGACAGAGATAACAGCCGCAGCCCTAATTAACTGTAGTACCAAAAAATGCACAAAAACATGGTGATAAGTGGGATTGCTCTTGCCTGAGTTCCTCAGCCCAGTGCTGGGAGTATAATAACCACTCAATAGGTGCTTGCAGAAGATGTAAAACAGTATATCCAGGCTGTGCCCTTTGCGTAAAGAAAGTGGGAAATGCAAAGTGTATTATATATATATATATATATATATATATATATATATATATATATATATACATATATATATATACACACACACACAATATGTATATATAGTATATATAATATGTAATATATATATTCCAGGTCTGGAGCAGGAAATATTCAATATGAGCCTGAGACATCTTTTAATATAGAAGCCAGGAAAACAATAAAAAACTACTAGTGTCATGTCAAAAAAGCACAGGAACCAACTTGAAGGGGTTCCCACTGGCCAAATAAGGGGTAATTTGAACATCAAACAGAATAATGATTAAAATGGATTGAAACACGCCTAATATATTTATTTTTAAAAATCCATGAGTTCACAGTGGCACTAAAAACAAGAAGAAGCAAAAAAACAAAGAAACAGTCTAAACAAAAACCTCATTTGAACCATTGGAACCATAGGGCATCAATTACTCTCAAATCGGCATTGGTAATGACAGAATTACATCTTTATCTTGTCTTAACTGTATTTTAGATAACACAATAGCCCAAGTTGATGAAAGAAAGTTTTTACTTATATAAGAATGTAGAAAATTGATAGAATTTTAGAAAAGTTTTAGAAAAATTACTGATTTGGACAACAATCAACAGATGAGATCATTAGATAAATGGTTGATGGAGAAATTTTCCATGGAGAAATCAGACTGTTACCACCTTAACTCACTGATGAATCTTAACATCATTAAAAGTAGGACCACCAGATATTATATGCCTCCTGGTGTGATGAAATATGAATCTCACAGCACCACCTATGAAGTGTTCTTGCAATAATAATAATAATAATAATAATAATAATAATAAATAACCTGAATGCAATAGAGTCCTCAGAGCTAACTTCCATATCTAGGAAGTATGTGTGGTTTATTCTGCTCAGCATAATGTTTGTAGAATCCATCCATATTGTATGCAGATGTGGGGTATTTCTTATTGATGTGTAGTATTCCATTGTGTGAATATGACACAATTCATTTCTCATTTTTCTGTTGTTAGCATTTGGATTGTTCAGTTTGGACTATGACAAATAGTGCTTTTAGGAACATTATTTTATGTGTCTTTTGGTAAACATATAGAAACATTTCTGTTGGGCATATACCTAGAAGGATTGCTGAGTTATGGGGTGTGGATATGGTCACCTTCAGTGGATATTGCTAAGCAGTTTCCAAAGTGACTATATTAATTTATACTCTCATCAACATTGAATGAGAATTCCGGTCACTCCACATTCTTAGCAACATTCAGTATTGTCTTTTTTAGTCATTTTAGTGAGCTGATTTATTTCATACTTTCTTGACTAATGAAGCTGCATGTTCATATTTTCCTTTCTAACCCTTATGTATTTTTATTTATTTATTTATTTATTTATTTATTTATTTATTTATTTTACTTTAGTGCACTAGCCAGGACTTCAGTACAATTTGAATAAAAGTAGTTATGATGGGCATCCTTATCTCATTCCCAATCTTAGATGGAAAGCATTCAACATCTCCCATTAGGTATGATATTTGCTATAGGTTTTTTGTAGATTACATATATTAAATTAGAGAATTTCCCTTATATCCTTGGTAAACTTTGTCATGATGCTTTTTTTGTATATATTGAAATGATCATACAATTTGTCTCCAATTTCCTGAAGGAATTTGTGTAAAATTAGAAAATTGGTGCATTTTGTCTTTAAATATTTTGTAGAATTCACCGTTGACAGTCTCTGGGTCTGGAAGATTGTGAAAAGCTTTTTAATTATAAATTCAATTATTTAATAGTTACAGGATATTTTACATTTAAGCTGTTTTCTTGTGTGAGTTTTAGTGAATTGTATTTTTCCAGGAATTTTCCCATTTATCAAAATTTTCAAATTTTTTGGTATAAAGTTCTTCATAATACTATCTTATATTTTAATGTCTCTGTGACCCAAATTGTGCTTCCTCCTTTTACTCCTGATACTAGTTATGTGCCTTCTATATATTTTTTCCAGATCAGTGTTAGCGCTTTATCATTTTTTCTAGTTTTTTCAAAGAACCAACTTTGATAAAATACAGATTTTGGAGCCTCATCTCAAACCTCCTGGATTAGTATTTCTGGGAAGTAAATCTGGAGATCCACATTTCACAAGCTCTCCTGGGGATTCAGATGCAAGTGGGTTGCAGGACCATAGTCTGGTAGCACAGCAAGGGATTCCTAAGGACAGGGAGCAAGTCTGATCCACCTGTATCTCCAGTGCCCACCAGGGGCTTAGCACAAAGCCATGTTTAAGAAATGAGTGAGCCAATGGATGAGAGAAGGAAACAAATGAAAGAAAATTGCTTATATCAAGAGAATCGGAGTTTTGGAATGCTATGAATTAGCGAACCACTATGGCATCATTTGGCCCCAATTGAATCCATTCAGGAGAGAAATATTTCTTCCTTGTCTTAAAATCTCTGCCTACTAGGGTTCCTCACCTGTCCCCTTCAGCTGTCCTGGAACACGGCCTTAAGTATGAGTGTGTGCCTGTCTACTGGCACAAAGAAAGTAGGAGTGACAAGGGAGGTGTCCTGAGAGGGGCTGTTCAGAGCTGAGCAGGGCTCCCTGTCCCTCTCCCCACACCAGCCCACAGGCCTTGCTGGGAAAATCCTCACACAACCCATTCCGAATGAGGTTATGAGCTCTACCTCGCAGAGCTCTAAGCATTCCCCGCCCCCTCCCCTCCATCCCAAAGCTTTTGAGAAACTTCCATATGACCTCTCAGCCCAGATCCGACCCCGGACCCCTACCCTTCCTTGCCTCCTCTGCACTTGTAGCCCAGGTGAGTTGCTCTCTCAGCAGCCCCTTGGCCGCCTCTCCCCACGTCCACGTCTGCCTGCCTCAAGCATCTCAGAAAAGCAGGAGTCTGACTTCCCCAGCCAGCTACTCCGGGCAGCACAGCTGCCACGCCAGCGTCCCCACCTAGTCGGCCAGCCAGCAGCCTGCAGCTCTCCAGCCTCTCTAGCCCCCACCGCGCCCCGCCCCGCCCCAGGGAGGACCAGGCTGGCGGCTGGGAGTCTCCCTGCCTGCTCAGCCTCCCTCCTTCCCTCCCGCTCCCTCCCTGCCTGCCTTCCTCCCCCGCCCGCCCCTGAGGCAGGGACCGTGCAAATCGAGGAGAGGGGGGGGACAGACAGGCCGGATGGGGTCCAGCTTAAAGCCCCGGGCTCCCCACTAATGTCCCATCCAGGCCGGGTGTCCCCAACATCTTGGGACCCGGATCTGTGTGAGCTGGGGTGGTTGCCAGGTCAGGAGCATCCCTCCGGCAGGCCCGTGGTGCTCCCGTTTTGCATCAGGACCCCCCCCCCCCCCCCTTGGATGCTCTGAGCCACCCTCCTCAACCCGGATCTAAAACCCGGGACACAGCTATCTGGCCAGCCTCTCTCTCCACCCCACCCCCTCTTTCTGGCGTCCATCCCCTCCCCAACACCACCTCTGCTGCTGCCTCTGGCTGTGGACCTGCACCTCTTCCCCATCCCCGCCAGGCCTGTGGAGCGGGGTGAGCCTGGACGAGAGCCCCCTAACCTGGGGCTCTCCCAGGCCATGGCCAGAGTACTCCCAGAGAGGAGCCCCGGCCCCTGAGCATCTGCTAGAAGCTTGGCAGAGGCCCCGCGGAGACCGAGTCTTCTGAGGACAAAAGGCGGCGGCCAACAGGCAGACGGGGCGGGGGGAGGGGGGACCGGCAGCCAGGCGGGCAGACGGGTAGCAGGGGCCAGCGCTGGTCCCCCTCCCAGCTTGGAGGTGGCATGAAGATGGGGGTGGGAATGTGTAGTGGGGGAAGCACCTGCCTGGACCTTCACCTGCCAGCTGGCTGGGCACCCCAAGGCTGTGTGCTGCCCACTTGGTGTTCCCTAATGCCCCCAGCCCTGCTCAGTGCACCCCTTCGGTGCCTGCTTCCCCTGATGTCTGCGTTTTAGACCAGCCCGGCCGCTGTATCCACGGCAACAGAAGCAGGAGTGTCACTGGCCGCCACATCACTGAGGACACATCTGAGGGTCCCACAATGTGGCCTGGGCTGTGATTTATCCTCGGTGAGACAGCTTGAGCCCCCTCCCTGGATTCCAAGACAGCCCTGCTGAGAGAGCCTGGGTAAGTAGTCAGCATCCCTCCAGCAAGGATGAGGGGCTGAGACTTCTCTTCTGTCTTCCCACACATATTTCAGAGTCTCCATCACTGCCATGCTCTCTGTCTCTCTCTCTGACTCTGTTAGTGTGTCTCCCCCGCCCCCATCCCCGTTCCATCACAAGGACTACTTGGACACCCAAGCCTGGAGAGTCCTCTAGCCATCTCCATCTTCCCCAATCCCAAATGTCCCATGAGAAAGGGAACTACCACCTGTTTCCCCACTCCCCACATGGGGTCTGTTTTTATCATGATGGTCGCTTTGGAGCATGAGGCTGTGTTAATGTCCCCTTGTGTGCTAGCTGTGGAAGGCATGCCTGGGAGCCTGGCAGTGCTCTCCTCAATGCCTGCACCCTGGGCAGGCTCAGCCTCCTGCGGCTGCCTTCTCTCCCTCTCCATCTCCCTCTCCTTCCTCCTCCACTCTCCTCCAGGTTCCTTGGCCTGCATGCAGGGTGTGTGCATTTCTGTCTGTGTGTGTGAACAGGCAGGTGGGTAGACATGACAGAGAAGCTGATCCCAGCCCAGACCACCCCCCCACTCCTCCTTTCCTTCTTTCCTCTCTCCCGGCTTTCCTTCCTTTCTACTTTCCCCAGTCTCTCCCCACAGGTAGCACAGACTTTTGCTCACTCACCACTGAAGATATTGCTGTGATTCCTAGCTGGTAGGGAAAGTGAGGTGGGGGTGGGAAGCACGTCCAGGCCCTAGGCTGCCTGGTGGCTCTGTGGGGGCAAGGACCATGCCACACAACCTGCAGGGACCACAGTGTAGGCCCCAGCCTTCACCCAAGGCTATCTCTGCTTCAGATGCCTGTGTTGTATCTGGGACCCCCAGATCTTATGATCTTGTGCACAGTGTGGCCAGTGGTCCCTATGTCTGAAGGGGCAGGGAAGCCTAGTGCATGAAGAACATGGATTCTCCAGGGACACTTCCCCCAACTACTAGCTCTGCAACTGTAGTGAAAGTGTGCCACTTATTGAACCTCGGTTTTCTCATCCGCCAAAGAGACTGGTGACCCTCCCATCATGGGTGTGTGTAGTGACTAGATGAGTTGGTGCATGCAAATAAAGGATGTGCATAGAAGTGGCCCTGAAGCAGTATCAGCAAAGCTCATGGTCAATATCACTGATTATTCATGATTAATATTGTTAATGATTATTTGGAGGAGGGACCGGCCCCTCTTCTCCAGGGTCTTGGCAGAGATCTAGGGAGGACAGCAGGTAGGCAAATGGGGGTTGGGAAGTGGAGGGGAGGCAGGAGCAGCTCAGTGTTGTCACTCTTTCTTTGTAGGGAGTGATGAGTGGTGGCTATGGGCAGAGCCTTCCACCCCTACTCCACTCCAGTCTCCTTTCCCTGCACTTGCCCCCTTGCACACGTGTGCATGTGTGCGCACACACACACACACACAGACACACACACACACACACACACACATACACACACACAGGCTTGAGCCCCCATGAGCTAGCAGAGGCCTGGCTTGCAGCCTGCAGCATTCCTGGCCCTGGTGATGTAGGCGTCTCCCTGTTGAGGGGAGACTTGGCAAGAGTTTGGCCTGTGGTCAGTGGTTGGCAGGGCCTGGAGACAAGGCTGAAGCTTCTGAGATGGCAGGGCTTCAGGTAGAACTGGGGTGTGGCCCATGCAGCAGCTAGACCTGTGGGGGACGGGTCCCAGGGACCCTAGTCTAGAGCCTAGACTGGGTTGGAGGGGGACAGTGGGGTCTCCTGGCTGGTTTCTGGGCATAGAGATGTGGTGAGATATTGCGTGAGGGGTGGGTGGCTGGAGGAAGGTCTTTACGGCCAGGGGAGGAGTAGGAGGGGGGGAAAGTCTGAGACCCAGAAGACCCCATGGTGAGGGTAGGGAGGGGTGGGGCTTTGGGGTATGGAGTAGACTTTTCTGAAGAAGAATTTGGAAGAGAGTACCCACACTGTGGTTTAGAGGCATCTGGATCTGAGAGTGGGTATATATGTGTAACTGTGTGCAGTCTGTGTGTCTGTGTATCTGTTCATGGGCATTGTGGATATATGTGAGCCTGTATGTGAGCAGGCCACATGATGGTGTGTGCAAGTGTGTGAATGTCTGGGTAAGCTTGTGTGTATACAGGGGAGTGGGTATGACTTTGCAGGTCTGGGTGAGCAAATGGGCATGTTTGATTATGAGGCTGAGTGAGACTGTTTCTGTGAGCCAACAGGCCTGTTGAATATCTAGTTGTGTATGTTTGTGGTATCAATTTGTCTTTGAATGTACATGTCTAATTATATGCATATGAGTATAAGGGTTTCAGAATGCCTGGGTATGCATACCGAATTAGGTGACTGTCTAGCTGTATCTGTGTATATTGGTGTGTGTGCCTATGTGTGCATATGAGTGTAGGTATATCTAAACGGTGTGTTTATGAGTATACGGGCATGTGTGTGTCCATGCATGTATGGGAGAGTATTTATGTGTGAACATGCCTCTGTGTGGGTGTATCTGTCATGTATATATATGAGTTGGTCTGTGTGTTAATGCCCATGTGGATTCTCCAGCATTTTGGATTATGTGTATGTCTGTGTGAGTGTTTTGAGTACATATCATCTGTAGACAGACCTGTGGGTCCACATCTGATTAGGGGAATGTTAGTGTAGATGATCACATGAGAAAAAGAACTAATTGTGTGGATAGAGGGGAGTGTGTGAATACATGTTTTGTGCATGAAAATATATTTTGTGGGTATCCCCATGTATACACATTTGATCATGTATATAGGTATGGCTGTGGTGGGGGGAGGTCTGTGCCTGTGTGTATATGCACAAAAGGCTATGCGCATAAGTGAATGAATGTATTTGTGTACATGTCTATGTGTGTTTGTGGGTACACTGTTATGTGTGAATGCGAGTCTGATTGTGGGATGCATGAGTAACTACTTTTCATAATACTTGGTGCACATATCTCAATATGTGTTTTGTTTGAATTTCTGAGTGCAAGTGTGAATGCGTGAGTATGGATGTGCCTGTGAGTGACTGTGAGTGTATATGTGTGAGTATATGCTACTACCTGTGAACATATGGCTGTGTGTGCATTTGAGTGAACATGTCTGTATATTTGCCACCTCGAAGTGTGTTTGTGTGAATATGCCTGTGTGTGCCAGTCTGTACAGGTATATGGACGTACCATTTTGTGTAGTTCTAATTATTTGTGTATGTGTATTTGTGTTTATTCTGGAACATATGTTCTAGAACAGTGTAAGTGAATGTATGTGCACACCCTCTTGGTCTATAAATATGTTTGAGCTTGTGTGTGAAAAGTGTTATCAGTTCTTCTTGTGCAGATATACAAGCATGTAAGAATATCTGACTGTTCTTCCATGTGCACGTGTGTGAACAGACCTTTGTGTCCAAGTCTGTCTAAGAATATAAGTATAAATGGATCTTCTTTTGTTTGCATAGCTTCTCATATGGGTGTATAAACATGTGGGAATGTACATGGTATGCATATCTTATTGTGATTGTGTGAGTGTATTTTGTAAGTACATTTGTGTCTCTGTGTCTGGTTGTGTGCATATAGGAATGAATGATGTACATGTCTATGTATATGTGAATATGCTCACAGGCATACATGCCCAGTTGTGTGTATATGTCTATGTGTGTTAGAATGTCTGTATATGAATACATCATCTCACTGACAAGCATGTGCACATCTGGGTGTTTATGTGTGAGTACACCCTCATGTGAATGTGTGTGAAAATGCTTATGTGGTCATGTCTGGGTGTGTGTGTGTGTATATATTTGGGAGCTCACTTCTGTGTGTCATGTTTCTTCATTGTCTCGCTGGGTATGATGTAGAGTGTGTCCATCTGTGGACATGTGAAAGTATGCCTGTGTGTACACCTGTGTTTGTGAGTGAATGTATGTCCTTCATGGGTGTTATGTCATGGAAATATATGCCATGCAAGTATGCCTATGTTTGAGAGTAAATGGAAATGCACATATGGGACCAAGAACAATGCGAGTGTGCCTATGTGTAGGGATAAGTGTAGGTATTTGTGCATGTGCCTGTCTGATGGTATGTGTGTGTGAGAGAGATTTGGCCTTGGGCTTACCCAGATAGGCCTAATCACTGGAAAAGTGATAAAGGAGGGTACTTAAGAGTCTGTGTGATGCTGTGTGTACACCCCAGCATGTGTTTATGCACATGTCTAAGAGTCAGTGTCACCCTGCTAGACCATAGCTGGCTCTGTGTAGACATCCTACAGGATGGCAAGCTATAACACCTAAGCAATCCATGACCCTCTTCTGGGGCCTCTTTGGCCTTGACCATGTGCTGGGTTTTTGTGGGGGGAGGTGTCTCAGGATAATTCCTGTCATCATTCACACTCAAGAAGTGGGAACCAATCATGGCTGATGTCCTCCTAGGGACTGAAGTCCTCTTAGGAAAGGGGACCTTGTGACCTTTTAGAAAAGGATTTCTTGAAACATAAAGACCTCCCTTCCCATCCCCCCACCATTGAAGGCCCAGAACAAAATGGCATTGTTTAGTGTCTAAGGTTGGTTTTCACAGAGAGCACCCAAATTATGCCGTCAAGGCAGAAATCTAGATGTCAATGTGTATGTATAAGTAAAGGTATATCTAGGTAGAGTGGTGTGTGTGTGTGTGTGTGTGTGTGTGTGTGTGTGTGTAGAAGGTAGTATATTTGGTAAGAGAATGAAAAAGAAAGAGAGAGAGAGAAGGGATCTGGGTTCTGTGTATGTAAGAGACTCTGGGTGTTTCTGGGAAAAATACGTATGTGAGAAATTTGGCTGTATTTGGGAGGGGTGAGTGTGAGTGTGGGTGTATGTAAATGGTGTGTTTGTGAGGTGTTATGAGAACATCAGCCTGTTTGGGTGGAGGATGGTATGGGTGAGAGTTTGGGTATGGGGGTGGTATGATATGTATTGGGTATGGTATGAGCGGGAGTGGGAATATGTGTGAGGATGTGTGTTTTTGAGGAGTATGTGTGTACGGGTGTATCTGGCTGGTGCAAGAGAGTGAGGGGGTGTTTGGATGATGTATGTGTTTTATAGTGTAGATGTATCTGTGAAAGTGTGGGTGCTTCTGGGTAGACTGTGCATGAAGGAGTATGGGTGTATTGGGGTAGGAGCATTTAAATATGGATATATCTGGATAGTGTGTAGGTGGGTGAGCATACAAGTCTATTAAGCAATGGAAGTGTGCGATGGAATATATCTAGATGGTGTGTATGTGTGTGGGGGGAGAATTTGGGCACATCTGGGTGATGATGGGGGTGTATGTGAGTATACATATAATTGGGAAGTATCTATGGTTGGTGTGTGGGAGTGTATGTGGATGAGATGTGTGTATAGTGTGTGAGAGAGAGTATGGGTATATCTGCATTGTATGTGTGGAGTGTGGGTATTCTGGATGATGGTGATGAAGAGAGGGGAATCTGGATTGTGTGTATGTGTAAAAGAGTATGCAGGTGTTTCTGAGTATGGTAGGGATATGACAGTATGGAAGTATCTGGTGGGAGAAATGTGTAGGTGTATCTGGATGGGTTGTAAGTGTTTGGGTTTACCTGGGAGTGTGAGTGGGTGTGTCTGGATGTCGTGTGTGTGAGATGTGGGTATATCTGGATGGTGTGTGAGAGAGAGCATAGTGGTACATTTGGGCTCTGTGTTAGATAGTGTGTGGGTATAGTTTGGGTGGAGTGTGTTTGAATATGAGTGTACCTAAATGGTGGGTGGGTGAAAGCACAGGTGTGTTTGGGTGGTGGAGTGCGTAGTATCTCTAGGTGGTATGTTGTAAGAGCTTTGGTTGTGTATCTGGGTATGGATGTACTTGGACGTGTGTGAGTGTGGGTATAACTGGATGGGGTGTGTAAGAGAGTTTGGGGGGCATATCTGGGTGGAAAGTGCGTTTGGAGTGTTAGTGCATCTGACTGGTGTGGAGGGGATGAAAGTATGGATGTATCTGGGTAGTGGAGTGTCTGAGATGGTATACCTGGATGGCATGTGTAAGACTTGAATATATCTGGGTGGGATGTGTGTGTGTGTGTGTGTGTGTGTGTGTGCGTGTGTGTGCGTGTGTGAATGCAGATGTGTCTAGATTGTAGTGGAATGTATCTAGTTGTGTGTGTGTGTGTGTGTGTGAGAGAGAGAGAGAGAGAGAGAGAGAATCTCGATGGTCCACTTGTGATGAATCTGGATGGTGTATACATATATATCGGGGTGGATGTATCTGGGTGGGGCTTTGTGAGTGGGTCTATTTGGTGTGTGTGACAGAGAGAGAAAGAGGGAGAGAACATGAGAAAATAATGGGTGTATACATATAAGATTTGTGTGTGAGCAGGTGTCTCTGGATAATGTGTAGGTGCTGTGTGTGTGAACGTACTTAGGCTGGGAATTTGTGAGTGTGAGTATCTGGGTTGGCTGTATGTAAGTGTAGTGTCTGTGAATGGTGTGTGTGTCATTGTGGGTGTGTGCCTTGATACCATGTGTGAAGAAGATAGTAGGTGTGCCTGGGTCAAATATGAGGGTTCTAGGTTGGGAGTGTCTATGGATTTGAGTATATTTGAATGTTGCACATGAGAGTGTGGGTGTACTGAGTTGGGAGTTTGCAGAAGTGTGGCTGTTGTTGGGTGGAATGCCTGTGGAATGTAGGTGTGTTTGAGGTGGGTGTGTATGAGGATGGGTGTGTTTAGATGGGATGTGTGTGAGAGAATGTGGCTGTATCAGTATTGGGTATGTGTGTGAAAGTGGGTGTGTCTGAATGGTGTGTATAAGAAAGAGAGTGTGCACGTATCTGTGTTGTGGTGTGGTTGTGTGTGTATCTAAGTAAAGGAGTGTGGGCTTCTCTCTGGCTGGTATATGAGAGATGGATAGGGTATATCTGGGTGGTATGTGAACGAGAGGATATAGGTGAATCTGGGTGGGGTGTGTGAGTGTATCTGGGTGGGGGTGTGGGCATGTGGGTATATCTGGATAGTGTGTGTGAGAGTGTTTGTGTGTATTTGGGCGGGGAACGTATCTGAGAATGTTGGTGTATCTGCATGTGAGTGTGGACTTGTCCAGATGGTGTGTAGGTGGTATAACAGGGTGTTTTGTGTGTTTGATAGTGTGGGTGTGTCTGGGTGGGGTGTGTGATTGTGGGTATGTGTGGGAATGTATATATATTTCCTAGGGCATATATGCCTCTGGTAGAGTGTAAATGTGAGTATGTATGTGCTTACATGTGTGTGGCTATTGGTACCCATGTATGTTGGTACGTGGCTTGTGTGTGCATGTGTTTGTGCTAGAGTGGTGTGTATCTGTATGTGTGTGTGAGGTGAGTGTGTTTCTCCCTGTGAGTAAGTTAGATCCGCAAGGTCTCTGGAGGTAAGCTCTAGATTTGCATCCTGGTTCTGTCATTTATTAGCTGTGGGGCTTTGGGCAAGTCACCTAATCTCAACTAAGCCCCAGTTTCATATTTGTAAAGTAGGGGTAATAATAGTATCTATCTCATAGGGTGAGGATCAGATGAGTTAATATTTGAAAAGTGCTTAGGACAGTGCCTGGCACATAATGAGTCCTCTGTGCTGTATCAGGTGTTACATAGTACTATAATTATTGTATGTGCCTGGTGTGTAAGTAACAGTATGTGCCCATCAGCAAGTGCAATGGAGTAGTTTCTATGTGCATATTTCCTACATTATTTGTGTTCATGTGTATGTGTAAGAGAGTGAGTGGATCCTGTGTGTATGTGAGAATGTGTACATAAAACTGGCTTTATATTTATATGTGTCCCATTGTGTATATAAAACCATAAGCATATGAGAAAGGAAGTGTGTGTCTAGGAGGTCAATGGAAGGGGTTTGGCCATGCATGTGTATTTCCCAGTGTACATCTGGGTGAATGAATGCATATATCTGTATCTGTGATGATGTGTGTCCATGTGAGTTCAGGTGTTACCTGCAATGCTGGTATGCTGCATATATGAGCATGTGTATGTGTATTTTAAAGCTTATTTATTTTAAGAGAGAGAGAGAGAGAGAGAGCACAAGTGGAGGAGGGGCAGAGAGAGAGAGAGGGAGAGAGAGAGAGAATCCCAAGTAGTCTCCACACTGTCAGCGCAGAGCCTGATGTGGGGCTTGAACTCACAAACTGAGATCATGAGCTGAGCCGAAGTGGGATGCTTAACTGACTGAACCACCCAGGTGCCCTGTGTGTGTTTTTATCTGAATATGTAAACAGGTTTGTACTAGTCAGGATGTAAATGTGTGCGTGTGAATCTCTGTTGTGCCTATACATGTAGGAAGGTTAGTATCCAGGTCTATATATGATGATATGTGTGTATAAAGGATTTGTGCCCATATGGCCAGGTAATAGGATGTATGTATTTGTGTTGTATAAGTGAATGCATAGGTGTGAATGGGTGTGTGCATTTGAGGGTTTGTGTCTGGCTGTGTTTATAAGCATCGGTGGCTACATGGCTGTGTGTGTGAGTCTGCATTGCTCAGTATATGCCTGCCTCTGTGTGTGTAGCAGTGAATCTGAGCAATGTGCCTGTATGTGTGAGAGTGTCGGTACTGTGTGTATAATGTATGTGTACCAGGGCAAGGTTTGTATAAAACAGTGGATTTTAATCTCTTAATGTTAGATCCTGGGGGTAGGGGAAGGCCTGGATCTATAGGATGTGAATAGGACTTAACCTGTGTCTGAATGCCAGTTCTTATGTCTATGCGTATGCATGATTGTATCTGAAAGCATGTAGGCCCATATGATTTGGTTTGTATGTGTATGTGTCTGCATGTGCCTATGTGTATGGTGAATTTTTCTCTGCCTAGGCCTCCATTTCTGTTGAAGGGTAGTTATCTGTGTGTATGTGTGTACGTGTATGTTTGTGTGTTTTTTTATATCTTTGCATGATTTGCTGTTAGATGGGTACCTACACACATGCCTAACTTTCTGTGTAGAAGAGGAGGGGTGTGTGTGTGTGTGTGTGTGTGTGTGTGTGTACATATACAAATGCACCTGATTGTGCTTATCAGCTGATGTAAGTCTGGATGTGAGTGCAAATTTGAATCTCCATGTACACATGTGCTTGTGTGCACATATCTGTCCATGTGTGCTAGTGGGTCTGTGCATTGTGACTAGATGTGAATGTCTTAGGGCATGCCCAACCTGGCACGTGGAGAAGGGGACTATCCATATGACACATTGGAGTAAAGTGAAGAGGATATAGGGGTACTGGGGTTTGGTGAAAAGAAATTCCATAGATTTTATTTATGTTACACAAATTGTGATAAGGATAACAAAAATGCAAAGTTTTGAGGGAGTTATTAAATATTGAATTCAAATGACATCTTTTCAGGAATTTTTCACAGCACACGAGCTCACTTCTAGAAATATAACTTTTATTCACTCATGCATATTTGCGGTGGTCAACATTCATGCCCACCTCTGAGCCTTTGATCATGACTGCTTTTATTTATTTTATGGTAATCTGACTTATTTATGGACATTTTCATCATGATTTGGTCAATCAGTTTGTGCTGAGCATAGATCTTCGACATCAAGTAATCATGTTTCTTGATAAAAACGCAAACAAAACAAACGAAACAAGTAACCATTAGTAGTTCTGACATGGATGTAAACTTATATCATGACCTGCCACTTCGTGGTCTTGGAAAGCCTATTGTTGAAGGTAAGATCTATTCCATGGAGGTTGTGCAGGCACAGTTTGCCCTGATGTCTTCAGTAATTAGCTTGAATGTGTGAAACATAGCTGCATGATTCTGTGGGTCATCAAAGCTCACCTTAAAGGCATCAGCTTTGGGGTCATCAGGTACCATTTTGGTTTCTCTGAAGCTTTCACACCTTACCAACCTTTCTTAAGAAATGCAACAACTAACTGCTTGTTTGTGCCTCTCTGTTTCACCTCCCTTTCTAACTCACTTGTTTTTGCCATGGCCAGGCAGAGAGACCCAGGTTACCCAGGTTCTCTGCTGAAATAGCTAATAATCTCTTCTGTCTCTTGGTAGTCACCATCAACAGGAAATTGCTTGCATGTGTAGGTGGCAGCAAATGATCATTGTTTTTTGTTTTTTGTTTTTTACTGGTTAAAGCCTCTTTCTCCTCAATAATTAGAACTTGGATAATTATAGTCTTTGAATTTTGTACTTCAAAGGTAGGAACCTTCTTTAAATCTAACACCTCTTTCTTTTCTTTCAATCAAATGTGATGTTGAAACTCTTGTAATGAATGCACATTAGGGGCTTCTGAGTGGCTCAGTTGGTTGAGCGTCTGACTCTTTTTTTTAAGTTTATTTATTTTGAGAGAGAGAGCACGCACAAGTGCAAATGTGCATTGTGGGGGAGGGGCAGAGAGAGAGGGAGAGACAGAATCCTAAGCAGGCTCTGCCCTGATGTGGGGCTCAATCCCAGGAACCGTGAAATCACCACCTGAGCCGAAATCAAGAGTGGGTCGCTCAACCAACTGAGCTACCCAGGGGCCCCTGAGCATCCAATTCTTGATTTCAGCTTAGGTCATGATCCCAGGGTCGTGGGATGGAGCCCTGTATGGGGCTCCATGTTGAGCATGGAGCCTGCTTAAGATTCTATCTCTCTCCCTCTGCCCCTCTCCCCCACTTGCGTGCGCTCTCTCTCTAAAATAAAAAAAATGCACATGGATTTTGAATCCAAAAAAATTTTCATTTTGAGCATTTAAAAATAATTGAAGAAGCTTTTACCCTAAGGAGACACAGACATTGCTCTACTCATCTTAATAAGTCTTTAATATTCAACTTAATAACACCAACTAAATATCACCCAGGGAAGCACACATGACCTCACTTCTTCTAAGCTGAAGTTTGGCTTTGAATCCATAAACCTTAACAGTATACTTTCATATATATATATATATATATATATATTTTTTTTTTTTTTTTTAAATATGAAATTTATTTTCAAATTGGTTTCAAATTGGTTTCAAATTGGTTTCGCAGTGTTCTTCCCAACAGGTGCCCTCCTCAATGCCCATCACCCACCCTCCCCTCCCTACCACTCCCCATCAACCCTCAGTTTATTCTGTTTTTAAGTCTCTTATGGTTTGGCTCTCTCCCTCTCTCTTTTTTCCTTCTCCTCCCCCATGGTCTTCTGTTAACTTTCTCAGGATCCACATAGGAGTGAAAACATATGGTATCTGTCTTTCTTTGTATGACTTATTTCACTTAGCATAACACTCTCCAGTTCCATCCACATTGCTACAAAAGGCCAGATTTCATTCTTTCTCATTGCCACGTAGTATTCCATTGTGTATATAAACCACAATTTCTTTATCCATTTATCAGTTGATGGACATTTAGGCTCTTTCCATAATTTGGCTATTGTTGAAAATGCTGCTATAAACATTGGGGTACAAGTGCCCCTATGCATCAGCACTCCTGTAGCCCTTGGGTAAATTCCTAGCAGTGCTATTGCTGGGTCATAGGGTAGGTCTCTTTTTAATTTTTTGAGGAACCTCCACACTGTTTTCCAGAGCAGCTGTACCAGTTTGCATTCCCACCAACAGTGCAAGAGGGTTCCCATCTCTCCACATCCTCGCCAGCATCTAGAGTCTCCTGATTTGTTCATTTTAGCCACTCTGACGGGCGTGAGGTGATATCTGAGTGTGGTTTTGATTTGTATTTCCCTGATGAGGAGCGACATTGAGCATCTTTTCATGTTCCTGTTGGCCATCTGGATGCCTTCTTTAGAGAAGTGTCTATTCATGTTTTCTGCCCATTTCTTCACTGGATTATTTGTTTTTTGGGTGTGGAGTTTGGTGAGCTCTTTATAGATTTTGGATACTAGCCCTTTGTCCGATATGTCATTTGCAAATATCTTTTCCCATTCTGTTGGTTGCCTTTTAGTTTTGTTGATTGTTTCCTTTGCAGTGCAGAAGCTTTTTATCTTCATGAGGTCCCAATAGTTCATTTTTGCTTTTAATTCCCTTGCCTTTGGGGATGTGTCGAGTAAGAGATTGCTACGGCTGAGGTCGGAGGGTTTTTTTTCCTGCTTTCTCCTCTAGGGTTTTGATGGTTTCCTGTCTCACATTCGGGTCCTTTATCCATTTTGAGTTTATTTTTGTCAATGGTGTAAGAAAGTGGTCTAGTTTCAACCTTCTGCATGTTGCTGTCCAGTTCTCCCAGCACCATTTGTTAAAGAGACTGTCTTTTTTCCATTGGATATTCTTTCCTGCTTTGTCAAAGAGTAGTTGGCCATACTTTTGTGGGTCTAGTTCTGGGGTTTCTATTCTATTCCATTGGTCTATGTGTCTTTTTTTGTGCCAATACCATGCTGTCTTGGAACAAGTAAGCCTCAAATCGGCAAATGAGAATCATTCACAAAAAAATGCTGAAAATTTTCTTTTAGCTCATAAATCTTTTACAAAATCCTTATACACTTAGGTTTAGAACAATAGAGAAAAATGTACTGATATCAAAGCTTCACAGAAACCAAACACACAGGTGAGTAGTGGTTTGGATTTAATCAAACCCACCTAGCATCATATACTGTGGCGATCAGACCTACAGGCAAACTTTGATAGGTGGGTGCTCCTTGGTGCATGAATCTCGGCATTTTCAGAACAAATTCCCAATGCAAATTTCATGCCATCTCAGCAGCATCAGTTTATGGACTAATGTAGAGTTTCCACAGTATTTCAAAATACTCATGTATCACTTTGAATATTTCAACCTTAGTTTATTTTGGTGCTTCTTGCATTTCTCTTCAGGTTTTCTGACTAGTACTATGAACTGAGCACAATTAATCAACATCTAGAGACTCCTCAATATAAAATGAAAAACACTTTTGATTCAACAATCTTCTGGGTTAGTGTCATTTCAATGTCCTTTGACCCACCATCACTATATCTCCTAATAGCAATAATTGAAAATGACCCCTTTCTTATTCTTTTTACCTCATTGGTCCCAAATGTGGTGTGGACAATTTTCTGGCAGATTGCTAACATGTGAGATTCTACTGAGAGGAGCACCTTAGCTTTACTTGTTAATCCTGCAACCCTGTCACTAGCTGGTTGAGCTCTGTCTAAGGATGTTATAACCCATCCCATAAAAGAGCCAGGTTTCTTAATTTGCACTTTGAGATGCTTTAAAAACTCCAAATATTTCTCTGTGTGATAGTGTTTTGTGGCCAGTTGACTGACATACCCTACTGGGAAATGAAGTTTCTTTTGATAACTTTCCCACAAAAATCGGACATTTAGGTTGAGGAAGAGAGGGCTTATTTGTTTTGTTTTGTTTTTTAATATGAAATTTATTGTCAAATTGGTTTCCATACAACACCCAGTGCTCATCCCAACAGGTGCCCTTCTCAATGCCCATCACCCACTTTCCCCTCCCTCCCACCCCCCCATCAACTCTCAGTTTATTCTCAGTTTTTTAAGAGTCTCTTATGGTTTGCCTCCCTAGAGAGGCCTTATTTGGCAGCTGAATCCAAATTTGAAACAATTCTCATTAAACTGCTCAAATTAGGGACAGCCTAGATTGTTTTGAGGGAAGACTGTGTTTGTCTTGTGAGTCTCCTGATTTTCCAGCTTTAATCAAAAAATCCATTTTGATGGGAAAAGAAGTGTCTTAAAAATTAAATCTACTTGAATATAAAGTATTGAAGGGGCCATCAGATCTTTGTGACTTCTGAAAACCTATTTTTTAAATCTTTTTTAAATTTTTTAATGTTTATTTTTTGAGAGAGAGAGACACATACACAGAGTATGAGCGGGGGAAGGTCAGAGAGAGAGAGAGACACACAGAATCTGAAGCAGGTTCTGGGCTCTGTGCAGACAGCTCAGAGCCCAACACGGGGCTCAGACCCACAATCCATGAGATGATGACCTCAGCCGAAGTCAGACGCTCAGCCTGAACCACTCAGGCACCCCTGAAAACCTATTTTTTTTTAAAGAGAAACTTGAGGTCTTTTGCGCTGTTAAAAGAGCAGCACTCTGGAAACAAAGCCTTGAATAAAGGCCTTGCTTTCCCTTTAATGAATCAATTCAACTCAACTACAGTTGGTCTTTATTTACTCATTGACAAATATTTTTACCTAAAAGCAAAAGGTAAGAATTAATTATGAAATCCCACCAAGAATCAGATTTTTTTTTTCAACACTTTTTTATTTATTTTTGGGACAGAGAGAGACAGAGCATGAATGGGGGAGGGGCAGAGAGAGAGGGAGACACAGAATCGGAAACAGGCTCCAGGCTCCGAGCCATCAGCCCAGAGCCTGACGCGGGGCTCGAACTCACGGACCGCGAGATCGTGACCTGGCTGAAGTCGGACGCTTAACCGACTGCGCCACCCAGGCGCCCCATTAATATTAAAAACCAGTCACAAGTAAGTCAGTAAATGAACCAAGAGATAATAAAAATTATATTGTTGTAATGTCTTTAAAAGAGTCCTTTTAGAAATACTTATGGATGAATGGTATGATAGATATGCTTCAGAGTACTCTGGAAATGGATGAGTTTATAGGCAAAACAAGACCCTGAGAGTTGATCATTGGTGAATCTGGGTGATGGGTGCACTGAAGTTCATTACAGGATTCTTTGTACGTTTTTATATCTGAAATGTTCTAGAAGGGAAAAAAAGTTTATGAAGAAGCAGCAATCAAGGCAATTAACAAAAACAATTATATTCCCTTAGGAATACCTTATACTATATAATAATAATAATAACAGCAACAATCATACAACTATTTTTGTAGAAAAAAAGTTGTGGAAAAATAAATGAGGCCAAATTAAAAAGAAGAACAAACGCTGTACATGTATAGGCCAAACCAAAAAACCTCACCGATGAACCAGGGTGGCAATCAAAGTAATAATCAGATTATCTGGGATGTTTCAATAGGAAGCGATCCAAACATTTACAATTTCCCTTTGAACCTCTAGAGGGCTTCTTGCTCTGGATCCCTGCTGTGGCAGGTACCCACCAGCCAAGTAGCTCTGCTAATGTTTCCACCTGTGTCTGAAGGACACATGTGTGGGTTTTCTCTGGGTGTACATCTGTTGCAGGGTATATATATCAAGTAATGTGAGCATGCTTGTGTGTGTACACATCCCTGTGTGTGCAAGAGTGTGTTTGTATACACGGGTGGTTTTTCTCTTTGTGGTTGGTTGTGGTTGCATATTGCAAAGAGGGGTGTGTGTGTGTGTGCGTGTGTGTGTGTGTGTGTGTGTGTGTTGGAGCTGGTATACTTCTCTGCATAAGTGAGTGTGTACATGAATGGGTATCTGTGTGTACATGTGCCAAGATGTACATGTCTGTTTTGGTGAGTATGCCTAATCTGTGTGAAAGGGTTTGGATCAATCAGCCTCTGTGTGTTAGAGTGTGTTAGAGTATGTACATGTGTGTATATATGAGCAGTTTTTTGCTTCTCTATTTTTTTCTCTATGCAAATATTTCTGTGGATATTTAAGGGGGATTCTGTCTGTGTGTACATGCCTGTGTGTGTTTATATGTGTGTATGCATGTGGGAGGGTTCAAGTGCATGTGAGTATGGTGGCATATGTAAATGACTTTGAGTGTTAACATGTGTAACAGTGTTTGTATGTGATGATATAGGAATGCCACTGTATACATGCCTGTGTCACAAAAGTTGAGTGTGTGAGAGGATTTGAACAATGTATGAATGGGTTTGCATATGTATATCTATCTGTCGGGATTTGAGTGTTCATCTGTGTGTGTGTGTGTGTGTGTGTGTGTGTGTGTTAGGGGAGTTATAATTGTGGGTTTATGGGCCATTGCACATGTGTGTGTGTGTGTGGGTGTGTGTGTATCAGTGTATATGAGCAATTCTCAGCCCTCTCATACCTAACACTCTCTTGTATGTAACACGTATTTTGTAACACCCCTTTACTATATGGACATGAAGTTCTTAGATAATATAGTCTCTGCACATATAATTTCAAAAGAAAATCCATATAGTATTTTATGCAATATGCATATTGTATTAACTAATACAAATAAATAAGTAAAAGGGAAGTAATTTATAAGAAAATAATTTGTATTTCAATATGTAAATGTTTGGGCATGGCACTCCCCAGGAAATTCAATAAGGTAGTTAGAGGCTTGTAACGTCTTGTGAGTAAACATGGGTTTGGGAGGGGAAAACTCAAGAGGCTGCCCCATGCCCAAAGTGCAGGAAAATGACAGGCAAAGGCCTAGGGGTGAGATTTTCTGAAATAGTGAACAACTCAAAGAAAGTGCTCCCCAAAACAAAGTGCAGTCACCTCTGGATTTACTTGACAGCTATATTCCTGGAGAATTTAGGGTATATTAAATTAGGGGGATTTTGTATTTATATGTGAAATACAGTTAGATTCAAGGTTCAGCTCATTACAAGTATAAAGTCTAGGGGATTCAGGATGTATGCTGGCTGTGTGGGACTGCCCCATAGATCACTGGATGGCCAGCATCCTTGTCTGGACCCCTAAATGTTGGAAGGATATCCTACACGTCAGCATTGTGGTCACCAAAAATGCTCTTACAAATTTCCAAAATGTCCCCTAGGGGGAGTAATGCCTTTGTTGAAGACGGAGCACTGGTGTTTAGACAGGGGTATTCAGTGCCTGTGGGAAGGAGGCAGCATACAGATGTACTGTGTGCGAGTATGGGAGGGGCAAGGTCCGTATGTGTGAGCTGGTTGCTGTCCGTAGGTCTCCATAGCAGCAGGCTATGTGTCCGTGTGAGCGTGTGTGTAGGTGTCTGCGTAACTTTCTGAGGGTGTCTGGGCACGAGCAGGTGCGAATGTGTTTGTGTGCATGCCCTGTTTTTAGCCCAGGATGGGTCCAGGCTGTGGCTGCCAGTCTGCTCAGAAGAAACCTCTCCTCACCTGTAGAATCGCCTCAGCTTTCTAGGCAACACTAGAGTTTTGTTTGTTTGCTGCCATTGTTTTGTGTTGTTTCATTTTAGCGTTTGTTTTTGTTTTCACTGAGACTCTGGACTACAAAGTATCCACCTTCTCGATCTTAGTGTGTTTCTCTGTGTCTCCTTTCTCTATCTCCATCTTTGTTTCTGCTTCTATCTCTGTCTCTGCCTCTGTCTCAACCCCTGTCTCTATGTCTCTATATTGTCCTCTCTCTTTCCTGGCATCTCTCTCTTATCTCTCTCTCTTTCTGTCTCTCTTTCTCCCTCCCTCTTTCCCTATCTCCTTTTGTCTCTCTCATTTTTCTTTCTCTCCCTCCTTCTCACTCTCTCTTTCATTCTCTATTTTCCTGCCTCTTTTTCTCTTCCTTTTCTGTCTCTTGTACTGTCTCTGTTTCTGTGCGTGTCTTTGTGTCTTTTTTCTCACTCTTCTTCCCCTTTCTGTCTCTATTTCTATCTCTTCCTGTTTGTGTGTAAGGCTCGCTCCCCTTTCTCTATTTCTCCCCTTCTCCCTCATATGTCTCTGTCCCTCTCTCACACACACAAACCTCTCTCCTCTGTCACTTTCTGTGTGTCTCTCTTCTACATTCAATCTCTTTCTGTCTTTAATGCTTTCTCCCTGCTTCCCCTCAAGGCTAAGGAGTGTGTGTGTGTGTGTGTGTGTGTATGTTTGTGCACATTTACACACACTCAGTTGTCAGCTAGTCCACAGTTCTGTGGGAGCTATCAGGCCTTGAGGGGCTGAGAGGGGGTCCACCAAATCCATTTCTCCCAAGCCCCTTCCCTGGCACCTTCTCATGGCCTATTGGCACCATGTCTGAGACTTTGGGGTGTCATCAAAAAAGCTTGGCCTAAGGTGGCTGTGGCAGGCCAGGTTGGAGCGAGCTGGGAAACAGTACAGAGGGGTGACTTTTTTCCCGGGAGGGGAGTGTAGAGAGGCTCCATTCAGCCCCGTAGCCCCCAACCTCCAGCCCATCCCAGCCCCAACAGTAGTTCTGAGCTTCCTCAGCTTCTTTCCAGGTTGCCTTGCTACCTTCCCTCTGGCACCTACCATATTACCTTATAACACTCCCTCTCCCCCTGCCCCCAGCTCGCACACACCAGGAGTCCCCCTGTTCCCCCCTGCCCCCCACCCCCACGCAAGCTTTGCCCATGCCCTCCCACCCCTGTATTGGCCAAGCTGCTCATTCAGCTTATCCTACCTGGGTGCCTTCAGGCAGCTGTCCTTGAGCCACCAGCCCATTTAGTCCCTCAGCCAATTAACTGATTTGAAAGCCTTTAACTGAGGGTCTACCATGTGCTATGTACTGCTCTTCTGGAGTCCAGAAGAGCATGTGAATCTCTAATCCCTGCCCTTGTGGAGCTTTTCTTCTAACAGGGAGAGGTGGATAATAAACTGAATTTTGAAAGTAAGTTATATAGTGCGCTAGAAGAGATAAATTCTAGAAAGAAAAATAAAGCAGGGCAAGGGGCATGGAGTGCTATCATTTGTCACCTGAATTACTGCAGGAGCCTCCTGTGTACTCTCTCCAGTTCCACCTTTGCCCCACATGGTGTGTGCTCCTCCCAGCAGCACGGAGGATGCTGTGCAATCCTGAGTCATCACATCTTGCTTCTGTTCCCATGGCTCCCATATCACTCAGAGTAAAAGTCAAGGTCCTCACGATGGCCTACGTGATCTGGCCTCACCACTTTTCTGACTTCACCTCCTACTACTTTCTGATCACTCACTCTGTTCCAAGCACAGTGGCCTCCTTACTCTTCCCCAAATATACCACATGTAATCCCACCTCAGGGCCTTTGCACTGGCTGTTCCCTCTGGCTGAACTTCTCTTCCATCCAATACCCACATGGCTCACTCTCTTGCCTCTTTTAAGTCTTTGCTTAGATGACACCTCCGTGAAGCCTTTGCTCTCCATTCCATCCAAAAGCATACCTCCCCCACCCCTAGCACTTCCTATCCCCTTTCCCTCCTTTACTTTTCTTTTAAGGAACTTACCATCATCTGACCTACTATACTTCACTTATGTATCTTCTTTATTATCTAGAATATCAGCTTCATAAGGGCAGGGATGCTTGTCCATCTGACTCACAGCTGTACTCCCAGTGCCTGTCATACAATAGATGCTCAATAAATCGTTTTTCAGTGAATGAAAGCACACAAGCATACCCACACCTTTAGATTCACAATATTCCCCACCTGACTTAAAATAGAAACCTAAGTCCTTGTCATGGCCCACAGCCCTATATAATCCGGCCCCAAACACCTCAGACACCTCTGTGATCTCACTTTCTACCACTGTCTCCCTTGCCTGCCCTGTTCCAACCACACTGGTCTTCCCACTCTTCCTCGATCATGCTAACCACATTCCTGATCATGAATATATATTTAAAAAAGCCTATTTAATGAGTGGCTACCAACATCCACAAAAAGTCATGAAATAGAGTAGAACTAATGGGGTATGTGACACATAGGATCAGTACCGTTTTCTGAAACTTTTGGTTCAGCTCTGTGTGCACACGTGTGTGTACCGGGCTGTGATGTAAAATGTATGTCTTACTATGGGTAGAGGTCAAAAATAGTTTGAGGAACGTAACCTTAGGGCCTTGCAAAGGGGGAGAAGAGCTGCACCAACACCCCCGCCCCACAGAACCACCAATGGAGGAAACAGGTAACCGAGGACAAGCCAGAGAGGTGAAGCACCCCCCGCCCAGCAAGGAGGGGGTAGGAGCAGCAGTGGGCCATGGGCAGGACCTGACACCAGCCAGGGAGTAAGTGTGGAGGCCATGTAGACCCACTAACACTGCCTTTTCTGTTTCTCCCTCACCTCTCCTCTCCTTTCCAACTGTTTCTCACTGTCTCTTTTTCTTGTGTTTCTCTCTCTCTCTCTCTCTCTCTCTCTCTCTCTCTCTCCTCTCTTCATTTCTATCTCTATCTCTCCTTTCCCTCTTTCCCTGTCTCTCTGGTTCTGTTTCTTCTTATGTCTTCTCACTCTCACCCTCCCATTGCTGTCTCAATTTGTATCTATTTATGTCTTTGTCACCATTTTCTCTTTGTTCTATCCTTTCTCACTCTGTCTCTGTGCCTCTGTGTTTTTCTCTCTGTCTCTCTCCTGCCCTCATCTCTCTATCTCTGTCTGTCTCTTCCCCATTATCCCTATTTGCAGGTGCAGCCCAGCAGGACAACTGATGGAGTCCCCCAGGGCCCATCGAATACCGGACTGGCTGATCCTGTAAGGCTGGGAGCAGCCCCTGCCCCCTCAGTATGGCCAACACTACTGGAGAGCCCCAAGAGGTGAGCGGCGCACTATCCCCACCATCAGCATCAGCTTATGTGAAGCTGGTGCTGTTGGGACTGATCATGTGCGTAAGCCTGGCGGGCAATGCCATCTTGTCCCTGCTGGTGCTCAAGGAGCGTGCCCTGCACAAGGCTCCTTATTACTTTCTGCTGGACCTGTGCCTGGCCGACGGCATACGCTCTGCCGTCTGCTTCCCCTTTGTGCTGGCTTCTGTGCGCCACGGCTCCTCATGGACCTTCAGTGCTCTCAGCTGCAAGATTGTGGCCTTTATGGCTGTGCTCTTTTGCTTCCATGCGGCCTTCATGCTGTTCTGCATCAGCGTCACCCGCTACATGGCCATCGCCCACCACCGCTTCTACGCCAAGCGCATGACACTCTGGACATGCGCAGCTGTCATCTGCATGGCCTGGACCCTGTCTGTGGCCATGGCCTTCCCACCTGTCTTTGATGTGGGCACCTACAAGTTTATCCGTGAGGAGGACCAGTGCATCTTTGAGCATCGCTACTTCAAGGCCAATGACACGCTGGGCTTCATGCTTATGTTGGCTGTGCTCATGGCAGCCACACATGCTGTCTATGGCAAGCTGCTCCTCTTTGAGTATCGTCACCGCAAGATGAAGCCAGTGCAGATGGTGCCAGCCATTAGCCAGAACTGGACATTCCATGGTCCTGGGGCCACCGGCCAGGCTGCTGCCAACTGGATCGCTGGGTTTGGCCGTGGGCCCATGCCACCAACCCTGCTGGGTATCAGGCAGAATGGGCACACAGCCAGCCGGCGGCTGCTGGGCATGGACGAGGTCAAGGGTGAAAAGCAGCTGGGCCGTATGTTCTACGCGATCACACTGCTCTTCTTGCTCCTCTGGTCACCCTACATTGTGGCCTGCTACTGGCGAGTGTTTGTGAAAGCCTGTGCCGTGCCCCACCGTTACCTGGCCACCGCTGTTTGGATGAGCTTCGCCCAGGCTGCCGTCAACCCGATCGTCTGCTTCTTGCTCAACAAGGACCTCAAGAAGTGCCTGAGGACTCACGCTCCCTGCTGGGGCACAGGAGGTGCCCCAGCTCCCAGAGAACCCTACTGTGTCATGTGAAGCAGGCCGGGAGGCAGACAGGCAGGGAGGTCATGGCTACCTTGCTGGGGCAAACAATAAGGGAAGGGTGGGCCCCCTACAGGAGCCTTTCTTTCTGAGCTCCAGCCCCAGCCCCTGGAACCACCCGGAATCTAGGCACCTTTGCCAACACCTCCCCAGGGTTGGAGACTGGGGTGGGGGACTGGGAAAGAGGTGTTTCTAGTTCTTTGGGGCCTGTCTCTGCCACCTCATTCTTCACTTCTACAATCTCTGTCATTTCCTCTTTCTTTCTCTCTCTCTCTCTCCTCTCTCTTTTCCTCTCTCTCTCAGAAGTGACAATTCAGAAAAAGAAAGTAAGACTGAAAATGCAGGTTTTTCTACTAACAGCTGAGGAGATAGGCTTTCTTGCTTTAATGTCTCTCCTTCTGACATTGTCCAGAAGGGGGAAATTTGTCCTGTAAAATAGACTTCCAGAGCTCTTATTGCCCCCTCTGCTCCCATGCACCCTCTCCTTCCAAGTCCTTTAGCAAGACCTGGATTTTAGGGAGAAATTCATCTGCTGACAACAGGTATCAAAGGGGGTGCTGGGTCCCCAGGGAGCGGGGATGTTTAATTGCCGCGTTGTGTGCAATTGTTGTTTTAAGCTAACCCTGGTCCCAAGCCTGGTTTCCTCTCCCTCCCCACCATGTCCAGACCTCCTGAGTGTTTCTTGAGCATCTGTTCAAGAAGCCAGGAGGGGAGGGAGAAGGACCCTTGGAATGGGCTCAGGCTAGGTGAAGAATGGGATGTGAGCTGCACGCCTCAAGTTGAAGAGACCTGAGCTTGGCTGCATTCTTTCGAGCTGCCTCCTGGATCCCCAGCCCCCAACTCTTCTTCCTGAGGATGGAAATCCACTCCAGCTCCACTAGGGCTGATGTGGGTGCCATACAGGCAGGAGCATTCCCCCAGGGAAGTGTAGGGAGAAAGCCAAACTCCCCAGAGTAACTGGAAACCAGCACCTGGGGTCAGAGCCGAACTCAACCCCAGAATTGTCTCCTGGGTTCATACTATTATCCTGAAGATGAAAAGTTGGGGGGTGGCCTTGGTATAACGCATAATGGTATAAGCTCCAAGGCATTGTGGACTTGAGTCCATTCCTATCTGACCTCTTTTTGTCCCCTTGAAGCCTCAGGGGCCTTGCCCCTCTTGGTAGCCCTTGGCCTTCTGGGCCCTCAGCCCCCAGATTCCTTCCCCTGAACAGCCCTTCTCCCCTTTTTTCCCTCCACCCAAAGTGGAGCAGACTACAGCCAGATTCTTCAGGTGGGAGAGCCCAAGCCTCCCTCCCAGGGCAGAGTCCACCCTGGACTCACATCATGGCCAGTTCTTATGGAACTGGTGAGCCAAGCTGGCATTCCTTTGCCTGGTCTTGCCCAGATTCTTTGTCCCCCTCTCATTTCCTGGGGGAGGGAGAGATCTGTATTTATCCACACCCCTTTCCCTTTCTGATAGAAACCCTTGTCCTAAGCTCCCTCCCTACCCCCAAGACAGTCCCAGCACTGGGGAAGCCTTGATCCAAGAGGAATGGGGAGGGCACTCTAGGCAGGAGAGACATTAATGAGCCTGGTTGTGGAGCGGCCCTGGAAAGGCAGGCCAGAGTGGCTGAGTGGGTGTGGGGGTGGGTACCTGTTCTCTCAGTGATAGTGATGGGGGTGCCTTTCCCAGGGAGTGGGGTGGGGGGACCACAGGGGTGGGAGTAGATAGGGTATATTCTGGAAGGTTTTCCTCCATTTCTTTTTTCTAACTGCCTGGATTCACCATTGGATTTTGTAAATGGAAAACTGAAAAGAACAATACTATATTGGATGTTTTCTCTTTCTGACTCTGTGTGTGTGTGTGTGTGTCTCCTGTCTGCATGACCACATGTGGGGAGGTATGGTCGAGTGAGACTGTGTGTGACTCTGTGTGGGGAGGCAGCACTGCCTGGTGCACACATGTGAGCAAATGCCTGTATGTGGAGACATATGGCACAAACACACACACGTACACATATGCACCTAACTGAAAGGAGACAAACTAGAGTATGTCCCTGCAGCAGGAGGTTGAGTGGTCAGAGAACAGAATTTTAAAACTGTACATATGTATGCAGCAAGAGGGTAGACTCCCATTTCGTAAATCTTCCTCCTTTGGCCCAGGCTGTGAACATGGAGCGGGGGCAAGATACTTGAGAACTCCATCTCTTCCCAAAGCCTGGAACCCCCACGTACCATTCCAACTCCATGGTCAGTCTCCTCTCAAAAACACAAATGAAGTGTTCTTGAAAGTGGACCACAATGGAAAATAGGGACTGGGAATTGGAGATTAAACTTGAGGGTGAACTAATGGGGTTAGAAAATGCTCCCTACAAAGTAATGGCTTCTGGAGGGACTGCTCAGACTGGGATGGGAGCCCTTCTGAAGAGTCCACTGTATACAGCTGGGACTTTGGTAACCTTTAATTAAACTCAGAGGAGGGATGTTAGGGGTGAATAAAGCCAAGCCTGGAAGTCTACCCAGCTATCCTGCTACCTGGGCACTCAAATACTTTATTTACTTATTCTCTCAGGTGCACAGAATTGAGTTGACCATACTCCTCAGTTCTTGGCACACTATATCATCGCTGGTCCATGTGAGTCCCTCTTATTCTTTTGTTTTGTTTCGTCCCTTTCATCACTCATTCCTGATCCAATCCCCCCTCCCACATAGACACCCACTCTTGTGTATTTAATGTATGTCCTTCCAATTCACCGTTCATGTATTTGTTTACATATATGTGTATCTGTGAAAAATATATGGTATTGTTATGTGTTTTAATTTACATAAACAGTATTGTACTTTAAATCTTGTTCTGTTTCTCTTTTCACTCAATATTCTGTTTTATAAAGATCCAGCCTTGTTGCTGTATGTAGATCTAATTCATTCTAGTGGTCCATCTTCTACATGTATCACATTTTTCTTATCCATTCCCCTGGTGATGGGTCTCCAGGTTGCCTCCAATTTTCCGCTACCACAGAAAGGCTGCAATGGGCAGTTTCCTACAATTCTTAAGGATCTCTAATTTAGAGGAGAGGAAACTGAAGCTCAGAGAAAGGCAGTGATTTGGTTAGTGTTACAAAATGAAGAGCAGGCCCCTGATGCCAATCCCAGACCAAAGCCAGAGCCCACCACCCTACCTCACTAAAGACCATCCATCTGGTCCCCAAAAATCTAAAATACAATTTTAAAAAAGCATACACTGGGTAAAGGGAGAGGAAAGGATTGGGAGGAGGGCAAGTATTGAGCAGACGAAAAGATAGGAAATCCTAGAAAAATCTAGCAGATGAACGGAATCACAATCATGTTAATGACGCAGAGAAAGTTACTTCTTGTGTGTGATTATTATTTCTAGAGTCATTTTGCAGAGATAGAAAACGCCACGTCAAAATCTAGCTCGAAACCAAAGGTCCTAGGTTTCGAAAGTCCAGACCCCTTTAGGGCAACCCTAGCCCCCCGGAGGGGCCACATCAGAGTTCGCCACAGGAGCAAACGCTGGGCACGGGGGAAGGAGCAGATTTAAGAAGTGCGTAGTTGCTGAGGGGAGGGCCGCTAAGAGGGAAAACGATAGCGAGGCTCTTCCAATTTTATCTGAGCACATCCTGCTCGGTGCCTGCGTTTGTTTTTTGTTTTGTTTTTTGGTTTTCAGAACCACTGGTACTTTTCCCATTGGATAAAATGCTGGAGGGGTGAGAGAGAGGGGCTTCTTCCCCCTTAGCTTCCTTGCAGCCAATCGCCCTGCAGTTTCCCTCTCGTCGCTGGCGGAGTCAGCCCGGTGATTGGCGGACCCGGAGGGGAGCCAATTGGAAAGAGATGAGGTGTGGTGTTGGCAAGCGGATTGCGTGAGAGTGGGCAGAGGTCGAGGGAGAGCGAGCACCGCGGCCGCGGCTGGCAGCCACTGGCGAGGACAAATGGGCCTCTGACGTCACGGAGAGGGCGGGGCCTGGACGCTTGGCGCGGAGGGAGTAGGGTTGGCGCTGTGGGAGGGAACGCCAGAGCGAGGCTGTGGGGAGAGCTGGTCGTGTGAGGTGCAGTGGCTCCGCTTCAGGTGTGACAGGCAGCGGCGGTTTGGCCGAGAGCGAAGGGGCGAGTGCGATCCCCTAAGCTGTGAGCGCGGTCGCCATGGACCGCCAGGATGAGGGGCCTCCGGCCAAGTCCCGCCGCCTGAGCAGCTCCGAGCCCGCTCAGCACGACCAGCTGCCACCGCCTCCGCCGCCTCCGCCTCCCCCGCCACTCCTGCCTCCCCCGCCGCTCCTGCGACTGCCCTTGCCTCCACCCGAGCAGCGCCCGAGGCTCCAGGAGGAAACCGAGGCGGCACAGGTGCTGGCTGACATGAGGGGGGTGGGGCTGGGCCCCGCTCTGCCTCCGCCGCCGCCCTATGTCATTCTGGAGGAGGGGGGGATCCGCGCGTACTTCACCCTGGGTTCTGGGGGTCCCGGCTGGGAGCCTGAGATGGAGTCAGGGTATGGGGAGGCGCCCCCTCCCACGGAGAGCCTAGAAACATACTCTCCTTCGGAGGCTTCTGGGGGAAGTGTGGAGATTGACTTTCAGGTTGTGGAGCCCGGCAGTTTTGCTGGAGAGAATGTCCTAGAAACCTGTAGCGCAGGGCACTGGGCGTACCAGAGGTTAACCGGTCCAGGGGGGAAGGAAGAGGCTATCATCCTAGTGGAAGATGACGATGAGGATGAAAAGGAAAGCGTGAGGAAGCGGAGGAGGAGGAGGAAGAGGAAGCAGAGGAAGGTGAAGAAGGAAAGCAAGAAGAACGCCGAGAAGATAGAGTGCATCCTGCAGGCACTGGAAAACATTCAACTGGACCTGGAGGCGGTGAACATCAAGGCAGGCAAGGCCTTCCTCCGTCTGAAGCGCAAGTTCATCCAGATGCGAAGACCCTTCCTGGAGCGCAGGGACCTCATCATCCAGCATATCCCAGGCTTCTGGGTCAAAGCAGTATCCTTGTCATCTAAATTCATGGGCCAGGAGCTCATGATAAAAAAGGGGGGGGGGAAGGGGGAGGAACAGAAAGGGTGAATTTGTGTGTGGGTGGATCCCTATTGGAAAAACGCCTAGGTTTGGTGGAGGAGGAATGGAAGGAGAGGGGCAAAACATCAGAGAAGCTGGACTACGTGATGAAGGGGGGAGAGAGGCACACAGCATAAAAACTGGACCACAGATGGGAAAGAGAAAAGGGGAGGAGCATAATAAAAATCAATAGTGAAATGGGGAGGATGGTAGAGGGGCACACAGAAAAATTGGACCAGAGATGGTGAAAGGAGGAGGGGAGGGACACACAGAAGATAAAGTGGCTCAGAGATGGTGAAGAGGGAGAGGAAAGGCACACAGCAGAGAAATTGCCCAGAAAGGATGCCTAAGTCACAGGTGGCTCTTCAAGTGTAGGTCTCTGCTGAGATACTAGGGAGACCCCAATCCTTGCTAGAGAGAAGGGGGCTAGAAAGGAGCTGGAACCCCTAAAAGGTCAGAAGGAGTACCTAGAAGTGGAGATCAAGGAGTTAAGTGAAGGAAAGAAGAGTAAGAAGAATCTTCTTCACTATTGGTGAAAATCTTATCTCTGGGGTACATATATACAACATGTTAGGAACACATGGGTTTAACTTCATAATGGAATTACATGGATAGAGACCCTTGACACTCATACAAAGTATCACATGATCCCAGGCTGTCAGCACTCAGGCACACAGTATTATGTGGCCACAGGTCCTCAGCATGCAGACATGTAGCATCATGTGACTTACTGGTTTTCAGCATCCAGACACATTATCACATGGATACAAACCTTCAGACTCAGATACCCAGTATCATGTGGACACAGACCTGTAACACTCAAATAAGCAACATCATGACTACAAGCCCTCAACAACCAGATATAACATCACTTGGGCCTGGGGCTTCAGCCCCCAGACACACAATGTCTTGTGAATACAAATTCACAGCACCCAAGGTTACAACATCACGCAGACATAGGACCCTTAGCACTCAGACACACAGCAAATATGGACCATGGCAAGGCAACCTAATAACAGATGTTTGACATTGCGTAAACATAGGTTCTCACCACATAGTATCATAGGAAGAAAAGTATGGGTCATGTCCCATGACCCATTTGCTCCCCACACATCACATGAACACAGAAGGAATTCTGCTCCAGCTTCTCTTTTGCTCTGCCCTGCCTGGCCTTCCCTCCCTCCTTCTCTCATTGAACAGTCACTCCTTGACCTAAACTGCTCCCTCCATCAGTTCCTCAACCACCCCAAAATTTCAATCTTGATCAACCGACGTGATGAAGACATTTTCCGCTACTTGACTAATCTCCAGGTCAGACCAAAGACATGTTTTTTACTAGGATCGGGCAAGGAATCTGGTCCTTGGAGGTGAGGGGGTTTGGGTGGGAAGGGCCTTGGTGTGGTGGGGATTTCAACATTACCTCTAACCTGAGCAGGTACAGGATCTCAGACATATCTCCATGGGCTACAAGATGAAGCTGTATTTCCAGACAAACCCCTATTTCACAAACATGGTGATTGTCAAGGAGTTCCAGCGCAGCCGCTCTGGTAAGAGGCGGTCCTAGGGAAAACCGTCACTCCCCACTGCCATCTGTCTTTGTCCAGTGCCCTCTCTACAGCCTCCTTTCCTCTCAGGCCGGCTGGTGTCTCACTCAACTCCAATCCGCTGGCACCGGGGCCAGGAGCCCCAGGCCAGCAGGCACAGGAACCAGGACACCAGCCACAGCTTCTTCAGCTGGTTCTCAAACCACAGCCTCCCAGAGGCTGACAGGATTGCTGAGGTGGGACCCCTTCTGGCATTACCAGAGAAAGCCTTGCTAGGCTTGCTTCTGGATGCTTGGGGAATTGGGAGTAGGCTCTGGGGCTTATACTCATAACTCTGTTCCCCTTCCCCCCTCATTTCTTTCAACAGATTATCAAAAATGACCTGTGGGTCAACCCTCTGCGCTACTACATGATGGGAGAAGGAGGCTACAGGGCAAACAGAAAGAAGCAAGAAAAGGAAGAAAGGTGATGGGGGGGGGGAATTGGTGGCTGAGAGGTGGTTTGTTAGGGACAAAGATTAGGCAAGTCTTACCCAGAATTTATAGGGCCAAAGGGACCTTTGAGAGAATTCAGTATGTTTTACAAGTGGCAAATGATACGCATAAGTGGGGTGTGATTGGCCTGAGGTCGTGCAGGCAGGAGCAGAAATGGGACTCTCCCCACCCCAACCTCATCCCTTGAATTTCTTGTAACCTACTGCCTCCTCAGTTACTTAGCACCTTTTAGTGTCTGCCCTGCCTCCCACCAATCCTATACTCAACTCCAGGCTTCCCCACAGTAAAAACAGGGACAAGTGTGAGGTGGTGATTATGGAAGACTCTGACGACTATCACATAATGGAAGACATTATCAGCGAGACTTCAGACAGTGATGACATCACCGACAATGAGACCATTCATGACATCAAGATCTCTGACTTCATGGAGACCACCGACTGCTTTGAGACCACTGACAATGAGATAACCGACATTAGTGAGAGCCTCTGTGACAGTGAGAGCCCTGACCACAATGAGAGCCCTGACAATGAGACCACTGACAACAATGAGAGCCCCGATGACCACGAGACCACTGATAATAATGAGAGCTCTGATGACAACGAGACCACTGACAACAACGAAAGTGCCGATGACAACAGTGAGAACCCTGACGACGAGAACCCTGATGACAACAGTGAGAACCCTGAAGACAACACTGATGACAACGAAGAGAACCCTGATGACAATGAAGAAAATACTGATGACAACAATAAGAATCCTGATGGTGATGAGAACCCTAATAGTGCCGAGAATCCCAAAGGTGGCAACCATGGCAGCAGCAGTGACAACCAGGACAGCAGTGACAGTGACAATGAAGGAGACAATGAGGGTAGTGATGATGAAGATAATGATGGCAATGAAGGTGACAATGAAGGCAGCGATGATGATGGCAATGAAGGTGACAATGAAGGCAGTGATGATGACGACAGAGACATCGAAGATTACAGGAATGATAGTGATGACCCTGACAAGGATCAGGATAACAGCAACAACCAGGATGACTATGAGGCCGAAGTGGAGAACATCTCTGAAGAAGGATCCTCAGTGGAGGAAGAAGAAGATGAGGGCAGTGAGGAAGGTGAGCCTAGAGCCCCCCTCTTTTCTCTTTCTCTTCCCAGAAAAAAGCTGGCCAGGGTCAGGATATCAAGGCATGAGTACAGTCTGTTCTTGTGGAGAAAAGAAAAAAGCATTTTATGCAACTTTTTAAACAAAGCAAGGCCAGGGAACCTTTAACCTAACAATTGTAAGAGAAACAAAGAAACAAATTCAGTTCTAAGCTGGTGGGTAGATAAGTTGTAACAGAGCAATAGACAAATAAGGAATGAAGAGATAGAAGGTGGATAGAAAATTGAGAAGGACAAGTTCACACACAGAAAGGGGGAAACTGGCAAACATATTACAATTCAGCACACTCTGTACCCAGCCCTGGCCTTCAGGGAACTCCCAGGCTTGTTTGTCTTCTGAGGATCCTTCACCAGCCCTGAAAGCTGTTTCTCACGAAAAGGTCCAGTAGTCAGGTATGTTGGGGACAATACTGCATACATTAATATTTGCAGGTAGAGTGACAGGTACATTAGCCCCTTAAACGCTCTGAAAAGTCCTGCTGTAAGAAACCTATTTAAACATTGTGGAACCCAGCATTTCCCAAACTTCTTAACCGCAGAAGCCACTGTTTACTGCTCACCAAAACATGTATTTTAGGAAATGCTGAGAAAGGTTTGCACATGAGGGGTTGAGGGAGAAGGCAGTATTTACGGTGACTCCCAGGTTTGGTCTGGCCTGGATGACTGGCAAACGGAGGTGCCATTTCTTAGGATTGGGAACGACATGGTGGCAGGATTGATGAAATGCAGAGGGGAACATGGAGTTGGAAAGGCCTGTTGGACATAAGGTATGGGTAGCCCAGGCAGGTGGTTGCTTATGAGTCTGGGAAGTCAGAAGTTATAAATGAAAGGGGGTAACAAGCCAGAACAGAATCCTAGCCCTGATTCTGGCCAGTTAACATTAATGAAGTGTTTAGTATGTGCCAGGCACTATTGTAAGTGATTTACTTACTAACTCATTTAATCCTCACAGCAGCTCTTATGAGCTAGGTACTGTTATCACCGTTTTATAGATTAGGAAACTGAGGCTCTGAGAGGGTAGAATTAGGAAGAGAACTGGGCATGGAGGGGATTGTGGGCAGTGTCCAGGTCAGGTATAATGAGGACTGGATTTGGCACTGAATAGGTCATCTGTGACCTTGCCAAGAGTAGTTTCAGTGGATTGGTGTGAGCAGAGCCACATCAGTGGGGTAGGAGGAGGGAATGAGCAAGGGGCAAGGCAATAGAATCAAACCTTGGCTAAGAAGGGGATGGCAGAGGACAGGCAAGGGAGATGTTTGAGCCTGGTTGTAGGCAGGCAGACCTTGGAGAGGCAGACCCCTGGGGGAGGTAGAAGGAGATGGAAGACCAACCACTCCTGGGGGTGTTGGCCATGGGGTCTCTGGCAAATTTCCATTGAGGGCAGGGGCAAGGAAAGAGGCATTGAATGTAGATTCAATCTAGACATATATTCAGTTAGAATAGGGAAACTGAAGGAGTTGCCACTGGATGGCATCTTCTTTCAGAGAAGGGGAGGAAGAGCTATCTGCCCAGCCCTAGGGTGGGAGTGGGGGTAGGGAATTGGACTAAAGAAGACAGAGTGTGGCCTGTTTGGATCAGACTGGGGAAAAGAAGAGGGGGAGTTGCCTGGGAAGAACAGAAGGTTTATTCAGCCAAGGTTAGAGCTCATAAGACACATACATTGACACATTACATGGGGAGAAAAAGCTACTTTCAGACATAGTATCAATTTTGATAAGCCAGAGGCAGGGCTCCCACCCCTCCTTCCCTCTGGGCTTGCTTGAAATAACACACACACGCGCGCACACACACACACGCACACCCGCTTTTTCCACGCAGAGGCGTTTGGGGAGTGGTTCCAGGCCCCCAAAGCCCTGGCTATAGGCTCTGTTCACTGTTAAGTGCTATCCTCCTGCTTCCAAAACTGAGAAGATAAATTTCTATTGTTTAAACAAACAAACAAAAAAGAGTGACATCTACCTGCTCATCTAACCACCCTCTTTTTTCCCCTCCTTACCCCTTGTCTCTCTTCCCCTGTACAGACAGTGAGCAAGAAGGTGAGGAGAGTGACGATGAGGAAGTAAGCCAGGAGGAGGAGGAGGAAGAAGAGGAGGAGGAAGAGGAGGAAGAAGGGATCGAAGACGACTTCGAAGGAGGGGAAGACTCTGAAGACTCCGACATGGAGGAGGTGCTTCAGGTCCAAAATATTTGGGCCAACCCGGGGAAGAGGGGCAAAACTGGATAAACATTTTACCCTTGCAGGGGTTGCCTCTCTGTATCCCTCTCCCCCTGCCCTATTTGCCCTCCCCCTCAGCTAGGGCCGCGCGGCCCCATATTGCACTTCTGGGGGGTGACCGACTTCGTACACGGGTTTAAAGTTTATTTTTATGGTTTAGTAATTGCAGAGTTCTTATTTTGGGGGGGGGGAGGGAAGGGGGTATTTCCCTCTTCCTTTTGGTCCTCCTCCCCTGCAAGCTTCTGTGTGCTGCTAAACGTATTTATTGTGATGCCTTGGTCAGGGCCCCTCTATCCTCCTCCTCGTGCTGTGTGGAGTGGACACCCTTGATCCCGAAGCGGGGAGGGCCGCTGTGGCCTTGGGGGGGCTCTATTGCCACCCTGTTCTCCCAAGCCTCTCTTTGCCTCTGTCCCTCGCCCCCTCCCCACGCTGTGCCTGCTAGCTCGCCTTGGTGTCTATGCAAGGCCGCTTGTCATTGCGGTATTCCTGTTCCCCTTCCCCCCAGAAGCCCCTCCTTGTTCCTTGTGAACCTTGGTAATCCTAATAAAACTCTGAGCAAATTCAAAGTGCAGCTTCCAGTCTTTTGTCCTGCTTGGCGAGCCATCCCTAGGAGCCAGTCTCCATTCCCACAGGCCCTCAAAACGCCATCCGTTTCTTCGCACTGGCCTGCAAGATGGTGGTGGCGGTGGGAGGGGGGGGGGTGTTTGGTTTTCTGGGGGCGAGCTCTGCAGGACCGCAGAGGTGTTGCGTCAGCCAATGCGGACCATCTTGGCCAATGGCAGGGTGAGGCTGAAAAAGCCCCACCCCTCTCCCCCCCCCACCGGAGGCTGCAGTGGACCAGCCAGGTAGCAAATAACTTCCCACGCCGTCCAGTGTCACGCAGGCGCACAGAAACGCCTTGCGCCCTGGAATATCCGTTTGTTAGTGATTCATCTTTTTATTTATCATGCGTCAAACCTTTCCTCAGGCCTAGTGTGAGCTGGGCGTGGAGAGCCACTGGAATCCATTTTTTTCTCATTTGCATGTAGTTTTAAAAAAATGATAATCTGTCGAGACATTACATCCTAATAATGCAGGGATGCTCTCTCATTTTAGGGAGAGGGAGCAGGGTCCCTGGAACTGGGCCTGGAAGAGAAGGCAAGAAAAGATGGCTCGAGCCCGAGAGTGCATAGGGATAAGGGGAAAGAAAGCAAAGGGAGATTACTATGTAGCTGTGTGATTGAGGGGGGAAGTGTCCGGAGTTGGGCGTCTGAAAGGCAGACTATCTGGGAGACTTTGGAAAGGCTGAGTTTCAGATTTTGGATAACGATGACTTTATTAAAACGGACACCGTAAATACCTCCAGATTCATTGTGCCTCATAATAATAACTTATACAAATATCCAGGTTGGTCTTCGGCAATATACCTCCCGAATTTTCCATGCAATGCCCATGTTTTAATGAATGGAAGGCTTCGGATACAGATTTGAGTTTTAGCGGATGCCCTCTGCTGGCTGCCAGGAGAATGGATTGGAAGGAGGGAGAGCAGTGAGGAAGTTAATGCTATTTTTCAGGTGAGAGTGGTGTAATGGGCAGAAATGGGAGGATTTTTAAATAAATTTTTTATTTTAGAAGTTTTAGAGTTCGGGGCACCTGGCTGGTTCAGTCAGTAGAGCATGCAGCTCTTGATCTCAGGGTTGTGAGTTCGAGCCCCATGTTTAGTGTAGAGATTACTTAGAAAAATAGAATCTTAAAACAGTTTTAGATTTATAGAATTATTGCAAAGATAATACAGAGAGTACCCATATACCCCGCATCCAGTTTCTCCCATTGTTAACATCTTACATTAGTCTGGTACGTCTGTCATAATTAATGAACCAATACCAATACATTAAAGTCAATACTTTATTCAGATTTCCTTAGTTGTTTTAAATATTTATTTTTGAGAGACAGAGCATGAGCGGGGGAGGAGCAGAGAGAGAGACAGACAGAATCTGAAGCAGGCTCCAGGCTCTGAACTGTTAGCACGGAGCCTGATGCGGGTCTTGAACCCACAAATTGAGATCATGACCTGAGCCGAAGTCAGACAACCAACTGAGCCACCCAGGTGCCCCAGATTTCCTTAGTTTTTAATTAAGTTTTCTGTTACAGGATGCCATCCAAAATAACATATTACATTTATTTTTAATGTCTCCCTAGACTCCTCTTGGCTGTGACTGTTTCTCAGACTTTACTTGTTTTTGATGACCTGAAGTCATCAACATTTGAGGAATACTGGTCAGGTATTTTGTAGAATGTCCCTCAATTGGGATTGTCTGATGTTTTTTCTCATGATTAGATTGGGGTTATGGGTTTGGGGAAGGAAGACCACAGAAGGAAAATGACAGCCTCATCATATCAAGGGTATATGTTATCAATATGTCTTACATTGTTGATGTTAATTCTGATCGCCTGGCTGAGGTATGTCAGGTTTTTCCACTGTAAAGCTACTCGTCCCCTCACCCCAGCCCCCTTTCTGTACCCTACATACTTTTTGGAAGGAAGCCACTAAGTGTAGTTTATGCTTAGGGAGTGGGGAGTTAAGCTCCATCTCCTTGAGGGGGAAATATCTACATAAATTAATTGAAATTCTTTGACACGAAAGACCTGTCTATTCTATGAGAGCTTTTAAGATGATGGAATCAATGGACTTTGAATATGGGAAAAGAGGGGACTGAGAGGAGTCAGGGATGACTGCCAGGTTGTTGTGGGACCTTGGGCAAGCCCCCTTCCCTCCCTTGTCCCATCTCTGTGAAATAGTTGGAACACCAGATCTTAGACATACTCCATGATTCTGATAAATGTTTTGGGGAGAGCATGAAGGCTTTGTTGGCTCTGGTTCTGACCTGGGACTGCACTGTCAGAGGTGGGTAGAGGAGACTCTGGCCCAGAAAGGGTAACATCTTGCCTCAGGGCCAGAGCTGAGAGTGCAGGATCCCAAGTCAAAGGCATCTTGTGCAGAGGAAAAAGATACCACTGTGTAGTATCAGGGGCCAGTCCCAATTATCAGGTGGTGAATTAGGGGAGAAACATCAGGGGCAAAGGGCCTGGAGTAGGCCAGGAAGAGGCCAGTCTGAGAGACAGACAGCCTGGCCTGGGTATCCTTCCCTCAGTGTGCTCTGCCTCACAATATGATTCCATCACCCTCACTAGAGGGTCTTTTTCCCTTCTGCAAACTTAGATCAAGCATGCTGGGACATCAACACTTGGAGAAACAATCTGCCCAGGATCCCAAGATGGAGACCAGCCCTGAAGCAGACCTCTGAAGCCTGGCCCTCATCATGCTCTTCCCTGATTCCTTTCTGCTCTCCTAATCAAATCCCCAGCCCCTCATCCTGGCATTTGAGGCTCCTCTTCACCCACACTGTCATAGAAGGCCTCTGGCTTCAAGGACACTGTTAGAAGCCAATTCTGGGATTCTAATATAGTTGGCTAGGGTTCTCATGTTTTGGGTTAAGACATGGAAGGAGAGGATGTTCTTTGCCTAGAGTGACATCTTTTCCATGTCCTCACTCCTCAGTGTGGTGTGGATTCAGGTCCTGCCCCGTTTGGGCCTCCAAAAGGGAGGGCTGTTCTTGAAGGTCTTTAAGGTCACATCCAACTCCAAAATATAGTCTTTGCTGAAGACCAGAGAAGACAGGAGCCATTTTCTGGGAGCCTAAACAGAAACCAGGAGGAGGACCAGATGGAAGATGAGGAGTCATGGACCCAGTGTGCCCCAGGGCCTGTTCCCATGCTAAAGTTATTTGTCTTTGTATCCTTCATAGCTTACCCCACTCCTCTGCAGCAGAAGGCCCTGTTCCTGGGAGTGAGGTTCCCAGGATCTCCTGGGACCAGACCTTTAAAGTTCCACCCACTTCTGTGAACAAAAGCAGATGGACAGGGACAAAAGTAGACTCAGGAATATCCCTCCTTCTCAGGTGACCAAGAGTGCCAGCACTGGTTCCCTTGGTTGGTGGTATGGAGGATGGTTGGGGATGAATCCTATTCAGTTAGTAAACATTGATTGAATACCTACTGTGTGTCTAATACTAAACTTAGTGATAGGGATAAAATAAGGAAACATGATAAACTAAGTCTGTCTTCCTGAATCCCAGAGTTTAAGACAAGTTTGTGCCATGGACCTGTTTGGTGATCTGGTGAAGGCTATGGACCTTTTCTTTTCTTTTCTTTAAAAAAATTTTTTTTAATGTTTATTTATTTTTGAGAGAGACAGAGTGCAAGCAGGGAAGAGGCAGAGAGAGAGGGAGACACAGAATCTGAAGCAGGCTCCAGCCTCTGAGCTGTCAGCACAGAGCCCAACGCGAGGCTCAAACTCACGAACCACAAGATCATGACCTGAGCTGAAGTTGGATGCCCAACTGACTGAGCCACCCAGGTGCTCCAGGCCTTTTCTAAAGCAAAACAAAAGAAAACAAAACAGCATCTTTTAGATGCATAAAATTAGATACCTAGACTTACAAAAGAAACTGATTATATTGAACTGTAGTTATTAAAATATGGAAAAGGCAAATATGTGCTATGGTAATATATGTGCTCCTCACTAATCCCTTAAATCATAAGATCTAGTGGAGGGTCTCATGAGAATCATGATTTTATTTTTTTAATGTTTGTTTGTTTTTTTGTTTGTTTATTGAGAGAGACAGAGAGACAGAGGGAGGGAGAGGGAGAGAATCCCAACCAGGCTCCACAGTCAGTGCCAAGCCCAGTGCGGGGCTCAGTTTCACATAGCATGAGATCATGACCTAAGCTGAAATCAAGAGTCGGAGGCTTAACCCACTGAGCCACTCAGGCGCCCCTATCATAAATTTAGATTAGAGATGAGATTACATATTTCAAGAGATCTGCAACATCTGTACTGTGATATGAAAAGCTCTGTGATTTCTCTTGGTGACAGAATCACAGGTACTACTACTATTTTACATTCTCTACTGAAAAAAATTCTAAATTTCAATTAGAGTGAAAATAAAGACGTATAATTTTTCTCATCCGAATTCATGGGCCCCTCCAAACCCTGTCCTGGGACTGGATTGGAGGTCCATCAACCCCAGTTAAGAACTCCTGATAACAGAAATGTCCTTCCTGTCTCTCCTTCCTTCTTAAATAGCTTTCCTTTGGAGAACAGAACCTGGGTTTTATTCAGGGTCTTGTTGCTGTGTGACCTCAAGACAATCAGTTTGCCTCTCTGGGGCCATAGTTCCTTCAGTCTGAAACAATGGGAAAGGCAAGAATTAGGAGGGGAGACCTTAACTATATATGCGCCAAGCAATTAATTTGTGTCCTCTAAATCCGCACAACAGCATCGTTAGGAAAGATTTCAAAATTATCTTCCCCTTTCACAGATGGTTAAACTGAGGCTCCTAGTGAGGTTGTCACTTGACCAATGTCTTAGTAAGCAGCAGGACCTGATGGGTGAATGGCCAGAGCCCCATAACCACCTCATCGTCCATGGTTGAAATGAAGCAGTACGTTCATTTTGAGCAAAAGAAACCTGGTTCAGAAATCCCTGCAGGTGGAGGTAAGGTCGTGTCTCTTGGCAGAGCGTTGGCTTAGGTAAAATGGCTCACGGAGAGTAAGACGTCAAGAAGCCGAGAATCTACTTGACTGACGCCCAGCCTCGCTTTGGGCTTCGCGTCTGCGTGTTCCCAACTAATTCCCGAAGCCCTCAAACAGACTGGCAAAGGGCAACGACAAGTCCTCTTCTCCTGGCCAATCCTATTAAAGGGTGGGCTTGGCTCATAAACCAATCAAAGACCCCTAAGAGGGCGGTGTTTTCTTCGGCTTGGATCCCGGCCTGGGGGAATAAAACTAGTGTTTCCAACTCCAGCCAATCCCAGGGAAGGCAGGAGGGCACTCCTCCAATGGGAACCCGAGAGCGGTCAGTAGCTGTGGAGGCCTGCTAACCCGCTCGTTCTCCAGCCGACTGGAGAGACGCGTTCAGTGTTCACTAGATCCAGCCGTCGGTCCTTCGAATCTGCTCGCGCTCGGCAGCGGCGACGCGGATGGCAGGAGGTGTCTGGTGAGATGCTGTAAAGACGGGGTTGGGGGGTGTAAAGGAAAGAGGCCGGGCTGGAGCGCAAGAGGGGTGGGGCCTGGGCGAGCTTTTACCTGGGCGGCCTCTTAACCCTAGGTCAGCAGGTTGCTGAGGATCCTGCGGGTAGCAAAGGGAGGGCGAGTGCCCCTGCAGCCCCAGACAGCAACCAGGTGAGTACCCTGCGGAGCCCATCGCCCATGCCCACTCTCCATCCCCCACCCCTGTCTCTTGGGAAACGGTTCGGTGCAGGTCTGCAGCTCACGTGATCGTCTGCGTGCGTGTCTGAAGTCTCCATCTCTCTGCCGCTCCTCTCTCTCTCCGTCTCTACCTCCATCTTACTGTGTGTCTGTATATTTCTGCCTCTTTCTCTGAGACATGCTAGACAGCCCAGACCTAGAAGGCTGAACCCTGACCTTACCAGTTAAAACTAGCCATGAGACCTTGAGCCATTTACATCACCCATATAGGCCTCAGTTTCCTCATCTGTCAAATGGGAGTCTAATAATCTCCACCTGAGACCATACATGTGCATCACTTTGCTCAGTGCCTGGCCCCTAGAGAATTCCCAATAAATTATGACTGTCGTGATTGGAAAAAAAAAAAAAAAAAAAAAAAAGATCTCTCTTGGTCTTTGACTTTATTTTCTCCCTGTCTCTGACCCAACCCCCGTTGATTCTTCTTTCTAAATGCTTCTTTCTCTGTTACTGTTTTTCATCTTTGTATCTGTCTCTTTCTCATCTCTAAGCAGGTTAAAGGTGCATTGCTTATAGCAATGAGTTTGGCCTGAGAGCCCTTATGAGCTTCACCTGGGGTTCTGGACTGTTCTGTGGGTAATAAATAAATAAATAAATACATAATAAAAATAAATTAAAAAATGGAGCCGGGCCTTGACTAGCTTCTGGCTTCACTGAGGAGAGACTCCTCTTTATTTCCTCACTCTACTGTATTAAACAGGCAGAGACCTACAGGGTCAGAAGCAGCTTAGATGAAAAAGTGAACCAGACCCTTTAACCTTTATCATGTTGGTCACCACAAGAAGACCAGGATTCTTCTAGTTAGATCTCCCACACAGCCCCAGATGCCCTCTTTTCTGTCCCCATCCTGAAATCCTTTAATCAAGCCTTCTGGAACTTGCTGTCAGTCAACAGCAAAATCTCCATTCTCATACTGGCTTCTGAATAGTCCCTTCGTTTTCTTGCTATGCCTTAGTGATTCTCATACCTATTGGACTCAACACTCCATTTTTTATAATTTATATTTTGAAATGCCCCTTTCACTATTATGAAATGAAGTTCATAGATAATAGAATCTGTCTACACACATAATTCCCCCCAAACCAATGTAATGTCCTAATTGTAATATAAGGGAGAAGTAAAGGAAGAGTAATTTATGATAAAATGATATGCATTTCAGTATTTAAAGGCTGGGATATAATTTCACTGGAAGATATAATGAATGGTCTTGCATGTAATGATACTTGCACCTGGGAATGTGACACATGTGTGTTGATTGCTCAGAAACCATGGGTAGGGTGATATGCTTTTCCAAACCATTGTTCATGAATATCAAGAATTGTTATTCTTCATAAAGTTTTAAACAAAACAAAGTGCAATCCTCCCTCAATTTGTATGGTTCATTGAATTTCTGGAAAAGTCAGTACATATTCCATAATCTGGCCCCCATAACCTTTCAGACCTTCTCTCCTACCATTCTCCCCACTTGTTCCCTCTCTCCCACCCATACTGGCCTCCTCTATGCTACTTGAACATAGTAGGCACACTTCCACCTTAGGGGTTTGTACTGGGCCATCCCCTAGACCTAGAATGCTTTCCCCCCAAATATGTACAAGGCTCATGCCCTCACTTCCTTCAGACCTCTTCTCAGATGTCACTTTCTCAATGAGGCTTACCTTGACCATCCTCTTTAAAGTTACAGCTCTTCCTTAGAATATACCCCATCTATTTTTTCCCATAGTGCTCCTCACCCTCTTATATAATATATAATCTATACCTTTATTGTGTTTGTCATTTATTTTTTAAGTCTCCTACTGGATTGTAAGCTCTAGAAGGGCAGAGATTTTTGTCTTTTTCATGCCTTGATGTATCCCTATTACCTAAACAGTGCTTAGCACATAATAGGCTCTCTTTTTTAAATTTTTTTTAAAAAATTTTTAATGTTTTATTTATTTTTGAAGGAGAGAGAAACAGAGCATTAGCAGGGGAGGGGCAGAGAGAGAGGGAGACACAGAATCTGAAATGGGCTCCAGGCTCTGAGCTGTCAGCACAGAGCCCAACGTGGGGCTCAAACCCACGAACTGTGAGATCATGACCTGGGCCGAAGTCTGACACTCAACCAACTGAGCCACCCAGGTGCCCCAATAGGCTCTCTTAATAAATGTTTGTTGAATGAATAAATGAATGCAATGAATGGGTTTTTCACCTACGTGATCGTCTGGTGGGACATTCTAAAGTTGCATGGGATATGGTATAATTCTTTGCTGTTTGGAGCTGTCTCGAGCACTGGGCACCCCTGGTCCATGCCTACTAAATGTTACTAGTGATCTCCAGTTATGGTGGTGATCAAAAATGTCCCCAAACGTCCCTTGACTGTCTACCCCCTGCTTGAATAGAAATTGGCTTTCCCCTGAGCACTCTGCTCCCCAGCAGCCCCCTCATACCCCTCTTGCCAGGAGGCCTGGAGGTGAAGGTAGGTGTCCTCACTCTGATTGACCATCCCAGACACTTTCTTTCCCTCCTCCTCAGACAACTTTTTTTAGCATTAAAAAATTTTTTATTTTTACCTAACTTCAGACTTAAAAAGTTATAAAAATAGTACAATGAATTCTCGCCTATCCTTCACTCAGGTTCCTTAAGTATTAATAAATTATGCAACTATAGTTCAACTATCAAAATTAGGGAATTAACATTGGTAAAATAGTATTAATGAAAGTACAGAACTTATTCAGATTGGATCAGTTTTTCCACTAATGTAACTTTTCTCTTCCAGGATCTAATTCAGGATCTTACATTTCATTTAGTTGTCATGTCCTCCTTAGGCTGAATACCTAAGAAGATATGTGTCTTCAGTGTTTTATGTCAGAAAGCATATGATGTCAGTTTTTCCCAATACTGGTTTTGTACACTTTGACTATTTGTTTAAGGTGGTGTCTGCCAGGTTTCTCCATTATAGTTGCTCTTTTTTCCTTTGTAATTAATAAGTGATTTGTGGGGAGATACTTTAAGATTATGTAAATATCAACCACCTTGTTTTAAATCTCAGATCATCAGACTAAACCATTACCCACCCGTCTGTGTTATAGTCAGGTATAGGCATACACTAATACCTGCTCCCATCATACCTCATTCCTAGAATTTAGCTACTATCTCACTGTCACTTTTTAGCACTACACCAGTCCTACTTCTTGGTGATTTTAATATCCTCATTGATGATCCTTCCAATATTCTTGTCTCTCACTTCCTTGATCCGTTTTCCTATAATGCTCTTGCCTTTCAATCCCACCTCAGCTACCCTCTCTGATAGTCTCACCCTTCTTATCTGTACCTATGACTGTATCACCTCCGTACTCTGTTTCACGCATTTTGCCATCCAGCCAGTGATTCTTATCCTTCTAGTTTACTCCCTCTAGCTCTCCAGCTCCAACAACTCCTCCACACCACTAAGACTGAACGCTTTCACTACCCTTTACTTCCTCTGTGTTCCCATGCCCTTCCTTTAATCAGCTCAGATTCCATGGTGCATCATGATAACTATAGCCTTGCATATATCGTCACTTCCTTTGCCCTCTGTGTACTTCAGCATGTCTATGGGGCAAAACTCCTGCCCCGGTTAAGTCCTACTCTCTGCTTGCTCCACTGCACTACCCTGCGCCATTCACTCTCCTACCTTCCTCATTGACTCAGATTCCTTAAATATTAATAAATTAGGCAACTATAGTTCAGTTATCAAAATTAGGGAATTAACATTGGTATAATTGGTATAAATACAAAATAGCATCTTCTTTCTCCTTAAATCTCCTGATACCTCCTCTTCCATCCTGTTCTCAAGCTTCCCACTTGCCTGAAGAATTAAAACCATCAGAAGAAAACCTGCACAGATTCCCATAACCACATCTAACCACCAAACAGCACCTGTAGTCACATACTCTGCCTTCTTCTCTGTTATTATGGATAAACTGGCCCTGTTGTCATCAGACTCTGGTCCCTCCACTCAAATACATTGTTCCAGCAGTTTCCACTTCTCTACAGATCATTAGCATGCAGACATTCTTTTACTGCTCCCACCTTTTTGTAGAGCATTATTGAGATATATTTAATACAATAAAATTCACTCTTTTAAAGGGTGCTATTTTTTTTAGTATATTCAGAGTTGTGCAACCATCACCACAATCAATTTTAGAACATTTTTATCTGCCCCCAAAAGGAGCTTCATACCCATTAGCAGACCCTCCCCATTACTCCCCTCCCCTCAGTCATAGGTAACCACTAATCTACTTCCTGTCTCTGTTGATTTGTCTAGTCTAGACATTTTATATAAATGTGATCATACAGTACATTGGTCTTTCTGACCAGCTTCTTTCATTTAGCATAATGGTTTGGAGGTTCATCCATGTTGTTGATGTAGCATTCCTTTTCACTGCCAAGTAATATTTCATTTGATGGAATAGACCACATTTTGTTTGTCCTATCTGTTTGTAAATTTTTGGACATTTAAATCGTGTTTGTGTTTGGTATTATGAATAATACTGCTCTGATCATTTGTGCACAAGTCTTTGTGTGGGTGTGTGTTTGCTTTTCCTTTGGATAGATACCTAGGAAGTGTACTTACTTGGTCATATGGCAAATCTACATTAACTTTTTGAGAAGCTGTTTGCAAAAGGGGCTGCTCCATTTTACATTCCAATTTCTCCAATATCTTCACTGACACGTTTTACTGTCTGTCTTTTTTATTATAACAATCTTAGTCAGTATGAAGGGGTGCTTCATTGTGGTTTTGGTTTGCATTTCCCTAATAACTAATTATGTTGAATATCTTTTCATGTGTTTATTGGCTATTTGTGTATCTCCTTTGGAGAAATGTCTGTTCAAATTCTTAGCCCATTTAAAGTTTGATTGTCTTACTGTTGAGCTGTAAGTGTTCTTTATATGTTCTGGATACAAGTCACTTATCAGATATGTGAATTGCAAATATTTCCTCCTATTCTGTAGGTTGTCTTTTTACTTTCTTGATGGTGTCCTTTGATGCACAAAAGTTTTTAATTTGGGGAAAGTCCAATTGATCAATTTTTTGACACTTCAGCATTTTGTGTCATATCCAAGAAAACATTCCCTAACCTGAGGTCACAAAGATTTCTTCTGGCTTTTTCTTCCAGGAATTGTATGATTTTAGCTCTTACATTTAGGTCAATGATTCATTTTTGAGTTCATTTCTGTGTATGGTGTGAGGCAGGAGTCCAAATTTCATTCTTCTGCATGTGGATGTTTAGTTGTTCTAGCACCTTTTGTTAAAAAGAGTATTTTCCCCCCTTTGAATTATCTTGGAAACCTTGTCAAAGGTCAACTGACCGTAAATCCTAAATGTAAAGGTTACTTTTCTGGATTCTTAATTCTACCTCATTGATCTGTATGTCTGTCACTATGCCAGACCACACTGTCTTGATTACTATGTCATAAGTTTTGAAGTCAGGAAATGGGAGTTCTCCAACTTTGTTTTTCTTTTGCAAGACTGTTTTGACTATTCTAAGTCCCTTGCATTTCCATATGAATTTTTGGATCATCTTGTCAGTTTCTGCAGAAAAACAGCTGGGATTTTTATTGGGATTATATTGAATCTATATATCCATTTAGGAAGTATTGCCATCTAACAATATCAAGCCTTCTAATCCATGAACATAAGGTGTCTTCCCATTGAGATGTTTAGTTTTTTTCAGAAGTGTTTTGTAGTTTTCAGTGCTTGCACTTTTTTGGTTAAATTTATTCCTAGGTATTTTATTCTTTATGCTGCTATTATAAATGAGATTATTTTCCTAATTTCACTTCTGGAGTGTTCGTTACTAGTACATAGAAATACATCTGATTTTTTGTTTTTTGATCTTCTTCTATCCTGTCACATTGTTGAACTTATTAGTTCAAATGGTTTTTTAATGAATTCCCTAGGGTTTTCTATGTATAAGATCATGTCATCTGCAAATACACTTTTACTTTTTTTTTTCTAATCTGGATGCCTTTTATTTCTTTTTCTTGACTAATTGCCCCGGCTAGATCTTCTAGTACAGTGTTGACTAGAAGTGATGAGAACAGATGTTCTTGTCTTGTTCCTGATCTTAGGGGGAAGGTATTGAGTCTTTCTCCATTGAGTGTGATGTTAACTATGGGGTTTATATAGATGCCCTTTATCAATTGAGGAAGTTTCCTTCTCTTCCTAGTTCTCGGAGTCTTTTGCCATGAATGGGTATTGGATTTTGTCAGATGCCTTTTCTGCATCTTTTGATATGATCATCTGGAGTTTTTGCTTTATTCTATTTATATAGTGTATTACGTTGATTAATTTTCAAATGATAAACGAACTTTGTATTTCTGAAATAAATCCTTCTTGGTCATGTTATATAATACTTTGTATACATTGCTGAAATTGGTTTCCTAGTGTTTTGTTGAGGATTTTTACGTCTGTATTCATATGGTATATTGGTCTGTAATTTTCTTGTGATGTCATTGTCTGGTTTTGGTATCAGGGTAATACTGGCTGCACAGTGTTTCCTCCCCTATTTTTGGAAGAGTTTGTGAAGGATTAATATATGCTTTTTGTATGTCATTTGTCTTTTCTGTTCCTTTGTTTTTCAGTTCCTCTCTTCTTTTGTGTTAAGTAGATATTTTCTACTTTAATGTTTTAATTTCCTTGTTAACCATATATTTTTAGTTAGATTGTTAATAGTTAATAGATAGTTAATAGTTGCCCTGGGGATTACAATTAACATCTTAACTGGAAACAATCTACTTTGAATTAATTCTGATTTAATTTCAATAGTAACTTTGTTCCAATATGCCTCTGTTCCCTCTTTCCTTCTTTGTAGTGTTATTATCATACAAATTACTTCTTACATTATAAGCCCATCAACACAGTTTTATTATTATTGCTTTATAACAGTTGTCTTTTAAAACAGATAGGAGAATATGAGTTACAAACAAAAATACTTTCTTTCATAATACCTATTTCAGGTTACCATTCAGTGTCCCTTAATTTAAGGCTGAAAGTAGGGTTTTTTGTAGGATAAGTAGGCTAGCAACAAATTCTTTCAGGTTTTGTTTACCTTAACTTCTGTTTCATGTTTGAAGAGCAATTTAGCTAGATAGAGAATTCTCAGCTGACAGTCTTTTTATGTAAATATTTTGAAGATGCCATCTTACTATATTCTGGCCTCCATGGTTTCTGATGAGAAGACAGCTGTTAATCATATTGAGAGTCCCTGATACACAGTAAGTTATTTTTCTCTTGCTGTATTCACGATTTTCTTTTAGTCTTTGCTTTCATCTGTTACACTATGATGTGTCTAGGTATGGATCTCTTTGAGTTTATTCTACTTGCATTTATTTATGTACAGATTAATGTTTTTCATCAAGTTTGCTATGTTTGGCCCCTTTCTCTTCCTCTTGCCCTTTTGGTACTCCTGTTATGCATATGTTGATACTTTTGGTGGCGTCCTGAAGGTCTGTGCAAGCTCTTTTTCTTTTTCTTTGTTCCTTTTTCTTTCTGCTTTTCAGAATGGATCATTTCTACTGACCTATCATCAGCTTCACCCTTTCTCTCTTCTGTCAACTCAGATCTGTTGTTGAACCCTTCTAAGTCAATTTTTCATTTTAGTTACTATGTTTTTCAACTCCAGGTTTTCTATGATTTTTAAAATGATTTCCATGTCTTTATTGGTATGCTCTATTTTGTGAGACATTGTTCTCATACTTTTCCTTAATTCTGTGGATATGCTTTCTTTTATTTCTTTGAAAATATTTATAGTAATAATTTAAAGTCTTTGTCTGTTAAGTTTCAAACATGAACTCCCTCAGGGACAAATCTGTTGGCTGCTGTTTTTTTTTTTTTTTGTACATGTAACATACTTTGCTGCTTCTTTGCGTATCTCATAATTTTTTTGTCAAAAACTGGGCATTTTTATTTTTTATTTTTTTAAGTTTATTTATTTATTTTTGAGAGAGGGAGAAAGAGCACACAAGCAGGGGAGGGGCAGAGAGAGAGAGGGAGACACAGAATCCCAAGCAGACTCCAGGCTCAGAGCTGTCAGCACAGAGCCCGACGTGAGGCTTAAACTCACCAACTGTGAGATCATGACCTGAGCTGAAGTCAGATGCTTAACCAACTGAGCTACCCAGGCGCCCCCAAAACTGGTCATTTTAAAAAAGTTTTTATTTATTTAATTGATCTCTATACCCAACATGGGGCTTGCTCACAACTCCCAATCAAGAGTCACATGCTCTTCTGACTGAGCCAGCCAGATGCCCCCAAAACTGGGCATTTTAGATATTCTATTCTAATAACTCTGGTATCAACCTCTTCTACCCTCAAGGTTTGTTTTTCTGGGATGTGTGTGTGTGTGTGTGTGTGTGCGTGCGTGCGTGTGTTTGCATATGTTTGGTGGTTGTTATTTTTCGCATTGCTGTTTATTTGTTTAGTTACTTTTCTCGACTAATTCCTTGGATTTTATATTCCTTGTACTATGTGGCCCCTGAGTTCTCTGTTAGCTTATTTTTAAAAGGTTCTTGTTTAGTTTTAAGACTGGATTCCTTGGACATCACACCTGGATAAATATACTTTGGTGGTCAGCCAGTGATTGGTTGGGTTTCCTTAAATGCCTTGTCTGTTTGTCTTCCACCCTTTGACAAGGGGATCTGTGTGAGAAGGCATGCCTTCAAACTAGCCAACTTACAAGCAGCCTTAGCTTTCCCATTCTGCTTGTATAGGGCCTTACAGTCAGCCAGAAGTGAGTGACTTGGGGCCTCTCCTTTTCCAGCTCTTTTTTGGGCATTTGCACAGCCTTGAATATGTGCACAGCCCTTTTTATATACCTGGAAATATGTCAGAGCTTTTCCAAGTTTCCTATGGTTGTTCCATTCTCTGAGATTTCCTTTTAAATTTCTGACCAAAGCAGTGAGGCCTCTCTGTTGTCTGCAATTTAGTCAACCTTTGGCTGCTGTATTACTGAGCTTGAGAGGGAAGGAGGACGGGAATTAACTACAAGTTAAAATGTCACAGAACCCTTTGTCTCACCGAGATTCAGTAGTTTTTCTTGGATAGATGATTTTTACTTCATTCTGTGTCTTTGGTTCATTGCAAGTTTTGAAATGGTTGATTTTAGTTGGTTTGCCTATATTTTTGTTGTTTCAGAGGGAAAGCTGGTTCGCTAAAGCTGTTATTCTGTCATTCCATTTCTCTCCTATTGCTCCCGTCTTTAAAAAACATCTAAAACCCTATTCATCGTACATCCCTACGCAACTATGACCTTCTCTATTCCCCTGAAAGCAAAACTCTTCAAAAGAGCTTTCATTCCTCACTTTATCCTATTTTTCTATTCTCTGTTCATATAAAAATATTGGATATATAATAAAAATTATATACATGAGTTATAAAGAAATAATATAATCAAAACTGAAGAAATCACAGCTCCATGCGAGAACAACATTAAGATAGCATCTATCTCTGTGTCCTTTTCTGTTCTATTTCCCACCACCACCACCACCACCCCACCAGAAATTACCATTTCTTAAGTCTTGTGTTTAACATTCCCTTGCTTTTTTTGATATATTTTTGGGGGCACCTGGGTGGCTCAGTTAAGCGTCCAACTCTTGATCTTGGCTTAGGTCACCATCTCATAGCTTCGTGAATTTGAGCCCCACATCTGGGTCTGTGCTGGCAGCACAGAGCCTGCTTGGGATTCTCTCTTTCTCTCTCTCTCTCTTTGTCTGTCTCTGCCCCCCCGCCAACTCACCCTGTCTCTCTCAAAATAAATAAACATTAAAATTTTTTTGATATATTTTTTCACATTTGTGGAAATGCTTAACCAATACATTATTTATTTGCTTGTTTTTGAGCTTTGTAAAAATAGCCTCATACTATATGTAGTCGTCTGTGACTTACTTTTTTCACTCATTATTATGTTTCAAAGATTCACCTATGTTTTGCATGTAACTATCACTTGTTCATTCTCAGTGCTGCATAATATTTCATTGGGTGACCATAAAACAAATCATTCATCCATTCATCTGTTGATAGACATCTGGATTGGTCCAGCTCTTTGCTCTTATGAACAGTGCTACTATGAACATTCTTGTGTGTGTCTCCTAGTACGCATGTACACCCATCTTTCTAAGGTGTATACTTAGAAATAGAATTGCGAGTTAATGGGATATATAAACATTCAGCTTGACAGTATTATGCCAAAATGTATTCCTATCTGAAGGTTAACAATTTATATACCTTTCAGCAATTTATAAGAGATCCCATTGATCCACACCCTAATTAGTACTTGATATTGTCCCACTTTTTACTTTTTGTCATTATAGTAGATAGAAAATGATATTTCGATGTGGACTTAATTAGCATTTTTCTAGTCACTAATGTGGTTGAGCATTTTTTCATGTTTATTGGCCATTCATGTTTCTTCTTTTGTGAAATGACTGTTAACATTTTTTGCCCATTTTTAAAATTGGGATTTTTATCAGTTTTACTGATTTGTAGGAATTATTCAGCTATTTGGATACTCATCATTTGCCAATTATACGTGTTGAATATCTTTTCTCAGTTTGTGGCTTTTTTTTTAATGGTGTCTTTGCATGAGCAGGAATTCCTAATTTTAGTTGAACAATTCAATCTTTTGTCTCCAACCAGCACACTTTTTGTGTATCTCTCCTAACCTGTGGTCGTAAAGATATTCTTTGTTTTCTTCAAATAAAAGTTTAAAAGTTTAGTTTTCCTGGGGTGCCTGGGTGGCTCCGTCGGTTAAGCATCTGACTCTTGGTTTCGGCCTAGGTTATGACCTCATGGTTTCGTGAGTTTAAGCACCGCATTGGGCTCTGTGCTGACAATGCAGAGCCTGCTCAAGATTCTATTCTCTCTCTCTCCCTCTCGCTCTCTGCCCCTCCCCCACTCACACTGTCTCTGTCTCTCTCAAAATAAGTAAACAAACTTTTTAAAAAAGTTTATTTTTCCTATTTAAGTCTTTAGTCTGAATGGAATTGGTTTTTGTGTGGTAGAAGGTGATGGGGTAGGGAGTCAGTTTCATTATTTTCCACATGGATAGCCTAATGATCTGAAGTGCCACCCCTGTCATACACCAAAGTTCCATATCTGTATTGGTCTGTTTCTGGAATCTCTGTTATTGGCCAACTTTTTGTCCCTGAATTAATATGATACCACCTTAATCACGTTACACTACCTTAATAACTTTAGTTTCATGAAGAATCTTGATAATGGATACAGCAAAATCTTCCCCATCTTATTCAGGAATATCACATATTCTTGGCCCATTGTTATTTCAAACACATTTCAGAATCATCTTTTCATGTTCTACAAGAATATTAGAATTGCAATGACTCTATAGATCAGTTTGAAGGGAATTGGGTATATTTATGATGTCGAGTCTTCCTAGCTATGAACATGATATATACCCTTTCATTTTAAATAAATTCTTGAATGTCTTTTGGTATAGTTCTCTAATTTCTGCATAAGGTTTTGCATATCTTGTGTCAGACTTATTCCTTGATATTAATGGTTTTGCTTTCAAGGAGATCTTGTTATTTAACATGTTTTATCTCATTTGCAGGTGTATAGAAATGAAGTTGGTTTTTATATTAATATTATAGCCATTCACCTTTCTGAACTTATATTTTTTAAGCAAACTTTTTATTTTCAAATAATTTTACAGTTACAGAAGAGTAAAAAAAGAGATAGTATGGAGAGTTCCTGTGTACTCCTCACCATGGTATATTTGTCAAAACTAAGAAAGCCATATTGGTATATTACTATTAACTGAACTTTAGACTTTATATGGATTTATCAGTTTTCCCACTAATGTCTTTCTTCTGTTCTAGGATCCAGTTCAAAATACCATATTGAGTTTAGTTCTCTCTCTTTATTGTCCTCTGCTCTGTGATAGTTTCTCAGTCTTTCCATGTTTTTTATGCCCTTAACAGTTTTGAGGCATACTATAGAATGTCCCTCAGTTTGGATTTGTCTGAAGTTTTCCTCATAATTAGCCTGGGGTTGTTTTTGGAAGGAATACCGTAGAGTTGAAGTGCCTTTTTCATCACATTATATCAGAGGTGTGTGATACCCTATGACATCACTGATGTTGACCTTAATCACTTGGTTAAGGTAGTGTTTGTCCAGTTTCTCCACTGCAAAGTTGTTATTTTTCCCCTTTTATTTTCTGTTCTTTAGAAGAATCTAGCCCACCCTTAAGGAGAGGAAGAGGATTTAAGCTCCACCTCTGGAAGGGGGTGGTAAATGATACATGTATACATGTATTTACATGTATCGTTTGGAATTCTTCTGTAAAAACTATTTATTTTTTCTTCTTTCTTTATTTACCTATCCATTCCCTCATTTATCCAGTCACCTGTTTGTATCAGTAAGAACTCATGCCTATTTATTTAATAGTTTGGTCACTGGGAGCTCCTTCAGGTTGGCTCCTGTGTCCCTTTGACATGCCTCCATCTTTTTTTGTTTGTTTGTTTGTTTTTTAGCACTGCCTTACTGGCTTTGGCACTACAAGATGTTCCCTACTCATCTGAAGATTTTCCTGCCTCATCCCTAGCATTGACCATTTCTCAAGGATCCCTTGTTTCTTTTAAGCTGTCTGTATGTTCTTTTGTGTTTTCTATGTTGACAACAATATCAGCTACGAACAATGACATTTTTGTTTTTGCCTTTCCAATCTTTATGCCTTTAATTTATTCTTCTTGTGTTACTGAGATGGACAGGACCTCCAGTACCGTGTTCAAGAGAAAAAAAAACCAGTAGTGGGCATCCTTGTCTTGTTGGGTATTTTAAAGGAAACCCCGGGGCGCCTGGGTGGCGCAGTCGGTTAAGCGTCCGACTTCAGCCAGGTCACGATCTCGCGGTCCGTGAGTTCGAGCCCCGCGTCAGGCTCTGGGCTGATGGTTCGGAGCCTGGAGCCTGTTTCCGATTCTGTGTCCCCCTCTCTCTCTGGCCCTCCCCCATTCATGCTCTGTCTCTCTCTGTCCCAAAAATAAATAAAAAAAAAAACGTTGAAAAAAAAATTAAAAAAAATAAAATAAAATAAAGGAAACCCCACTAACTTTTTTCCCTTTTAAGAATGCTATTTGCTGTAGATTTCTCCAGGTTTTATCAGATTAAAGCAAGTGCCCACCTGTTTCACTATGCCAAGTTTTTATTATTGTTTTTAAATCATGAAAGGGTGTTGAATTTTTTTATCAGATACGTTTTCTAGTTTGGGGAATGATTATGAGTTTTTTTTTGTCAGTAATGTGATAGTGTGGTAAGTGATATTTATAGATTTTACCTTTGCATTTCTGGTATAAACACAACTTGGTCATGATCTTTTCCCTTTTATACAGTACTAGATTTAGTTAATATTTGTTTAGGATTTTTGTATCTGTGTCCATGAGTAAAATTCGTCTTTAATTTTCCTTTCTCATGCTGTCATAATTTGCTTTTGGCCTCAAGTTCTGCTGGTATCATAGAATGAGTTAGCAGTCCCCCTTTGACAATATTCTGGAAGATGCTATATGACTTGGGAATGATCTGTTTGGTAGAATCCTCTGGTAAAACCATTTTGGCCTGGTATTTTGCTTTCTACCATTGAATTAATATTAAATTTCTAAATAAAATCTTTTCAGATATGTAAATGAGAAGCCTGAAATCTGCTTCCATGCCATGTTTATTTTATATCCGGTTTTATGCTTGAAATGGCTAAACACAAATCCTGATCAAGACTCTTTAATGATACATTCTTCAAATTCTTAACAGTCCCCATCATCAAAAATCTTTCCTTGTACAACTAAGTGATAAAGCATTTAAAACCAATTTTTAACTTGTTAAAAAATGTTTAACAACTGAAATGATACATAATAGCTTTTTTGGTTGTTGTTGTTGTTCTCCTGACAAATCTGTTGTTCAAATTTCTTGAGATAATGTGATTAGATTTCAAATCCAATTGACTTCTTTCATATTAATTATTTCAAAATAATGATGAAGCTCTTATTTTCAGAACACGCATCACTGTTAGAACCATCACCCTGCAGCTAGCTTGGACACCATTAAAAGAGCTCATCAGCTGCAAACGGATAGAAGTTTCTGTTATTCACGAAGACACAGTTTCAGGGCTTCTACCTGGAGCTACCCACCCTCCAGAAGCCCCTGCTTGGCCTCCCTGCACCCAACCCCACACCAATCAGTCACAACTTGGGCTGTGTGTGGTGTTTCTTGGCAACTGGAACGCAGACTCCTCCAGCAGCTCCACAGGTCCCCTGTCCTCAGTGAGCAGAAGACTACAGAAGCTGGCTGCTGAAGAGGCTGTCCAAGTGAGAGAGCTCCTCCTTGGCCTTGCTTATTAGCACACTGACCACAGAGCATTAACTGAGTGCTGGATGTTATTCACTCGTGCTCCCTACCTCCAGGGACTGTAGAGGGATTTTCCAGGCCCCACTTCACAGGGGGCCGCCCTGTAAGGATCTCCCTAGGAGGCTGTCCATAGAGAGAAGTGGCCTGCCTAGGGTCTCCACTGCCTTAAGTCCTACGTGGACACCTCCAGGGCTGAGGGGCTCAATAGCTTTTCACCTACCTGTAATCAGCTGGAAAATTCTGCCTCCTATTTTGTTGTTGTTGTTGTTGTTGTTGTTCTTGTGTTTGTTTTTTGGTAGGAAGAGTTTTAATTGCTTCTTCAGTTCCTCCAGCCATTAGAGGGCTATTCAGGATTTTGTTTTCCTTCTTGAGTCCATTTTGATAAGTTATCAATTTCTAGGAATCGGTCCATTTTATCTGCATTCTCAAATTTATTGGCAAAAAGTTCTCTTTTGAAAGATCCCCTGCTGTATATAATCTGTAATCATGTCTCCTTTTTCATTGCTGATATTGGTTATTTGTGCCTTCTCCCTGTTTTTCTTAATCAATCTCACCAGAGGTTTGTCTATTTTATTAGTCTTTTCGAAGAACCAGCTTTTGGCTCTGTTGCTCCTCTCTATCGTGTCTTTGTTTTCTATTTCTTTAATTTCTGCTCTCATCTTTTTTGATCTCCTTCCCTCCACATTTTTTGGATTTATTCTGTTGTTCTTTTTCTGATTTCTTATGTTGGACATGGAGCACATTCATTTTCAGCCTTTCTTGTTTCATAACGTGTGCATTTAAGGATAGAAATTTCCTTCCAAATACTACTTTTCTATACATTCAGACATGTCGTATTTCATTATTGTTCGATTCCCAGTACTTCAGCATTTCCATCATGGTTACTTATTTGGTGAGTTATATAGAAGTGTGTTTATAAATTTCTAAAAGTATGGGGAATTTTTAATGTATCTTTTTGTTATTGAAATCTGTCTTAATTGCATTATGGTCTGAGTATGTGGTCTGTGTCATGACAATTCTTTGAAATTTATTGAGACTTGTTTTATGGTTTAGTACATGATCAATATTTTTGAATATTTCCTATGTGCTTTATAAGATGTATGTTCTCTAATTGTTGAACACAGAGTTCTACATATGTCTATTATCAAGTTTGTTAATTGTATTATTCAAATTTTCTATATCTACACTGAGTTTTTGGTCATGCTATGCCAGTAATTGTAAGAAGTGTGTTAATTTTCAACTATGGTGGTGGATTTGTCATCTGCTTCTCCTTATAGTTCTTTTTTAAAATTTTATATTTTTTGAGGATATTTTATTAGGAATATTCAAATGAAGAATTATTATACATTCCTGGTAAATATGTAATGACCCTCTCTATTCTCGATAATGTATTTTTTGAAGTCTATCTTATCTTACATTAACACACGCTTTTCTTCTTGTTCGGATTTGTGTGGTATACAGTTTTCTATCCTGTTATTTTTCAACATTGTCATGCCCTTATACTTTAATTATATCTCTCGAAAATAGCATATAGCTGGACCCTTTAAAAAATCGAATCTGATGTTCTCTTTTAATGGACAAGTTTACTCTGTGTTTTCTATGATATGTTTGGACTTGTTTGTACTTTTTTATTTCTGTTTCCTACCACTGCCTTTTCTATGCTTCATTTATCTCTTGCCTGTTTTCTTTAGTTTTGAGATTTACTTATTTGCTTTCTTACTCAATTTTGTCTTCTACTTTTTGGGATTTACACATTCTTTTTTTACCCACTTCTTTCTGTGGTTATTCCTGAACTTTTATCATGTGTGTGTAACTTATAAGGCCTAAAGTTAAATCGCATTTTCACCTCCCTCTTGAAGAATGCAGGAACCTCACACCTGGTCCATCCTCTCTTTGCCACATGCTATTGTCTTCAGTATGTTAGTTTTTTCCTTTTTTTTTTTTTTTTTTTTTTTTTTGCTAACCTCACAAATTGCACATTGTCCTGAGTATTATTTTATATAGACAGTATTTGTTTGGATTTACATGCATACATTCTTGCATCTCAGACCATGATTCTGGGATCCTTTCCTTTTATCATAAGCACAATGTTTAGATGCTCTCTTAGTACAGGTTTCGTGGTATTAAATTCTCCCAGGTGTTGTTATATGCAAATGTCTGTAATTTATCCCCATGCTTAAAAGATGATTTGTTACAGGTATTTAGAAGTCTGCTGTCAGTCTAATTGCTATTTTTGGTAGGTGTTACTGTTTTCTTCTACTCTGGCCACTTTTAAGAAATTCTCTGTCTCTGTCTCTGTCTCAGAGGGGGATGTACAGGGGGCTATGCAGTTTCAGTGTAACATGTTTAGGCATGTATTTCTTTTTTATTCTACTTTGGAAATGTGATTCATGCTTTTGGATTCATGTTTTTTCATAATTTTAGAAAATTCTCAGCCATTATCTTTTAAAATATTGCCTTTCTTCCATTCTTTCTGTATTTTCTTTCTCAGAATCCAGTCAGTCATATTTTGGGCCTCATTATATCTTCCATATCTCATAATGTCTCATTGATATTTCCTATTTCCTTATCTTCCTGCACTTCATTCTGGGCAGTTTCTTCAGATTTATCTTTAAGTTTACTGATTCTCTCTTCAGCTATATCTGATCTACTGTTTAATCCATCTACTGAGTTTTTTATTTCAATAGGTGCATTTTTCATTTGTACAAACTGCATATATTTCACTTTCTAATCTGCCTAGTCATCCCTCATAGTCTCTTTTTGCTTGCTTATCTTTGTGGCTGCATCTGTTATTTTGAAAAACATCTTATATACATTTTTTGTTCAACCAACAATCACTGTTGGCATAAGTATGGCATTGTAATTACTGTCCACATCCAAACCACATAGTACACTCTGATTATACATCCTTTGTTGTTTTCCTAGTAATTGTCTGTTTTTTTCTTTTGCCTAATGTTAGAATACCTATTACTAATTCTTTGAAATTCCTTTTAAATCCATATCAGATCATGTCTCTCTGTTCAAAGTTCTCCTGTGGCTCCCAGCTCCCTCAGAATAAAACTTGAAGCCCTCACCATGGCCCAAAAGTCTACAAAATCTGGTCCCCATCCTCTTTCTGACCTCATATCCTATTAATCTTACAATTACTCACTCTTTTCCAGCACCCTGGTCTCCATGTTCCTCAAACATGTCAAGTACCCGCTCCTTTCAGAGCCTTTGTATCTGCTGTTTTCACTGCCTGGAACACTCTTCTTTCCAGATAATCTCGTGAGTTTCCCACCCACTTCCAGTGTGCTTAAATGTCACCTCCCTAGAGAAGCATTCCCTGACTAGCACGTACAAACTAGTCCTGTTCACCAGTGTTTTCTAACTCTACTTGATGTGTTATGTTTTTGTACAAAACACTGACCACCACCTGATATATTTTATATTTATTTATTGTGATTAATGTTTCCCTCTTCTCAGTAGACTGTAAGCTCCATAAAGCAGGGCTTTGTTTTGTTCACTGTTGTATCCCCAGTGCCAAGAATAACAGTGCATAGTAATATTTAGTAGACACTCAATAAATATTTATGGAATAAACTGTATTAATTAATGTGGATGATAGAGAAATGCATTGAGAACTAGGCTAGGCATGAAGGCCTTTCATGGCATGCCAAGGAGCATGGATGTCATTGTTCAGAAGGGTGAGGGCTGTGAAGAATCAGTGAAGATAGCTCCTGGGTGGGTTCTTTCAAGAAGCAAGTTCACAGTTGGTAAGGTGGTGACAAAGACCCATGTTCTCTGTGACTGGCTCTGGGCCCTGGGGCTCCTAAAGGTGGCCTGCCTCTTTTTTTATGTTTACTTATTTATTTATTTATTTTATTTATTAAAAAAATTTTTTTAACGTTTATTCAGTTTTGACAGACAGAGTGTGAGCAGGGGAGGGGGCAGAGAGTGGGAGACACAGAATCTGAAGCAGGACCCAGGCTCTGAGCTGTCAGTGCAGAGCCCAACATGGGGCTCGAACCCACCAACTGTGAGATCATGACCTGAGCCAAAGTTGGACACTTAACCGACTGAGCCACCCAGGTGCCCCAGAACTGTCTCTTTTTCAAACAGCCCTCAAACTGCTGTGTGGTCATGCTCACCTCTTGGTAAAAAACAAAGCCTCAGCTTTCACTGGGCCTTCTGATCCCAGCTAGAATCCCCCTTTTTCCTGCTCTGTGAGTAACTGTTTCTTGGTCCCAGACCAAGCAAATCACCTCCATTGGATTTCTTCTGGGTTGGAGGTGATACAGAAGCTGGTACAAAGCCTGGCACCTAGTATGTACTGTTATAATGGTGGACTACATGGGGAGGTAAGTTTCAGCTCAAAAAAACCTTTTCTCCATTGTCAAGGCTGCAATTGGTTATGAGGTTTTAGTCCTGACTTTTCCCCTAAACTCCTTGGGGACCACTGTGGCTCCAGTGTATCTACTTGCCAAGAGTGTTGGGATACTAATTCTGTTGTCTAATGTGCAACCTAGTCCCCTAGTTTTTTGTCACCCACTGATTTCATCAAAATGCCATCATTATACACAGGGCCCTACAGCACTCGACTAGAGATTTCCCTCCCCAGACCAACATGAATTCGTTAATCATAACCAGTGGAACCATCTAACTAGTTATAAGTTTAGTTGAGCAAAACTGAGTTACTGCCTACTCTGTGTCAGGCATCCTGCTCTGCACTGAGGACCAGAGATGAACAAGGTGTGTTCCCAGGCACAGAACCATAATTCAGTATGGCCAGTACAGTGGATACAACAGACTGTGGGAGCCTCTGAGGAACACAGAACCCAGGACAGGGAACCAGGGAAAATTCCTTAGAAGAGATGGCATACGAACTGAGCTTTTTTTTTTTTTTTTTTAATTTTTTTAATGTTTATTTATTTTTTGAGAGAGAGATCGACAGAGTGTGAGCAGGTGAGGGGCAGAGAGAGAGAGAGAAAGACACAGAATCTGAAGCAGGCTCTAGGCTCTGAGCTGTCAGCACAGAGCCTGACATGGGGCTCGAACCCACAAACCGTGAGATCGTGACTTGAGCTGAAGTAAGACACTCAACCCACTGAGCCACCCAGGCGCCCCTGAACTGAGCTTTAAAAGATGAGTAGGGATCTTCTGGATGACTAGCAAGGGGAGAGGAGGTCAGTTCAGGCAAAGGGTACAGCATGAGCAAAGGCCAAAAGATAGGAAGCAGAATGATGTGTACTGACCTGCCTAACTACCCTTACTATTCACCTGTCTTCCTATGAGATCATCCTAAGATAATCTAGCACCAAAACCCAGATATGAGGAGTTTGTGCCCGCCCCCCCCCACGACATGCCAATGTGTTCAAACTCTTTTTTTTTTTTTAAATTTTTTTTTCAACGTTTTTTATTTATTTTTGGGACAGAGAGAGACAGAGCATGAACGGGGGAGGGGCAGAGAGAGAGGGAGACACAGAATCGGAAACAGGCTCCAGGCTCCGAGCCATCAGCCCAGAGCCCGACGCGGGGCTCGAACTCATGGACCACGAGATCGTGACCTGGCTGAAGTCGGACGCTTAACCGACTGCGCCACCCAGGCGCCCCCAAACTCTTAAGAAAAGTAATGAAAAGTTGGTCAGACCTGACTGTCCATGAGCTCATCCACACCAGTTTCCAACATGCCTGGCTTCCTTATCTAGACCATGATGTTCATGTGACCTGCTTCCCTTAGACCTCCCTGGGGCAGGGATCATTCCCACTCTCCTGGAGATGGCAGAGTCTCCTCAGCCCTATGTGTGGGAACCTCCTTGTGGAGAGGAGCTTTTCTGACTCCTGACACCAGCCATGATGTAGAGACCCTCATCTCACCAGGAGTCTTGTCTTCAGGCATTGTGATTCATCTTTTCTCGAGCTTCATTCACACCTGCAATAATCTAGGACAAGTGGGTTGTGGAGTCTGGCAGGCCCAGTTTCAAATCCTGGAACCCCCATGTCTTGGTTGTGTGACTTAACTGATCCTCTTTAAGCATCAGTTCCCTCATCCGTAAAATGAGTCTAATGTCAACCTTGGACAGTTTTTGTGGGTGTTAGAACATATGTCAAGTACTTGGCCCTTGGCCGCCATTTATTGAACATCTACTACCATCACCAATAAAGGGAGAAGAGCAGAGTGATTAAGAACATGAGCTGTAGATCCAGAACCACCTCAGTTTGGGTCACTGCTCAACTACTTACTAGCATTTTGACCTTGGTCAAGTTTCCTAACCTTTTTTAGCCTTAGTTTTTACATTTGTAAAATGAGGTTAATGTCCCTGCTTCAGAGCTGTTGCCTGTATATATTATTCTAGCAGTGTATAATATGCTTTCACAGGCTCCAGGCCTGTCCCCAGCCTGGCCTCTTCAAAGACCCCATCTCCAAGAGATTTACCCCTTTCTCAGCCTCCCCTTCTCTCCAGGGATGACAAAGAGGACTGAGCTTCTCTGTGAGACTCACAGGGACACTTTGTTATGGGACTTTCTTTTTCTTTTTTTTTTTTTTAATTTTTTTCAACGTTTTTAATTTATTTTTGGGACGAGAGAGACAGAGCATGAACGGGGGAGGGGCAGAGAGAGAGGGAGACACAGAATCGGAAACAGGCTCCAGGCTCTGAGCCATCAGCCCAGAGCCTGACGCGGGGCTCGAACTCACAGACCGCGAGATCGTGACCTGGCTGAAGTCGGACGCTTAACCGACTGCGCCACCCAGGCGCCCCTGTTATGGGACTTTCTAATGATAAACTGCTCTTGCATTTCTGGAATTAGACCCAACACTTTCATGTTATGTTAAATCTTTTTTTTTTTTTTTTTTTTTTACTCATCTTGGATTTGGTTTGCTAATAAATTGCTTAGGATTTTTGCATCTTTGGTCACCTACTGCATTTGTCTGGTTAAGGTTATAGTGGGCTCATCTAATAAATAAATGAATTTTCTAGAAATTGGTCCCAATTCACGTAAGTTATAAAATTCATTCTATTCTCTTATTTTTTGATTTCTGCTCTTTTACATTGCTCGTATTACTTATTTGTGCCTTTTCTCTTTTTTTCTTGATTGGTCCCTCCAAAAGTTTTGTTAGTGGTTTGTCTTAAAATTTTACTATACATATCTAATCTAAAGTCTAAAGTTAAACATAATCATAATTCCCCACCCAAACAGTACAAAAACTTAATAAAGCATTGTTGCCCAAGTCACATGTTCTTGTTGTTCACTATTTTAGTTCTTTCTTTTCTAAGGAAGTCATTCAATACACAAAGAATAGACACAAATAATATTATTTTATGCAGACAGTGCTTGTTTACATTTGAATACTCATTTATTATTTTATTTGCTCAGCTTCCTTCTTTTGGGGGATGGGTTTTCATCTTCTTGAAACAGATGCTTTAGAAGATCCTTGAGTGCAAATCTCCTCACAGTAAACTGTCTCCAACTGCATTTATCTGTAAATGCCTTTATTTTACTTTATTCTTCTTGAAGGATAGGGTTGTTGAGTACTCAATTCTAAATTACACTTTTTTTCTCTAAACACTTAGGAGATATTACAGCACTGTCTTCTGGTTTCCATTACTGCTGTGGAGAAGTCTGATGTTGTCTAATTGTTTTTTGTTTTTTTTGTGTGTGTCCTTTTTCTCTGGCTGCTTTGAAGATCCTTCTTTGATTATTGCTTGACTCTAAGGGCTTTTGTTGTTGTTCTCTGAATGTTCCTTTTTTTATGAATGGAAAAAATTCCCCCATTTCTTTTCCTAGGAAATTATTAAGATACAGGACGGTTATTGACTTCTGTACATTTGACTGACTTATAAGCCATCTTATTAATATACTCATTCTAATGCATTTTTCATATCAGAACCTTTTGGGTTTCCTGGGCATGAAATTATATCAGCAGCAAATAGGTTTTTATCTCTGCTTTTCCAGTGTTATACCAGTTACCTGATTGTTTTGTCCTACTATTCTTTTATAACTTCCACGACAACATTGAGGATTATGGTAGTAGCAGGTAGTCCTGTTTTGTTCCTGATGGAATGTTCATTCAACATTTGCAGAGAGGCAGTGTTCTGGGGTCTAAGAATACCTAGGGAATGCACGTTGCTTTTTATAGCTTCCTCATCTTCCTGAATATGCAATATTTTTTCATGTCACATTAAATCTTCCATCCTCAGTACTAGTTTTTGTTTCCACATATGTATGTTTGGGTGTCAGTGACAGTGGGAAACTCTCCCCGATGTCAGATTTGGCCAGAGGCACCACAGATACCAAAGACGTGACATATTCTGAAGTCTTAAAGTTTGTACAGATAGTAGGGGTGGGAAGGTGGGGAGGGGCCCTCTGCTAGAGTACAAGTACGGAACAGTGCCATGGTTCTGTCACTCGACTGCATAGTAGTGCAGTGGATTCTGGAGCCAGAATGCCTGGACTCAAATTCCAGATCTGTCATTTCATAGCTTGGCAAGTCACTTAACTTCTTTTTTTTTTTTTCTAAAATGTTTATTTTTGAGAGAGAGTGCGCGTGCAAGTTGGGGAGGGGCAAGAGAGGGGGACAGAGGGTCTGAAGCAGGCTCTGCACTGACGGAGGTGAACCTGATGCTGGACTCCAGCTCACAAACTCTGAGATCATGACCTGAGCCGAAGTCGGACGCTCAACTGACTGAGCCATCCAGGCGCCCTAAGTCACTTAACTTCTATATTTTTTAGTTTTGTCTGTAAAAATGGGGATAATAATAGTACCTATTTCATATGGTGATTGAGGGTATTAAATAAGTTAATTTAGAATAGTGTCTGGCACATAGTAAGCACTCTATATGTGTTTGCTATTATTACCATTATTACTTTTGTGCATGAAGGGATGGAAGGGAGAAGAGTTTCTGCGGTGCAACAAGAAAAGTGCAGAGTGTATCCTGTCCTGTGTGTTCTCCCAATATCTTGGAAACAAAAGTGATTCACAAAAAAACACAAAGTCAGAAATCTGAAGTAGTTATTTGGGCCCCTTAGGGTGTGGGATATCAAGTTCATTAGGTAGAACAGGATAGGATTCTTCAGTAGTGTTTAAGGGTGGACCCCTCTTGAGAGGTGACCTGTATTGGATATTTCCTCAGTGCAGAGCAATACTAAATGGGGGAACAGTGACAGTGAGGGGTTAATTCAGGGCAAGGGATTTCCTAAGCATTTAGTAATGCTTTCCTCTTCAGAACACACCTGTCAGGTACTGAGAGGCTTTAAAAGGTGTGATAGCTCTTCAGGCTGGGAACCTGCATCTGTTGAGGGGCAAGCCTGCCGCCAGGAGTTGATCGTTGCTCTCAGAGGTAGGACTTACCACATCAGAAATGCTTTCAACCTTTGTTTTAAATTTTCTTGGGCCCTCTCTGAGTTTGGGAAAAGTCTCAGCCGTAGTAACCATCTCAGACACAGTCTGAAGGATATGGACAGGAGGAGGGGGTCATACTGAAGATAAGTACTTGGTGGCGAGGCAAATTTGAGGAAATGGTGTCAAAAGAGAAGGTGCAAGAGATGAAAAAATTTTAAACAAAATTTTGTCAAATCAAATTGAACAATATATTAAAAAGAGAAGGTAGAGGGGCGGGGCAGACTTGGAGGGACCGGGGGCAGGGTCTCGGGGCGCGGCCGAACGAGGGGACCCCAGGCCCGGCTCCCGCGGGAGGCCACGGCGGAGCGCCCGCTGGCTGCAGGAGGATCTGCCAAAGCATCTTTTGGAGATCGAAAGGTAGAACTTTCCAGTTCATCCCAGCACGGAGCCAGCTACGATGTATACAACCCATACTATAGGTATCAGCACATTTCACCTGATTTGATCCGGCGCCTTCCTCCACGTTCAGAAGCAGCGAGACTATATGGATCAGTTTGTGATTTAAGGACCAGCAAACTTCCCAGTTCCCCTGGGCTAAGCAAGTCTATGTTTGATCTTACAAGTTCATCCCAGCGGTTCATCCAGAGACATGATTCCCTGTCCAGTGTGCCTAGCAGCTCTTCTTCCAGGAAGAACTCCCAGGGGAGTAACAGAAGCCTGGATACAATTACTGTCAGGAGATGAAAGAGATTTTGGGAGATTGAATGTGAAAGTGTTTTATAATTCTTCAGTAGAGCAGATCTGGATCACAGTTTTACAGTGCAAAGATTTAAGTTGGCCTTCTAGTTGTGGAGACACTCCTACTATTTCTATAAAAGGAATACTAACATTGCCCAAACCAGTGCATTTCAAATCGTCAGCAAAGGAAGGCTCTAATAGTATTGAATTTATGGAAACTTTTGTATTTGCTATTAAACTCCAAAGTCTACAAACCGTAAGCCTTGTATTTAAGATTCAAACCCAGACACCCAGGAAGAAAACCATTGGAGAATGCTCACTGTCACTCAGAGCTCTTAGCACACAGGAGATGGATTACTCTTTGGATATAACGCCACCTTCAAAAATTTCTGTTTGCCATGCAGAACTTGAATTGGGGACTTGTTTTCAAGCAGTAAATAGCAGAATTCAGTTACAGATTCTCGAGGCACAATACCTTCCAAGCTGTTCATCACCTCTCACTTTGAGTTTTTTTGTGAAGGTGGCAATGTTTAGTTCAGGAGAGTTGATTTATAAGAAGAAGACACGCTTACTGAAGGCCTCCAGTGGCAGAGTAAAGTGGGGAGAAACTATGATTTTTCCACTCAGACAGAATGAAAAAGAAATTATTTTTCTCATTAAGCTTTACAGTCGGAGCTCTGTAAGAAGACGACACTTTGCGGGGCATATTTGGATAAGCGAAGACAGTAATAACACTGAAGCAGTGAATCAGTGGAAAGAAACCATTACAAATCCAGAAAAGGTTGTTATCAAGTGGCACAGATTAAATCCATCTTGAAGATATCACACATTAATTTGATGAAGAATTTGACATTCTTTTAGAAGACTTAGGATTTCAATTTGCTACCAATGAAAAGAGACAAATCAATACATTTGTCAATTTATTTATGGAGGTCATAATTGTAATGTGTAATGGATCTTATAGAAAATTAAATTTGATTAAAGAAAATGGGATGACTTATATCTGATATCCAAAATAAAGGGGATGTTTTAAAACTATGCCAAAATAGACAGTGAAATAAAGAGTAGTATTTCTGGGGCAACTAAATAAATTATAAAATAAAAAAAGAAAAAAGAAAAGGTATCATGACCAAATGGGGTTTATCTCAGGAATACAGGGTTGGTTTAACATTAGAAAATCAATCAATGTTGGGGCGCCTGGGTGGCGCAGTCGGTTAAGCGTCCGACTTCAGCCAGGTCACGATCTCGCGGTCCGTGAGTTCGAGCCCTGCGTCAGGCTCTGGGCTGATGGCTCAGAGCCTGGAGCCTGTTTCCGATTCTGTGTCTCCCTCTCTCTCTGGCCCTCCCCCATTTATGCTATGTCTCTCTCTGTCCCAAAAATAAAAATAAAAAACGTTGAAAAAAAAATTTTTAAAGAAAATCAATGTGATTCACCACGTGAACAAACCAAGAAAAGAAAAACCCATAGGATCACTGCAATAAATGCAGAAAATCATTTGACAAAATCCGGTATCCATATATGATTAAAAAAGAAAAGAACTACTTGGCAAACTAGGACTAGAAAGGAACTTCCTCCATCTGATATAGGGCATCTAGAAAAACCCACAGCTAACTTCGTATTTAGTGGTGAAAGACTGAATGTTTTCCCCCCAAGATCAAACATAAGACAAGGATGTCCATTCTGACTACTTCTATTCAACATTGTACTGGAGCTTCTTACCAATGGAATGAAAAGAAAGAAAAGGCACCCAGATTGAAATGGAGGAAGTAAAGCTGTATTTAAGGATGAACTGACTGGGGCGCCTAGGTGGGTCAATGCAGAGCCACTTCAGATCTTCTGTTTCCCTCTCTATGCCCCTCACCCCATCTCTCTCTCTCTCTCTCTCTCTCTCTCTCTCTCTCAAAAATAAATAAACATTAAAAAATAAAGATGAGGGGTGCCTTGGTGGCTCAGTTGGTTGAGCACCCGACTTCGGCTCAGGTCATGATCTCATGTTCATGGGTTCGAGCCCCACATCGGGCTCTGTGCTGACAGCTCAGAGCCTGGAGCCTGCTTTGGATTCTGTGTCTCCCTTTCTCTCTGTTCCTTTCCTGCTCGTGTTCCCTCTCTCTCTGTCTCTCAAAAAATAAAATAAAATGTTAAAAAAATAAAGATGAAACAATCATCTGTGTAGAAAATACAACTGTATCTACTAAACAATGACAAAAAACCCTACTAGAACTAATAAGTGAAGCCAGCAAGTTGCAAGATACAAGGTCAATATACACAATTGTGTATACCAATTGTATATAGCAATGAACAATTGGATATAGAAATTTTTTGAATTCCAGTTGTAATAACATCTAAAAATGTGAATTAGCAATAAATTTGACAAAAGATATGAAGACCTGTATGCTTGTATTGCCGAGAGAGAGAACAAAATAAATGGAAAGATATACCTTCTTCACGTGTTGGAAAACTCAGTATTGTTAATATGTTGATTCTTCCTAAACTGATCTCTAGATTCAACATAATACCTATAAAAATCTCAGCAGGCTTTTTTGCAGAACTTGACAAGCTGATCCTAAAATTCATATGGAAGTACAAAGGCACTATCATGCCTGATACAGAGTACAGAAGCCTTGGTTAGAGTCCAGCCTTCCCATGGGATCAGGACAATCAATGGAGCCCACATAGAAAGCAAAATAGTGGAGGGGCCTCCACAAACAGGTCTACAAAGGATTTGAACAAGCAATTTCCTGAAGTTGAAAACCCAAAAAAGGTAACAGGCATAAGAAAAGATGCTCAAATGCATTAGTTATCAGAGAAATACAAAATAAAACTATGATGACATTTCACTTTAGATTTCATAGGTAGGCAACATTTTATTATTTAAAAAAATTTTTAATGTTTTTATTTATTTTTGAGAGAGAGAGAAAAAGAGCATGAGTGGGGTAGGGGCAGAGAGAGAGGGAGACACAGAATCTGAAGCAGGCTCCAAGCTCCAAGCTGTCAGCACAGAGCCCAACACGGGGCTCAAACTCATGAACTGCAAGATCATGACCTAAGCCGAAGTCAGACCCTTAACTGATTGAGTCACACAGAGGCCCGGTAGGCAACATTTTAAAAAGTTGAATCATGGGGCGCCTCGGTGGCTCAGTGCATTAAGCGTCCAACTCTTGATTTCAGCTCAGGTCATGATCTCATGATCATGGGATCAAGCCCTGAGTGGGGCTCTGTGCTGGGTGTGGAGCCTGCTTAAGATTCTCTCTGTCCCTCTCCCTCTGCCCTCCCCGACTTGTGCGCACATGCTCTCTCTCTCTGTCTCAAAAAAAAAAAAAATATTAAGAAAAATAAAAATAAAGAGTTGAATCATGCCAAATCCTGTGGCGGGAATGCAGGGGCACTTCTAGTGGTAGTGGAGACTTCAGCAACCATCACAGGGCTGAATGTGTCAGTACATAGTCGAATTCATTATCCCCATGAACTCTGAAGAAATTCTCACACAGATCCATAAAGGGTAATGTAGGAGAATGTTCTTTATGGTGTGGTTTGCAACAGTGGGAAATTGGATCCATTCTGGGTGTCCCATCACCAGGGGAGTGCACAGGGAAATAGCAAGGGAGGCATGCCACAGTCAGCCTTTCAGCAGTTAGATCAGTGAGTTAGATATACACAGAGCAACACTGATGATCTGCATGTAGCACTGGGTGAAAAAAAAAAGCCATGTAACAATGTGAAACATTGTTCACATAAGTTACAAATACATGCACATACACACCAAATACACATCTTACAAGAACTCACACAAACAAGGATATAAGTTAAACACATTCAAAGAGATGTCTGTGTGGCAGGATTTGGAGAGGAATGGGAGAGTGGATAATAGAGAATAAATAAAACACGAAAGAAGAAAAAAGAACTATATTCCTTTACTTTCAGTCACCCACTCCCATAGCATTCATCCTTGAGTATCTGCGCTTCCGGAAGGAGGAGTCAGCGCCACCTGTTCTCTGTTAACCTGAAGACAGAATGTCCAGGTGAGCCTGGCTCAGAGTATTTGTACTTAGCTAATTTGATCACCTGCCACCAAAGCTCTTGCACACCCTCCTTCCAAGCACTGCAGCAACCTGGTCTGGTGTGTACATGCATTCCACCCCACAGAAATTATCTGCTGTCATCAACTCTTGGTGGGGAGAGGTCCTGGGAAGACTGGAAGTAGAGAAGTCATGGAACATAATGGAGAGTCGAGAAATAAACCCACGCTTATATGGCCAACTAATCTACAACAAAGGAGGCAAGTATATAGAATATACAATAGGGAAATATAGTCTCTTTAATAAATGGTGCTGGGAAAACTGGACAGCTACATTGCAAAACAATAAAATTGGACCATTTTCTTATACATTACACAAAAATAAACTCAAAATGGATTAAAGACCTAAATGTGAGCCCCCAAACCATAAAAATTCCAGAAGAAAACCCAAGAAGTAATCTTTGACATCAGCTGTTATAACATTTTTCTAGGTATGTCTCCTGAGGCAAGGAAAACAAAAGCAAATATAAACTCCTGGTACTACACCAGAATAAAAAGCTTTTGCAGAGCAAAGGAAGCCATCAACAAAATGACAAGGCAATCTACTAAATGGGAAAAGATATTTACAAATGATATACCTGATAAATGGTTAATACCCAAAATATATAAATAACTTATACAACTCAACACCCCCCCCCAAAAAAAAACCCAATCTGATTAAAAAATGGGCAGAGGACTTGAATAGATATCCAGATGGCCAACATGAAATGATGTTCAACATCACTCGTCATCAAAATGCAAATCAAAACCACAATGAGATATCACCTCAAACCTGTCAGAATGGCTAGAATCAGAAAGTTAAGAAATAAGAAGTGCTGGTGAGGTTTTGGAGAAAAAGGAACCCTCATGCACTGTTGCTGGGAATGAAAATTGCTGCAGCCACTGTGGAAAAGAGTATGGAGGTACCTCAAAGAATTAAAAATAGAAGTACTGGGGCACCTGGATGGCTCAGTTGGTTAAATGTACAACTCTTGATTTTGGCTCAGATCATGATCCCAGGGTGGTGAGATCAAGCCCCATGTTGGACTCCACACTGGGCGTGGAGCCTGCTTAGGATTCTCTCTCTCTCTCTCTCTCTCTCTCTCTCTCTCTCTCTCTCCCTGTGTCCCTCCCCTCCCCTCAAAATAAAAATAATAAAATAAAAACAGAAGTTCTGTATTATCCAGTAATACCACTACTCGATATTTACCCAAGGAAAATGAAAACACTAATTTGAAAAGATATATGCACCCCTATATTTATTGTAGCATTATTTATAATAGTCACCATATGGAAGTAACCAAAGTGCCTATTAATAGATGAATGGATAAAGAAGTTTTATATATATATAAATATAAATATATATATTTTTATATATATAAATATATATATATAAAATATATATTAGAATATATATTCAGCCACATAAAATAATGAGATCTTGCCATTTGTGATAACATGAATGGACCTGTAGGGTATAATACTAAGTGAAATAAGTTGGACAAAAAGGTAAATACCATATGATTTCATTCATATGTGGAATTTAAGAAACAAAACAAAGAAAAAAGAGACAAAAAACAGACTTAAATTCAGAGAACAGGTGGCTGTCAGAGAGGAAGTGGGTAGGGAGATGGGTGAAATAGGCAAAGGGGATTAAGATGTACAGACTTCCAGGGGCGCTTGTGTGGCTCAGTAGGTTAAGCATCAGACTTCAGCTCCTGTCATGATCTCACAGTTTGTGAGTTCGAGCCCTGCGGGCTCTGTGCTGACAGCCTGGAACCTGCTTCAGATTTTGTCTCCGTTGCTCTGTGCCCCTCCCCAACTTGCTCTCTCTCTCTCTCTCTCTCTGTCTGTCTCTCGAAAATAAGGAAACACTAAAAAAAAATTAAGACATACAGACTTCCAGTTACAAAAGAAGTCAAGAGATGATCAAAGTACAGCATAGGGATGGAGCACCTGGGTGGCTCAGTGGGTTAAATGATTCTTGATTTTGGCTCAGGTCATGATCTCATGATTCATGAGTTGGAGCCCTTCATGGAGCTCTTTGCTGACAGTGTGGAGCCTTCTTGGGATTCTCTCCTTCTCTCTCTGCCCCCCCCACTTGTTCTAGTTCTTTCTCTCTTTCACAATAAATTAAAAAAACTTTTTTTTTTTAAAGCACAGCATAGGGAATATACTCAATAAGATTGTGAAAATGTTATTTGCTGACAGGTGATGACTATGCTTATCATGGTGAGCACTGAACAATGCATAGAATTATTGAATCATTATGTTGTATGCCTGAAATGAATATAACCCTGTATGTTAAGCATACATTAATTTAAAAAGTAGATTATTCAGAGGGGTGCACTCACTATCAAACCATATTGTTACCAGACAACTAATTTCTGGTCCACACAACAACCCACTGGTACCCTAACTGTTGAGCTATGTATGGACTCACTCATGACCTTACCCACTGACTTCCTCTGAAGCATCTTTTTTTAAAAGTCTTGCATTTATTCATTTATTTATTTAAGAGACAGAGAGAGAGAGAGAGAGAGAGAGAGAGAGAGAGAGAGAGAGAATGAGTGGAGGAGGGACAGAGAGAGAATGGAATAGAGGATCCAAAGCAGGCTCTGTGGTGGCGAGCCTGATGCAGAGCTTGAACTCATGAACCATGAGATCATGCCCTGAGCTGAAGTCAGACGCTCAACCTACTGAAGGCCCCTCTGAGTGGTCATTTCTCCAAAGTTTCATCTGTGGACTACTGCCCAATGTTCTAGAAGAATTCAAAATGCAGCCCTTGGCTCATCAGCCCACTTCATAATAAAACTTAAAAACCAGTGGAGAAATCAGGAAACTGGACTCATGTCCCTACAAGAGGAAAGGACCATACCTTCATACCTTAGAGGTGCAGTCCCATGTTGGACCATGTCTTGGAAATTGCCTCTATAGTTTAAAAACAAGAAACTAGAAACTAGGGGCAACTGGGTGGCTCGGTTGGTAAGACTATTGATTTCAGCTCAGGTCATGATCTCACGGTTTGTGGGATCGAGCCCCACATCAAACTCTGGGCTGACGGCATGGAACCTGCTTGGGATTCACTCTCTCTCCCTTTCTCTGCCCCTCCCCTGCTCATGCTCTCTCTGTCTCTCTCTTAAAATAAATAAATAAACATTAACAAATAATAATAATAAAAACAAGAAACTAAAACCTGGCTGTTGGACAAATGAGTGCTTGTGTAAACCTAGCCATCCTCAACCTGGAAAAGAATCGTGGGGGTCTGAGTCTACTCAGACTGTGCCTCCTTTTGTCCCCCAATTTTAGTGGCCCTGTCTCTGTTGATGGGCAAATTAATATTTTTCCCTGAACACTAAAGTCACCTATTCTGCCTTGCCACTCCATGTTCAGTTTGCCTTGTCACATCTGTTGTTTGCTATAATTGAAATCAATATTGAGACAATCATCCCTTATCTTATGAAATGGCTTCCTATCACCATGGGATGCCTCACTGAGCTATGTGCCTTCCTTCCTAACTCCTGCATGTCTACTAACACACCAGGTATAAATATTTCTTGCAAATTAAACATAGTAATATGCTGTAGGCCAGTTGGGCTATAATGACCTCCCCCTGCGATCTGTAACAACTTGATCTGACCCACAGTAGCTGACTTGCTATGTTGGGTCCTTGCAGAAGTCCCAGAGAGTTGACCTTAACAAGGGACGACAGCTGCTTAGGACACTCCCATTAAAGTCAAAACTACACAGCACATGTTGCCACCTTTTTGTCCCAGTGCCCACTTTCAAAACAGGCAGAAAAGGGAAAAGATCCTGTTACCATTGTGTTCCTCAAACAAAGCATCTTAATGCCAACTCAGAATCTATGCAATGGCTCTGGTAAGAAAGCCAAATTTCTTTCTTTTGTTTAGTTAATTTTTTTAATGTTTATTATTTTTGAGAAAGAGACAGAGCGTGAGCAGGGGAGGGACAGATAGAGAGAGGGGGAGAGACACAGAATCCGAAGCAGGCTCCAGGCTCTGAGCTGTCAGCACAGAGCCCGACGCAGGGCTCAAGCCTATGAACTGTGAGATCATGACCTGATCCCAAGTTGGATGTTTAACTGACTGAGCCATGCAGGTGCCTCAGGCAAGGCAAATTTATTTCTAAGAGCAGACAGGTCTGCCACCTTGATCAGGACCCACACCACATCAATGAATATGTCACCCCTTTCATCCCAGAGTGCTGAACCCACCATCATCCTCTCCATGAATCCAGTTCAAGCTTCTTTGAGGTTGATCTGACCAACACTTTGTTTCTCTGTCTCAGGACACCCCAATTCCCCAGAATTCTGCCTTCACCCACCATCAGCAACAGATAACTTGGGCTGTCCCTTCCCAGGCCCCACTCATTATCTCTAAGGGAACTAGACAGTGTTTCTGTTGGTCCTCAGTATGCATCGGTGGCACCTGAGAGCAGTAGTCTTAATACATAAGCCTCAATATGTCTCTTACTATCCTGAAATGGAATTCAATAGTAATGGAACCCACATACACACAATTCTTAAAAATAAAGCTAATGTGGGGCACCTTGGTGGCTCAGTCCATTAAGCATCTGGCTCTTGGTTTCAGCTCAGGTCATGGTTTCACGGTTTCATGGGTTCGAGCCCCACATCGGGCTCTGCGCTGACAGGGTGGCATCTGCCTGGGATTCTCTCTCCCCCCCTCTCTGTCCCTCCCCCACTTGTACTGTCTCTGTCTCTCTCAAAATAAATAGACTTTAAAAAAATAAAAAATAAATAAAGCTAATGCACCAACTTCAACATAAAAACATATCAAATGCTTGTTCTGCATCAGTTGAGCTAATTCATGACTGTTTTCCTTTCGACCATTTATACGGCGACTTTTGATGTTGAACCATAACATCTTTATATTCCTGAGGTGAACTTACCTGGCCATCATCTGTGCTTTTGAATATACTGTTAATATCTGTTAGCCAATATTTTATTTTGGATTTTTGTTTCATAAATGAAACAGCCCTAGGATTTTCTTTTCTTGGGTTCTCCTTACCTGGTTTTGCAATCTAGGTTACAGTAGGTTCAAAAAGTAAAATGGATGGGTTGCACCCTTTTGTTATGCATAAGATCAGAAACTCAAAAGTTTGCTAGAACTCACCTACAAAACCAACTAGGGTTTTAAAGGAGAGTTCTTTGGCTACCATTTCTGTTTCTTTAATACTCACTGGACTATTCAAGACCTGTTTTTTGTGTCAATTTTAGCATATTCTAGTTTTCCAAGTTTTTAAAGTTTTATTTATTTTAAATGTTTATTTTTGAGAGACAGAGAGAGAGAGAGAGAGTGCAAGTAGGGGAGGGGCAGAGAGAGAGGGAAACAGAGGATCCAAAGTGGGCTCCATGCAACAGCGGACAGCGCCATGCGGGACTCTGACTCAGAAACCGCGATATCATGACCTGAACCAAAATCTGATGTTTAACTGACTGAGTCACCCAGGTGCCCCAGTATATTCTAGTTTTCTAAGGATGTATCCTTTTCATTTAGGTTTTCAAATTCATTGGCATATCATTTATACTTCTTTTTGAAAAAAAGTCTGTTTTGTTCAGTTATTGCCCCCTTTTTAAAATTTTTAATGTTTATTTATTTTTGAGAGAGACAGAGCATGAGCATGAGCAGAGGAGGGGCAGAAAGAGAGAGGGAGATATAGAAACTGAAGTAGGATCAAGGCTGTAAGCTGTCAGCACAGAGCCCAACGCGGGGCTCAAACTCACAGACCGGGAGATAATGACCTGATCCGAAGTCGGACACTTAACCGACTGAGCTACCCAGGCGTCCCTTGCCCCCTTTTTATTCTGTGTCTTAGTTTTTAAATTTTCTTTGTTTTTTTTTTTCTTGATCACTCTTTCCAGAGGTCTTTTCATTTTTAAAAAAATGTTTTAAAGTTTATTTTTGAGAGAGAGAGAGAGACAGAGAAAGAGTGGAAGCAAGGGAGGGGCAGAGAGAGAGAGGGAGACACAGAATCTGAAGCAGGCTTCAGGCTCTGAGCTGTCAGCACAGAGCCCGACGCTGGGCTGAACCCACAAGCATTGAGATCATGACGCTCAACTGATTGATCCACCCAGGCACCCCCTTATTAGTCTTTTCAAAGACCAGCTTTGGTTGGGCCAATTTTCACTACTGTCCCTTGTTCTCTATTTCATTTATTTCTGCCTTATCATTATGATTTCTTTCTTGTTTCTTTGAATTTAGCAATATAAACAGTGTAGCACCAGCACAAAAACAGAATAGATCAATAGAATAACATAGATACAGATTTGTGTATATAAGGGAACCTAGTGTATAACAAATCAATGGAGAAAAGACAGTTGTTTAGTTGGTGGTGTTGAAAACTCTGGCTCATGACATGGAGAATAATAAAACCATATCCCTACCTCCTACCACAAACAAAAATGCACTCTGGATAGAGGACTTAAATGTGAAAGATAAAACTCTAGTGTTAATAGAAGAAATTGTAGGAGGGTATCTTTGTGACCTAAAGGCTTGGAATAACTTCTGAGGTGAAACTTCAAGAATATAACCTATATAATAAAGAGTTGATTAATTTGATTGCATCAAAATTAAGGATTAGTGCTTGATGAGAGACACTATGGACAAAGGCAAGAGATCATCTACAGATTGCAAGGGGATATTTGCAATGTATAAACCAACAAGGGATTTAATATCTAGAATATACAAAGACCTTCTGTGAATCAACAAGAAGAGAATACCACCATCTGTATAAAATTGAGCAATGTATGGGGCACCCGGGTGGCTCAGTCGGTTGAGCAACCAACTTCGGCTCAGGTCATGATCTCACAGTTTGTGAGTTCGAGCCCCGCGTCGGGCTCTGTGCTGACAGCTCAGAGCCTGGAGGCTGCTTCTGATTCTGTGTCTCTCTCTCTGCCCCTCCCCTGCTCATGATCTGTCTCTCTCTGTCTCAGAAATAAATAAACATTAAAAAAATTTTTTAAATAAAATAAAATTGAGCAATGTATAGAATAGGCAATTTGCAGATGCAGAAATTTGAAAAGCCAACAGCATATGATGAGGTATTCAGGATCACTAAAAATCTGGGAAATTAAAATAACCGTGAGATAGGACTTTATATCTATGAAATTGACAAAATTCGAAAGCAAGATAATGACAAGTGCTGGTGGGGATGTGAGGACCTACAAATCCACCTGTGTGGCTGGGGGGACGGTTGAACTTGGGCAGCCATTCTGAAGGGCTTGTCTGGCAGTAGTTTGTCAAGTGAAATATGCACATCCTAATATGAACTGGCAATTCTGCTCATGGATAGAAATCCCAGGGAAATATATAGATGTATAAAGGGACATATGTTGGGGCGCCTGGGTGGCGCAGTCGGTTAAGCGTCCGACTTCAGCCAGGTCACGATCTCGCGGTCCGTGAGTTCGAGCCCCGCGTCAGGCTCTGGGCTGATGGCTCGGAGCCTGGAGCCTGTTTCCGATTCTGTGTTTCCCTCTCTCTCTGCCCCTCCCCCGTTCATGCTCTGTCTCTCTCTGTCCCAAAAAATAAAAATAAAAAATAAAGGGACATATGTGAAGGTGTTCACAGCATTAAACCCAAAAGGAACTAAGCTCCTAAGGGCAAAAATACAAGCCCTCGCTCATTAAGGTGAAGTTTTCCAACCCATGTGCCCAGGTACCCTACAGTGCTGCAAATTGGTTCCAAAGGTAGGAGTTATTGATAGTAATTTTTTGATAGTAATATTGATTGTAAATTTTTTAGAGTTTTTAGAGAGAGAAAGAGAGAAAGAGAGGGAGGGAGGGAGAGAGGAAGAGGAGAGAGAGAAAGAGAGAGAGAGAGAGAAAGAGAGAGAGAGAGACAGAACCTCAAGCAGGCTCCACACTCAGCTCGGAGCCCAAAACGGAGCTAGATCCCATGACCCTGGGATCATGACCCAAGCCAAAATCAAGAGTCGGAGACTCAACTGACTGAGCCACCCAGGCGCCCCTTGATAGCTGTAATTTTTAATGATAAATGTTTTGGGGCGCCTGGGTGGCTCAGTCAGTCTCTGAGTCTTGATTTTGGCTCCAGTCACGATCTCACAGTTTCTTGAGTTGGAGCGCAAGGGGCTCTGCCCTGACCCTGCAGAGCCTGCTTGGGATTCTTCCTCTCTCTCTCTCTCTCTCTGCCCCTCCCCATGCTCGTGCTCTGTCTCTCTCGAAATAAATAAATCAAGTTAAAAAAATGACAAATGTTTTACAAATATCTCTAAAAAACATTTACAACTTTTTTTTACCCCTTTTAAAATAGTTTGAAACTATATTTGAACAGTACAGTTTTCAACAATTCCCTCTGTTCACTTTGCTCCTGTTTTGTGTGCATATGTATAATATTTAAAATTTTATGAGATTAAATCTGTTATTTTTAGCAGTTTTTTTCCAGGAACACAGAAGTTATGTAAGTTCTGTCTTTGTTATCAGAATCATCAGCATGTCTTGTTAGGTGCTGCTAAAAGGAACATAATTGAGTTTGTTTATTTTCTAAATTTTTTTACAATTTTTAAAAAATGTTTTTATTTTTGAGAGAGAGAAAGAGACAGAGCATGAGTGGGGGAGGGGCAGAGAGAGAGAGAGAGGGACACACAGAATCTGAAACAGGCTCCAGGCTCTGTCAGCACAGAGCCTCACACCGGTCTTGACTCCGGAATGGCGAGATCATGCCCTGAGCCAAAGTGGGACGCTTAACGGACTGAGCCACCCAGGCGCCCCAAGTTTGTTTGTTTTCCAAGTTATTTCCCCATTTTCTCTTTCTGCTTCCACCCTTCCTCCCTCCCTCCATTGCTCCCTCTCTCTTTCCCTTCTTGCCTTCCTTCCTTCTCTCTCTACTTTCTCTCTGTAACTCTCCCCAATTTCTCTTTTTCCCCATCTTTCTGTATGTATTATTGGATTTTGATGTTAACAATTGGCCACATGCTGAATTTGATGGAATTTCATTCTGAATTATTTCCTTTTACAAAAAATATGAAAACATAATAGTGGAATTATTTAATTAAATCCGTTCATTAGAGTGGGCTGATTATAAGGCCTTGCAGGTTCAAAGAAAAATCTCTTATTCAAAATATGTTCATACATGAGTATAAGTAACATTTATTTTGAATATTTAGAATTAAAAAATTTTTTTAACGTTTATTCACTTTTGAGAGACAGAGACAGAGTGCATTTGGGGGTCGGGCAGAGAGAGAGGGAGACACAGAATCCAAAGCAGGCTCCAGACTCTGAACTGTCAGCACAGAGACGCGGGGCTCGAACCCACAAGCTGTGAGATCATAACCTGAGCTTAAGTCAGATGCCTAGCCTATTGAGCCACCCAGGTGCCCTGAATATTTAGAATTTTTAGAGTTTTCATTATGAAATTAACCAAAAAGTGAATATTTCATGTACCACATGTGAATTTTTAAATTTTCAATGAAATTTATTTTCAAGCATTCTAAATGTATCCTGATATTAAAAACCATTTTTGAGACCCTAACATATAAATAGATTTAATTTATACAAATATTTATTTCCAAATCTCTATTAGAGTTCTCCAGAGAAACATAACCTATATACACATATATGGGGAGGGAGGGAGAAAGAGAGAGAGGGAGAGGAAAACAAGGAGCTATAGATTTATTATAAGGAATTGGCTCATGCAGTCATGGAGGCTGATAAGCCCCTAGACCTATGGGGTGAGCAGAAGACCCAGGTGAATTTCTGGTGTATTTCTTGTCCAAGAGGCTGACAGGCTCAAGACCCATGAAGAGCTGCTATTTCATTTCAAATCAGGAAAGGCAGGAAAAAACCTGATGTCCCAGTTCAGAGGTAGTGAGGCAGAAAAAATCCTTCCTTACTCTGGAGGAAGGTCTGCCTTTCTGTTCAATTCAGGCCTTCAGTGGATTTGGATGTGTCCCGCCCACATTACAGAGAGCAACCTGCTTTACTCAGACTACCAATTTGAATATTAATACCATCACAAAGCACTCTAACAGAAACATCCAGAATATTGTTTGGCCAAATAGCTGATAGTCTGTAGCCCAGTCAAGCTGATACATTGAATTAACCATCACAAGTTTACCCCCATCAACTTGACACTCCTATGAATCTCCCTAAACTATACTTAATCTCCAAAGGAAGACAATAACAAGGTCAAACTTTCACCTAACATGATACAATTACCCTGCATACAACCAAAAACGCACTAACCCCTTCCCCAGAAGAGAAGGTAAAGTCCTTGACTCATGTTTACTTTTCTCTTTGAGTCCGTAACTTAAATACAATGATGTAAAGTTAACAATATTTAAATAGTATGATATAAAGTCAGTATATCTTATGTTACATGATAAGGGGATAAAGGAGGGAAAAAACAAAGGTTAGATAGATAGATGATAGATATAGGCTACGGGATAAACAGTACACACACAAATATATTCATATCAAAATAAGGAGAAAATAGTCTCAACAATTATAGCCCTCCTTTCTGTAAATGGTAACATGGTCATTGTTGTATTATAACCCCCTTCTTCCACTACCCATTGTGTATTTCCTTTACCTTTAACAAGCACCTAGCTGGTCATGGTTCTTTACTGGTAGGGTAACTCAAACCTTTATTCCTGAAGGGTCTGGGCCGATAGTAGTCCTTCCTGGATCAAGTTGTACTTTTACATTGACCTTAATCACAGGGCATGGTGACACTAAGAGATTCCCTAAAGGATCATCCATATACTGATACACTATTCTTTACTACCATTGTGCAACAGCAGTCCAATTTCCCCTTGGCAGATAGGATCAGTCACCCCAACCTGCACAGTAACTCCCTTCTTTGCCTATTGATTCAGAGGCATGAGGAGTCTAAAGTGGCTGGAGGAGCAGACTTAACTTCCAGTTTAGTGGAATCATTGTTGTGTCACCTGGTGGAAGCATCCCTCCCTTTGGAACTAAGGCCTCTAGGCCAGCAGAGAATAAGGTTGCCAGAACAGGAAGGAAAATTTTTGCTAGCGGGTCACTAGGTATAATACTGAGTGGCACCACTCTATTTCCAGCCCTTGATTCCTGGACTGACTTCTGGCTATGTGAGAAATAACACCACACACCGATGCTGATTCAGAGTACATACAGCCTTCTGGAGAACCTTGCTCCAGCCCTGCAAGGTATTGCCACCTAACTGGCCCTGCAACTGAGTCTTCAAAAGGCCATTCTATTGTTCCAGGAAGCCAGCTGCTTTAGAATGGTAAGGAACATGGTAATAACAGTGAATTCCATGAGCATGGGTTCATTGCTGCACTTTTTCTGAGTTCTGTGATCAGAACCAAAGTTGTGTAGAATACCCTGATGGTGGATAAGGCATTCTGTAAGTCCACAGATGGTGGTTTTGGCAGAAGAATTAAGTATAGGGAAGGCAGCCCTGCATCCAGAGTAAGTGTCTATTCCAGTAACCACAAAATCTTGCCCCTTTCATAATGGAAGGGGTCCAATGTAATCAACCTGCTACCAGGTCACTGGCTGATCACCCTAGACAATTGTGCCATATCAGGGACTCAGTGCTGGTCCCTGCTGCTTCCAGGTTGGGCACTCAGTGGTGGCCATAGCCAGGTTGGCCTTGATGAGTTGAAATTCATGCTTCAGAGCCTGTACACATCCTCCATCCTTGCCATTTTGTTCAAGAGCCCATTGGGTGACAGGGGTGCTTGGTGAAGGAGACTGATATCCACAGAATGGGTCATCTTATCCACTTGATTATTCAAGTTTTCCTGTGCCAAGGTTAACCTTTGGTGAGCATTCACATGAAGCACAATGATCTTCACATTTTTTGCCCATTCAGAGAGGTCTATCCACATACTTCTTCCCCCAATTTCCTTGTCACAAATTTTCCAATCATGTTGGATCAGATAACACCCAGTTTGTGATGGGCATCTCAGGTCACATGGTAGCTCAGGGCTCATGGTTAAGCTTTCAGTCTCTGCTAAGGCTCAGTAGCAAGCCAAGAGCGGTTTCTCAAAAGGAGAGTCATTATACACAGAGGATGGCAGGGTTTTGCTCTGAAATCCTAAGAGCCTGCACTGCAGTTCATCTACAGGAGCCTGCCCCAAACTCCAAACAGCATCCCTGTCTGCCACTGACACCAAGTACCCTTAGAACTGCTGAGTCATATGGCCCAAGTGACAGAGCCTGGCACAGCAGCCTGGGCCAGTTGCAGAACTTCATTTGTTCTGAGTCCCACTCCAAACAAGCAGCTTCTACAGTCACTCAGTAAATGAGCCAGAATAACTCACCCAAATGAGAAATATGTGGCCTCCAAAATCCAAACAGGCCCACTAAGCATTGTGTCTCATTTTTACTTCTAGGAGGGACCAGATGCAACAATTTATTGTCCACCTTGGAAGGGATATCTCAACCTGCCCCATATCACTGCATCCCCAGAAATTTCACTGAGGCAGGATTTTTGAATTTTTGAATTCTTGAATTTTTGTCAGATTTATTTCCCACTTTCTGACACTGTGTGTCTTACCAATGAGTCTACAGGGGTTGCTACTTCTTGCTCACTAGATCCAGGCAGCAAAATGTCATCAATGCAATGAACCAGTATGGTATTTTATGGAAAGGAAAGGTAATAAAAATACATGTGAACTAAATTATGACATAGGGCTAGGGAGTTGACATACCCTAAGAGTGGACAGTAAAGATGTGTTGCTGAAAGCAAACTACTTTGGGTGGTCCATATTATCAGGTACGGAGGGAAAAAAAGAATTTTGCAGATCAATAGTCATGCACCAGGTACCAGGGGAAACCAGGATGTGTGTTAATTTGCTCAAGCAATGAAAGTGCATCTGGTACAGCAGCTTCAGTTGGAGTCACCATATGATTAAGCCTACTAAAATCCACTGTCATTCCCCAAGATCCATCTGTCTTCTGTGTAAGCCAAGTAGGAGAACTGAATGGGGAAGTGGTGGGAATCACCACCCTTGCATCTTTCCAGTCCTTGATGATGGCATTTGTCTCTGCAGTCCCTTTAGGGATGCATTTCTACTTTAGATTGACTCTATTCATAAGTAGGTATATTTCTAGTGGATTCCATTTGGCGTTTCCCACCATAACACCTGTCACTCCACAGGTCAGGAAAATACTATGAGTATGTATATTCCAATTATGGATTTAGCAGCTGAGTATATAGATTCTACTTGTGAATTCCAGACTGGGGAAATAGCCACAAGATGGATTTGGGGACCCACTAGGCCTATTGTGAGATGGAACTGAACTAAAACCCCATTGATCACCTGACTTCCATAAGCTCCTACTCAGACTGCGTGGCGGAGGGGGGGGGGGTGGCGATGGTCACAGTGACATTTTGGTGATCATGCTATCTCCCCCGTCAAGTAAGGGTCACAGTGACGTTTTGGATCTCCTGGAATCAGTGTCAGTTCAGACCCAGTGTCCAGTAATCCCCCAATGATCTGATTATTTCCTTTTACCCAATGCTGTTATCCTGTAAAAAGCTGTGGGTCCCTTTGTGAAAGGCTAAGAGAAAGATCAGAAATATAAATTTTTGGCAGTGTTCCTTAAGGAGATTCACCATCGCAACTTTCAGGATCCTATTCTTTCCCGCATCATTGCTTTCACTTTAACCATAGACACCCTAGGTTTGGCTCAGTTGGTTAAGCGTCAGACTCTTGGTTTTGGCTCATGTCGTGATCTCATGGTTTGTGAGTTCGAGCCCCATATTGGGCTCCATGCTGACAGTGTGGAGCCTGCTCAGGATTCTCTCTCTCCCTCTATTTCTGCCCCTCCCCCACTTGGTCTCTCTCTCTCTCTCTCTCTCAAAACTAAAAATATACTTTAAAAAACGTATAACAGTAGACACCCTGTGAGGCTGTGAGTTTAGCTTATATTAAAATTCAATCGAATAAGCCATACAGAGAAAGACAGATACCATATGGTTTCACTCTTATGTGGATCCTGAGAAACTTAACAGAAACCCATGGGGGAGGAGAAGGAAAAAAAAAAGAGGTTAGAGTGGGAGAGAGCCAAAGCATAAGAGACTGTTAAAAACTGAGAACAAACTGAGGGTTGATGGGGGGTGGGAGGGAGGGGAGGGTGGGTGATGGGTGTTGAGGAGGGCACCTTTTGGGATGAGCACTGGGTGTTGTATGGAAACCAATTTGACAATAAATTTCATATATTGAAAAAAAATGTGCAAAAAAAAATAAAAAAAAATAAAATTCCATCAGTTGTAGAATGAGGTTCTGTGTTTGATTTTCAACGATCTCAGCCCCGCAGCTACAAGAGATAAGGGTCTCCAGGGCACACACGGAAGCTTTCAAGTCATTTATGTGGCTCTTGCAGGGGGAATTCAAATCCTTGAGCTCGTTCTCCCCCATCCTCCTACTTTGTCCAGCAACATTAGGAGCAAAAAGCCAATCTCCTTATATTTGTTAATTTGACCCCCCAAAAATGTTTAAATAGTGTTAAAAAGTATATACACAGTCATCCAGATCCTTGCTTCTTGGAAGTGGTTGATTAGGAATATTACATGATGATATTTTGTGTTTCTCTATAAGTTCATGCTATGAACAATCAGTTCTCTCTTTACCACTGGGATAGAGTCGTTAGTGTCTTTTTTTTATATATGAAATTTATTGTCAAATTGGTTTCCATACAACACCCAGTGCTCATCCCAACAGGTGCCCTCCTCAGTACCCCTCACCCACCCTCCCCTCCCTCCTACCCCCCATCAACCCTCAGTTTGTTCTTAGTTTTTAAGAGTCTCTTATGCTTTGGCTCCCTCCCTCTCTAACCTTTATTTTTCCTTCTCCTCCCCCATGGTCTTCTGTTAACTTTCCCAGGATCCACATAGGAGTGAAACCATATGGTATCTGTCTTTCTTTGTATGACTTATTTCGCTTAGCATAACACTCTCCAGTTCCATCCACCTTGCTACAAAAGGCCAATTTCATTCTTTCTCATTGCCACGTAGTATTCCATTGTGTATATAAACCGCAATTTCTTTATCCATTTATCAGTTGATGGACATTTAGGCTCTTTCCATAATTTGGCTATTGTTGAAAGTGCTGCTATAAACATTGGGGTACAAGTGCCCCTATGCATCAGCACTCCTGTAGCCCTTGGGTAAATTCCTAGCAGTGCTATTGCTGGGTCATAGGGTAGGTCTCTTTTTAATTTTTTGAGGAACCTCCACACTGTTTTCCAGAGCAGCTGTACCAGTTTGCATTCCCACCAACAGTGCAAGAGGGTTCCCGTTTCTCCGCATCCTCGCCAGCATCGACAGTCTCCTGATTTGTTCATTTTAGCCACTCTGACAGGCGTGAGGTGATATCTGAGTGTGGTTTTGATTTGTATTTCCCTGATGAGGAGCGACGTTGAGCATCTTTTCATGTGCCTGTTGGCCATCTGGATGTCTTCTTTAGAGAAGTGTCTATTCATGTTTTCTGCCCATTTCATCACTGGATTATTTGTTTTTTGGGTGTGGAGTTTGGTGAGTTCTTTATAGATTTTGGATACTAGCCCTTTGTCCGATATGTCATTTGCAAATATCTTTTCCTATTCCGTTGGTTGCCTTTTAGTTTTGTTGATTGTTTCCTTTGCAGTGCAGAAGCTTTTTATCTTCATGAGGTCCCAATAGTTCATTTTTGCTTTTAATTCCCTTGCCTTTGGGGATGTGTCAAGTAAGAAATTGCTGCGGCTGAGGTCGGAGGGTTTTTTTTCCTGTTTTCTCCTCTAGGGTTTTGATGGTTTCCTGTCTCACATTCAGGTCCTTTATCCATTTTGAGTTTATTTTTGTCAATGGTGTAAGAAAGTGGTCTAGTTTCAACCTTCTGCATGTTGCTGTCCAGCTCTCCCCGCACCATTTGTTAAAGAGACTGTCTTTTTTCCATTGGATATTCTTTCCTGCTTTGTCAAAGAGTAGTTGGCCATACTTTTGTGGGTCTAGTTCTGGGGTTTCTATTCTATTCCATTGGTCTATGTGTCTGTTTTTGTGCCAATACCATGCTGTCTTGATGATGACAGCTTTGTAGTAGAGGCGAAAGTCTGGGATTGTGATGCCTCCTGCTTTGGTCTTCTTCTTCAAAATTACTTTGGCTATTCGGGGTCTTTTGTGGTTCCATACAAATTTTAGCATTGCTTGTTCTAGCTTCGAGAAGAATGCTGGTGCAATTTTTATTGGGATTGCATTGAATGTGTAGATAGCTTTGGGTTGTATTGACATTTTGACAATATTTATTCTTCCAATCCATGAGCACGGAATGTTTTTCCACTTCTTTATATCTTCTTCAATTTCCTTCATAAGCTTTCTATAGTTTTCAGCATACAGATCTTTTACATCTTTGGTTAGGTTTATTCCTAGGTATTTTATGATACTTGGTGCAATTGTGAACGGGATCAGTTTCTTTTTTTGTCTTTCTGTTGCTTCATTGTTAGTGTATAAGAATGCAACTGATTTCTGTACATTGATTTTGTATCCTGCGACTTTGCTGAATTTAGTATAAGTTCTAGCACACTTTTGGTGGAGTCTATCGGGTTTTCCATGTATAATATCATGTCATCTGCAAAAAGTGAAAGCTTGACTTCATCTTGGCCTATTTTGATGCCTTTGATTTCCTTTTGTTGTCTGATTGCTGATGCTAGCACTTCCAACACTATGTGAAACAACAGCGGTGATTGTGGACATCCCTGTCATGTTCCTGATCTCAGGGGGAAAGGTCTCAGTTTTTCCCCATTGAGGATGATATTAGCTGTGGGCTTTTCATAAATGGCTTTTGTGATGTTTAAGTATGTTCCTTCTATTCCGACTTTCTTGAGGGTTTTTATTAAGAAAGGATGCTGAATTTTGTCAAATGCTTTTTCTGAATCGATTGACAGGATCATATGGTTCTTTTCTTTTATTAATGTGATGTATCACATTGATTGATTGGCAAATGTGGAACCAGCCCTGCAGCCCAAGAATGAATCCCACTTGAACATCGTGAATAATTCTTTTTATATGTTGTTGAATTCGATTTGCTAGTATCTTATTGAGAATTTTTGCATCCATATTCATCGGGGATGTTGGCCTGTAGTTCTCTTTTTTTTTTTTTGCTGGGTCTCTGTCTGGTTTAGGAACCAAAGTAATGCTAGCTTCATAGAATGAGTCTGGAAGTTATCCTTCCCTTTCTATTTTTTTGAACAGCTTGAGAAGGATAGGTATTATCTCTGCTTTAAATGTCTGGTAGAGTTCCCCAGGGAAGCCATCTGGTCCTGGACTCTTATTTGTTGGGAGATTTTTGATAACTGATTCAATTTCTTCACTGGTTATGGGTCTGTTCAAGTTTTCTATTTCTTCCTGTTTGAGTTTTGGAAGTGTGTGGGTGCCTATCTTCCAGGTTGTCCAGTTTGTTGGCATGTAATTTTTCATAGTATTCCCTGATAATTGCTTGTATTTCTGAGGGATTGGTTGTAATAAGTCCATTTTCATTCATGATTTATCTATTTGGGTCATCTCCCTTTTCTTTTTGAGAAGCCTGGCTAGAGGTTTATCAGTTTTGTTTAGTTTTTCAATAAACCAACTCTTGGTTTCATTGATTTGCTCTACAGTTTTTTTTATATTCTGTATTGTTTATTTCTGCTCTGATCTTTATTATTTCTCTTCTTCTGCTGGGTTTGGGGTGTCTTTGCTGTTCTGCTTCTATTTCCTTTAGGTATGCTGTTAGATTTTGTATTTGGGATTTTCCTTGTTTCTGGAGGCAGGCCTGGATTGCAAAGTATTTTCCTCTGAGGACTGCCTTTGCTGTATCCCAAAGCATTTGGATTGTTGTATTTTCATCTTCATTTGTTTCCATATATTTTTAAATTTCTTCTCTAATTGTCTGGTTGACCCATTCATTCTTTAGTAGGATGTTCTTTAACCTCCATGCTTTTGGAGGTTTCCCAGACTTTTTCCTGTGGTTGATTTCAAGTTTCATAGCATTGTGGTCTGAAAGTGTGCATGGTACGATCTCAATTCTTTTGTACTTATGAAGGGCTGTTTTGTGATCCAGAATGTGCTCTATCTTGGAGAATGTTTCATGTGCACTCGAGAAGAAAATATATTCTGTTGCTTTGGGATGCAGAGTTCTAAATAGATCTGTCAAGCCCATCTGATCCAATGTATCATTCAGGGCCCTTGTTTCTTTATTGATCCCCTGTCTAGATGATCTATCCATTGTTGTAAGTGGAGTATTTAAAGTCCCCTGCAATTACCACATTCTTATCAATAAGGTTGCTTATGTTTGTGATTAATTGTTTTATATATTTGGGGGCTCCCATATTCGGCACATAGACATTTATACTTGTTAGCTCTTCCTGATGGATAGACCCTGTAATTATTACATAATGCCCTTCTTCATCTCTTGTTACAGCCTTTAATTTAAAGTCTAGTTTGTCTGATATAAGTATGGCTACTCCAGCTTTCTTTTGACTTCCAGTAGCATGATAGATAGTTCTCCATTGCTTCATTTTCAATCTGAAGGTGTCCTCAGGTCTAAAATGAGTTTCTTGTAGACAGCAAATAGATGGGTCTTGTTTTTTATCCATTCTGATACCCTATGTCTTTTGGTAGGAGCATTTTGTCCATTTACATTCAGTGTTATTATAGAAAGATATGGATTTAGAGGCATTGTGATGTCTGTAGGTTTCGTGCTTGTAGTGATGTCTCTGGTACTTTGTGGTCCTTGCAACACTTCACTCACAGAATCCCCCTTAGGATCTCTTGTAGGGCTGGTTTAGTGGTGATGCATTCCTTCAGTTTTTTTTGTTTGTTTGGGAAGACCTTTATCTCTCCTTCTATTCTGAATGACAGACTTGCTGGATAAAGGATTCTCGGCTGCATATTTTTTTCTGTTCATCACATTGAAGATTTCCTGCTTTTCCTTTCTGGCCTGCCAAGTTTCAGTAAATAGGTCTGCCATGAGTCTTATGGATCTCCCTTTATAAGTTAGAGTGTGTTTATCCCTAGCTGCTTTCAGAATTTTTTCTTTATCCTTGTATTTTGCCAGTTTCACTATGATATGTCATGCAGAAGATCGATTCAACTTATGTCTGAAGGGAGTTCTCTGTGCCTCTTGGATTTCAATGCCTTTTTCCTTCCCCAGATCAGGGAAGTTCTCAACTATGATTTGTTCAAGTTCACCTTCACCCCCTTTCTCTCTCTCTTCCTCTTCTGGAATTCCTATGATACTTACATTGTTGCATTTGATTGCATCACTTAGTTCTCTAATTCTCCCCTCATACTCCTGGATTTTCTTACCTCTCTTTTTCTCAGCATCCTCTTTTTCCACAATTTTATCTTCTAATTCATCTATTCTCTCCTCTGCCTCTTCAATCCAAGCTGTGGTTGCTTCCATTTTATTTTGCCCCTCATTTATAGCATTTTTTAGCTCCTCATGACTATTTTCTTAGTCCCTTGATCTCTGTAGCAATAGATTCTCTGCTGTCCTCTGTACTTTTTTCAAATCCAGCGATTAATTTTATGACTATTATTCTAAATTCTTGTTCCTTTGTATTGCTTAAATCATTTTTGATCAATTCGTTAGCTGTTGCTACTTCCTAGAGTTTCTTTTGAGGAGAGTTCTTTCATTTCGTCATTTAGGTTAGTCCCTGGGGTAGCGTGGAACTGCAGGGCACTTCCCCTGTGCTGTCTGGAGTAACATGTTGGTGGGTGGGGCTGAAGTCAGACCCAATGTCTGTCCCCAGCCCACTGCTGGGGCCACAGTCAGACTGGTGTGTACCTTATCTTCCCCTCTCCCAGGGGCAGGACTTACTGTGGAGTGTTGTGGCCCCTGTCCAGGCTATTTGCACACTGCCAGGCTTGTGGTGCTGCTTTGGTGGGATCTGGCGTATTAGCTGGGGTGGATCCTCTCCTGTGGGCCTGTTGTCTACGTTTGGCTCCAAAGAGTCCATTCTGCTAGTCTTCTGGTGGTTTTCTGGGTTACTTCGGCAGGTGTGGGTGGAATCTAAGTGATCAGCAGGACAAGTTGAGCCCGGCGCCCTCCTATGCCGCCATCTTCCCCAGCATCCCATTAGTGTCTTTAAATATAATCAGATTAGGGGTGCCTGGGTGGCTCAGTTGGTTAAGCATCTGACTTGGGCTCAGGTCATGATCTTGTGTTCCCTGGATGGGTTCAAGCCCCATGTGGGGCTCTGTGCTGACAGCTCAGGACCTGCCTGCTTCAGGGATTCTCTGCCTCCCTCTCTCTCTGCCCCTCTTATTCTCTCTTTATCTCAAAAATAAATAAAACATTAAAAAAACCCAAAATATTTAGGGGTGCCTGGGTGGCTCTGTTGGTTAAGCATCCAACTTCGGCTTAGGTCATGATGTCATGGCTCATGGGTTTGAATCCTGCGTTGGGCTCTGTGCTGACAGCTCAGAGCCTGGAACCTGCTTCAGATTCTGTGTCTCCCTCTCTATCTCTGCCCCTACCCTGCTCACACTCTGTCTCTCTCTCTCAAAAAATAAACATTAAAAAAATTTTTTTTAACCAAAATATTTAGATTAGAGATTCAATTCCAGATGTCGCAGGATTCTTGCACAGAGAGTCGTTGACACCGAGGCTTTTCTTTCCTGGAAGCAACTTTATTCCTGCCGGCACCGTTCAGTTGGGTTTGTACCAGAAAAACTGAGACCCAAACACCATGTGGTGTAGTTGTTTATACATTTTCCACTTCTTTGTCTCCCATATATGGTAACAAACAAGCATATAGTCTGATTAAGTGGTCTCATGTTACAAGGTCGTGAGGGATATTGTCATGTATGTGTATAACCAGGTTGCCCTGAGGTTTTTTTTCTTCTTCTTCTTTCCTTGGGGAGGGGACCCTACCACACAGAAACTCCAGAACCCATTCAAAAAATCATCCTTAAAATTTTGTTCCTCTAGCCGCTTTCTGTACCAAAATCTGTGTTAGTCAGGGTCCTCCAGAGAAAGAACCAACAGGATGCCAATATAGAGATATAGAGATTCATTATAAGCAATTGGTTTATTTATACACTTATAGAGGCTGACAAGCCTGAAGATCTGCAGGATGAGTTGGCAAGGGGAGACCCAGGAGAATTGATGGTGTAGTTCTAGTCCAAAGGCCAACACACCCAGGAAGAGTCATTGTTTCATTTGAGTCTGAAGATAGGAAAAAGCTGATATCTCAGTTCAAAGGCAGTCAGGCAGAAAGGATTCTCCCTTACTCTGGGGAGAGTCAGCCTTTTTCTTCTATTCAGGCCTTCAACTGACTGGATGAGGCCCACACACATTCAGGAGATCAATCTGCTTTACTCAGTCTACTGATTACTGATTTAAATGTTAACCTCATCCAAAATAACACCTGAATTAATGTTTGACCAAATATCTGGGCAACCCATGGTCTGGCAAAGTTGACACATGAAATTAACCACCACAATATCGTAATGAACAACTTTTGGAATAAAGCTGCAATGTCATCGTATTTTCAAGACCAACTTCATGTCCATGTATGATGTTTCAGTCATGGGGATCATCTCAAGTTTGGATTTGGGTGCCCAAGAAGCCCTCATTCCTCAGCCCAATTGCCTGATTTGCATGGAAAATTATTGAGAGAAGCAATAATGCCAAGCAAATAATTCCAGGTTAAAATATTCAAGCAAATATTTCATGAATTATTTTTTATTTTGGAATAATCACAAGGTTAAATTTTTTTTTTAGCATTTATTTATTTTTCAGAGACAGAGAGAGACAGAGCATGAGCGGGGGAGGAGCAGAGAGAGAGGGAGACACAGAATCCGAAACAGGCTCCAGGCTCTGAGCTGTCAGCACAGAGCCTGATGCAGGGCTCAAACTCACAAACCACGAGTTCGTGACCTAAGCTGAAGTTGGACGCTCAACCGACTGAGCTACCCAGGCACGCCAGAATAATCACAAGGTTAAAGAGAAGTTGCAAGAACAGTATAGAGAACTTCTTTTCCTGAACCACTTGAAAGCGAGTTGCAGATCTAGTTGCAGACCCATCACTTCTGAATATTTTAGTGTGATTTTCTACAAATAAGGACATTTTCCTACATAATCTCAATACAATCATCAGTGTCATGAAATTAATGTTAATATATCACTACCACCTAATCTTCATATTTCGTCAATTTTCCTAATGTCCTATAATTTATAGCAAAATGGCCCAATCCAGGATCGTGCATTGCATTTTTATCAATATTTTGAAATAAATAAATTTGTGTAGTGAGTGAGACCACAGTGATAAGAAGATGTAACGGCTTTGCATCTAGAGTTTGTTCTTAAAACCCTGAGATTCTATTAATATGTTTCATTTATTGTTTTATACAGAAAAGCCTTCATCTGTAAGAGTTTGCCTTTTGATCTGATTTCCATGGGAAATGGTACTATTGGCATGACAAGTTTAATTAAATACAATGCACTAACATTGCACCTGTTTTCACCTTTGTTTTAAGACAAAGGATCAGAACATCCCTCTTTGCTGTTTCACAAGTGTGTAAGCTGACCCAAAGGAAGAATATTTTCAAAAGTTTGTGAGCAAAAATCAAAATTGAGGGGTTTTTTTTCCATAAACAATTCTTACCTTGTAGATCTGTGGAAAGATTAGCTGACTTTTTCGGGTTCCTTAATATACTGTGTAGAAATGTGGAAGGACCATGTGAAAAGAGATGAATGTGCACTGACAAAGATTTGAAAGTTCAAAGCAAAAAGTCAACTTTGGATAAGTGAGCTTAAAAAAATCATTCCCTGGTAACGTTGCTATTATAATTTGAATCATAAAGAAAATTAAAGAATTAGAGTAACATCTGAGAATAACTTGAAGAAAAGAACCATTATTTTAAAACTAGTATCATACAAAATGCCTGGATGGCTCATTCGGTTGAGCGTCCGACTTCAGGTCAGGTCATGATCTTGCAGTCTGTGAGTTCGAGCCCTGCATCGGGCTCTGTGCTGACAGCTCAGATCCTGGAGCCTGCTTCAGATTCTGTGTCCCGCCTCTCTCCTTGCCCCTCCCCTGCTTGCACTCTGTCTCTCAAAAATAAATAAATGTTAAAAAAATTATGAAACTGGTATCATAAGATACCTAGGAATAAACCTAACCAAAGAAGTAAAAGATCTTTATGCTGAAAACCATAGAAAGCTTCTGAAAGAAATCGAAGAAGACACAAAGAGATGGAAAAACACTCCATGCTCTTGGATTGGAAGAACAAATATTGTTAAAATGTTAACTACCCAAAGCAATCTACACATCCAATGCAATCCTTATCAAAATACCACCAGCGTTTTTCACAGAGCTAGAACAAACAATCCTGAAATTTGTATGGAACCAGAAAAGACCCCAAATTGCCAAAGTCATGTTGAAAAGGAAAACCAAAGCTGGAGGCATCACAACCCCAGACTTCAAGCTGTATTAAAAAACTATTAAAATATTCAACTGGATTTAAATGATTTCAAGGATGAAATAGAAATTCTGGTTAATGGGGGAAAAAGTCTTTTCTATTTCCAACTAGCCATACCTACTTGAAAAAAAAAAAAAAGCATTTCTCATTAATAGCAATAATCAAGATTTTAAAGAGGTCATTAGTAAAAAGTCCTGATGAGGACTGGGTGGCTCAGTCAGTTAAGCGTCCCACTTTGGCTCAGGTCATTAAGTCACCACTCGTGGGTTTGAGCTTGTCAAGCTCTGTGCTGACAGCTCAGAGCCTGGAGCCTGCTTCAGATTCTGTGTCTCCTCTCTCTGCCCCTCCCCTGCTTATTCTTTGTCTCTCTCAAAAATAATAAACATTAAAAAAAATAAAAAAGTAAAAAGTCCTGATGAGGAATTATGTATATATTCCAGCATAAAACCTTATGTAAAATGTATATGCACAGAAGAGGCTCGATTATATCATTAAAAATGTGAAAATACTTAGTAATATATGTTAAAGATTTACTATCTCCTCTAATACTGTGTATTTTCTTTTTATCATAACTATATAAAATAAATACAAAGGAGTACAAGTTTTCACCAAGCCCACTTCTCATCCCTTTCTCAGTACCCCACACCTCCTCTGAATTGGAGCTGTAGCCACAGCCAGGGTGATGTCTCCACCTATGAAAGCCCAAGGACCAGGACTGAGAATGTGTAATAATAATAATGGCAGCTATCATTTATTGAGGACTTACTTATGTCAGACTCTAAATACATAATCTCATTTAATTCGGACATTAACCCTCTGGTAGGTACTCTTATTCTACTATTCTTCAATATAAACATGTGGGAATTGAGACTATAAGAAATTAAGTGATTTAAAAAAAAAAAAAACCCAAAACCAAAACAAAAGAAAACCACAGCCAGTAATCAATGGAGGCAAGATTGGCACTCAGGCAGTTCAGCAGCCCCTGGGTGGGTGGCTCCTCCTGTACCCCTTACCATGCCTGCTCTTTCTGGGCCCCTCTATGCTCCTTTTGGGCCTCAGCTGCTCATTTGCAATGCTTGGTTGTGAGAGGAGCTTATATTGGGACTGCCCAGGCCAAGCTACAGGTTGGAGAGATGACCACATAAGTCACACAGCAGGACAAGCCCAGCTGGGGACACTGAAGTCTATAGTTAGGGGAAGGAGTAATGGAAGCACCAGCCCCTGGTCCAGCCTGACCCTAATACCTAGTCTAGGGGAAAGGCCTGGCCTTTTACCTATCTCCCCTGTCTGGAGCTGATCACAGGATAACACAGTGGATGCCATTATCTGGGGGAGGAAGGAGGAGAGCAGGAAGGGGCTAGAAGGGAGGTGTTTAGAAGAGAATGAGACCTGAATACCAGGTAAAGGGCAAGAAAGTGTTCAATGCCAGCAGTGCCTCCTGGCAGTAGTTGAGAAGAAGATATGGCCAGAGAGGGGACTGGCCCTGAAGGCATCTCCAGAGATTGAGCCCCTCTGTAACCAGCCTCAACTCCCAATGCCTCTACACCTGGTCTTTCCTCCCAGACCAAGGCAGGCTCTTGGCACCACCTCCAAGCCCCATCTCCTACGTTTTGCCACTATCGTGACTTCAGACCACCCCCTATCTCTCCCAAGTCCCTACATCCATCCTGCAAGGTCCAAATCTAATCCCAACCCCTCTAGAAAAGCCGCTAAAGTCTCAATTAAGTTTCTTCTCCTGATAAATTGAATGATCGATTCCTCCTTTTTCCCATTTGCCATTCTCAGGGAATCAAGATAATGTTTTAATGTATAACCTTTTGTTTGTATGTGTTCTTCTGGTAAAGTATACTGTTGTGTTTGCATGTGCAGTAAAACCCTGGATTGCGTGTAACTTGTTCTGCAAGTGTTCTGCAAGACGAGCAAAGATTTCTAATAAATTTTGACTTAATAAATGAGCAATATCTTGCAATAGTAGTAAGTGACGCTGAATGTCATATCACAACTGAATCAATGGCTCTTCTCTCTCTCTCTTGCTGCAAGATTGTGGGTGATCATCTCCCATGCTCAGATGCTCAGTCTCAGGCTGCAGTGTTTACCAGAAATCAGTGATTTTTCAGAACACTGGAAGGTACCCACAACTAGCACTGGTGTATTTCTTGTCACTTCAAACCACCTATGGACAGTCCTTTGCTTTTCCATATGAATAATCTTAGGAATGCTTTACTTCATTCTAGTTCAGATTGCCTGCAGATATAGGCCCTTTCCTCTGCTGCCTTATTGCCAGTTCCATTAAATACGGTTTATGACAAGAGTTTATTAATACTGTACTGTAGTCAACACCCATGTAAGTGTACAATGGCCCCCATGCAGAAAAAGATTCCATTAAGCCAATAGATAGCAGTGATTCCATTAGTGATAGATAGCCCTCCTCTCGTCTCCCTCACACCAGCCATGACAGTTTTCAAAGGCAAGTGCAGATTAATTTGCTAATTTTTCTTTGTATTTTGTATTTTCTTTATTATTTTGTATTATATTACAGTATTATAATCATTTTTATATGAATATTTTTAGGTTATGGAACGAGTCATCTGAGTTTTCAATATTTCTTATGGGGGAATTCGCTTTGATATACAAGTGCTTTGGATTACAAGCACGTTTCCAGAACAAGTTATGCTCGCAAACCAAGGTTTTACTGTATTTGTAGTGCATTGTGAAAATGAATAAAGAGAAACCTCACTAAAGTAGAATTGAGAAGCCAGAAGGGGGGAGCTGTCCTATTCCACCTCAGTCCTAGGAATTGACAATTACAGACCCCCAACAGAATTGTCAGAAAATAAACATGAATTACAGGCCCCCAACAGGAAAAGATGTATATTGCACCTCCTGCAAGTAACTGACTACCCCTACAACTCACCAATGAGAAACTGTCATCACCCTGAACTCTTGCTTTTCTCCAGTGGACTTTCTTTTTTTTTTTTTTTTTTAAATATATGAAATTTATTGTCAAATTGGTTTCCATACAATACCGAGTGCTCATCCCAAAAGGTGCCCTCCTCAATACCCATTACCCACCCTCCCCTCCCTCCCACCCCCCATCAACCCTCAGTTCTCAGTTTTTAACAGTCTCTTATGCTTTGGCTCTCTCCCACTCTAACCTCTTTTTTTTTTTTTCTTCCCCTCCCCCATGGGTTTCTGTTAAGTTTCTCAGGATCCACATAAGAGTGAAACCGTATGGTATCTGTCTTTCTCTGTATGGCTTATTTCACTTAGCATCACACTCTCCAGTTCCATCCACGTTGCTACAAAAGGCCATATTTCATTCTTTCTCATTGCCACGTAGTATTCCATTGTGTATATAAACCACAATTTCTTTATCCATTCATCAGTTGGTGGACATTTAGACTCTTTCCATAATTTGGCTATTGTTGAGAGTGCTGCTATAAACATTGGGGTACAAGTGCCCCTATGCATCAGCACTCCTGTAGCCCTTGGGTAAATTCCTAGCAGTGCTATTGCTGGGTCATAGGGTAGGTCTATTTTTAATTTTCTGAGGAACCTCCACACTGCTTTCCAGAGCAGCTGCACCAATTTGCATTCCCACCAACAGTGCAAGAGGGTTCCCATTTCTCCACATCCTCTCCAGCATCTATAGTCTCCTGATGTGTTCATTTTGGCCACTCTGACTGGCGTGAGGTGATATCTGAGTGTGGTTTTGATTTGTATTTCCCTGATAAGGAGCGACGTTGAACATCTTTTCATGTGCCTGTTGGCCATCCGGATGTCTTCTTTAGAGAACTGTCTACTCATGTTTTCTGCCCATTTCTTCACTGGGTTCTTTCTTTTCTGGGTGTGGAGTTTGGTGAGCTCTTTATAGATTTTGGATACTAGCCCTTTGTCCGATATGTCATTTGCAAATATCTTTTCCCATTCCGTTGGCTGCCTTTTAGTTTTTTTTGTTGTTTCCTTTCTATGCAGAAGCTTTTTATCTTCATAGGGTCCCAGTAATTCACTTTTGCTTTTAATTCCCTTGCCTTTGGGGATGTGTCGAGTAAGAGATTGCTACGGCTGAGGTCAGAGAGGTCTTTTCCTGCTTTCTCCTCTAGGGTTTTGATGGTTTCCTGTCTCACATTCAGGTCCTTTATCCATTTTGAGTTTATTTTTGTGAATGGTGTGAGAAAGTGGTCTAGTTTCAACCTTCTGCATGTTGCTGTCCAGGTCTCCCAGCACCATTTGTTAAAGAGACTGTCTTTTTTCCATTGGATGTTCTTTCCTGCTTTGTCAAAGATGAGTTGGCCATACGTTTGTAGGTCTAGTTCTGGGGTTTCTATTCTATTCCATTGGTCTATGTGTCTGTTTTTGTGCCAATACCATGCTGTCTTGATGATGACAGCTTTGTAGTAGAGGCGAAAGTCTGGGATTGTGATGCCTCCTGCTTTGGTCTTCTTCAAAATTACTTTGGCTATTCGGGGCCTTTTGTGGTTCCATATGAATTTTAGGATTGCTTGCTCTAGTTTCGAGAAGAATGCTGGTGCAATTTTGATTGGGATTGCATTGAATGTGTAGATAGCTTTGGGTTGTATTGACATTTTGACAATATTTATTCTTCCAATCTATGAGCAGGGAATGTCTTTCCATTTCTTTATATCTTCTTCAATTTCCTTCATAAGCTTTCTATAGTTTTCAGCATACAGATCTTTTACATCTTTGGTTAGATTTATTCCTAGGTATTTTATGCTTCTTGGTGCAATTGTGAATGGGATCAGTTTCTTAATTTGTCTTTCTGTTGCTTCATTGTAGTGTATAAGAATGCAACTGATTTCTGTACATTGATTTTGTATCCTGCAACTTTGCTGAATTCATGTATCAGTTCTAGCAGATTTTTGGTGGAGTCTATCGGATTTTCCATGTATAATATCATGTCATCTGCAAAAAGCGAAAGCTTGACTTCATCTTGGCCCATTTTGATGCCTTTGATTTCCTTTTGTTGTCTGATTGCTGATGCTAGAACTTCCAGCACTATGTTAAACAACAGCGGTGAGAGTGGACATCCCTGTCGTGTTCCTGATCTCAGGGAAAAAGCTCTCAGGTTTTCCCCATTGAGGATGATGTTAGCTGTGGGCTTTTCATAAATGGCTTTTATGATCTTTAAGTATGTTCCTTCTATCCCGACTTTCTCAAGGGTTTTTATTAAGAAAGGGTGTTGGATTTTGTCAAAGGCCTTTTCTGCATCGATTGACAGGATCATATATGGTTCTTCTCTTTTTTTTTTGTTAATGTGATGTATCACGTTGATTGATTTGCGAATGTTGAACCAGCCCTGCATCCCAGGAATGAATCCCACTTGATCATGGTGAATAATTCTTTTTATATGCTGTTGAATTCGATTTGCTAGTATCTTATTGAGAATTTTTGCATCCATATTCATCAGGGATATTGGCCTGTAGTTCTCTTTTTTTTTTACTGGGTCTCTGTCTGGTTTAGGAATCAAAGGAATACTGGCTTCATAGAATGAGTCTGGAAGTTTTCCTTCCCTTTATATTTCTTGGAATAGCTTGAGAAGGATAGGTATTATTTCTGCCTTAAACGTCTGGTAGAACTCCCCTGGGAAGCCATCTGGTCCTGGACTCTTATTTGTTGGGAGATTTTTGATAACCGATTCAATTTCTTCGCTGGTTATGGGTCTGTTCAAGCTTTCTCTTTCCTCCTGATTGAGTTTTGGAAGAGTGTGGGTGTTTAGGAATTTGTCTATTTCTTCCAGGTTGTCCAATTTGTTGGCATATAATTTTTCATAGTATTCCCTGATAATTGTTTGTATCTCTGAGGGATTGGTTGTAATAATCCCATTTTCATTCATGATTTTATCTATTTGGGTCATCTCCCTTTTCTTTTTGAGAAGCCTGGCTAGAGGTTTGTCAATTTTGTTTATTTTTTCAAAAAACCAACTCTTGGTTTCGTTGATCTGCTCTACAGTGTTTTTAGATTCTATATTGTTTATTTCTGCTCTGATCTTTATTATTTCTCTTCTTTTGCTGGGTTTAGGCTGCCTTTGCTGTTCTGCTTCTATTTCCTTTAGGTGTGCTGTTAGATTTTGTATTTGGGATTTTTCTTGTTTCTTGAGATAGGCCTGGATTGCAATGTATTTTCCTCTCAGGACTGCCTTCGCTGCATCCCAAAGCGTTTGGATTGTTGTATTTTCATTTTCGTTTGTTTCCATATATTTTTTAATTTCTTCTCTAATTGCCTGGTTGACCCACTCATTCGTTAGTAGGGTGTTCTTTAACCTCCATGCTTTTGGAGGTTTTCCAGACTTTTTCCTGTGGTTGACTTCAAGCTTCATAGCATTGTGGTCTGAAAGTATGCATGGTATAATTTCAATTCTTGTAAACTTATGAAGGGCTGTTTTGTGACCCAGTATATGATCTATCTTGGAGAAGGTTCCATGTGCACTCGAGAAGAAAGTATATTCTGTTGCTTTGGGATGCAGAGTTCTCAATAGATCTGTCAAGTCCATTTGATCCAATGTATCATTCAGGGCCCTTGTTTCTTTATTGACCGTGTGTCTAGATGATCTATCCATTTCTGTAAGTGGGGTGTTAAAGTCCCCTGCAATTACCACATTCTTATCAATAATGTTGCTTATGTTTATGAGTAATTGTTTTATATATTTGGGGGCTCTGGTATTCGGCGCATAGACATTTATAATTGTTAGCTCTTCCTGATGGATAGACCCTGTAATTATTATATAATGCCCTTCTTCATCTCTTGTTACAGCCTTTAACTTAAAGTCTAGTTTGTCTGATATAAATATGGCTACTCCAGCTTTCTTTTGGCTTCCAGTAGCATGATAAATAGTTCTCCATCCCCCTCACTCTCAATCTAAAGGTGTCCTCAGATCTAAAATGAGTCTCTTGTAGACAGCAAATAGATGGGTCTTGTTTTTTGTTCCATTCTGATACCCTATGTCTTTTGGTTGGCGCATTTAATCCATTTACATCCAGTGTTATTATAGAAAGATACGGGTTTAGAGTCATTGTGATGTCTGTATGTTTTATGCTTGTAGTGATGTCTCTGGTACTTTGTCTCACAGGATCCCCCTTAGGATCTCTTGTAGGGCTGGTTTCGTGGTGACAAATTCCTTCAGTTTTTGTTTGTTTGGGAAGACCTTTATCTCTCCTTCTATTCTAAATGACAGATTTGCTGGATAAAGGATTCTCGGCTGCATATTTTTTCTGTTTAGCACACTGAAGATATCGTGCCAATCCTTTCTGGCCTGCCAAGTTTCAAAAGAGAGATCAGTCACGAGTCTTATAGGTCTCCCTTTATATGTGAGGGCACGTTTATCCCTTGCTGCTTTCAGAATTTTCTCTTTATCCTTGTATTTTGCCAGTTTCACTATGATATGTCGTGCAGAAGATCGATTCAAGTTACGTCTGAAGGGAGTTCTCTGTGCCTCTTGGATTTCAATGCCTTTTTCCTTCCCCAGTTCAGGGAAGTTCTCAGCTATAATTTCTTCAAGTACCCCTTCAGCACCTTTGCCTCTCTCTTCCTCCTCTGAGATACCAATTATGCGTATATTATTTCTTTTTAGTGTATCACTTAATTCTCTAATTTTCCCCTCATACTCCTGGATTTTTTTTATCTCTCTTTCTCTCAGCTTCCTCTTTCTCCATAACTTTATCTTCTAGTTCACCTATTCTCTCCTCTGCCTCTTCAATCCGAGCCGTGGTGGTTTCCATTTTGTTTTGCATTTCGTTTAAAGCGTTTTTCAGCTCCTCGTGACTGTTCCTTAGTCCCTTGATCTCTGTGGCAAGAGATTCTCTGCTGTCCTGTATACTGTTTTCAAGCCCAGCGATTAATTTTATGACTATTATTCTAAATTCACTTTCTGTTATATTATTTAAATCCTTTTTGATCAGTTCATTAGCTGTTGTTATTTCCTGGAGATTCTTCTGAGGGGAATTCTTCCGTTTGGTCATTTTGGATAGTCCCTGGAGCGGTGAGGACCTGCAGGGCACTTCCCCCGTGCTGTGGTGTATAACTGGAGTTGGTGGGCGGGGCCGCAGTCCGACCTGATGTCTGCCCCCAGCCCACCGCTGGGGCCACAGTCAGACTGGTGAGTGCCTTCTCTTCCCCTCTCCTAGGGGCGGGATTCACTGTGGGGTGGCGTGGCCCGTCTGGGCTACTTGCACACTGCCAGGCTTGTGGTGCTGGGGATCTGGTGTATTAGCTGGGGTGGGTAGGCAAGGTGCACGGGGGTGGGAGGGGCAGGCTTAGCTTGCTTCTCCTTAGGTGATCCACTTCAGGAGGGGCCCTGTGGCAGCGGGAGGGAGTCAGATCCGCTGCCGGAGGTTTGGCTCCGCAGAAGCACAGAGTTGGGTGTTTGCGCGGAGCAAGCAAGTTCCCTGGCAGGAACTGGTTCCCTTTGGGATTTTGGCTGGGGGATGGGTGGGGGAGATGGCGCTGGGGAGCGCCTTTGTTCCCCGCCAAGCTGAGCTCTGCCGTCCGGGGGCTCAGCAACTCTCCCTCCCTTTGTCCTCCAGCCTTTCCGCTTTCGAGCAGAGCTGTTAACTTGTGACCTCCCCAGACGCTAAGTCGCGCTTGCTGTCGGAACACACTCCGTCAGGCCCCTCCGCTTTTGCAAGCCAGACTCGGGGGCTCTGCTTGGCCTGCGGGCAGCCCCTCCGCCCTGGCTCCCTCCCGCCAGTCCGTGGAGCGCGCACAGCCTCGCCGCCCTTCCTACCCTCTTCCATGGGCCTCTCGTCTGCGCTTGGCTCCGGAGACTCCATTCTGCTAATCCTCTGGCAGTTTTCTGGGTTATTTAGGCAGGTGTAGGTGGAATCTAAGTGATCAGCAGGATGCGTGGTGAGCCCAGCGTCCTCCTATGCCGCCATCTTCCCTCTCTCCTTCTCTCCAGTGGACTTTCATTGGACTTTGATTGTTTCAAAACAAACCCTTTCCACTGAAATTAAAATTAAAACAAACAAAAACAACCCCTTCCAACTTTTTCCTTCTCCATAAAATAACTCCTGTCCAATGTCAGACTTGCCCATGGTTTTGCTGTAGCTTGGTTGTCCTGAATTGCAATTCTGTTATTCCTGAATAAACCTATCTTGCTGGTAAAATAACTGGCTGTTCTGTTTAGGTTAACAGTATCTAAAGGTCTTATGTGGTATATTTCATTCTGTTTACTACTTGTTTACATAACAATATGTGCTTTTAAATTTTTTAGCTTTTTTTAAAAATAATTTTGGATATCACAAGTTATAAAACTAGTACAAAGAAGTCTCATATATCTTTCACCTAGCTTTACCAAGTGTTACCATTTTAAACAATCACAGTAGAATTACGTAGAATTATTGAAACCAGGAAATCAACATTGACACAGTACTATTAATCTATCCAAATTTCACTTTGAACTTTAGTCAGATTTTACCAGTTTTTCCCCAATTATATTTTTTCTGTTCTAGGATGCCTCCATTACAATTAGTTATCATGTCTCCTTAGTCGTCTGTGACAGTTCCTCAGTCTTTCCTTGTCTTTCATGACTTTGACACTTTTGAAGAGTATTGGTCAGTTATTTTGTAGTATTCCACAATTAGGTTTTTCTGATGTTCTCTCATGATTAGATTTAGGTTGTGCTCTTTTGTCAAGAACACTGTTGGTGAGAATGCAAACTGGTGCAGCCACTCTGGATAACAGTATGGAAGTTCCTCAAAAAGTTAAAAATAGAACTACCCTATGATCCAGCAATTTCACTACTAGGTATTTACCCAAAGGATACAAAAGTACTAATTTGAAGGGATACATGTGCCCCAATGTTTATAGCAGCATTATCAACAGTAGCAAGTTATGGAAAGAGCTCAAATGTCCATCAATGGATGAATGGATAAAGAAGATGTGGTGTGTATATAATGGACTATAACTCCGCCATAAAAAAGAATGAAGTCTTGCCATTTGCAACGACTTGGATGGAGCTAGAAAGTATACTGCTAAATGAAATAAGTTAGTCAAAGACAAATACCATATGATTTCACTCGTGGAATTTAAGAAACAAAACAAATGAACATAGGGAGGGAAAAAGGAAAACTGAGAAACAGACTTTTAAGTATAGAAAACAAATTGATGGATACCAGAAGGGCGGTGTGTGGTGGATGGGTGAAATAAGTGATGGGTATTAAGGAGGGCACTTGTGAAGAGCACCAGGTGTTGTATGTTAAGTGTTGAATCACTAAATTCTACACCCGAAGCTAATACTACACTGTATGCTAACTGGAATTTAAATAAAAACTTGGGGGAAAAATACCACGAAAGTGTTGCGCCCTTCTTAGTCCACCAGAACAGAGGGTATATGATGTCCATATGTCTTATTTTTGATAACGCTAACCTTTCTCACTTAAGGTGGTGTTCTCCACTATAAAGTAGTAATTAGTAACTAACTTGTGAGGAGATACTCAAAGTATTTATGCAAATATCTTATTTTTCATCAAGCTTTCACCCACTAATTTTAGCATCTACTGATGATTCGTGCCTGATATAATTGTTATTGTGGTGTTTGCCAAATAGTGATTTTCTATTTCAGTCATTCCTTCTACATTAAGACTTCATTAGACTTCTGTGATGAGGGCTTTGCCTTCTCCCCTATTCATTCACTCATTTATTCATTCATTTGTATATTTCTATATGGACTCATGAATTTTTTAATTTTTTAATGTTTATTTTGAGAGAGAGCACGTGTGAGCGGGGTGGGAGGGGCAGAGAGAGGGAGAGAGAGAATCCCAAGCAGGCTCCCTGCTGTCAGCACAGAACCCAATTCAAGGCTCAAACTCACGAACCATGAGATCATGACCTGAGCTGAAATCAAGAGTGGGACGCCCAACCAACTGAGCCACCCAGGCGCCCCATGAAATTTTATTTCATGGATTATAATTCATTCATTATTGTGTTGCTCAAATTGTCACAGATTTAGACATTAGGAGATCCTTCAAGTGGCTTCTTTGTGCTTCTGATGTTTCTTTCATTTTTAAGCCCTTGATTCTCTGGTCCTAGCCCTGGCATCAACCATTTCTCCAAAGAGGCAGTAATACGTTTAGATAGACAGATGATAGATGATGATAAACAGATGATAGGTGACAGATATAGATATTTTGTATATCAGCAATAGGTTTATATATAACAGCTTTACTGAGATACAATTATCTCTAAAATGTACATAAGATATATAACACCTTAATTGAAATGTAATTCACATATCATACAATTCACCCATTTAAAGTATACAATTCAGTGTCTTTTAGCATATTCACAGTTGCCTGACATTATCACAATATAAATATAAAATATTTTTATCACCTCAAAAAGAAAATCTCTACCCATTAGTAATCATTCCCCATTTCCCTCCAACCTCCCCCCACACCACTTCCCTTAGTAACCACGAATCTATTTTATGTTTTTATAGATTTGCCTATTCACATTTCATAGAAATGAAATCATACAATAGGTATCTTTTGTGTCTAGATTCTCTCATTTAGCAAAATGTTTTCCTTCTTTTTGAGAGAGAGGGTGTAAAAGCAGGGGAGGGGGCAGAGGGAGAGAGAAAGTCCTAAGCAGGCTCTGCACCATTAGCGTGGAGTTCGATGTGGGGCTCGATCTAACCATGAGCTCATGACCTGAGCCGAAATGAAGAGTCGGTCACTCAACCGAGGTGCCCCTAGCAAAATGTTTTCAAGGTTCCTCCATATATATGTAGCATGGGTCAGTACTTCATTTTTATTGCCAAATAATATTCCATTGTATGGATATACCACATTTTATTCTCAGTTATGGACGTTTGGTTTTCTATTTTTGGCTATGATGAAAAGTGGAGGGACATCTGGGTGGCTCAGTTAAGCGTCCAACTCTTGATTTCGTCTCCGGTCATGATCTCACAGTTCATGTTCTAGTTTTCAATATACAAGTCTTTGGCCTCCTTGGTTACATTTATTTTTAGGTATTTCTTTTAGATGCTATTGTAAGTGGAATTGCTTTCTTAATTTCATTTTTGAAATGGGGGTGCTAATGTATAAAGCACAACTGATTCTTATGTGCTGATCTTGTACACAACTTTGCTGAATTTATTAGCTCTGTGCCTTTTCTTATCGACATGATCATGTAGGGTTTTCCCTTTGTTCTATCAATGTAATGTATAACTTGAACCAGTTTTCTGATGTTGAACCACTCTTTAATTCCTGACACAAATCTCACTTGACTGTAGTGTATGATTTTTTTAAAATATTTGTTTTGAGAGAGAGAGAGTGCAAACAGGCTAGGGGCAGAGAGAAAGGGAGAGAATCTCAAGCAGGAGACCAACGTGGGGCTTGATCTCACAACCGTGAAATCCTGGCTTGAGCCAAAATCAAGAGTTGGACGCTTAACCAACTGAGCCACCCAGGTGCCCCTAATCTTTTTATATGCTCTTGGGTTTGGTTTGCTAGTATTTTGTTGAGGACTTTTGCATCTATATTCATAAGAGAGATTGGTCTGTAATTTTCTTGTGATGTCTTTATGTGGTTTTGTTAAGATCAAGCTTTTCTATTTTTTTTTTCATCCCCTCACCCACCTCCCCTCTGGTAACCATCAGTTTGTTCTCTATAGTTGAGTCTCTTTCTTGGTTTGTCTTTCTTTGCTCATTTGTTTCTTAAGTTCCACATGAGTGAAATCATATGGTATTTGTCTTTCTCTAACTTTTTAAAATAAGTTTATTTTGAGAGAGAGAGATGGGGGGAGAGAGAAGGGGAGGAGGGCCAGAGAGAGCACGAATCCCAAGAAAGCCCCACGCTGTCAGCACAGAGACTGATACAGGGCTCCATCTCACAAATGTGAGATCATGACCTGAGCTGAAACCAAGAGTCGTAAATCATTGGGGGCCAGAGAATAAACTAGTCAGTTTCCAAGATGGCACCAATGATCTTCACCTCCTGGTATTCACATCCTTATGTAATCCCCTTCCCTCGAGTGTGGCTTGGACCTAGTGACTTACCCCTAATGGATATAGTATTGCAACAGTGATGGGATGTCACTTCAGAGATTAGGTCATAAAGTGACTTTCATCTTGCACTCATGCAATTCTTTGTGTCTCATCTCGACTGGTCTGATGAAGCAAGTTGCCGTGTTGTGAACTGCCCTATGGAGAGGACCACATGACAAGAAACTGAGGGCAGCTTCCAACAGCTAGTGAGGAACTGAGGCCCTCAGTCCAACAACCCACAAGGAACTGAATCCTGCCAACACCCACATGAGTAGGCTTGGAAGCAGATCCTTCCCCAGTTGAGCCTTGAGATGACTGCAGCCTCGGCTGACACCTTGACTGCAGCCTGTGAGGCCCTAAAATTGAAACCCAGCTAAGTAGTGCCAATTCCTGATCTACAGGAACCATGAGATAATGTCATGGTTTTAAGCCATTAAGTTTTTGGAGTAATTTGTTAATACATAATGAATACAGGCAGGCATGAAGGTTATGTACAAGTTCAACAGTAAGGACTTCTACCTACCAAGGCCAATCTGGCTGTTGCTCAGCATTGCTGAGTTCCCACCTCCCAACAGCAGAGATCAATGATGAGCTCCCACAATGAAATATTTCCTGGGTGCAGGCTGATTACTTTGGACCCCTTCTATCATTCAGCACAGAGCAGTAGGTTCATAGAGACTTGGTGGGAATCCCAGCTCTGGGGGTCTGATATGCCCAGACAAGGCCTATTCTTCGAGGGTTCTGCTTCCTGCATGTCTGACAGGCACTTTGTGAAATGTCTCTCATGGAGCTGGCACCCAGCAGGGGGCTCACAAGGGAGACTGCTCCCTTTCCTTTCTGAGGAGTGCCCCAGGGGCAGGGGCCCTATCTGCCTCGAAATCCCTCTTCTCCAATCACCACAATTTCAGGAGTTCTGAGAAGTATGGTCAGTGTCTGCTCCTTCGTGTCCCCAGTGACCATGGTCCTGGGCCCCAGACCCCACTTCCACAGGGTAACATTGTTACCAATGAGATTCATGCAGTGCAAAGAGAATAGAGTTCCTATGCAGTGGGGCTCCAAATGCTGCTCCTGTCTCCCTCCTTCTGAACCCAGACTGATTTGAAATGGGGACAGAGGACTTAGGCCTGGGCCTTGCCTTCCCTCCAGGAGCTCCCAGGATGGTGGGAGAGACAGACCCATTAATCCTAGAGTGTTTCAGACAACAGGTAATGAACAGTGGAAGCACTAGAGGGGTAAAGGTGTGTGGTTGGGCTAAGTCCTCAGTGGAAGTGATGTCTTTTCTCATCCTTGTCACCTGCAGACTCAGGAGCCATCCTGAATGATGTGGCAACCTCTGGGAGGATGCAGCAGCAGCAGCAACAGCAGCAGCAGCAAATAGCGTCTATAAAAAAGGACTTTCGAGGGTGAAGATACCCTCTTCTTCCCAGGTCCTTTCTTCCCATCTCCCACTCTGTCCCCCACCCACCCCCGACTCCTCCTTTTCTAGGTGAGTGCTTGGGCAAGAGGGACATATGTGCCACTAGAGCAAGCTCTCTGGAAGAGGCCATGTTTGACCTGGGTCTTGCATAATCAGAGCCGGGGCCTCTCCAAAGCTCATGGGATGCATGCCGTGAGGAATGGCACAGGGCAGTGCCACGATGGAAAAGGCTGTCTGCAAACTGCTGAGGGCTGGGCCATACCCCGGAGGACCCCAGACTGGGGCCGGCAGTTTGCTAGCCCGCAGGTCATAGGTACCCTTTCCCCCACCTGTTGGGTTACTTCTGGGGGCAGACTGCCTTGCAGTGGGGAGTGGGAGTGAAGTGCTGAGCCTGAGCCCCTTCCTGTCCCTTTTGTAGCACTCAAGCCTGTCTCTTCTCTAAGGTGTCTCCTCCAACCCTCCTTTTATGATCCATTCCAAGTAAGTGGGCAGACAGAAGGCCAACCTTTCCCCCTAGATTGGGGCCTGGGTTGAACTGGGCCCAGGACAGGGGTATTCATTGGCTCCTGCCTCCCCTTTAACTTGTACAGCCCAGTGCCTCCTGACCAGAAGGCTAGAGGCAGGGCTTAGCCAGATCCTCCCACCAATCAAAGCAGCCAGAAAATGGTGGGCTTTCTCACTCATCACTAGGTTCCCATCAACTGGAAATCTTGGGAAGGAGGAGAAATGGAGCAAAGTGAACCCAGTGAGGGAGCAAATGAGAAAAGGCAGAGTAGTGATGGCCCCCGATCTAGTCCAACACCCTCATTTTCCCTCATTGTCAAGACTCTGGGGCCCGGAAGGGGAAAAAAAAATCTGTCCAATATAAAGGCACCATTGACAACTCCGTTTAAAATCGAATTCAGCTTGAAACCATTACGTTAAGCGAAAGAACACAGTCACAAAGGATCACAAATTGTATGATTCCATTTATATAAAATGTCCAAAATAGGCAAATCCATAGAGATTAGTGGTGGCCTAGGGTTGAGGGGCTGGTGGGGGGGGGGGGGAGGAGGAGGAGGGCAGGGGAAGGGTGATGCCTGGGGAGTGTGATTTCATTTTGGAATGATGAAAACATTCTAAAATCTTTTGCAATGACGGTTGCACAACTAGAATATACTAAAAGCCATTGTACTGTATACTTTAAGTGGGTAAACGTATGATATGTAAATTGTATCACAATAAAGCTGTAAAAGTGAACTTGGGCTGCAAATGACCACACATCTGAGCTTCAGTCTCCATTTCACAGGGGCAGAAAAAAACCCTTTAGGGTATAGACAAATCAGGGAAGCATCCCTGAACATGGCATATGGGTAGGTCAGACAGGAAAGCATTCCACAAAGAATGAGATTATAAATATAACCTCGATCTTAAGGGCAATGAAGCATCATGGATGGTTTTAAGCAGCAAGAGTGACAAGATCACATCTGTACTTTAGAAACATCCCTCTAAATCACTGAGTTTTACATTTAAAGCAGGTAAATTTTGTGATGTAGAAATTATACCTCAATAAAGCCAAGACCAAAATTCCCCTTGGGGGCTTGAGGAGGACAGACTGGAGGGCATGAAGTTGGAGGAGGCCGTGGCAGAAGTTTAGACGAGGTGGCAGGCCGTCCGTTGGGGAGATGGGGGAAAATGGCTTGGGGGGTGGGGTAGGGGGAGACTCAGGACGTCTTGCCCTCAGGTAAGGAGAACCCGGTAGAACTTGTTTTCAGAACCCAGAGCTCCCAGACTTCAGCCCTAGTGCTCCTCCGCCGCTGACGGGTGATGGAGGCACTGTTCTCCCCCTTCAAAGAGAAATACACTTCAGAAACATGTTTCCAAAAAATGTTGCTAAGGGTTTTATTTCTAACAAGAGGAAAATAATAAAATAAAATTAAAATAGGCTTCAGTTGGAACCAAGTTTTTTTTTTTTTTTTTTTGAACAAATTAATTACACACCAACAATCTTCTTTTATTACAACATGAACCCAGGAGGAGGAAAGGAGATGGGATGGGACAGGGAGAGAAGGTCAAGGTGGTTGTGAGGACAAGCACCAAAAGCTTTCTTCAGATCATGGGGAGCTCCCCAGCCAAATTCATTTAAAATAAAAAACTGTGAGCACAGCTATGTGAAGTTTCCTCCTCCTGGGTAGAACAGTCAGGGGAAGGGGGAAGGGGGAAGGGGAAAGGGGGAAGGGGGAAGGGGAAGGGGGAAGGGGGAAGGGGGAATGGGGAAGGGGGAAGGGGGAAGGGGGAAGGGGGAAGGGGGAAGGGGGAGGGGAGGGGGAGGTAAAGGTGGGGGAAGAGAGGTAGGAAAGGGGAGGGAGGAGAAAGAGTGAGAGGGAGGTGAGGTTAGTGTAGCATGGCCTGGCCAGGGCCAGAACTGGGGAGAGAAGGGAGAGGAGATTCCCCCAGTTTGTGTACGCACTGGCCTTGTCTCTGGAATGGTGCTGGCCCAGCCCCAGCCACCCCCCTGCCCACCTGCCCACCCATCTGTTTATCTGCCTCAGGTGTCTGGGAATGCTGGTTAGAGGCTACCAGGGAGGGGGACTCCAGGGGCCAGCCCCCAGGAGCTGAGGTCTGAATAATACCTTGGAGTCAGAATATAAAAGTCAAGGGACTCAGGGGTGGGCTGGGGAGTTGGGGGGACAGTGGCCATCCCCCCTACTTGCCCACCTCCCAAGAAGCAGGCTTGATGGTCAGAAAGAGGATCCTTGAGACCAAGGGGGGGGGGGGGTCTTTGTTGGGGGTCTGTGCTAGGCTCAGCCACTGTCACAACTGTTGCTGAGGTGGCTGCTGTGGGCAGGGCACATGCAGCCTAGGAGTCAGAGTAGAGAAAGGGGCCGAGGGGCCTGAAGTGGCCCCTAGTGCCGGCTCCAAGCCATTCTGGTTCTCCTGGGTGCTGGGGCTGCCAGTGGTGGGCAGGGGTTGGGGGGGGCCCTCACCCCCAGTCTCCTCCTCCAGCTCCTCCTCCTCCTGGGCCTCCTCAGCCTCTGGCCCTGAGCTCCGTACCCTCTTTGGCTCTAGCTCCTCTCGGGCTGGGTCATCGCCCTCCCCACCCCGATCCACCTTCCGCCGTCGCCGCCTCTCCAACGCCCGGCCCCGTGCCCGGCTCCCATGGCGCTCTGCCTTTTCCAGCTGTGTGATCAGACAGGCAGAAAGAGGTGTGGGCCAGTGGTCAGGCCTGGGCTCCCTGCCTCCTTGGCCTGACCTCCTGGCCCTGTCCATCCCTCTCCTTACCTCTAGAAGTGTGCGGATCCGCTCCATGTCTGGAGGCTGCCCAGCCTGCAATAGCTGCCAAATGCTGTGGTTTTCATCCAGGGTCACCTCAAGCAGGTCCCCTTCTAACATAAGCTCCTCTAGAGGGGCCCGAGTTGCCTCAGGCAGCTCCAACACAGGGCCAGTCAACTGTGGCAACAGCGAGGAAAGCAGCTCCAGGTCTGGTGGGTTGCGGGGACAGGCTGGGTTAGAGGCTGCTCCTGGTTGTATCCCCACCACTAAAACAGAGCCGAGGACCACAGGGGTCACTGGGGATATCCAACCAACAGCCTACCCACACCTAGACCTACCTCTCTTACCTGAGCCCTCCCCAGGGGCTACCTTCTCAGGACTGGTCACACTGTCTCCATTCTCCAGCAACCCCTGGACCTGCAAAGAGCAAGGATGGGTAGTGGTTGGTGAAACCAGGCCCTTATTCCCCACCAACCCCAGACTTGGGACGTTCCACCTCCTGGAGGAGGAGAGCAAAGGCTGTGGCACACGGAGCAGTCTGGGGATCTGGACAGAATGTAAGATGGGGCAGGGAGGCCAGGCCAAAAGAGGCCAGAAGTCAGAGAGCAGGGACAGGGCTGGCGCCTAAATAGGGGCGGGGGCTAGGAGGCAGGAATTTGAGGGCAAGAGCTGGGTTGGGCAGCTCACCTTGGGCATATCCTTGCCACTGCCTTCTCTGAGAGGGTCAGAGGCAGGGGCTGAAGGGTAGGTAGGGGGTTCCTCAGGCCTGGGTTCAGCCTGCAGCCGCTGGCGAAGCTCGGCCAGCCGTCCCAACAGAGCAGTCACATCCTCAGAGGCCAAAGCCTGCCTGGCACGGCCTTGCCAGCTGATGGCCCTCTCTGTGAGACACTGCAGGGCCTCGCCCTCAGGTAGCCGCACAGGCAGTCTCTGCAGGGCTACCAGCAGTGCCAGGATGGTCTCCAGGCGGGGGCGCCGTGAGCGCATGCACAGCGGACACAAGAATTTGGTGTCCCACTCCCACCAGGCCAGCAGCGGGGACGAGGTGGGACTGGGCCTTGGGGAGCTGAGGAGGCGGGGTACCGACACACATCGCCCATGGAACCAGTCCTGACACAGGTCACACTGCAGAGCTCCCACCCCGGCCGGCACCTGCCCACACACACAGACGGAGGTTGCAGAGGAAGCTGTGATCGATGATGCCAGTGGACTGGGCTTGGCGGAGTTGGTGCGACGCAGCTGCAGGATACCCTCCTTCTCCTTCTGTTCCCCCTCCTTGAAGGCCACGATCTGGCAGGCCCAGGACAGCGGGAGAGGAGGTCAGCGGCCCAGCCCCTCCCTTCTCTGACGCCATTAACACCCTACTCCCAAACCAGGAGAAGTGAGGCCCCAAGAGCAAGCGGTCTGGCCATGGTCGCCCCATTCAGACACCTATCACCACCAGGCTCTTCTCCCAAACAGGGCCCCAGCTCCTTACCACAGAGCCTGGGTCCCTGAGGTCCTGTGCAGACAGTCCCAGCAGCTCCGTGTCAGATTTGTACAACCCCAGCTCCTTCTCCATCCACCGGCTGCGCTTGGTGCTGTCTGAGCCGGCGTCTGCACATGGGCAGAGCACCTAAGGCAGGCATACAGAGCAGGGATGACTAGGCTTCTCCTACCTCCCACTGCCAGGGCTTCCAAACCCCCACATCCTCACATGAGCCATCTCCCAACAGCCGGGCCAGAGGCAGGAGATGGTGCGGGTCAGGGTCCGGGCCTTACCTCCAGCAGCGTGTAGCAGGAATTCCTCTTGAGGAAGGTCTTAGATGCCTTCTCCCTCCAGGAGTGTGCCGTCAGTACCTGCAGCTCCAGCTGTCTCAGCTCCTCCAAGCCCACAGGTAGGTCCCGGCCCACGGCCACCAGGCCCTCTAAGTCATCCAAGCAGGGGTAGTGGTCACCATTCTGGGACAGGGACAAGAGAAAGCTCCAGTCAACTTGCCAACATCTACCGATGGTACTACTCTGCCCAGCCCTGAGCTGGGAGGAGGGACTGAACTGGCAGTCTTCGGGTAGAACAAACCAGGGATCATCCCACGGGAAGCACTCCTGTAGCTCCTACATCCACTGGCTTGTCCCCTGATACCAGTCAGTGCCAGTGACTGTCAGACTAATCATCCTCTTGTGGCCTGCCTCTCCCACCCTCCCTGCCCCTACCATTCTCACCCTTTCTACAACCTCTCTGCCCTCAGGCTGGCCCTGCAATCCCTCTTCACACTGCTCACCACACCAAGACCATTTTGCCTCCACTCCATGTACCGCGCGCTCACTTCTCTAGCCCACCCAACCCAGCGCAACCCAGTGTATGCCAGCTCTCCTGGCTGGACTGAAGGCCTGGGGTGGAGGTTCAGGGGGCAACAGGGTCCTCACTTGGATCTCATCCACATCAGCAATCCAGGCCCGGGCCTTAGCAAGAGCCTCCTTGAGAGCCTGGATGTTGGGCAGGTGAACAGGGATGTTTTCTGCCTCATGGATTATGGCCTCGAGTGTGGCTGGTGGATGCTTCTGCCTGAAGGTAGGGAAAAAAGAGGCCTCAGTGTAGGGTGATCGGCTTGACCGCCAGATATATCGGCATGGGACCCTGGAGCTGCCATATGGGCCTACCTGCTAGTACTCTGCCTACAGGGGGCTGCTGGTCCCTGTTTGCTCTAGACCGCATGCACCCACCCAACTTCTGCCACAGCCTTCGTGCCTCTGCTTGGCCCACCAGTCTGTCATCCTGTTCACAGTGCCTACACAACTGGCAAGATTAATCTGGCACTCCAGTTCGTCAGACTGCCCTGTGTGTGGCTTCTTTCTATGGATATCTGTCCACCTGCCTGTTAGTACTTGTGCTCGCACATGCGTGCCCACGTCAGCCTGTGGAGCTGGTGCCACTATACGTCTCTGTATCTGTCCATCTCTGCTTCCCCATTAGCCTATCTCTGCCTCTATGTATATATGGAGTTTTAAAAGATAAGCTAGGGAAGAAAAAAAGGGAAGAAAGTCAACACACCAGTGACAGAGTCTGGTACCCAAGGCCACCCATGGGAATCATTTCTGGCTTCTCCACTAAACTTTGACGGTTAGGGTAGAGCAGGGAGGGGAGGAGGCTGGACCTACCTGGCCTCCAGGCAGAGGTGGGCTTTCTCCTCCCAGCGTTCAGCAATGGTCAGCAGCTCCTGCAGCTCAGCCCGGGCTTTGTCCACAGCAGGGCTAGGGGCTACACTAGCACCCGCAACCAAAAGTCCCCGCATGACAGCCAGGGTGCCCCTCCGGGCTGAGGGGGCTAGCGTGCGCTTCACCTCATCCAGCCATCGTGCCTGTTCCACCTGCCGCTGGAGCTGCTGGGCCTCGGGCACCTCCACCCCTAGCAGCTGCCCCCTCTCCAACAGGGACTGCAGTAGCCCTGGACTGGAGGGCAGCGAGGCCAGGGCCTCACGGGCCTCAGCCTGATAGGCCTCCACCTGTTCCAGAATACCCTACCGGGACACAGATGAAGAAGAAACCCCTCAGCTGGGCACACTTTGAGGTGCCACGGCCAAATACCTTTGCCCCACCTACCTTCTTACCCTCCAGTATTTGGGAAAAGCACCTAACAGGGGCTGCACTCTCTTCCTGTCCCACACCCTAAGACAACAGTTCCTAATACTCACTACCTGGTAGAATGCTCTGAGGAATTTATTAAAATGCAGACGCCTGGGCCCCACCCGTAGAGATTCTTAATAGGGTTTGGTCAAGAGTCTGTGCTTTGCGAAAGTCCCCAGAGGATTCTGATGTTTAGCACCAGGAGACCCTTGGCCCAGAACATACTTGCTACACTTGGCCTTCTCACAAACCCCTATGCTCACGCTGGTGTCACTGCCTTCTTCATCCCACCTCTCCTCTACCTCCCTGAACTTGACTCAGCTTTCTAGGCCCACAAACATCCTTGGTCCTTTATCCTCTTCCACTTCCACCAGGACACATTCCCTTGACTCCATATCCTGTACTTACCCCTTGCCACCTGGCCCTGAAACCCCCTTTGCCTCCTATCTCCTGTTATTCTTATAAGTGCATCCTATCTTGCCCAAACACTTGATGCTTTTGAAGGAAGCCAAGAATAGCCTGCTGCTCGGGTCTCCCAATCCCCCTGAATCCTTATCAGCACTCTGAGTGCACTCCTCCTCACCTTGACATCCCCAATCTGGTGCATGGCACAAGGCAGGTTGTTCATCTGGTCCAGAAATGCCCGGAGCTCAGCCAGGGTCATCTGTAGACCAGCCACCCTGTGGGGGCTATGGAGTTTCACATGTGGGATTTCAGGTCCAAACCCAGTCCCCTCCCTCCATCTCTGCACTCAGACCCAATGCCTTTTCTCACGCTTGCCCACCTGGATCTCTCGCACTTCAGTGCCCTCAACTAGCCAGATCAGAGGGAGGAGGGTTTTAAGATATAAGCACATTCATATGATGAGAGCAAAGAATTGGAAGGGGGGAATATAGGATATGTTGGGGGAGGGGGGAAGCCGAGAAACTAAATGATAGTAACAAAGGCTGAACTTTTTAGCTCATCCTCTACTGCGAATTCTCTGATCAGGTTTATTCTTCTGTGTCCTTTCCTTGTCCCTAAACCTTCCACAACTCCTCTCTGGCCACAAAATCCCTCAGCCTGTCTGACATCTCCAGGTACTGATAAAAAGGACCATTTCTAGCTTTCTTAGCACTGAGGCACTCTTCTCCAGCCTAGTTGCCTGATCTCCCTGCCCTCCCAACACCTTAGGCCACCTTGCGCTGTAGTGCTTGTCAGCTTCCTGCTGTCATCTGCCCAGTGGCATTCAGAGCCCACTCCTTCTAGATGCTGGCTCCTCAGCAGGCTACCTGAACCCCATACGTCCCACTGTCATACCCGGCTTCCTGGCCGCTGACTAGTCCCAGAGCCCGGGACACGCAGGCCTCTGCCTCACTCAGGCAGTTCTTCAGTTGCTGCAGCAACTCACTGTTAGGAAACCTCCGTTCACGGGCCTCAGACTCTAGTGCCCTCAGCTCTTCAAGGCCTGGAGAGAGAATGAGAGTGGCAAGGAGTAGGCAGTATTGAGTAAAGGCAGAGAAGGGGGTGGGGAGGTACAGAAGAAAAGGGAAGAGAACTTGCCTGTGGAGTCCCTCCGTCCCCCCATCACTCACTGCGCTTCCGCCCATCCTCCACCTCCAGGGCCACTCGAACTTTGTTGGCCCAGGTGTCAAAGGACTCGGCCCGAACCTTCAGTTTATGCAGCATAGCAGGGAGCTCATCCAAGGTGTATCGATACCTGGACGAAGACAGCAGGGAAGTACATCTGGCCCAGCTCTGTATCCCCCTCCTCAGCCCACTTCCTTCACAATAGGTCCTTGGCTCACCGCAGGTACTGCCGGCTACTGGAGCACTTGCAGAGGTCATTGATGTGGGAAAGGCAGACAAGGCCATCCGGGCAGTCGTAGCAGGCCAGAGCTGACAGGAAGCATGTGGTCTTGCACTTGATGCATTGGCGCTCGTCATCTGGGAGTAGCTCGAAAGCCTCTCGCTCAGCTTCCGTGATGCCCTGGGGGCAATTCAACCCACACACGTCATACAGAACCAGAACAGGGTTGCAGAAACGCCCCCATCGCTGCCACAACCGAGCCTCAACCTAGACTCCACAATCTGTGCTAAGAGCTGTGGAGAGCAAACTCCTAGAACATACTGCCTCTGTGAAGTTCAAACTCTCAAAACTGGAGGAATCAGATGAACCAGGGCAAGATCAGTGAGGGCTGAGAGGAAGAAAAATTGGGTAGGATTCAGATCAGCAGAGAGGGCCTTTATGGGTGAAAGGAGGTGAGGTGGTGGATCAAGGCACCAGAGAGGTGGCAACGTGCGGGAGCGGCTGAGAGAAAGGCTATGTGCAAGGGAAACGATGCTGGCTTCCAGTCCCTTGGCACCCAGTGTTCCAGGCACCGTGCTGGCAGCTTAACAGGCAGGACACGCCGCATGCACACATATAACTCACAGAAATAAGACTCTGTGCTTGTGTCCAGTGTCTAAAGATACAATTTTTTTTTTCAACAACATGGTTTCCAAACCTGTGCCAATGACTTCATCTGTCACTCAGATGAAGAAAAAGCCATCTGTTCCAAAACTTGACGAAAACCCAGCTAGGCTGAAGTAACCGAAAGACAACACGATGCTGTACCTTATGGGCAATTTTAGGGATTTCTAAAGGGAAATTTGGACTAACAGTTTTTGTTCTATATTGACTCTAACATCTAACCTCTGCATAAGATATGAGTCCATTGTACGTTACAAATCTCGCTCTGCCTCTTATTAGTTGTGTGATGTTGAGTAAATTACTTAAATCTCTCTGGATTTCTGTTTCGCCATCTTAGAAGTTGGAGATAATGGCACCATCCTCACTGTACTGTTACGAAGATTAACAAAGATGCAGTGACTAAGACTTAGAAAAGTATCTTAACACTTAGAAGAAGTGGAACCACAAAATATCCCTAACAGCCAAAACAATCTTGAGAAAGAACAAAACTGGACGCATCATATTTCCTGACTTTGAACTATTCTACAAAGCTATAATAATTAAAACAGTATGGTACGTGCATAAAAATAGACACACAAATGGAACAGAAGCCCCGAAATAAACCCCAAAATAAATAAAGCCAATTAACATTTGATAAGAGAGCCAAGAATACTCAATAGAGAAAGGACAGTCTCTTCAATAAATGACAGTGGGAAAACTGAGTAACCACATACAGGTGAATTTGGACCCTTCTACCACTCGTGAAAATTAACTTGAAATTGATTAAAGACTTAAATGTAATGCCTAAAACCGTAAAACTCCTAAAAGAGAACATAGTGATAAAGTTCCTTGACATTGGTCCTGGCAATAACTTCTTGGATAGGACACCTAAGCACAAGCAAGAAAAGCAAAAATACGTAAGTGGGACTACTATAACAGCATCTGCACAGCAGAAGAAATCATCAACAAAATGAAAAGGCAACCTATGTAATGGGAGAAAGTATTTGTAAATCATCTGTTTGATAAAGGATTAATATCCAAAACATATAAGGAACACATCCAACTCAATAGCAAAAAAAAAAAACAAACCCCACAAACAATGTGATTTAAAAAAACATGGGCAGTGGGGCGCCTGGGTGGCTCTGTCGGTTAAGCGTCTGACTCAGCTCAGGTCATGATCTCACCGTTCGTGAGTTTGAGCCCCGCGTCGGGCTCTGTGCTGACAGCTCAGAGCCTGGAGCCTGCTTCACATTCTGTGTCTCCCTCTCTCTCTGCCCCTTCCCTGCTCATGCTCTGTCTCAAAAATAAATAAACAACAACAACAAAAAATTGAAGAAAAAAAAAAAAAAAAAAAAAACATGGGCAGAGAATCTGAACAGATACTTTTCCAAAGAGATACAAATGGCCAAGAGGTACATGAATATATGCTCAACAGGACTACCATCAGGGAAGTACAAATCAAAACCACAATGTGATATCACCTTACACCTGTCAGAATGGCTATTACCAAAAGAGATAAGTGTTGGCATGGATGTGGAAAAAAGGGAACCTTGCACACTGTTAGTGGGAATGTAAACTGACTCAGCTACTTGGAAAATAGTATGGAGGTTCTTCAAAAAATTAAAAATAGAACTACCCTATGATCTAGCAATCTCAATCCTGGAAATATACCCAAAGGAAATAAGAATCTCAAAGAGATACCTGCACTCCCATGATCACTGCAGCATTATTCACAACAACCAAGCTATGGAAACAACCTAAGAGTTCATCAGTGGCTGAACAGATCAGAAAGATGTGATATATACATACAATGTAATATTATCCAGCCATGAGAAAGAAGGAAATCCTGGCATTTGTAAGACATGGATGAGCCTGGTGAACATTACACTAAGTCAAGTATGTCAGACAGAGAAAAAAACAAATACTATAGGATATCACTTATGTGTGGAATCTAAAAAAGCCAAATTCATAGACACAGAGTAGAATAGTGGTTTCCAAGTGCTGGGGAGTAGGGGAAATGGGGAGATATTAGTCGAGGACACACACTTCCAGTCAAAAGTTGAGCAGGTCTGGGGGATCTAATGTACAGCATGGTAACCGTAGAAAAGAAAAAAAAAAAAGAGTAAGTGCTCAACAAATATTTACTATTATTAACTTTAATTTTCAGATTAAGGATACCTATTCTCACAGGCCTATCCCATTTTACTGAAGAGGAAACTATGTCTCAGAGGGTCTGTAACCTGCCCAAAGTAAGAATCTGATGACAGTCTATTTTGACTATAAAGCCAGAGAATGCTCTAAGGATGAAGCTCCTAGGTATTTTTGGATCATAGGCTCCTCTGAGAATTGGATACAAGGTACGAGCCCTCTCCCCATAAAAGTGCTCAAATACACACACATAGTCTTTTACAGATTTTTAAGACTAGGGGGTCGAGAACCTTTCTCTACAGTAAGGACCAAGTATAACGAATTCTCAGGGTCAGGATGAAAGCACCTTGTCTTCACACCTTGCTGTGGCTCCTTCTTGTAGTCTGGTACAACCTCAGGGTCATCATTTAATAACTGCACTGAACAGAGAAAGAGAATGATGCCTGGAAAAGCCCAGGGGCTTACCAACTAACACCACAGACTTCCAACATCACCACAGCTGCAATTCTCCTTACAGCCCATGCTCATAGGCAAATTATAAATGAGCTTTAAAATAAGAAAGGATTACCCTAAATGGGCAGCAAGGGATCCCTCAGGACCAGCATTCCCTTGTAATATTATGTAGGACTCTAAGTCAATTCCCTAGTTGGGCAAGTGTGAAGCTTTAAGAAGGCAGCTGAGCTATAAGAGTAGCAGTCCCACTGGTCTACAAACACAGGTGACCACAGGCTTATGAGAAATCTACTAAAGGAGGACCGCCTTTGTATTTGGTAGTATCACCCTAGTTTGGGCTACTGAACCATCTGAATGCAATAAAATGTCATTTGCTAAAAAATGTTCCATATTTCAATCATTTCCTTCATGTGTTACTATTACCAACAACAGCAGCTGCTACGTTGCAAGCATAATAATAGATACTTTGACATAAACTAATGACCTTACTAAAGCTTTACAACTCCCTTGCAAATGTGGTATTTAGTCCCATTTTCCAGAGTAGGGAAGTGAGACTATGAGAGGTTATGCAACCTGAACAGGTCACTCAGCTAATCAGCAGTGGGGGTTTCATATGCCAGGCTGTCCTGTCGGGTTATTTAAATAATGACAAACAGCGATAACACCAGGACGTGTTGCGGGTCAGTTACTTAACAAACATAATCTTTAATGTACTCAACTATCCAAAAAGATAAACGTTATAATCCCCATTTTTCAGAGATGGATACTGACACTCTGCAAAGTAAATTAACTTGCTCACAGCTGTTGATAAATGGCAGAGCAGAGAACGGAAAGGGATTTCTAATCCAGATGCATCTAGTTCTTTTTACTACACTCCAAGACTAAAGGCTACATCTACTTCTTTCTTCCCCCACTTCTGCCGGGCTAGGGTGCCTGATTCAGGGCACTCTCACCTCCACCCTACCTTTTCAAGCAGGGCCTTTCGTAGACGCCGTTCCTCCTGCACCATGATGAACATCTCCTTATGCACAGCTGCGGCCAGATTCAGGTCCAGCTTCTCTGGGCAGGCAGCCATCTTACAGATGAGCTCCTCATGGGAGAAGACACAGTATCTTCGGAGCCGGCGGTAGTGCTCAATGCATTGGCGCCCAGCTGGCAACTGTGGACAGATTCACGGTTGAGTGTGGCCAAGTCTGAAGGCCATGGTGCCTCAGCTTCCCCACATCCCTCCTGCTTCTCCCCGCCAACCCACCACACTCCACTCACCCAGTCAGCAGTGCAAAAGTTGACAGCCTCCGCGAAGTTGTAGCCTTGGTTGAAGCCACTGTGGTAAGCACGAGGGAAGGTAATGACAAATTCTCCTGCACACTGGTTTGTACGCACAACCTGAAGAAGAAAAAGGCCAGGAAACCTGATTTAAGTGCAGGATTCTTAAGGAGACAAAGGAGAGCCTGAGGAAACAGTGTGACAACAGAGTTCCAGATCCAATTCCAAAAGGACCGACCACTGGCCTCTGCTCTCAAAGTTGTGACTTATGTTGGCAGCCAACAGGAAGATCAGAGTCAAAAGTAGGAAATGTACGTACCAAAGTATTTCAACTTTCCTACTAATTTTTATAAAAATTTAAAATCTCACTTTTCATTAAGCTGGCTAAGCCTTTTTCATTAATAATTATTTTTATCAGTCATATATGCAGTTCCCAGAGCCATGTGTTCTACAAGATTTGTTTTAAAATCAGCAGGCCCTGGGGTGCCTGGGTGGCTCAGTTGGTTAAGCATCTGACTCTTGATTTCAGTTCAGGTCACAATCTCGTGGTTTGTGGGTTCGAGCCCCGCATCGAGCTCTGTGCAGACAGTGCAGAGCCTGCTTGGGATTCTCTGTCTCTGCCCCCCCACCCCACCTCTTCTATTGGTGAAAGCCAATCACTTTCACCTCTTCTATTTTGGCATTCTCTTTAACAACCCTAAATAACATGCCTCTCGACTATACTGAAAATAGCCACCTATTATTTCTCAGTTTGCTTAGTTTTCCGTGCATGTATTAGTAATTCAATCCCAACCTTTTAGACAAGTGTCCAACCCTCTTCTCACCTATCAGTTTTCATCCGTTTCACCTTTCACCTTTCTTGCCTATCAGTTTTCTGTTGCAGAGCCTTATGATCTGTTCCAACCTGAACCAGCTACACTATACTCCCTGGACTGTCACTCTGCCATGATGATCTCCTGTTTCCTAGATCCCAGGTCTTCCTCTTTCTTGGTGTATTCTTTTTTTTTTTTTTTTTTTAATTTTTTTTTTTTAACGTTTATTTATTTTTGGGAGACAGACAGAGCATGAACAGGGGAGGGGCAAAGAGAGAGGGAGACACAGAATCAGAAGCAGGCTCCAGGCTCTGAGCCATCAGCCCAGAGCCCGATGCGGGGCTCGAACTCATGGACCGCGAGATCGTGACCTGAGCTGAAGTCGGATGCTTAACTGACTGAGCCACCCAGGCGCCCCTCTTGGTGTATTCTTTTGCTGTACTTGAGCACATCCTCCAATAGCTGCCTAGGAAACAGTGGGAACAACTTTTTATTTGAAAATGTTTCTATTCTACTCTCATACTGCATAATTTGACCATATAGAATTCTAAATTGAAAACCATTTCGAAGGCATGGCTCTAGTCTTCTAGATTCTAGTGATGCTTTTGGAAAGTCTGAAGCCATCCTGATTTCTAGTGCTCTGAATTAAACCTCTTTTCTCTCTCAGAGAGCTTGTAGGATTTTTTCTGGTCCAAGTGTTTGATATAAAAATTTTACCAGATATACTTGGTGTAGATCTATTTTCATTCACGTACTGGGTAGGCCCTTCAATTCTGAAAGCTTGGGTCTTTTAGTTCAGGAAAATTTTCTTGAATGATTTCATTAATGATTTGTTTTCATCTCTGCTCTTTTCAGAACTCATTTGAATATAGAACCTTCTGAACAAATTCTCTACCTTTTCTCAACTTTCGTTACCATTTCCCATCTTTACTGTTTATTCTGTTTTCTGAGACTTCCTTAACTATTTATCCTCTAAACCTTTTTCTTCCACTTTTGCTATCACAATTTTAATTTTCAAGAGCTCTTTTTTGTTCTCAGGATGTTCTTTTTAGAGTATCCTGTTCTTATTTCTGTTTGCAATATATGCTCATCTCTGAAGATCTTCGTGAGATTTCCTTCCCTTTTCAAGTTCTTTTAATGTTTATTTTTCAGAGAGAGTGAACAAGTGAGCACATAAGCAGGAGAGGGTCAGGGAGAGAGGGAGACAGAATCTGAAACAGGCTCCAGGCTCTGAGCTGTCAGCACAGAGCCCGATGTGGGGCTTGAATCCATTCACCACGAGATCATGACCTGAGCTGAAGATGGATGCTCAACCGAATGAGCCACCCAGCACCCCATCTCTTTTCTTTTTGAAGTTTACTTCTCTCCCTGCCTAACCTCTGTTTATACAGGTTGCTTTTTTGTGGTTGTTTGGTTCTGTTTTCTAGAGTTTCCTCAGTTGTCTGTTAATCTGTGGCTGTCTACTTTTTTAAGAGTAAAAAATGGAAAAGCTGAATAGAAGTTCTGAGTATATAGATGAAGTCTGTCAACTGTCGCTGTAGGGTGATGTGGCTGAGCTATTTAGTTTGGGAAACTGTAGGTCTTTCTTTTCGTCACTCAAGATTCTCCAGGGAAAACTTTTTTTTTTTTTTTTTTTTTTTTTTTGCCTGAAAGAAAAACATCTGGCTGCTAGTTCTGAGAACCAAGTGAAGGAAGACTGGGAACCTCAGCATCCATCATTCATACAATGATGAATCCTACTATTTTCACTTTATCTCCATCCTCAACTATACCTAGAAGACCTCAGTCCAGGGATATTTTATTTTAACCTCTTCAAAAGTAAATCTCCAGTCTTCTGCTTTAGTGAGGGAGGGTCACATTTCCAGCTGCCCAGCATGGCAGGGGATCTCACAGCTTCTTATAGACGTGAATGAATCCTTATTTTCACCCCATTCTTCTTTCCTCCCAGAATGTCTGGTGCCACTGACTACTGAACCTTTGGGGGGATTCTGAGCTATATATCAGGTTGCTTGGTTCTGAGATGTTTCAATACTGGCTTAAGTTTCAGTTTTCTTATCTGTTTTCTAGTTTCAAGAATTTTGATCTCTCTCTTTTCTGCATTTTAATAATTTTTTACCTTAAAAAAAAAAAGGCCTTTGTGCCATTTTAGTGGAGTTTCAGCAAGGAATGGAAGCAGCCATGTGTTAGTTTGCTATCTTTAGGAGAAGCCTCACAAGGTTTTTTGAGATGAATATTAAGATGAATATTCAATGCTGATGAACACACAGTGAAATAGGTGCAAGGCTGGTAATGGGACCAATAACTAAAACTAAGATATTATTACTGATATATATCAAGAGCCTAAAATGTTTATACCCTTCAAAACAATCTGCTAGGATTCTAGATTAACGGGGAGAATTAACATCCTCATGACACTGAAATTTCCCATTCATGAATACATCTCCGCATTTATCCAGGTCATGCATCAGCTCCCACCTCCAATACATTTTCTTTTCAAAGATGCAACAGCATTTCTTACCTGGATTATTGTATTGGCCCCCATTACCAAGCACTAGAATTATCTTCCAAAAAATGCAAATCTGACCAGCAATACCCCTGCTGAGAACCCCTTACTTGAAACTCCATGTCCACATGACTGAAGCCACTGTTACTCTTCCCTCAAGAATCACTCCTTCTACAAATGCTTTCCTGACCCCCCTCTTCCTAATGACACAGTCTGTTGTTCTTCTGAAGCATCTCTAACATTTATTCCACTTGTTTACTCACCTCTGTTGTCCACTCAACTGCACATACCTGAAGGTAGGGACTGATTTATTTGTCTTCAAGGTGCTGGCCAGAGGCCTTGTATTGTACACACAGGGAGTTCTAGCAGTAGTACTTGCTAAATGACCTAAACCCAGCCTTGATTCTATAGATGTGAAAACTGAGTCCCAGAGAAGCTTCAAATAGCAGAGCCAGAAATAGAACTTAATGCTCCTGACTCTTATCTCAACCTGCACCCTCACTTTGGCAATGTTACTTTACCATGTCCTATGTAGTTATTTAAAAAGGCTCTCCTCACATTCTGCAGCTGTTAAAAATGACCCAAATATCCATCAAGTGGTGAATGGATAAACAAAATGTGGTACATTCATACAATGGAATATTATTCTACCATAAATAGAAATGAGGTTCTGACACATGCTACAACATGGATGAACCTCAAAAACATTATGCTAAGTAAAAGAAGCTGGATGCAAAAGACCACATATTATTCCATTTATAAGAACTGTCTAGAAAAGGCAAATCTCTAGTGACAGAAGGCAGATTAGTGGTTGCCTGGGACTAGGGGTTGGAATGGAGAGTGACTGCAAAAGGGCATGAGGGATCTTTTTGGGGTGACAAATGTTCTAAAACTGGATTGTGGTGATGGCACAACTGTGTAAATTCACTGAACTGTGTACACTTAAAATGGGTAAATTTTAAGGTATATAAATTATACTGCAATAAAAAAAATTTGTTTAAAAAAGATGGTTATAAGCAGCTCATAGTAAGAAAGCAACAGTCATTCTAGCCCAGCACTGTCCAACAGAAATATAATGCCAGCCACATATGTACTTTTAAATTCTCTAGTACCACATTAAAAAAGTATAAAGAAACAAGTAAAATTAATAACTTCAGAGTATTCTATTTAATAGATTCACAATATCAGCATTTCAGTGTGTAAGTGGTATACAAAAATATCAGTAAGATATTTTCATACTAAGTCTTGACACACGACACATGTTTTATACTTTCAGCACATTTCAGATTGGACTAGCCATGTTTCAAGTGCTCAGCAGCTACATGTGGCTAGTGGCTACCCAACTGGACAGTGTCGTTCTAGATCATTAAACTTAAAATGAGATTATAAAACCCATACACTGATTGTTATATCAAAATTTACATAGAAAAATAACAGATGGGAAACATAACAAAATGTGGAGGAAATAGAGATGATCACTATATTTCCATTTTCTGGAAAGGGGGCAGGTTTCTTTTATAATGAAAATAAAACTTACACTATATAGCTATAAAAAGAAATGGTTTTCTTCTGCCAAAGGGGAAGGGGGGAGGGGGTGGGCTAAAGATAGATCCTGGGGGAGCTTCAGCTGGCTAAACTGCAGGCTGCCAGCATGAGAATATGAAAATCAGATGCCTTGGATTGAGGGGATACTGCCAAGTCCAAAGAGTCTGGAGATGCTGGGAACCACCTATAGGAGGGGCAGGGTGGGGGTGGGGTGAAGCAGCAGCTGGCCAGAGAAGCTGGTGAGCCATGAGCAGGACAAATGCTGTGGAGCTGGAAGCAAAGAGCACATGTTTAAAAATCTGTAATAAATTTTTCTTAAAAAGAGTTAAGGATTAGTTACACACACACACACGTGCGCGCGCGCATGTGTGTGTGTGTGTGTGTGTGTGTGTGTGTATCTTGGCTGTCTAAATCTTTAAGGAGAATCCTCTTCTACTCATAATTTTCCTTGGCACTGTAGGCAAGGACTAATGCTGTGCTATGTGTCAGGAAGAATGGACTGTGAGGAAGTCAGACCCAGTGCCTACTTACGAAGAGCTGAACTGGAAGGCCCTTGATCATCTCTACCTCTTGAGTCCAGTAATTCTTAAATGGGGTGAGGCAGTGACGGAAAAGGATACCTGCCATCCCCCTACCACTCTGCCACCTCAAGTGGAAGAAGGCTGCCTGAACTGTTGTAGGATACACTTCCACTAATTCCCTAGATCCCTCAAGGCTTGGTTAAGTATCACTAAAGTAGCTAATAAAAAAATACTACAGGGTATGTAGTATATCAAAACAAGGTGAAGGCAAGAAACAATATGGATGAGAACCACTGACCTAGTCCAAAGCTCTACTGTACAGGTGCTCGGGGATCTCAAGGAGACATTAATTCAATATGTACTGACCACTTACCACATCCTATGCATTAGACCAAGTGGCAGGGCAGCCAAGGTGTCGGCGGGGGGGTGGGGTGGGGGGGGTGGGGGGTGTTGAAGGGAGTGGGGAGGAGGAGTAGCACAGAATAAGACTCAAAGTACAGGTGGATGATGTACCAATTACTGACCCTACAGGACTGTTGATCAGGCTGTTTTAAGATCTACACCAGAAAACTGGCTGATGCTAATGCTTGAAAGTTTCTTATAGGCAAGCCAGATTGTATACCCAGCAAAACATTTTATAGTGTGGGAGAGAAGTCCACAGAGGAGGAGGATAGGTTCAGTCTAGGACTCTGGGTTCAACTTTATTTTAAATGTTGACATTGGCACTTTTTTTTAGAGGTTACTTCTCCTCCAGCTTTACTGAGATATAGCTGATGTATAATACCCTACAAGTTTAAGGTGTACAACACGTTGACCTGATACACTTATATATTGCAAAATAATTACTACCACAGAACTTTTGACCTGTTAAATAAGTAAAAAGACCTACCCATTGCTCCCAAAAGGGCTACTATATGGAACATGTCAGAGACTGCTAGTTGCCCCCCAATATTCATTCTCACCCTCTTTCACAACAATATGAATTTCTAACTGGTACATGACCATCTGGAGTAAGAACCACATTTTCCAGTCTTCCTTGTAACTAGACATGGCCATGTGACTAAGCTGTGACTAACAGGAGATGAATGGAAATGACGTGCGTCTTGCTCTGTCCTTCTGCCACTTCCCTCTCCTACTGGCTGTCATACAGACGTGAAAAGAACCATCCTGAGGTGTTGCCCTCAAACACATGGCCCAGAGCGCTCACCATCACATCATGTATCTAACTATTGCTATGTGAAGTCTCTATTAAAGTTGTTGAATAAAGATAAGAGGAATGAGAAAGAAGCACGGGTAGATTCCAGATGACCACCACCACCACAAAGGACATGGCTACACCATTCCTACCCCTTGTCCTTGTTTCCTGAGCACTCACCGGCACACCATGGGACATGAGGGTATTGGGATTCATGAGGGTGACAAGTTGGTGCAGGAGGTCAGGCTGGCTATCAAAGAGCTCAGGTGTCAGCTTCTTCATCACCTCTTCCAAATGTTCTGCTGCAAGTGAGGGTACCCCATACCAGGTCTTCGGCTCACCCCTGGCCATGTGGAAAGGGGACATATGGAGTGGTCACACACATGGTCCTCAGGGGGCCTACCCTGCCTCCCCAACTTCCCAGGGCCCCCGCTCACCAATGGAGGTAGTTAATGGAGTAACTCCAGTGATCCTCAATATGCCAGCAAAAGGCTGAAAAGACCATGCCCACATAGAGCCAGGGCACCTTCATGCCAGAAATATCTGCATTGATGTGGCATAGTACGGACTGCTCCAACACTGGCATCACATTCAGGTTCCAACCACTGGTAGCATACTCCTGTCAGGTTATTTGTGGATAGGGGATGAGGGTTATACTAAGGAACCGAGAGCTTTAGCCCAGGGAACCTTAATTTTGAGGTCATAGACCTTTTTGACACATCTAAGAAATATTATAGACATTCTCCACCTCCCACCCACCCTCCACCAAATGCATGCACACAAAATTTCAATTCGCTTCGATTTTAGCAAGTTTTACAGATATACTCACCCACCAAAATACCTGCAAGTTAAAGGTCCCCGCATTGGACCAAAACGCACCCTTCTCTTGAGGTAGGCCTGGGCCCTCATTTTTTTTCCTGCACATACAGTCTCAGTCCCTGAACACTTCTTATGAATGAGCCAGGCACCCTGCCAAGTATTTCATATACCTTCTCATTTAATTCTTATTACAAATTTGTAAGGTAGGTACTATCCCCATCCTACAAAGAAGTAGCCAATCTCGTGGCTAGAGGTGCCATGCCAGATACTAGGCTGTGTTCTTTACATGTACCATCTTCATCTAAATCTCACAGCAACTCTATGAGGCAGGCATAATGATCCCCACCCAAAAGAGATATTGAATGACCTGCCAAAGCTCACACCACTGACATATAATCATGAATCATCCACTCACCTCCTCCTCAGGGGTTAGGTGCCGCTTACTGTCACTGACGGGGAAACCGCTACCAAATTCTTTGGAATGGATGTCAGCCCCATACTCAACAGTCACATCTTCCTCAATGCTGTTTACCAACCGCCAGAACTCCTTCTCCACGAGTTCTGTGGGCACCATCTGAGGAACAGGGGTAGCAGATGACCATGGCCCCAGTGACTCAGGAGAGCTAAGACCACCAGGCACCAACACCTACGACCCTAGCCCTGACACTACCCCAGCCCTCCATCACCTACGTGCACAGGCATGTTGAAGTAATCGGCTTTAAAGGAGTCAGCCATCTCGCCAAAGCTCTGCAGAGTGTATTCCCGGGTAGCCTGCTCAAAGCCAAAGGCTTCAGGGGGGCGCTTACACTCCTGAAACCCAAAGGAGAACATGTCACCAAGGTAGAGGGCACAGGGGTGGAGATTCCTCAAAAGCGGAGCTGGAATATGGGGTAGGAGCAGGGAACAAGAACAACCCTAGGTGTGCACTCAAGGCCCCTGAGGCAGGCCTCACTTTATAGCTCCACCTTTTTCTCCTAGCACCTCAGCTTAGTCTTTTCATTCCCCACATGCACTGCGCTGCCATGCTTTTGCTCTTTTCTTCCTCTAGGACTTTACTACCTAAACCATGAACTCAGACTTAAATATGCTATCCTATATTCTTCTGCCATTTTTTTCTCTTGGGCTAAAATAGGAGTTTAAGCAGGGTGTGTAAGAAAGCTTTCTTAATGCCCAGCCTGGAACTACAAGCCTGAGAAAATGGCACTGAATGTTCTAGTAGCTCAGAGGATGGAAAACGAAGGCACCAGCTCCTACGCTGTCAAACCCTACACTATTCCTGTTCTTTAGACTGTCTCAGAAGACAGGATGTTGAGTCTACCTCACTTTGTACCTATGTTCATGGTTTTAGATGAGAGCTGTATGTACCCCAGAGTTAGACTCATGTCTGAAAAATCAATGTCAATCTGGTCCACTGGCCCACAACCACTTAAAGAGAGCCAAGCAGAGCTGACAGCCTTCATTGTCTATGATACTACTGGCGTCCAAACTCCTCCCTGAAGCAATCTCCACCACTACACCAAGGCCATTATGCACTGCCCTGGTCTCTTTCCTCAGCTGTGTGTGTGCACATGCACACCTAGTCTCTATGACCACAGCTGAGTCCCGAAGACAAGAGACCATCCACATTTGCTTTCCAGAAACCCACAGAGAAATGTAGATGAGTGCCCAGAATTTGGATGAAGGTAGAAAGCTCATGAAACAGACCTGACAGACAGATCAGGCCTCTCAGCCCTCACTGCTGCTTCAGATGCTCTCCTTACTTGTCCCTCTTGCACTAGGTACATTTGCCCCAAATACTCTTGCTCCAGCATGCCTCCATTCCCAGATTTAGAAAGCCTGCCCATCTCTTCTAGTTAAAGCCTATATCACTGCTAACCAATCAAATTACCAAAACAAAAGGAAAACTAAGTATTATAACCATAATCTCTTTTGGACCCCCCCAAAAGAAAAATTAAATCATACCCATGAATAAATTTAATATAGAAAATGATCATAAAGTAGCAAATTAAAATATACAGTAAGAGCCCAAACTCGTTAAAGGTAGTTATATATATGCAACAACAAAAAGATGAGAAGAAAATATACCAGACTATTAACAATGGTTGTCTCTAGATGGTAAGATGATAGGTAATTTGTCTATTTTCCAAGCTTTCTAAAAAAAACAAAGAATAAAAAACTTGGAAATCAAAAGAGCAACTTTTTCTTCATATTCCTGTTCTCCAAATCTCATTCCTGACACATTCCCTGATTACTACCCTTAGTCATCTTCCTCTCCTCTGAACTTCTACACCTCAGAGTTTCTAACACGTAATTTAGCATTTGACTATACATCAGCATACCATATGTCCAATCATGACTCTCACTGCCCCAGGTGGTCTGGGAGCTCCCAGAGAACGTAAGCAAAGGCTAAGTCTCCTCCTCTTCTTTCTCCTAACACTCTGCCCAGCCTAGCCCCATGCTGGAACCCAAAATATTAAACTGTGGCTGAACTAGGAAGCTGTTCTCAATAAGGCCAGATGAAGGAAGGCAAAAATACCCTATGGGGCAGACATGAGCTGGGGCTGGGAAGGCCTTACCGCCATGACACACTTTGGGCACCTCCAGACACCCTTGGGAATCTCAGGCAGAGGAGGCAGCAGGCAGAAGATGTGGTAGTTGTCATCACAGCCATCACACAGCAGAAGCTTGTCATCCTCATCCCCTCGGGAACACATCCGGCAAACATAGGACTCGATCTGCCAGGGAAAGGAGGCAACAGTTCATCAATCTAAGCCCTGTCCAGCCTTCAAACTGTCCTCCAGACAGTACTCTAGTCCACATAACTCTCCAATAGAAACCCACCATGCTTGCTGGCTAGATTATTCATAGCCCTGTGACAGGCTAGTCATGCTAGTTCTGGAGTTTAACTGTGTGCACATACCATCTCCCCAAATAAACTGGTAGAGCTGTGAGAGCGGAGTCTTTATCATTCAGTCGTGAATCTCCTATTTTTATTCATTCAACAAACACTGAGCACTTATGTGTTCAACACTGTGCTGAACTCTGAAGTACAGCAATGAATAAATATGGCATCTGCCTCCTAAAGGCATACAGTACTCCAGAGACACATATTCATAAAAATTAAAGGGCAATGTGGCAATTGCCAATATCGGCCCATGAAGGGTACTATGGGAGCCTAGAGAAGGGAGCCCTCAAATCAGCCAGAGATAAGGAGGGATAGCCTTGAGGAAGGACTTCACTGAAAAGGGGACACTTGACAGTGACATTTGAAACTGACCAAAACCTGAATGCAAACTGAAGTCTGGCAATGGGGCAGAGCACAGGGGAAAACTTCCAGGCAGAAGAAACAGCATGTGCAAAGGGATGGGGGCAAGAAAGAGCATGGCGCATCTCGGGGAAAAAACGAACATACCTACAAGTAGTTCAGTGTGGCTATAGCAGAGGAGTGAGGTGGGCAGTGCTAGGGAATGAGGCTAGAGGTCAGCAGGGACTGGATCATGCATGGTAATGAGGAGCTTAGCCTTTATCCTGAAGCAATGGAGAGGGAGTCTCCTTCTTTGGACCCTTCCAGCACTTCATGTTGACAGCACTTGATCACCCTTTCTTGTCCTCTGTTCCATGTGAGTTGGCCTTGTTTCCCCAATTAAGTGAGCTACCTGAAGGCAGGGCCCACCAGGCCCACTTTTGTGCTTAACGCAACCTGGGCCAGAGCCATGCTGGGGAAATGCTCGTTGAAGGGATGAGAAGCAGAGCATTAAGAAGTCAGGGCTGGGTCCTTACAAACTGGGCATTGCTGTGGTTCCTCCGCAGTCTCATGGTCATCTTGGTGCAGGGCTCTGGGCTGTGACTCAGCTCCTCCTTGCTCTCCAGGAAGGTCTTAGGTGAGGTTGACTCCACCTTCACATCCCCGCCTGACTCCTCCTTCACCACTACGGTGGGGGGACACTCAGGCCCTTCCTTATCTGGGAGAGGGAAGAGTGGCTCTAAAGTACAGGTCTAGAACAGTCAGGGCCCCGCCTCCTCTCCCCAGGCGAAGCCACCATCCTTCGCACTGCCCCAGCCTGTCAGGCCTCACCTTTCTTCCGCAGAGTCTTATCCTTGGCCATGAGGCCCAGGCCCATCATCTTGGGGCCTGCCCCATAGATCTGTAGCTTCTTCAGTTCCGGATTCTTTTCAATGTCTTCTTCCGTGGGTTCCGGCTGGGAGAAAAAAAGGAAATGAATCAAGCCTGCTATCTGAGGCAGACTACCCATCCTAAAAGAACAATAGCTTGGACTATATATCACTTGAGCTCATGCCAGGGACTAAGGCAAGAGCAGGCCTGGGCAAGAATTCAGAGCTGCTTTTTGGAAACTAGGGTTAAGTGAGCTCCCCCCTCAGCCCTCTCTTGGAAAAAAATTAAGATGCAATTTGTTTTCCCAACTGTAAAACAAGAATATTAACTCCTACCTTACAGGGAGGCTTACAAAGAGTTTTGGGGATAACATATATAAAGAAATCTAACAGTGTTTGACACTACCAATAAATGACAGTGACTAATACAATCTGCTAAATGACATGCTTCGGTGAGCCCAGGGACAATGTCTATCTTATTCTACTGTATCCCCAGTGCCTAGAAGAATGTCTGGCACACAAGCTTCTGCCTAAAGCTAGGATACAGGTATAAGGGAAAAGAAGAGTTCTACCCCTACAAGCAGAGTGAGTCAGGAAAGAACAAGATAGGCAAGAAGGGCCGACAAAGAAAAGATACTGTATGAGGAGATCAAGACCCAGCTCAGAAGCTGGAGGGGGGCACACTTCTGCTCAGAACTCAGAGAGTGGAGTGAAGAAAAGTGGAACAGGGAACAGAACTCTGGTCAGAGGAAGGGAGAGGACTCCCACCTCCAAAGCTCTGAGTTAGAAGTGAAGTACTCACATCAGGCTGCAGTCTCTTGGCCCGCCGGCCATAGCTATTGAACTTGGAAGGTTGCACGGACTGTCGAAGGGGGATACTGTGGGGTTTGTATTCCTTGTCCTTTTCCTCATTATCAAATGGACGTGTGTTGCACTGCTGGGGACAAGTGAGGAGTAAGGGTGAGGGTATGGGGCCCTAGACCCCAACAATGACTTCCCTCTACCCTTACCCAATGGCAAACCAAGCTGTGGCTGCACCCACATGGCCCACACCAAAAGGCCATGCTCAACTGGTCGTTACCAATGACACCAGCACACAGTTTGATAATTCTTCTCTTGCCTTTGCTTAGGTCATTCCTCCTTCAAACCACCTCCCCACAACCATCTCCCTAACTAAATCAGATGCCATCTCTTCCCAGACCTCTCCAAGTCCAAAATGTCTCTCCCTCCTTGGAATTCCTTTATCAGTTAAAACCTTGTTATATATTGGATAGTAGGCTGGCCCTATGGGCAACTCCAGGACCTCTGATCCTGGGCAGCATGGAAGAGAATAAGCACCACTAAAAAAGGGTAGAGTCTAGCTCCCAGGTCTCCAGTTCTCTGAACCAGTTCCATTAAGAGCCAAGTGTGGGAGATCTGCATCTGGTGTGGAGGGGAAAGCCTTTTTCCACCCCAGCCTGGCATCCTTACCACCAGGTTGGCTCCAGACTGGTACATCTCATAGGGGTAAACGATGCGTTCATAGTGGGAACGTAGCAGGGAACCAATGTTTTTGCCTGGTGGGTAGTTGAGGCGCTGGGCCACCCGGGCCCACCGACGGTCTTTGCAGATGGCTTCATAGCCACCTTCCTCCACCACGATCTGCAGGGACAAGCAGGAAGGGATGTGGATGTGCTGTGTGTATGTACATGAGGGAATAGGCCTGCAGAAAGGGAAATGAGAACAAGTCCGGCCCCTCGCTTCAGTGAGGACTATTCCCTCCTCCTACCACCACCACTCAGATTCAAATTGCAGTAGGAGACACCAAGAAGTTCTGACAACAGCTCATGTGCTACCAGGCTGTGCCCCTCCACTGCAGCCTAGAGATCTAATACCCAAACCAAGGGAGCCCCCAGAGTACCAAGGATATTAAGGGGTGGGGAGGGGTTTGAGAAAAACCTTCTCTTACTTTGCTGAGGCTGTAGAGGTCCAAGATCCGCCGTTCTACATTGGGAATTTTTAAGGAGGAGCCCTGGATTTCCCAGAATTTGGCAATCTGGTCCAAATAGTTCAGCTTCACTCTTGTCTGGGCCTGGAGAAGAAATTGCTCAAAGAGGATGGCCTCCCCCTCCACCTGAGCCCCATCTTCTGGCCTAATCTTAGGAGAGAAGAACGTGTACAGAGCAGCCCACCATCCAAGGCCTCTCCCCGTGAAATGGATCCCAAACTCTAGGCAGTGCTTAGCCCACCTCTCTCTCATCTCTGCCACCTTCTAGTCAGTAGGATAAGCCCAAGGTTCCAAAACAGAGAGGGTTAGGTCACAACAGCTCTCTCAATCTCTTCGACAGGGCTGTGTGAATATCACCATTCCTGTTACAGCCTCTGTTTCCTGAAGTCACAGAGCAGGTATCAAGAGATCTGAACGTCAAATAACTTAAGTTTCAGCTTGTTTCCTGCTATTGATTTGCTTGTATAGCCTTCTATTCTCTGAAACTCCATTTTCTGATTATAAGGGGGAACTAACATAACTGCCCAGTCCACTTACTCCAGAAGGGTGGAGTTATGAGAGAAACAGTGAAGACCCTCTGGAAACTCCAGAACTGTATCTAAGTTCTAGGCATGTTTCAGATTGAAGGCTCCAAAAGAGCACATTTACCTCTTCTTATGCACCACAGAACTTGTCCCATGGTGGCTGAAGGCTGAGAGTGCATGCTGGAGACAGAATGGCCTAAAGAACTAAGAGACAGTATACCAAAGCAGCACTGGCACCTGACCAACCCAGGACCCGATGTGGGCCAAGTATCCTAGGAACAAGGCATGTACCTTGCTTGCTTCCCTGAAATCTCAGTGACCCAAGAAAGGCTCCCCAAGGCTCTAAGTCTAGAACCACCTTGCCCTGGTCAGATAGCCTAATTCTATGGAGAACTAGATAAGTCACTACCATTCACCGCCTTGCTCAGATCCCATTAGAAGAACAGAAACAGTTCTATTTCATAGATGGGGAAAACTAAGGTCTATTTGTGGAAAGAAAACAACCTATGGCTATTTAACTGCGGAAACCTGGAAGAGGCCAGCAACTCTACTCCCTCCATCTTAGCTTTCCAATCTTGGCTTCTTCCTTGCTCCTCCCCATCAACAGCCAGCACAGTATCTCTAGAAAACCTGCCCTTGTCCCATGCTAGGTAACACCTTGCACTAGCTGTACCTCCATAGATCCATTTCTTTAACGAACTTACACCCCATTCATGAGATGATTTTTTTCCCTGACCAGGACAGCTCCTAGACTGACCCTACAACAGTGGTTCTCAATGAGGAACAATTTTGCTCCCTGGGGAGATATTTAGCAATGCCTGGAGACATTTTTGATTGTTATAACTGGGAAAAGGTATTACTGGCATCTAACAAGTAGAAGCCAAGGGTACTGATAAACATCCTACAATGCATAGGATAGCCCCTCCATGACAAAAAATTATCTGGGCCAAAATGTCAATAGCATCAAGGTTGAGGAACTGAAGTCTAGAAACAAGGAAGCTTTTAGGTCATAAGTTTCCAGTAGGGCCCAATACACTCCCCCTCCCCAGGGCATCTAGTAAGGTTTATGGATACATAATGAGAGAGAAAGGTGGTAACATAGTTCTCAACTGTATCTTCCCTGGGAAACTTCAGGATCTTCCTAGGAACTGGTTTCAAAGCACACACTCTCATTATCCCAGGGCATTCTCAAGCCCTTAGTGGAGAACCTCACCTATCCATGCACAGGGCCTGGACTTCCTGTACAGAAAAGGGAGAGGGAAAAGCCTACCTGCCTGACCCCTGTCCAAGTTTATAACCATTTTAGCCTTGATAAAGACCAGTTCTTGTGTTGTTCCTGCCCCTCTACCTCATGTCCCACCTCACCAAGCCCCATAGAAGGCAGGCCAGAAGCACAGGATTGTGGATGAATTGGATAATGAGACCACATTCAGCTGGCCAAGCATGAAAGGGCTCAGCCAACCCCCTATTTCCCTTTTGTTGACTCAGTTACAGTAGGCTGGCTGACAGGGGACTTTCAGAAGTAGCAAACCTTTAGGGAAAGGGACGTTCCTAGTCTTTGAGCTATCATATTAGAGATCCTAAATACTCCTGCTCTTGGTTATACACAGAGCTCTAAAGCTTCCTCTATGACCTCCACGCAACTTCACAGGAGAGAGAATAAAGGCATAGTCAGGTAAAGCACCTTAGCTCAAGAAGGTATGAGGGAAGTGGAATCGGAGTTCACATATCCAACCCCGCCACCAGCTGCTAGTCTTCTCACCTCTAGTTCATTCAGCCTCTGGATTCGGGGAGTAAACCTGAAGTTGTCCACTTCTACAGCAAAGGGTGGCTGCCAGTCCTGGGGGGTTACACAGAGGGGAAAGGGAGTTGAGTTATTCCAGCATAGTGCAAGGCCAGAGGGCACCACAAGCAGCTCAGCACCCCATTTGTGCCTTCCCAGACCTCTGGCCACCCCAGGCCCTTTAACTTGGCAAACACCCAACCCACTACCTGCCCCCCAGAACTCACCACAGGGCCCTAGAAGTCCCTCAAGTCCATACTCAATGCCCCAAGCATTGAAATTTCTCCCAAGTCCCTCCAACAGTACAGCACCAGGATTTCAAGAAAGAGAGAGATGGGGCCCAAAACAGTTGACCTCAAACTCTCCCTACATCCACATTAACTCCTTGTTCCCCAGCCATGTACTGTAGGACACAGTCTGGAAGTACTGGTAAGCACAGGGATCTGGAGTCAGAAGACCTGGGTTCATGTTCTAGCTCCACTACTTACTAGCTGTGGGATTTTACTTTTCTGAACCTGTTTTCTCATCTGTAAGGTGGGAATATGAACACTTGCCCTGGTTTCCTCATAATACTGATACAGCAAATTAAATTGGTTTTCAAATGAAAAATGTTATTCAAAGGAGTCATCCTTAAGACCTGGTATCTTAAGCTAACTCCACCACCTAATATACACGTAGGGTAGCTCAGCTCCAATTCTGGCAGGATTTAAAGGTTCGGGCCTTTAATCTCTTTTCTCAGTTTAAAGGGCCTGAGACATGTGCTGCAGGGAAAAGCAAGGGATGGGGAGCAAGAATCTGCATCATTCACCCAGTCTGGAAGGCTTCCTGTGGGTCCTCTCTCAAACACCTGCCTGGTACAGGAAAAGGTGGGGGGGGGGGGGGGGGGGGGAAGCAGGGGAAAAGGCTAGTGATGGGATACCCAATCATGGTCGCAAAGAATAGGAGAATTTGAGGAGAAGGAAGTTGCGGAAGGATAATGAAAGTGGGGGGTAACTGCCATGCCAAGTTGAGGCTTGTTGTGTCCTACCAAAGGGTAACTGTGGGGAGCCCCTCCCTGATGGCCTTGTCTCCAAAACCTCCCATGCAGTCCTCTCCTCCCCAAAGCCCTAGCTCCTGCTGGGGTGGTAAAAACCACCCAGAGTAACCTAGACCAATGCTCTCATTTTATGAATGGGGAAAGTGAGGCCCAGATATGAATTGCGATTTCTCCAAAATCATATGCTGATTTAGTGGTAGAGTCAGACTAGAACCCACGTCTTCAGACCTCCAGTCCAAGGCTTTGTACAACACCAGGATACCAGTGTTCATACACACATGCATACATATGGAAGTGGGGGGGTAGTAAAAGAGAAGAAAAAGCTGTTGGCCTTTTCTGCACACACACTTTTAGAAAAGAGGCCAGAGGACTCTTACTTGCAGGCACACATACTCCCCTCAATCCCCCAACCCTCCAGCCGAAGCAGGTTTGCAGCAAACACCTGGGGCTCAGTGAAGCAGGGGCAAATTAAAAAAAAAAAAAAGAAAGAAAGAAAAGAGAGAGAAAAGAGACTAAAATGGTATGGCTCAAGCCCAGACAAGCTCCTCATGCCCTCTTGCCACCCACCAGTAGGGCACTCCCCTTAGCGCAGGTAGAAAGGTACTCAAACCCAAAACTCCAGGAACCCTTCTTTCCTGCTGAATCAAGTTCTGGATAAGAATAAGCACAGCATCAAGCAACCGGACAGGAAATGGCAGAACCTAATCCTAGAGCAGGAGCTGTGGGTGCAACAGATAGCTGGGGAAGGTCCAGCAAACCCCCACCCAGCTCTCCCTGGAACCTATGAGCTCCCTCATTCTGCCTTCAGTCTCCTACTCCTGTGTGCCAAACACACCCGTATTATTAAGATGGTGATAAAAAAGTTGGCTACCCGATGCAGGAAGCAAGAGCCTTCCAAGATCCCCTGGGTCTACTCCAGGGTACCAACACTCTCCTCCCACCTTCCCCAAGAGCAGCAGTCAACTGTCTAGCAATTCAAAGCCCAAATCGCCCTTCCTCAGGCAAACCTCCAATTTCCAAGCACCCACCCATACACAGGTTCCCACCCTGGGCTGAAGCACCACTTGGGCAAGGGTTTCGAATTCCAGCTAGATGGCCTGGCTGCCTAAAGGTGGCGTACGAGCAGCTCTACAAGAGGAAAAAACTGAACAAAACCAGAGAGACTAGGTCTCCTGGATTTGAGGGAAGTACACTGTTGGGGTAGAGAAGCATAACAAAAGATGGCCTCCCGCAGGTCACACACACACTAGGGATGTGTCACTTTTCCCCTTCCTGGTCCCCCAAGGAAGGGTAACAACACCTGCACAAGGCCAGCCGGCCCAATAAGTCTAAGGCAGAAAAACAGAAATTCAGGCCTCAGCTACCCTCTGTGTCAGATACGATTCCTTGCCTGCTGGACCACTTCAGGGAGTGCCTTCTTGAGGCTGCCCAGGACTCCAGCCTCTCCCTTCTGCTAGCCTTTTTGACTTCTCGCTACCAAATGCCACTCCTTCACCATGAACAAGGATACCTCAAAGATCTATGGCAGGCTCCAACAAGGGAAAAATTAGTATACTCAACACCTCCCAAAAGATCCATTTGAAACTAGCCTAGATCTGTGGCTGAACACCAGAAAACACCAAGATGGACAAGGAGGCCTGTGGTGCCCTCCTCAGGTGGCAGTGAGGCTTCCCATCCTGTTTCAGCCAGGAGACACCTACTCAAAAACACCCTGTTCCAAACTCAATTCCTGTCCTTGGAATCCCAAGTGGTGACTGAACAACACATACCATCATTTCTCCTCCATGCCAGCAAGGTGGCAGCCTATCCTAGCCCTTGGGGGACTTCTCGCGGCCCTGAGGCCAGGCCTAGGAACAAAGATATGCCCTTTGTCATTGACCTCTGGAAATCAAGTGTTCTAAAGGAGACAGACTTCCATAGCTCCATTCTGTTTTGGGGAGTCCAAGAATACCCTATCCTCTGGGACCTGCTACATCCTGGGACAGAACACAGTACAAAATCTTCTGAGAAGGACTCATACCCCACTGTCAAGCCGGCTGGTCCAAGCCTACCCATAGGAGCCAGGTCTGGAGGGATGGGGGGTGATGTGCAGGGAAGGATATTGCCTTCAGCTAGGAAAAGAAGGGGACAATTCCCTAATCCCATCTCAGGGGAGCCAGATAGAACATTTCCTGTAATAGAATTTCCTGATCTACTAGGCCAGGACATTATCATAGATGGATTGGTCTGACAGGGCGTGAGTAAATATGAGTCAACCTACATAGGAGCAAACCAATGACCACATCAAACACCTTCGCAGTCACAATAATTACCACTTACCTAGCGCCTACTACACAGAGACTCTACCTAGCTTAATCCAATTCTCAAAATAAGCATTCAGGGGACTCCATTCACAGGCTCAGAGAGATTAAGTTACTTGTCCAAGGTCACACAGCTGGTAAGCTTCACAGTGGAATTTTGAACTCAGGTCTGTCTCCCTTTAGAGCTGTGATCTCTCCACTACAGCACATTGCCTGCCTCGAGGGAAGTGATGACAATAAACGGAAAAAAGCCTTGTTTGGTACAGCCTTGACCTGGGTGGTCCGGGATAACTGAGAGATGTGTAGATACCTCTCTGAACTCTCCCGGGTCCACTAGGCATCCCCGTTTTGAACCTCACCAGGAATGAATCTGAAAGGCGGAGTGAAAGTGGGGATGGGTCAGAGACCCAAGTCCCTTGGGCGCCTCACACCGCTAGAGGACCCCTGGCCCCATATCATCCTTTCTCCGACCCGCGCCACATCCACAACGGTCCCAGCCACCCCCATTTCTCCACACCTCGAGCTGCCCTCCGCCCCAGAGTTCTCCACCAGCTACGCTAGTTCTTCATCCCTGGCCTCGCCGCCGGCGACCACGGACCCCGGGACTTACCGCGGGTGGGCGGATCTTGCAAATGCCCGACTTCTCGGCGATGGGCCGGATTTTCGCGATGTAGCCAAGAGGGTCTCGGAACTCGGCCCAGCTAGGCTCGAACACCGGGCACTCCGGCGGCGGTAGGAAGTCGTCGGACCCCGGCTCCATGGTGGGCCCTAGGACTTGGACGGCTCGGACCGCCCTTAAGGACTCATGGCGGACACCGCGGTATGAAGCCGAGGCACTGCTCGGGGACTAGGCCCTAAGCGGGGCGGCCGCCGCCCGCCGAGGGCCTTGGGGGGCGTGTAGCTGCCACGCTCTGAGAGGCTCAGGATGGCGCTACTGCTACCGCCTCTTCGTCCTGCCTCGTTCCTTCCAAACTCTGCCGCTGCCTCCCAACTACCGCAGCCTTCACCACTACAGTTACCTCCCAGCCGCCGCGGCCTTCGGCGCCGCCGCCGCCATCTTGGTTTGTCAGCGTCTCCTCCCCCCTCCCCTCACCACAACAAACCGGATCCCTCCGCGGCGTGTCCCTCCGAGCCTCGTATACCTTGCGTGAGGCCAAGCTCTAAGAAACTTTCATCCCATGGAGACCTAGCTGAATCTGCAGGCATGGGTTCCCTATTTGGAAGCAGGGACGCAAAAGTACCTCCCAGACTGAGAGTAAATAGTCCACCACGGTGGCGGAGGAGCAAAGCCGTAATTCGACTGTCGGAACCTTTTTCCGGTGGACCGGAGGCGCACGTTTAAAGGCCAGTGATGCGCATGCGCGTTACGAAGAGAGACCGGAAGAGGAGCTGGCGTTAGTGGGTGGTGGGTCCAAATTGGCTCCCCCCTCTATGACCTCAGCCCTGGCGCGAGCCCCGCCCCAACAATTTCTTCTCCAGGGTCTTTCCGGTGTGGGCCTCAGAAGGCGGCTTTGGGTGCCTGCTGGCATGCAGGTTGAGGGAGACGTGGGAGTTCCCAGCTCTAGGCGCTGACACCGCTGGGGCTTTGAAAGAAGGAAGACAAGATGTTGCTTACCCCCTGGGAATTACGGATTTTTGGAATCCTGGGTCCCAAGGAGAGAAAGGAAATATTTATTTCATCCAAGGTTATGTGTAGAGGCCTCTCAGAGATGGGGCTTCCATTCATACCCCCCAAGAGTCATTGTCCGTCAGCATTTTAATGAACACTTTCAAATGTTCTGTATGCACTTTTATTGTGTACACATTTGTGGAAGGTACTCCTATAAAATAAGCCTAAGTGTATATATATTTTAACTGTTGGATGTTTAGCAACAGCATATTTATCGCCTACTAATGCCTACTGTATGAAACACCTACCATTTGTAAGCCTACAGTGTACTTATCAAACATTGTGTACATGGGTTGTATTTATTGTGTATAGCCCTGTCATATGCATTTGAGTACCTGCCATGTGTATATCTACTATTGTGTGCATGTTCATTGAGCAGTTTACGAATAGGTTTATGGCAACTAACCCGTTGCATGCATCAAACCAGTACTTTGCCCACACATCAGGCATCTGTTGCATTTGAGGATTATGTTATACATGATTGTGGGCCTATTGCATACAGTTTGGACACCTACTATTCACACATTAGAGTACTTGTGTAAGTGCTTATTTTGTGTTCCCCCATTAGATTGAATTCCTTAAGGGCAGGGACCATGTGGCTTTATACATCCTTAGCACTTGGCATGGTAAGCAGTAAATGTTGAGTAAACAAAAGAAAAATGAATGTATATTTTTGAGCATCCTTAGTATATATTGACTAAAAATTAATACATACTCTTTGCAAACACTTTCTGTGTATATTAAACATCTGTTATAAGCTTAAATATGTTTGAAGCAGGGAACAGTTAACCGTTCCTAATCATATACTGTGTCCCAGTTAGGTGCATTATTCTGCCTACTTCAGGACTGAGCTAAGGACATCCTATCTGTAGAGCGGTGCACACCAGTAGGCGCTCACACCCTAGAGTCAGATAGGTCTAATTATTTCAATTATTATTAATCTTTGCAATTTCCCTTAACCTTTGTCCTGGGAAAGATGTAGGTCAATTTACCCATTCTATAGATGAGGAACTAAATTCTAGAAAGATTAAACAACTTGGCCACTGTTACACAGGAAGTTGCTACCTCCTGGTCAAATGTTCTTCCTATTATTTTTCTCACCAGGAATAGGATGGGGCAGGAGAAGGGTAAGGAGAATGCAGAAGGTGGGAAATATGCCAAATCCTAGGCTAAAAGAAGTTCAGCTTTTCCATCTAGATGCAGCTCAGTGAAGGGCAAAGAACATGAATCAGGAGTCAGGAGACCAGGTTTGGGGTCCTAGCTCAGCCTTCTCTGAGGTCCTTAGCCCAGACACCATCCCCACCATCCCAGAAGGGCAAATGGAAATTGCATAGAGTCTTTGAAGCCAGTCAGATCTAATTCATTCATTCACAAATATTTATTAAATTCCTCTTATGCACCAGGCACTTTTCTGGGCCTGAGAATATAATGGTGACCAAGACAGACATGGTCCCTGCTTTCCTGAAGCTGACATTTACCAACTGAGATCTGCAAAGTACCTCATTTCCTGTAGCCTTTATTTTCTCACTTATCCAATGAGGCTCTATAATCCTTTCCTCACAGGGTAGTTATGAAGATGAGAGATAATGATAACTACCGTTCATCAAGGGCCGACTGCTATGACATTAGTATTGTTATCCTTGTTTTACAGATAAGGGGACTGAAGCTCAGGGAAGCTTACCAAGTCATATGGCTAGTAAGTGGAAGACCCAGAATTCAAACCCAGGTCTCTGTGACTGCTGTAAAAGTCTCAGATGGTGCTCCCCACACCCACCCACCCCCAGGCCCAATAAAATGCTCAGGAAATGGGTTCCTTCCCCAACCCTTGGGTCTTGCTGGAGATAAATCTGCATCTGGGAACTGCAGAGTTAAGAATTGGGAAGCATCAGGGAGCCCACCCTGGGCTGGGGGCTAGGTTGGCCTCACCTACCCACCTGGAGAGAGAGTCTGGCATGGAGCTGGTGCAGGGCAGTGATTAGAAGCCTTGGCTGGGCTCTCAACCACACTCATCCAGTCCATGTTTTCTGGATGAACAGGATGAGAGTGACTTTGTACCTCACTTTTTTGATTTGTAAAATAGGGTCCCTTCTAGTGATGCAGGTATGAGCTGTGAGTTCTAACTAAATAGCTGTGGAATCCATCCATACCCTCCTCATGCCATTTTCTAATCTTCTATCCCCCTGAGAGCCATTTATTATCTCTAGCCTGGATTATTAAAAGAGCCTCCTAAAGGCATCAAGGTATCTGTGTGAACTCATGGATACATACATACACATAATATATATTCAAAATAATGATAATTCCAAATGAATTATGATAGTGGATTATAATTCATTGAAGAGTGAAATAAAAATTCATGACTCCACACTGATATACATAAATAAAATGAGGGAAAGGGGAAAGCTTTTCCTTAAAGGAAGGATGGAGTAAGAAAATCATTGACAGATGCTCAGACTTTTTCCAAGTAAAAAAGTAAACTCTTAAAACACACCTATAACCCTAAAATCTTGGCCCAAATCTTGGTTCCCAAATGCCATTCTCCACTAAAAAGGACCAGGGCTCCTTGGGTAAAGTGGCTTATTCCAAGACTGGGGCAGGGAAGGTACATGATGGGCCTGGAGCATCTTGTGGTGCCAGAAGATAAGGAAATGCTCAAAGAAAGTTGGAGACTGGCCAAGAGGATATAGGAGCCAGCTTGGAGGGCCTCCTGCTGGCCACATCTGGGGAATTTTTGAACATCAAATATTAATGTGTTATAACCCACTGAATACAATAGACAACCAAAAGTCCATGAGGAGATAAACAAATACATGTAGAAGAAGGGAAAGCTTTCCCTTATAGTGGAGAGCCAACTAATCCATGTCAAAGGAATGGTGGCATTTGAAAATCACCATTTGGCAACTTGGAGAATTGTCATTGAATACTAAAACCTGTGAGTGAAAGTTCGAGGAGAACAGGATATTTGCATAATCTCAATGTAGCTCTCCACAAGTTTCTCATTTATTACAAAGGGAAAAACAGTAATTTTACAGTGGGGACACTATACAGGCTAATGTATCCCTGGGCTCTTACTTCAGGTCCTCATGAGGCTCTGGTGAAAAAAACTGGTTGGCAACAGAGGAGTGAGGGTACACTGACTGCCAGCCTCCGTGCTTTGGGATATGCTATGCCTACCACCTGGGCTTCCCTCTCCCATTCCGTTCTCAGTATGCCACTAACACATCACACACTCACATACATCACACACTCACAGGCCTTTGTACACACTGCTCCCTCTGACACATGCCCTTCTTTACCAGGATAACTCCTACTCACTTTTCTTTTCTTTCTTTCTTTTTAAGTTTTTTATTTACATAATCTCTACACCCAACATGGGGTTCAAACTCACGACCCTGAGATCAAGCCTCCCATGTTCTTCCAACTGAGCCAGCCAGGCGTCCCCACCCCTGCCACTCACCTTTCAAGACACAGATAATAGGGCAGTTCCCTCCTTGCCCACCAATCACCCACGCTGACCCCAAGTTGGATTTTTCCCTTCTTTGCTCCCCCCACACGTGCTGTGCTCCCTTCAGGGACTGTACCTATTGCATGGACATTATCCCCACCAGGCTGTACATTTCTGAGGGTCTTGTCCTGAACTAATATGGTAGCTACTACCTACATGTGGCTATTTAAATTTAAATTTAAAAATTCAGTTCCTCAGTGGCACTAGCCACATCCCAAGTGCCCAGTAGCCACATGTGCTAGGGGTTACTGTACTGGACAGCACAAATATAGGACATTTTCATCATCACAGACTTATTGGACAGCACTGGTCTAGGACAAAGACTCTGTGAGAGTCTAGGACCTTTGTCCTTTGTTATGTGTTGTCCCTCCCCATCTACATCCCCAAAGAGACTGGCAGTAGGACCTTTGAGAGCCGGATAGCCACTAGGCTTCTTGTCTTCAGGCCCTCACAGAAATGGGGAGGTAAGGAGCCAAAGTACCCCTCCACAGTCTGGATGGTGAGGTGCCGGGAAGTGGGAGAGGGCAGGGCAGGAATAGTCCAGTGAAGGGTGGAGGGGGCAACATCGGAAATATCTGGAGGAGGCATGAGGGGGTCCCAGGGGGCCCAAAAGCTTGGTATACAGGTTGCACCAATCAATAAGTTAACCAATGCAAAGATACCTAAGATTTAGCTTGAAAAGAACTATTCATTCAAATCAACAAAATTTCAGGGTCATCTATGCTGTGCAATGCTCTGGACACAGATGATTCAGACCATTGTCACCCTTGAGGCCTGGTGAGGAAGAAAGGTAATGACATGAAGGATCTCAGAGGATATGATCAAGGGCACGCTTTGTGAGGGATGGGTCTTTTAAGCTCATCTAACAGTGAGAAAACCAGAGATATTGGGGGGGGGCACCTTTGCTGGGGGTGGGGCAGGGAGCAGGAAGGCACAGGTAAAATAGAGTCTGAAAATTACACACAGGCCTTTTCAGGGAACAGTGAGTGGGTGGTCAAAGTGTGGGCGAGGAACGAGGATTAGGAGATTGGTTGGGGCCATGCGGTGGAGGACCTCCAATGTCAAGACAAGGAGTTTGCTTTCGTTTCTGTAGGTGGCAGAGAACAGCTTACTGTGCGTCTGGCAGGAGGGAGGCATTTCATATGCATCTGTTAACAATTTCCCTGTGAGATTATTATTCCTATTTCACAGGTGGAAGACCAGGTTCTGAGGGGCTAGGTGACTTGCCAAAGGCAACACAGTCAAGTCTGTGACTGAGCCAGGATTTGAGTGCTAAAAGCTAAGCTTTGGGAAGACAAAACCAGCATGAAGTTGAAGGTGGGAGAATGGGGCATGACTAAAGGCAGTCCAGCTTGGCCCACCAGGGAAGAAACCAAAGAGAAAGAAAGGAAGGAAGGAAGGAAGGAAGGAAGGAAGGAAGGAAGGAAGGAAGGAAGGAAGGAAGGAAGGAAGGAAGGAAGGAAAAAAGAAAAAAAAATGCTGGAGCACCTGGGCACCTGGGTGGCTTAGTTGGTTACGTGTCCGACTCTTGCTTTTGGCTCAGGTCATGATCTCACAGTTTCATGAGTTTGAGCCCCGTGGCTGACTCTGCAGCACAAGAGCCTGCTTGGGATTCTCTCTCTCCCTGTCCCTGCCCCTCCCCACTTGCACTGTCTCTGTCTCCCTCAAAATAAATACATAAACTTAAAACAAATTTTTAAAAAAAATGCTCATTGGATTTCATTCTGAAACCTCCGCATCTAAGCTCTTCCAACGCTCAGGTTGGGTCCTGGAGGCAGCATCAAATGGTTAGATGGCCCCAGCTGCTTCTCTCACTCAAATGTGCATATGAAGAAGAAAACAAAGGCCTCAGTCCAAGCTGCTAAAGAGTGGGGCCATACAAACCATTCCCTCTTAGGTGCTATTCCAGGCCATACAAACCATTCCCTCTTAGATGCTATTCCAGACTCTAAGAAAGCACCAAACATATTTACTGACTGCTGCTTCTGGGGACCCTGCCGACCCTAACCAAAAGCCAGTCCTCTGCCCCACTCCTACTGGGCTCTCCCAAGACCCAGGACATAACTTGTGGGGCTGAAAACATGTTCATTTCATAGGGAGGCAGTTTGGGGGGACTGGCCTAGAAATCAGGAACCCCCATCTTGACTTGCTGTGTGGCCTTGGAAAAGACCCTTCCCTTCTCTGGACTTGTGTCCTCCCATGTAAACTAAAGAGAATCTAGCTATTTGCTATCTAACAACATAAGTATATACACAAAAGAGCTCTTATGATGTATCCAGCCCCTGGCTTCCTGGCCGAGGTCACCTACCCCCCTACCCTCAAGGACAGAAACGTGGCCAGCCTTGGGCAGTGGGGAGGGCCCCAGGGCAAAGCCAGGCAGCCACAAGAAGGGTAAGCACAGATGGCACAAGAGCAGAAGGAAGTATCCCACCTGTGAAAGGAAGAGCAGGGAACTAACCTCCCCAAGCACCTACTCCATGCTGTCTGCTTGATATCCGTTACCGCCATGTCATCATTGCTACTCCATGTGGCAACGGCTTTATCACCTCAAGGTTTAAATCAAGAAAACTGAGACCCAGAGGGTGCTTCTCCTGAGTGTGCGTCCCTCAGAAGGGAAAACCTCAGGACTGGAAGTGGATCAACTCCAAAGCCCACACCCTTGCTGCTGTGGTCCATTAAGGAGCTGAGAGAGGGAAATCTCCCTCATCCCCACCTCCCACCCAACCAAAGCGTCTCACCCACCCAGTTGCCTGAGCTGCTACCCTTAGCTCCTCACCTCCCTGGGCTAAGGCTTCTCTCTCCAGGAGCTCCACCCTGGGGGAGGGGGCATAAGTAGGAGGCAGAGGCGGGAGGTGAGCACAAGGTCTTTTATGAGGCATCAAATATACATTCTTATATACAAGGAGGAAAAAAGACAATGCCTGAACCCCAGCTCCTCTCCATACAGCCCCTCCCACTGCTGCCCTCCCCCACCCCCAAGCCCCTGGGTCCCTGGACCTTTATACAGCCAGGGTCTGTCTGTCTGTACTGCAGCCCATGGTAGAGGGGGGAGAGGGAGGCAGGAGCTGAGAAAGGAGCTGGATGTGCGGGGCAAGAAGAGGAGCTGGGGCTTGTAAAAAATATATTTATAATAAATAAACAGGGCTGTAAAGGGGGCTGGAGAGGCAGCAGAGATTTTGACGGACAGAAGGACTCAGGCATCCTGGCTCCCAGCCCCTGCTCTGATGGCTTCAATCTGCCTCAGGAAGGACATCTTGGGCTTATGGTGGCCCTCTGGGAGCCTCTCTCCCCAGGGCTGATGCTGGGTACCCTGCTCCAGCGAGGTGTATGTGGGCAAGATCTGTAAAGTGCATTGTCTTCAGTTGTAGGAGGGGTCGGTGTAAGGGAATGGGAGGGCATGCAATATGGGTGAGGGAGGGCAGTGCCCTTCTCATCCCAGACCTAAGCACCCCCCCCAAACCTGTCTGGACTTTTATCAGGGTAAGAACGTTGCTGTAAGAGGCAAGGTCCTGAAGCTGAAGTGGTCTGGGCTGGGGCCCACTGGAGAGAGGACAGAGGCTGGCTCTGGAGAGGAAGCACTGCCCATTTGGGGGCCAGCGTTAGTGGGGACCCACCAAGTGCACTGACAGCCCTGTTCCTCTGGCAGGTTGAGAGACACATGAAGGAGTTTAGTCAGGCCCTGAGGTCTGAGAGAGGGCCGAGTCAGAGTCAGCCGAGGTTTGGCCACAACTCTACAGAGCTCCCTCCTAGCCCCATGTGGCTAGAAGTGCTCTGGGGAAGCCTCCACCCTTTACTGCTCCTGACACCTGCCTGCCCTTCTCTACCAGCCAGAGCTGACGGGCGCTCACACTGGCCCAGAAGTCTGAGGCCACCTTGGGGATGGGGGTGGGATGGAGACAGGGAAAAGAGGAGGAGGATCTCCAAAAGGTCCTCACCACTCCCTAGAGCTTGAGAGCCCTGCATCCAGGCTTCAGGTGGCAAGGATCCTTCAATCTGGAAGGAAACCCCATGGTGACTGTTGAGGGTTAGGGGAGGGGTCCCGAGGCAGGGAAGAAGTGGGGAGGAGGACATCTTTATGTGTATATATATTTTGGAAAAACTGGGGAACCTCTTGTGGATTCCCCAGACCTCCCTGGGCCCCAGCTCACTCCCTCTGTTCATCAGACTACGGTGCTGATCCGGCTTGGCTTGGCCTTGGGGTTTGCACTGGGTGGGTTGGCTGTGCCAGGGGGCCCAGAGGCGTGCAGCGGGCCATGGGGGGAGGTGGGTGGCAGGGGTGAGTGTGGGGTATGGGGTGAGGGGGGGGGCAGGGGTGGGTAGGAAGGGTGGGGTGGAATGGGTGAGTGCGGTGACAAGGGTGACTGGGGGTGGTGAGGGTGGGAATAGGAGCCTCCTGGTGGCCGGGATCCAGGGCCCCCTGTGGCCCCTGCTGCTGGCATCATCTGTGGGTGGTGGCTGAAGATGAAGTGCTTGGGGCCCTGTTTGTGGGCTGGAGGGTGCTGGGGGGCAGGACTGTACAGGGGCAATGGGGATGTGGGCTGGTGCAGGGGGTGGCGGCCATGTGGAGCAAACTGAGGGTGTCCTCCAGCCCCCCGTCTAGGAGCCCTGCCTGGCCGGCCCAAAGTATAGTGCTGGGGGCCTGGGACTGGGCCATGGGCATGGAAGTGGCGGTGTGGCCCCACAGGTGGGGCTGAGGCGGGAGGTGGTGGAATGGAACCCAGCTGGGGCAGGGGCGGGGGCTGCTGAGGAGGTGGGGGGAGAGGGGGTTGCTGGGGTGGGAGGTAGGGTGGCGGGGCGGGGCCTGGTCCTTGGCAATACTGGGCATGCAGGGCCTGGAGCTTGGACTGCCCATCAGGCAGCACCCCCAGGCCACCGTGGCTGTGACCATGGTGGTGGTGGTGGTGGTGGTGGTGGGTGGAAGAAGCAGATGAAGAGGAAGCAGAAGCCTGGCCTGTTGGCGGTGGTGGCATCTGGAAGGGCCCCTTGCCCCGCTTGCTTCCAAACAGGGAGCCCAGGAAAGATGAGGAGTTGGAGACCGGTCTCTGGCTCTTGTACTCCTCTGGCGGCGGGGGTGGGGGCGGAGGTGGCATCCTCTGGTGAGGGCGTGGACTGCTAATAACAGACCCCTGGAAGCGGGGAGGGGGGAAAGTCAGGCCAGTCTAGACTTCCTAAACCCCCAACCCTAAACTCCACCCGGTCCCTGAGGGCTGGAACTGGGGAGACAGGAACCCCCATGGCGTAATGAAAACCAGTTTAATGGTCCTGTACTTGTACATGGAGCTCCCCAGCTTGCAGAGCTCCGCTGTCACATCCACTATCTCATCTGAGCCTCTGCTGGGAGAGGAAGAATTAGTAGTACCTCCTCCTCATCCCCATTTTGCAGGCAGGGAGAATGTTAGGCCCAGAGGCACAGAGTGACTTGCTCAGGCTCAAAGAGCAGGACTTGGAGGTGAGAGCTTCTCACAGTCCAACTCCAAGGGCATCTCAACTCAGAGTCGGCCCTGGGGTTGAGAGGGGCTAGGGAGAGTGGAAGACAGACTGAGAGACAGGCAGAGTGAGGACAGACAGAGTTGAGGACAGATGGAGAAAGTGGTTGGCTGGGAGAGGCAGCCTCGAGGTTCCCATCAAGGAAGAGGGGGAAGCATCAGGTCCCCTCCTCCTCTGGGGCTCCATGGCAGGGCAGGGTTCATGCAGAGGATGAGTGGGGCAGGAGCTGGCACTTACTTCGATGGTGCTGTCCAGCGATCCCACGCTGTTACGCCGCCCCCGCTTCCCTGCACCCACAAGCAAGGAGCCCAGCGTCAGAGCAGCAACCCCCCCTCCCCACCCTGCTGGGCTCCAGAGCTGGGCACCAGGCCTGGGCCCCTCCCGGGGACAGACACCCCTATTCCCTTTCCCCCGTTGAAGAGGGGAAGGTGGGGAGGAGGAGAGGTGGAGGAGGAGGAGTGAGAGGAGGAAAAGATGGCGAAGGAGGAGAGGTGGTGCTGGAGAGATAGAAGAGGAAAGAGAGGAGAGGTGGAGCAGTGAGAGAGAGAGAGGGGGGCTGACTGTGGCCCCACTTCACACTCCCTGGCCCAAACTCTGGGCTCCACCTGATCTGACCTGGCTCCCAGGCCCCCTGCGGCACAGTGCCCGGGGCTCTGGATAAAGGCCGGGTGTGTGCAGGTGTGGTGGGTGCAGGAGAGGCTGGCGGTCAGTGATAGGAGGCAGAGAGGACACCCGGTCCCACATCTCCCCAGCCAGGGCAGGGGCCCCAAAGACTTGCCTGCATCGGAGAGGTCTCGCAGAGAACTGCTGAGTGCGCCCCGTTTGAGCCCATCGCCTGCCCCATATGTGTCCTCCAGGCTGCTGCGGGCCAGCGTGCCATTCACTGAGTCCTTGGCCCCTCCGGGCTGTGAGGCATTAGGCCGCATCATACCTTTCTGCTTCTCTAGCTCCGCTGGGTGGTTGTGGGGGAGATGGGGAGAGAAGGTCAGGAACAGGAGTGAAAGGCCACTTGGTAATCCCAGCCCTCCAGCAACCTTCCCCATTCTTGCCTGTTCTGTCCCCAGGCCTTCTGCTTTGCCCCCTGGACAGACGGCACATTCCCCCAAAACCTCAGCTCCATCTCTGAAGCCCCCCCCCCCACGGCGCCCACCCTGTTTCACACCATCTCCTCTGGCTGGGTTTTCCCTCTGTCCCTCTCTGCCTGCTCCTCCTGCTCCTCTCCCCTTCCTCTCACCCTTCTTGCTCCCCCTTCCCCGCCCACTCTCAGTCTGGTCTCCCAAACCACCCCTGCCCTTCAAAACAGAGCTTCACAGTGGCTGGCTGGTCACAGCAGGGGCAGGAAGGCCCTTCTACTCTATGGCAAAGGGCAATCCTTCCAAAGTCGGCTCAGTTCTCAGCTATCTTGCTCCAGAGCAGAGGGCTCCAGGAAGGACAGGAGCAGGAAACCAACAGGAATGGAATCCTCTATTATATGTCAGCAGTCTGCTGGGAGCTATGTGTACTTGATCTCGCTTAATCTCACAACAGTTCAGAGGGAAGGATCATCATCCACATTTTTCAGAGGAAGAAACTGAGAATCCAAAAAGTCATAAAGCTGGCCCGGGGTCATACAGCTGGAAATGGGGGGGTGGGGAGCTGATATTCTGGAAGCAGGTCTGCCAGAGTCCAAAGCCTGTACTCTCTAGCCTCCTTACAACGCCCCCCTTCACCTCCCTGAGGAGGTCATGGAGACTTTTGCCTGTTGCCTTCCCCTCATTTTGGTATGCTCACCCCTCTCTGAATGTCCCCTGGGTCTCAAGGATCTTGTGAACTGAAATGTGCAGACCTTGCTTTGCTGAGTGGAGCAGACCCTGGAAGGCTCACTGAGCAGCTGTCAGCTGCCTCAGTTTCTCTCTCTGTGTCTGCCTATCTCTTTCTCCTCAACATCATGTTACTTAACTGTGACTGCTTAGTCTGGAGAAGAGAAAACTTGGAGAGCATTGAGTAAAATGAGACGTAATCACTCTTTTCCCATTATATATGCTTAAAACGACTTGGCGTGGCCTCTGGGGGCCAGAAGGATGGGTGATGGGGACTCAGCTCAGGAAATGGAATGTGGGAAAAGGACAGGAAAGGGGAGGGGGGCTGGGAAGAGGGATCACCTTTTTTGGACAACTAGGATGTTCAGTGCCAGGGTCCTACTAACATGTAGGACATCTCTTCTACCTTGCCTCATTAAATCTCCACAACTCTGTAAGGATATTTCATCATCCCAATGTCATGTATGAAGAAACTGGGGGATCAGGGAGTCAGGCAACTCACCCCATATTACCTATATAATAAGTAGCATACCTGGGATCTGAAACTAGAGTCCTACCTCCAATACCCTGATGCTTCTCCCTGCTGCCTTTCAATAGAAGGAAGAGCTGGCTCCTAATCAGGGCTTGGAATAATTATCTGAAGTTCAGAGGTAACGAGCCCCTTATCCCTGAAGGTATTCAAGCAGAAGCTGAAAAGTTCCTAGAATGGGGGTAGGAAGGTTGGACAAGCTAACCCTCAACTCTGAGATTCTCAGAGGACAGGATTCTTGGTGTCTGGGGGGATCATATCAGGAAAAGGGACAAGAGGTACAGTCGGGTACTCACACTCCACGCGGTATTTCTCCATCTCCTGCACCTCGGCAATGGACTCACGCAAGTCAGATGTGAAGCGCAGCCGGTCCTGGAGGCTGGGGGCATTGAAGATGATGAGGACTTTGCGCTCCCCGCCAGGTACTGCAGACAGCAACTTGATCCCAAACTGGTAGTCTGGTGGGGGAAAGGGGAAGTCAGGCACCCCTGTCAGCACTGAAGCAAGGTGGCTCATACATGAATGAGTTTTTCTACTCTTCAACTCCAATCCAGCCTCTTCTCTGCTCAGCATCCTCAGTGGCTTCCCTTTTGCCCCCCAAGGTCCCCAAAATCTTGGCAGTCATGGCCCTGTTACTCCCTCTACTCCAGATAGAAAGGCAAACTGCACTCTGACTCTCTCCAACCCCTGCCTTCACACCTCTGCCTCTACTCACATTGCTTCTGTTGCCACCTGACAGAGCTCCTCTGGCTCAGTCCTTCAAAGCACAGCGTGATCACCATCTCTTTGGCCCACCAGAAAACGTACACACTGCGGTTCTCTGCCAGACCCCCAGGGCACAGACCCAAATCACACTCCACCCTAGCCTACCCTGCATCCCGGGACCAAGTAGGTGCTTTGGAGACCTTAGTCCAGTTGTAAAGGACTCCAAAAACTGGAGGTTGGTATGGATGAAGGATGAACACGGGGGCCATGGCATAGACTTTGGGGATGCTGGGATCCAAGTAGGGACTCACATGAATTCTGGAAGAGCTGCATGTGCATTTCCACCAGAGGAAAGGACTGACGGAAGCTGTACGTCACCAAGATCTTCTTCTTCTGGAAAATTTTGGTGACCTTTGGCAGGGGGTGGGAAAAAGACAAGAGGCAAGGTTTGGGGTAGGGAATTTCCACATGACACCTATTTCTCATAGCCACCCTCCCCTCCCACCGCCACTGAAAGACATATACACACAAACACACATACCCACAAGTTGGGGAGAACTGAAGCTTGAGGAGCAGAACAGGAGAGATGGGAGAAAACGCAAGTTCCTGATGTAATGATGATGCGCAACGGACATTTGCGATTTTTATAGGAAGTAACCGAATACTCCCCAGAAAGCCTGTTCTATCTAATACCTCACACAGACTCCCCCACCCTGCCCCCTTTTCTGAGCTTCCAGAGTGCTGCTTCAGTGCCTTTCACCACCAAGCTTTAGGTGAGCGTTCTGAGGGTGTGATCGCCCCCTGCTGGACCAGAAGCGCCAAGAAGAGTCTGACTGTTGTGTTTCTTGCCCACCTCGGTAGAACCCCGCAAACTGTGGCAAATGGCAATGAACCAACGTCTAGAGTTAATGAGTCTTCCTCTCAATAGCCCAAGGTCTTTATCAAGTACTTGGGCACTCTGGATTCAACAACCAGAGGTTGTGAACACGTCAGACAGTCTACAAAGTGGTGTTTAAAAGCAAATTACTTGATTTCAGGATGGGTTATAGTGCATGGTTATGCAGAGAATTTTCTTAGTCCTTTGGACTGTGAGCTCCCGAGAATGAGGACTGACTTTCACTCATCTCTGTGAACCCAGTGCCCAGCATGGGGCTGGACACGCACAGGTGTCAGTGCATGACAGGTGCTGAAACATTTACACAGCACCCATGTGGGCCTGGCACTCCTCTGGGTTAGGCTATTCCACTTCTGACTTCTTAACTCCATCCTCATGACAACCTTATGAGATAGGGATTAGCCCCACTTTACAGAGGAGGAAATTAAGGCTTAGTGAAGGCATTGGAGAGGCTTCATCTAAAGCAGCAATTCTTGGGGCGCCTGAGTGGCTCAGTCGGTTAAGCATCCGACTTCAGCTGAGGTCATGATCTCATGGCTCATGAGTTCGAGCCCCACGTCAGGCTCTGTGCTGACAGCTCAGAGCCTTGAGCCTGCTTCAGATTCTGTGTCTCCCTCTCTCTCTGCCCCTTCCCCCCCTCAAAAAAAATGAATAAACATTGGAAAAAAATAAAGCAGCAATTCTCAACTAGGTGTGACTTGGAACCCCAGGGGACATCTAGCAATGACTGGAAACAGTTTTGGTTGAAGGAGTGCTACTGGCACCTAGCAGGTAGACACCAGGGATAATGCTAAATACACTCCAATGCACAGGCTAGTCCTCACAACAAAGAGTTATCCCTCCCCAAATGTCAATAGTGCTGAGATCGAGAGACCCTGTTCTAAAGAACTGAAGATCACGGGGATAAGGGGGGAAGACAGCTCACTGTCCTCAAATCACTGAAGAGCTGTCTCAGAGCAGGAGAACACTCATTCTCTGTGATCCCAAGGGCCCAGGGAAGATGATTGGAGGAACCCCATTGGGAAACAGATTCTGTCAATCAGAGCTGTCTAACCAGGAAACTGGCTGCCTTAAAGGAAGGCACCCTTCTGTCTCCACAGTCATGCAAGCAGGGGGCCATGCAGGAAGTTGGTTTCAGGTAAGAGATTGGACAAGAGACCCTGAAATTCTCTTGTACCAGCAGAGTCCTTAAGAGTCCCAGCTCTAAAAGATGCACGTCTACAAGGGTGATGAGCTTGGTTTTAAGCTTGAATCACTTCAAGCATCCTGACCACCTGAAGGTTTCAGAGGGACCCCAGGGTCACAGGTTTCCCCTCCTTTCAGCCCACACTCTGGGCTATTGAGGTGAAGAGGGACATTTCCTACCACTTCCCAGACTGTAAGCCTGTCAACTCCTCTGGTCCTCACATTTTCTCCCCCTGTGCAGCTGTCACTCCCTCCAAATGGATCAAAAAGGTAAAAGAGGGGCAGAGATGGCCTATGCCCTATCCAAGACTGCACACATCACATGGTAAAGCACATCATCCACCACACCTCCACCCACCAGCGGTTAACATGGTTCACATAGACCCAGGGTGCAAGTTCACCACCCCCCCCCCACCCCCGCCACCACTCCATTTCCTCCCCTACAGTGCTCCTACCACGAGGAGATCGTTGAAGAGAAAGACTTCCCGCTGATGCAACCCTAGCCTCTGGGGGCGGTTTGGATCTGGCACCTCGTAGAGTTGACAGCAGCAAACCAGTCGACGGTGAGGAAGAGACAAGACCTAGATAGGCATGAAGAAATAGATGTCATCAAGGCTAGCTACACCAGCTTCAGGCCTCTGGCACCTTATCATCCATCTTCAAGAGGAAGTTTACTCTGACACAAGGAGTCTAAGCAACAAAGGCCTAGGCTTGCCTTTGTCCTTGGAGCTCTCTTTGTCTAGAATGCCTTTCTTGCCCAGCTTTATATTCCATTCTTCTTCCAAATCCCAGTTCTAGTCTTTTCTCTTCCAAGAAGGTGTTTCTGATTTCCCCGGACCAGAAGTGACCTCTCCATCCTTTATGCTCCCTCAGACTAACTATAAGGCAGATGCACTGACACCCCCACTCCCAGCCTGTGAATACCTCTAAGGACAGAAACTATGTCTGATTCATATCTGTGTCCCTACTCTCCAGTCAAATGCCCGACTCTATGGAAAGGCATCTGTAAATGCTTGTTGACTAAAAGACTAGAGTGTGTTCTTGGTTTTGGTTGTTTACTATTAGCTTGGCTCCTCACCTGGGATGGAGAGGCAAAACCAGGGGTGAGAAGGATGCCAATATTTATACAGCACCTACCACGTGCCTTGCAATGTGCTAGATGCATCCCCATAAGAGCATCTCACTCTGTACCACGCCCTGCTGAGGAATGCATTATCGCCTACTCCATTCAGCTGGAGAGGGGAGTCTGGGGCTCAGAGTCAGGGGTACTGACTTACCTGCCATTCAGTGGCAGAAGCAGACCCAAACCCCGTCCCTCTGCAGCCTCTCCAGGCACTTACCGGTTTCTTGCCAACAATCATGCGCTCCACGGCCTGCACCTGGGACACATGGTCATCATTGGTCCGCAGTTCACGCCCCTGGATTCGCTGGTAGATGCCCACCAAGAGGTCTCGGGGGATGTCTTCACCGTTGTCAACCCCTGGGTAAGGGAGTAACACAGGGGCATATTGCACAAATGTGAGGAGTGGGTGGCAGGGGCTCCTCCAAATGCCCCACACCCAGGCATGAGTGCAAACAATGGCCAAGACTGGAGGGGGTGGGCACCCTTGGTCCCTTGGTCAGGACTGGACTGGAAAAGGTGTCCTTCACCAAGCAACTGGATAGCCAGTTGCTTTCTTTCCCATGGCGGGGATTTTTTTCTAAGCCACTCAGAGCACACTGTGATTAAAATAATCAGATACTTTCCCCCTTTCTAACTAGCAAAACTAACATTAAATGTTAGTAAGAGTGCAGGAAAGTGGGCATATATATTAACAAAACTGTTTTTGGAAGGTAGTTTGGCAAAAGCCTAAATATTCCATGATTCTTCTTCTAGGAATCTGCCCTAAGGCATTACTCAGAAGTATGTGCACAGATGTGCAGACAAGTGCTACTTACAGGAAAAACCTTGAAACAACCTAAGTTCTCACAATAGAGGGACAGTTAAGTAAAGCTGAGTGTATCCATTTAATAAAATAATTTACAGCTATTAAAAACTTGGCGTTTACAAAAAGCATGTGAAAGTTCCTGTAGCGAGGTTACGTGGAAAGGGCAGGATAATAAAGAGCAGGAGAGAGAAGGAGGGAGAGTGGGAGGGAGGATTGATGAAATGAATGAATGAACGAATGACTAACAGCAGGATTCCAGAAGACAGATCCAGATGGCCTCTGATCTAACTCCCTCCTCCCAAGTCTACCATCCTTCTTCACTCCTGTCTGCTGAATGAAACCCACTCACTCTTCCCTCCAAACCTTCTGCTAGAGAAAATGTTTTCTCCTTTGGAAATGCCACGCCTCTCCCTGGACAGGTGCTAAAGGAACATGCTTCATCACACCGCCTTTTTACCTCAGCTGCCAGAGAGCTTAAGCCCATCTACTGTGCAAACCCTGCCGGTCAGCCAATTTGTCTCATCTGTTTGTTTTTCCTCATGTCTATTTCCCTCTTTCGTTTTTGTTTAAATAATCCTAGCATATGTGCCATTTTTAGGAGGCTGCTCTTTGGTGAGAGCCAGGGTTTGACATCAATACAATAAACCAAGAAAAAAGGTCAAGGTGACACCTTCTACCTGGCATTCAAGGTCCTTGCATATTGATTCCAACTGACCTTCCCAACTGGATCGTCCACCCCATCTTGATTGTTCTTCAAACAACTTTTCCTGCCTTTGTTATTCTTTTTTTTAATGTTTTTTGATGTTTATTTTTGAGGGGGGGGTTCAGAGAGAGAGGGAGACAGAGGATTGGAAGCAGGCTCTGCCCTGAGAGGGGAGAGCCCGATGTGGGGCTCAAACCCATGAGCTAGGAGATCATGACCTGAACTAAAGTCAGATGCTTAACCGACTGAGCCACTCAGGTGCCCCTGTGCCTTCGTTATTCTTACTACTAGGTAAGCCTCCTCTATTGCTATTCTGTCATATTAGCCATGCCTTCAAAGCCCACCTTAAAATGAAAATACTGCTTCCTCCAGGAAGTGTGTTGGAGGTGGGCTCTCCCTCCTCTGAGGTCTGACTGTGCTTTTGGCCTGACATCATGGTTTGCTTTTTCTCTTGTGTTGGGTATCTGGTACTATATGTCAGTCTGTCCCACAAACCGGGAGCTCTCTCGGGGCAAGGGACAATGGTTTCCTTAGCACCCATCACAGGGCCTGGCACATGTGAGGCACTCAGTGTCAACTGGCTGGCTGGCTGGCTGGCAGGGTGTTCAAGTGGATAAAGGAATGTATGGATGGAGGAAAGGGTATGTAGAATACTTAAATGAGTCTTTATGGGCATAAATAAAAAGGAGAGGGAAAGAGGGAGGAGTGGTAAGTAAACGGATGCATAAAATGACTGAGTGGATTAGTGTAAGCTCTGTAAGAGCCAGGGCTTTTATCTCTCATGTTCACTGCTGTAACCCCAGAACCTTCTCAGTGAGTATCTGGTGCAGGAATGAGTAGATGGACAAACAACTATTTGAGTGAATTAATAAGTGAATGCCCTGGCAATACCCAGCTTTGGCAGAAAGTGAGAGAGCATCACAGGTAATTTTCCAGAGAGCAGGTGTGATCTCCCCGCTCCTTCCCCAGCCCACCTCCACCCTGCCCACTCTCCCTTCCGAGGTGAAGGACAGGACAAGCTGCCAGCGATGTCTGGGGTCACCTCTCAGGTTCTTGATGAAGTCATCTAGTTTCATCTTGCGTTCAGCCTTGACGCTGGGACTGTACATGTCGGTATTGAGGAGGATGATAGCAAAAGCAAGGATGAAGATGGTGTCTGGGTTCCGGAACTGGCGCACAAGGGCTGGGTTACAGACACAATACCGCTGGCTGCAGGGCAAGATCGGGGCCAGGGTCAGGCACTAGTAATCTTCACCTACCCACCATCCCCCCACCCCCAGTCTGGTGCCACCAACCCTCTCCCCCAAGAAATATTCCCAAGGCTTTTGGGTATGTCCTCTTTCTTCAGCTTCCCCAAGACTAGCATATAAAATCACAACCACTACCTTTTACAGAGCTCTGCCTACAGACCTCCATACATTGTCTCATGTAATCCTATCACGATCTTGTAAGGTAGCTATTAGCAGCCCCATTTTACAGAGGAAGTAATGAGGCCCAAAGTGGAGAGGTAACGTGCCCAAGGTAAAAGGTCGGTAAATGGTGAAGACAAGATGAAAATCCAGATCTTTCTGCCTATAGGGCAAATCCTTCTCCCATTATGGGAAACAAGTTGTCAGCAACTCTTCTGTTTCCCTGCTTGATACTCCTAAGTGGTGGAGCCAGGTTATGTCTAGGTCTGCCTGATTCCCAAAGCATTAACAGTAGAGGATAAGAGTCAAAGGCATTAGGTCATGGAGGCAAACACATTTGAGTTCAAATCCTGGTTTGAACCTCTTACTCACTGTATGACACTGAGCAAATTACTTAACCTCTCTAAATTTCTGATTTCTTATCTGCAAAATGGGAATAATAATGGAAGCACCCACCTCGTAGGGTTGTTGTGAGTATTTGGTGAAATAATCACATAAAGTGCCCAGCTCAGCACCTGATACCTGGTAAACCAGTGCTTGACAAACATTAGCTGTCGCTAATGCTGTCGTCACCTATTGGATGCCCATGTCCCAGATGCTGAGCTAGACACTTTAGGCACACTACCTCTGATCCTCACAACTGCCTTGCAAGATAGGATTTATGATTTCTAGTTTCTGGTGAGGAAAGTATGAGGCTCAGAGAGGTTACTTGTAGACACATACTACACTGCCCCCCAAAGGGGGGAAGGGCAGCTTCAGGAATGGGAAAAAGGCACACCTGAAGGCTTCGATAAGTCGCTCCACTTTCTGGGCCTCGCCTTGGACCCGGATATGGGATTGGAACTTCCGGAGTGCATCATCCAAATCCATGGAGGAGAAGTCCATCTCATCCACCACACAGCTGAGGAGGAAAGAAGCAGGTATGCCACTCTCAAATCCTCTGCAGAAAACCTCTGACCTACCCTGACCTGCTCAAACAGACAAACACCCCCACTGACAGACTTCCAAAATCTGGACCCATAGCCCTACCAAGTACTTACGAGGATGGAATGTTTGAAATTGAATCCATCCCAGAAAATCAAGGCCAGACACATGGTTCTAAGGGTCCTTTCCACTGACCCGCTCATTTCAGAGATAGGCAAACTGGGGCCCAAAGCAGGCCATAGGACAAGTAGGACCACCCAGAGGACTTTTGGAAACAGGGCCAAGAGAGATCAGATGTTTTTGAAGTAGAGGGGTATGGGAGCAGGAAGGTCTCCTCATCCTGTTTTGTAAAGTTTATCTGAACAAAAAGGACAGGCTGCCCACTTCCTCCCTCCTGCCCTCCTTTTCCAGGAATCCCTGGCCCGGTCTGCCCCATCCTGGGGTCCTCACTCCAACACATCTCTGTTGAACTGCTTCTGCCGGTTCCCTAGGAATTCCCCTATCATCTGCCGGCTCAGGCCTTTCCGTTCCAGGATAAAGTGAGCCACTCCCACCGGTGTGTCTGACAGGAAGCCCCGCTCGATCAGATACTGGATACCCTTCTCTGGCTTCCTGCAGAAAGAGGGGAGGTAGATGAGATGACTGTCCTCCTAGAACTCGGCCCTCGGTCCCACTTCATGAACTAATTTTGGGCCCAACCATAGCCTCAGAGAACCAAGGAAGGTGAATATATAACTTATGTCCAATCCCTTCATGGTACAGATAAGAAAACTGAGGCCCAAGGGGAGGAAGCCACTCTCACAGAGTTTCTAAATTCCAAGGCATCCTCAACCCTTTCACTGGAGCCAGTCAGTTAACTGGAGCCACACTACAATGGAAACTAAGATCTAATGAGAGGCTGCTCTATGCCAGGAGCTATAATATTCCCAGTAGCCACTGAGGAGTCCTGGGAGAAGGCCTGAGCCCCCAGGCTAAGCCCTTCTCTCTGAGTCACAGACCCTCAGAACAGGAAAGTGAAGAGGTTTCTCTGTCTGCCTCTCAAATCCCACCCAGACAAGGTAGTTCCCAGCCTCTGTGAATGTGCCAATAGACAAGATACTCTCTGCTTTCCACTAGGCCAAATCTGGGTCTGAGCTATCCTGTATTCAAAACCCCAGGCCCTTAGGACCCCATGAGGTTGGAATTTGGAAGAGACTTTGGTGCCGCAGGAGTCTCACATCTGTCACTTACCAGTTGTGTGACTCAACGTAACTCCTTTTATGTCTCTAAGCCTCAGCTCCTTCTCTATAAAACAGGGACACTACTTCCCACCTTCCTGAGCTATTGTGAGAAGTAAATATAGGTGGCAGTGTCTACTAGGCTATGAAGACACAAGGCATTTGGTTTCTAATTCTCTTCTGAGCAAATGTCATGCTTCCACCCCACTCCTAAGCACCTGGCATAAGATCAGGCACCTAGAAAGGGCTCAGTCATGGTCACTGACTACTCCAGCTCTCCACCCTGTCCCCCCCCCCCAGGCCTGAGTATGCACACCCTGCTAATCAAAACTTTTTTAAAAGTTTGTTTTATTTATTTTGAGAGAGAGAGAGAGAGAGAAAGAGAGAGGGAGAGGAGGAGGGGGAGGGAGGGAAAAAATGAGCAGGGAAGGGGCAGAGAGAGAGGGAGAGAAAGAATCCCAAGCAGGCTCTGTGCTGTCAGCTCAGAGCCCAATGCAGGGCTCGAACTCACAAACCACAAGATCATGACATGAACCAAGATCAAGAGTTGGATGCTTAATAAACTGAGCCACCCAGGTGCCCCACACACCCTGCTAATCAATAGATGGAAGCACTGAAGCCCAAGGAAGGAACACACCTTGCCCAGGGCTACACAGAGAGGCTGGCCAGAGTCAGGTTAGGGGTCAAGGGCTCCTGTTACTTAGAGCAGGGCTCTTTATACATCATATCACCTCCCCACCAAAAAGGGTACATGGGGGACCCAAGGTTCAGAATCCATCCTATAGACAGCAAACCGGGGCCCAGAGGAGGAAACATCTTGCCCAAGATCGCACAGCCAGTCAGAGGCAGTATTAGGGTTAGAATTGCCTCTGACAGCTGTGTCTGTGTGTGGTGGGGAGGGCTTTCCATTCTGCCACCCTGTTGCCAATCCTCTTCCCTGAAAGGCTGGGGAGAAACACCACCCACAAAACGAGAGGATGGCTGAAGCAGGATCTCTGCTTGGAGTTCAGCCCCAGAGGTCCAAGTGCCTCTAGCAGGGTAGGAAGGGGCGAGGAGGCAGGATCAGGGAGCACGTACTTGTTGAAGAGGTTGAGGCCAATTCGGTAGTGCCGCCTCTGCACCACGTCGTTGTTAAAGGCTGGTGAGTCCCAGCTGTGCCTCGTCTCCCGCTGGTAAGTCTGCTTGCACAGGCCTGTGGCTGGAGGCTCTCTCAGGCTGTCCCTCGAAGAGGAGCCAGAGCTGCAGTTGATGGTCTCATTGGAATTGCTGGAGCTCTCCAGGCTCTCATTATCTCCACCATCAGAGTTCTCGCCTGCTGCCTCGCACTTCCCCAACCTCCGACCCCCAGCCACACCACTGGGCCCAGTGCCACTGTTGGGGGCTGGTGGCAGGGGCCCTGGCGGGGCTGGGGCTGGGCCCTCTGGGGCTGGGTAGTGGCGGTGTGGGATTGGGGCCCTGCCTGGTGGCCCCTTGTGCTTCAGGGTCCCATGGGGGCTGCAGCCATCAGCCTCATACACCAGCTGGCGGTGGACAGACCCGCGATCTGAGCGGTCACTCAGGTCCACGGAGCTGTCACTAGGAGGCTCAATGGTAAGCAGGGGAAGGTGGGCGGCCCGCAGCCGGAAATCCCGGCACTCCAAGCACCCAGGACCCCTGCGAGTGCCTTCCTCACGGGCACCGTCTTCCCGGGTCCCTGGTGGCACTGGTGGAGGAACTGGTGGGAGAGGGGCTGGCGCCCAGAACTCAGGCCGGCCCTGGGGTGGGGGCTCTGTGCTAGGCAGTCGCTCAGGGGATGGTGGGGGAACTGGGTCATCCAAGTAGAGGGGAAGGTCACTGAAGGACGTGGCTGAGCTGTCCTCTTGCTGTTCCTTTGACTCTCGCTTCTCCAGTTGGGCTGACCCTGGCTCCTCAGACATGGGCCCTGATGGGTGGCAGTTCAGGGCCTCATCAATGGACTCAGCCAGAGACTTTACCTGTGTGGGAGTAAAGGGGAAGAGGGAAGGGAAGGAGGGTAGGATGGTGGAAGGCAGGGAGCAGGGGAGGGAGGGAGGGGAGGCAAAAGGGGGAATCTTCCTAGTGGGTCAGCCAAGAAGAGGGAATCCCCTCCCCCACCCCCACAGGTTCTCTGCAGTGTATAAAATAACTCCAAGGGAACCATTGTGAGCTCACAGGGGCTGGCTATTGGCCACAAGTCCCCTTCTCAATATCTCAATCCCTCCTTCATGTCCCTATGTACCCAAGCTAAATGCCACCTACTCTCTCAATCCACATTTCTGCCTCTGCCGTCCCCCAGGGTAAACCAATATCCCAGCTTCCTCTGGGCTCCCAGAGCTCTCCGTCTGGTTCTGTCTGGTTCAACCCATAATATTTATTATTTGACGATCTAAACCATGGCTGGTAACTCTGCTTCCCTGTGGTATCCAGCCTCCAAACTGGCCTCTAATGATCCCTGCCTCTTGGTATACATGATCCCAGGCTTGGTCTGTGGAGCCAACAGTATATGGCAGAAGTGATGGGATGTCACTTCCCACATCAGGTTATACAGGACTGCAGCTTCCTTCTTGAGCACTCTTGTTCACTGTTCTCTCTCTCAATCTCTCTCTCTCAGACCCCTTGCTCTGGGGGAAGCCACACCATGAGCAGTCCTAGGGAGATGCTCACACGATGAGGAGCTGAATCTTCCTGACAACAGTAGAGTGAGCTTGGAAGCAAATCCATCAGCCCCCAGCAAGTCTTCACAGACTGGTCTCACCCTATGTCTTGATTGAAGCCTCATGAAAGACCCTGAGCCAGAACCACCAGCCAAGCCACTCCCAGGTTCCTGGCCCTCAGAAACTGTGTGAGATAATAAATATTTCTTGTTTAAGCGCAGTCTTTATGTTCAGTTTGAAGCTACTAAATTTGGGGGTCATGTGTTATGCAGCAATGTAACTGATACATGTAACTACCACACTTCTCCATCATATTTAGATAGCACTAACAGCTGAGCCCAGGCCTGGTTCCTCAGTCTCTGCACCAGACTGTGATCCCTTATCCCCCATTCTCCCCTTGAGGGATGGATCCAGGTTTCTGTCTTTTCAGCCAGCTCAGTCAGCTTCAGTCGACTCAGCTCAACACATTTGACACAGAAGAGGTATTCAATTAAATGTTTGTTGTATGGATGGATGAGTGATTTAGATCTTCCATTTAAAATTTCTTTCCTCCCCCCTACCTACACCCCTTCACTAGCTCCAGGGAAGCATGTCCTGGCTGATGGCAGGGTGAGATCAGAGAGCTTAGAGAAGAATGATTTCTTCTCTTATAAAGCTTCATTCATTCATTCATTCATTCAACCCTTTCTGCCAAATACCTCCTTAGTTTTAGGAAGGAAACTAACATGTACTGAGCAGCTGCTTTCATATATATTACCTAGCTGAAGTGACTCTTCAAAACAGCTTTAAAAGGAAGGTTCTATCTCCATTTTATTGATCATGTTTCAGTGAGGTTAAACAACTTTCCAGAGGTCACACAGCTGGGAGACGGCAGAACTGGGATTTGCACTTGAACAGCTAATGCTGACAGACCTCAAGCCAAGAATGATCTGCTACCACCATCACTGCCTATTATATTCCCACCATCTCATGCTTTTGCCAATGTAATGCCTGTGCAAGCAACACCCTACCCTCCCAACAATCTCTAACTTGCTAAGTCTTATTTGTCTGGTAAGGCCCAGCTCCAGTGCTATTTTCTCAAAGAGGCTTTCTCTTGTCCTCCCAAAAGAAAGTCTCTTTTCCCTCCTCTGCATTCCCATGGTACTATATGTGATCCTTTCTCATGGCTCTGAGCACACTCTATTTCAGGAGACAGTCATGTGCATGTCTGCCATTTCCTACTGGCCTCAGAGATCCTCGAGAACAAGGACCCTGGCTGGCTCATCTGTCTCTGTCGCAGTGCCCACCACAGAGCCTGGTCAATAGTAGTAGTAGTGCAGTATAAGGGAAAGGGCATGGACTTTAGAACCAGACAGAGCTGAGTTCCAATCCAGTTTGGAAAAGTCACTTCACGTCTCAGGGACTTGGAGCCCCAGTCTCCTCCTCTGTCAAATTGGGATAACAACCCCCATTGTGCAGGTCGTTATGATGCACACACAGCACCTGGCATGGAGTAGGAGCTCATCACCTGTTAGGCCTTAATTTGCTTGTGCATCAAGTTCCAAAGAGTGAGAACTTAAATTTTCTTATGTGTTCCAAAAGCCTAGATGTTTAACTTGTTCTAACTAGATGGATGCCTTTCTCATCCATCTCACAGTCCGTACTCACATGCTTGCTGGGCAACTTCTTTCAGTTTGGAATATAGGCAATATAGGGAGGAGAGGCCCTTTTCAGGGATGCTGACCTGTTTGGAGAAGGAGTCTTCGAGCTCTGTGATGTCATTGGAAAACTCTCCAGATGTGGTGACAGAGCTTCCCCCACCATCGATGCCCCCTCCACAGGAGCCTCCATATGGGAGCCCTCGTTCAAGCCGGTGGCTCCGGGCACCAGCCATGGCACCCTCGTCCAGCGAGGCAGGCTTGCCCTCGAAGTACGCGGGGTTCTGTGCCTTCTCATACTCCTCAAAGGAGAACTGCATCCGCATATTGGAAAGAATGATGCGGCGGGACATGCGGCTTTCTGAAGCCGAGCTGCGGAGCCGCTCAAAGTTCTTGTTCATGCGGTACTGGCGAAAGGCTGTCTGGATGGTCCTGGCGGCCCTGCGGCTCAGGAAGGAGCCCCCATACTTCCTCTCCAGCATTTCCACCTAGCAGGGGAGGGTCGAGGGGGATGAGGTCAGAAACTCACTGCAGCCTCATTCACCTCCCTGGGCCTCAACCCACACCACAGCCAACTGCACATAGCTGCCTAGACAGGCCAGGCTGTGTGCTCTCAGTGTTGTGTCCTCACTTTAATCTCAGATAACACTTGTCACATGGGACTGGATTGTGGTTTTCTTTTTTATTTATAAGAAATAGATGTTCATTATGCCAGAAAAGTTAAAAAAAAGAGATGCCAAAAATGGAAAGAAAAGAAAGAAATAAATTGAGAGCAAGGGGAAGGAAAGGAAAGAGGAAGAGAGAGAAAGAAGAGAGGGAGAGAGGAAGGGAAGGGGAGTGTGGAGAGAGGGAAGGAAAGAAGGAAGGAAGGAAGGGAGGGAGGGAGGGAGGGGGGTAGGAAGGAAGGGAGGAAGGAAGATAGGTTCGCCTGAAGTCCCAATACCTAGGCATAACTACAATGAATGCTTTGGTATATGTCCTTCCAGGTTTTTTTTTTATATACATAGGATTTTGTGCTCCCTGACCTTTTTTTTTTTTTTTAAGCTACACAAATCCAGTGTGATATATGTGATATACTATAGCACATTCTTCTGAAAGTGCCCATTTATGTGTGTGCTTCTCCTATTAGATTTTGGAGGATTGGGTTCCGGTCTCATTCATCTTTGTGTCAGTGTTTGCTGAGTGAACTGGAAACTCAGTGGATGGGTGGTGAATGAGTGAGTGCATCCCCAGGAGGATGAAGGACCCCAGAGCTAGTCTCCCATTCTAGTTTCCCTATCCCTCCCTGGATACCGCCCTCAAGTGCCACATCCCGATCCCTCCCTTGGTTCTCGCACACCCACACACCCCCACCCCGTTCCCACTCCCATTCCCAGCCAGAACTGTCTCCTCTGCACCTTCTTGTCCTGCAGGTCCGTGGAGAGTTCGTAGCTGTCCGATAGGGCCTTGGAGCGCTTTATCTCCTCCTCCTCTTGCTTCCTCAGGGCGACACTGGCTGGCTGGAGGCGAGCTCGCTGAGCCCAGGGAAGGCCCACCCCAGTTGGGGGGCCCCCCATGTGGCTGCTGGTGGGGGGCATCTGGCTCAGCCGGTAGGGGGGTTGGCTCCCAGGACTATCAACCGCTGTGCTCAGGTCACTGCCTGGGGCATCACCCTCCACACTGTGGGGATGAGATAAGATGAGCCAGGATGTGGGACCAGGAGATGGGCCTGCTCAGCAAGACAGAGTGGGTAGACCAGATCCCTGCCCACAACCCCATCCTCCCCAGCTCCCTCACAGACACAGGAACCCCAGTATTTAAGGGCAGGAAGGGAGTTCCCCTCTTTTCCCTTCAGGCCCCCTTGCCTTCATAGCCCTACCCTCATTGCCCTTCAGCCCCACCACTCACAGCTCCGGCCTCTTAGACTCCTTTACCTCAAGGTTGGGTCTTCTCACAGACTTGTCCCCAGTCCTACTCACCCCTCACACCTGGTCCCTTCATAGTCACATCCCCTCCACAGCCTTATCCCCGGACTGGTTCCCTCCCAGTCTTGTCCACTCAAGTACCTTTTTCTAATAGTGCTGGCCCCTAACAATTCCATCCTCAAACCTTCCTTCCCTTGATGGACCAGTTCCCTCATAGTCCCATCCCTCTCAGCTCTAGCCCCTCATGGCTCTGTCCCCAACACTGCATGCTGTGGTTTCCTTCCCAGCCTGATCCCCCAGCACCACCCAGATCAGCCCTGACCCCAGGCCTGGGACCCACTCCTGCATCCTGCACCTCCACACTCATCCCTCCCCTGCCTAGCCCGACCCCCTATAGCCCAGCCCCTGCCCTCAGCTGCCTGGACACTGGTCTGGCCAGTTCCCAGGGTTCGCTGGCTGCAAGGGCTCAGGCTCCCAGACAGTGGGAGGCACCTCCCATTCAGCATCCTCACAGGTAAAGAGCTGCCCTGCGGGGCAACTTCTTTTTTCTCCTCATAGCCTCCTCTGCTCAGCTGGGGGAGGGGAGGGCAAGAGTCTCGAGGTTGAAGACTGGCAGGAGCTGGGCACTGGGCCTTGCCTGCCCTGGTTACTCAGAGCTGTTGTTCTGCCAGATCTGCTCCCATGGTGCCATGGCAACCAGGCTGCCAGGGAACCCAGGTGGCGGCAGAGCCCAGGTGCCCTGAGCCTAGCGGGCAAGGTGAGGAACCACAGAGGTGGGGAAAATGGGGGAGGGAGGTCGGGAGGGGAAGGACAGGTGGGTGAAGCATGGGGGTTGTGGGGGGAATGGGTGTGGCTGGGGCCCAGGGAATGGTCTGGTTTGGGCAGGCACATGGTTGAAGGGGCCCTTGGTTGGAAAGGGTTAAGGGGCCACTCCCCAACCCCTACTTGGCAGAGGCCAGGGCACAGGGCAGGGCAAGCTGGGGTGGATGTAAGGGGACTCCCTACCAATATGGGAGCTTGAGCTGCAACAGACCTTCCAGCCTTGCAGGAGAGCACTTAGGGGTGCAGTGGGGAGGCTGTACCCATCCACCAGGCTGGGTCCTGGGCTGCAGGGGGAGAGCTCCTTTCCACCCCTAGTGGAGCCTCCCACCCACCATTCAACCTCCATCCTCCCAACGTCAGTCTATAACACTGCCAGGAGCAAGGCAGAAACAGACTGGGGAACTGCCCTCTACCCCAAATACTCTCTCCTCCTGGGCCTCAGGGCCTTGTGAAGTCCACTTTGGGGGTCAGACCTGGCCCAGCGCTCCCCCCACCAACCCAGGCATCTAAGGTGCTCCTCTCCACCTCACTCAGGACTGCAGGATACTGCCCAGCAACCTCTCAAACCTCTCACTCTCAGCACACAGCTCAAACCCAGGTTTCCTCAATTGTCTCCTTGGTTCATGAACAATCCATAGCTCCCACTGTCCACAAGAGATAGCCCAAGTTCCTTATTCTGGCATTTGAGGATTCTCAAAGATACCATAGCTAATGCTTATAGAGTGCTTAGCATGTCAGGCACTGTGCTTACCACTTCACATTTAATAACCTGTTTACTGTCCAAAAGAACCCTATGAGATAGGTATTGTGATTTATCTTCATTTTATACATAAAGAAACGGAGGCTCAGAGAGGTTAAGTAACTTATCAATGGTCACACAGCTATTAATGATAGAGCCAGGATTCAAATCCAGGCGGTCGGTCTCCAGAGCTCACACTCTTCAATATTAAGCCATACTGCAAGCTTAGCTGCCAGCCCCCATCCCATCTACCCTTCCCTCCAGCCTGGCCCAGATCCTGTTTCTCCCAAATACTCCTCTGCTTTCCACCTCCAAAACTGCTTGTACAGTACCTTCTGCCTGGAATACAGCCCCTATCATTTCTGCCATCTGCAATCTGAGAAATCCCCCCACACCCTACTTCTATCAAGATTCAGGTCATATGCCACCACTAAGAAGCCCTCCTGAAGCCCGCCTCCAGCCAGAAATTATTGCTGGTCCTGTGCAGAGCTCCCACACACAGCACATGTCTGTCCTTCTTTTTATGGTGCAGGTTAGCTTTGGCAAAGCGTGACAACTATTTGTGTTCATGACTCCCAGCACAGGAAGAGACTTTGGTAATCTCCTAGCCAGCACAGAGCACAAGGCCGGGAACAGAGTAGCTAAAAGCTTCTGGAGTGAAGGAGTCAATGAATGGCCCATGGTGGCTATGCTAATAGATCCTCCCACCTGAGCCTTGACCTCCCTCTCCAGTGTCCTCTTCCAATCCATTCTCCATCCTGCGGCCAGAGAGAGCTCTCCAAAGTACAGTTTGACCATTTTGTGCTCCCACTAAAACCCTTCCACAGCTCCTCATAATTCATTCAACGAACAATTGAGCATTTTCTATGCGCCAGGCACAATGCTAGGTGCCAGAAATAAAACAGTGGACAAAATACATAAGATGTGTTCCCTGGGGAGGTGACATTCTAGTGGGAGAAGCAGACTATAAATACATACTGTTGGGGCGCCTGGGTGGCTCAGTTGGTTAAGCATCTGACTCTCAGTCTCGGCTCAGGTCTTGACCTCACAGTTTTGTGAGTTCAAGCCCCCCATCAGGCTCTGTGCTGGCAGTGTGGAGCCTGTTTGGGATTCTCTCCCTCCCTCTCTCTCTCTCTCTCTCTCTCTCTCTGCCCCTCCCCTGTTCATGCTGTCTTTGTCTCTCTCTCAAAAATATATAAACTTAAAAAAAAATTTAAATATATACTGTCCTTTCAGGTAGGGAGAAGTGCTAGGAAGGAAAATACAACAGAGGGATAAAAAGTGCTGTTTTCGATATTGTGGTCAGGGAAGGTCTTCTTGAAGAAGTGGCATATAAGCTGAGCCCCGATGGAAGTGAGGGAGTGAGCTCTGTGGTCACCTGAGGGAAAAGCAGTCCAGACAGAAGGTAGAGCTAGTGAAAAGATATCGAGTTGAATGGCACCTGCCATGTTTGAGAAACAGTAAGGAAGCCAGTGTAGCTGGAGCAAAGTGGATGAGGGGAGAGTGATAGGTAAGATCAGAGAGGTAATGGGGGCCAAATCATGAATGGCATTAAGCCCATGACAAAGACTTTGACTTTTTCACTCTGATTGAGATGAGCTGAGGAGGGACATGATCTAACTTAGGTTTCATAGGAATCATCATCCATAGGATAACGTCTAACTTCCTCACCAGAGCCATGGATGGTTCTGCTGACCTGACCCCTGCTTCATATTCCTCTGCCCCATTACTTCAACCTGGCTATGCCCTGCTCACCCTTCAACATTTAGCTCAGGTGTGCTCTTCCATGCCCACCTGCCCACTCCAGACATGTTGGCTTTCAGGTCCTTCCTCTGCTGCCATAGGGCCTTATGGTCACCTCTATCCTTAGGTCAAGAGCATTAATGAGTTCATTGAATCCTCAAAATGTTTTGAGGCAGACACCATTAGCTCCATGTTATAGATGAGGGCACTGAGGCTCAGAGAGGTGACAGAAACTTGCTCAAGGTCACACAGTTATTAGGTGAGAAAGTCAGGATGCAAACACAGGGCCCAGGCTGTCTTTTCATGACATCTCATTGCCTCTCCCTACTTCTGGCTCCATGTCGCCCCCAGGTCTTCACTCTTTGGCAATTCCTCCCTTCAGAGATGGCCCCCAACTCTGGTACAAAGGGAATAGGGGCAGGGAGGTCAGACTGTCAGCACAGCCTCCCCCAAGAGGGCCTGGCAAAAAGGACAGTGCTTGAGGGTGTTGCCCCTGACATCATACATACTGTTGAAGAAATAGCACCTGAGGATGTGGAATCCCTTTACTCAGGGTCCCCCAAAACACCGAAGGGCATGCTGATCACATGGAAAATCTCTCTTCTCTTCCTCATATGTGTGTGTGTGTGTGTGTGTGTGTGTGTGTGTGTGCGCGCGCACACACACACACACACACACAGACACACACCATACAGTAAAAGCTGGGCAGGCCTAGGTTCAGGTCTTGACTGCCATTTACCAGCTGTGTGAGCCCAGGCACGTCCCTTTACCTCTCTGCACCTGTTTCTCTTCCGTGTAGGGCTAGAGGAAATGCAATTCCCTCTTTGGCTTCCTGGACTTCTGAAAGGGCCTGGGGGACCCTGCCCCCCCCACCTCTGGACTCCTCCCAGTCAGGAGCAAAGAATATAAGAACACACACACACACACACACACACACGTGCACTGTCTTCTGGGCTATTCTGTGGGGGAAACTGGAGAGCATCCTCTGCATCAGGGGAAATAAACTACATTATACAAATAACCACAGTACAAAGCTGAAAGTCCTTAAGGCTGGGGAACAGAGGAAGTGCTGGGGGAGCTCAGGAGAGAGATTCCTTCTGCTTGGGGGTGGCTGAGCAGAATAAAAATAAACTCACACTCACAGTGCACCTTCCCTGTGTCAGGCATTTTCCACACATTATTTAATCTGCATGACAAACGTGAAGAAAGAATTAGTATTCCTACTTTGCAGGTGAGGAAAAAGGCTCTGAGGGGGAAAGTAACAGCCAAAGGTCTCAGAGCTAGCAAGTGGCAGAACAGGAATCCAAAGCCCAGAGCCTGTATTAGTTCCCTTGCTGCCTTTTATAAAGGCTTCCTGGAGGAGGAAGCTGTTGACCAGGGCCTTGCCTAGGAGGAGCTGGTAGAAGTGAGTGACTTTGTGAGCCAAGGCACTAAGATAGGGAGAAGCAGGGTAGGACATTCTGTAGGGATTTGGGGTGGCCTGCCCATGGTGTGGGGCACTGACTCTCCCCGGATGCTGTTCCTAATGGGAGGTCTCTCTCCCTCCTTCTCTTTATTGGCACTGCCCGGAGCTAGGCAACCAGCAGGGGATGGGATCAGGATGCAGTTGCCATGGAAATGAATGGGGGCTGTTGCTATGGATACTATAAGATGAGGGCAAGAGGAAGCTAGGGATGCTGAGGACTATTCCCATGACAACTTAGGATGGAAAGGCGGGGTGGGGGGCAGTGAGGGGACCTGAAGTGAGAGACAAGAAAACAAGATGAGGAAGTCAGCGCACCTAGATGAGGGCAGGGGCTTTCTTTGGGCCTTGGAGAAAGACAGGCAAGGATGACAGACAAAGGGGTGGGTGGGGCAGATGGGCAGAGGGACCCCCATCACCTCTGTCTCCTCTGATGGCTCTTCTGCAAGCTGTTTCTACTGCTCAATCCCAGTGCCATGGAGAATCCAAACCTGGGCCAACCTGGCTTGGCACAAGGGCTGGTAGGGGAGGAGGCCATCAAAGGGACTGACTGGGGAGAGAGTGGGAAAACACAGGCTTGGGAGCACACAGACCCAGGTTTGAATCCCAGATCTGTTTCTTTGCAGCCCTAAAAATAATTGTTGTCATTTACCAAGTATCTACTTTTTGTTAGGCCTAGCAACTTTGCAATGTCTGGGTTGTTCTCCCTGAAGGAGATAACAGATGAGGAAACCAAAGTACAGAGAGATGAAGTAACTTGCCCAAAGTCTCAAAGCTCAGCAGTGGTGGAGCCAGGAGCCAAATCAACAAATTAAGGTGTTCTTAACCACCCTCCCTCTGCTCTGAACCACCCCTCCCAGGTCTAGTCTGCATTCTCCAGCTCCCTACACCTTCCCACAATGATACGCACAGGGCCAGATGCTGGGTAAATATTTGTGGAGTGTGAGAAGAAGCCACCTGGGAGGAAGCAGGAAAGACTGAGGTTAGATGGAAGAAGCACCTGACTTTGAGAACTGTGAGTCATGGGTTAGACTGGCCAAGGGTAGAAGAGCCAACAAAACAGAGATGGGCTCTATGAACCATGCAATCCCACAGATCCAAACTCAGGCTCAGAAAGTCAAAGTGGCATGCCCAGGGTCGCAAAGAATGAGAACCAAAATCCCCTACCTTCCAGGCCAGTGTCCCACTTTTTAGTTTCAGAAGCCCCTTGAATCTGTCCAGCTGTCCCCCGCCAACCCCTGCACCTTTAAGCTCCTAGACAACAGCTGGGCAACAGAAGGCTACTTGCACTTCCTACACTATGTGAGCACAGTGCCTTTGTTCGTACTCTTCGTTTCTTCTTCCTTGTTCCCTCTCCCCTTCGCCCCAGACTTCATTGCTCTGGGTGAGCTCCTCTGCATCTTGCAGCACTCTGAGAAGGTGAGCCCTCCTGGGAAGCCAATTCTGACTCATGTCTACCCACCCCGCTGTAGAAGTTGACAGGGTAAGCTACTCCCCACTCTGTGTCTTGTGCACAGTCATGTCACAGATGATCCTTATCAGCAGCTAACTTCAAGCTACTCTCTTGAAGTGTCTGTCCCCTTCCTGCTCATGTCTCCCAAAGGCAGTGGCCTGGTATGATTCACCTCTGTGGACCTGGCATGCCCAGGCCAGGGCCCAGCATACAGCATGTGCTCACCAGCCACCTTGGTCCCCTAAGTCAGGTGGCAGTCGTGTGTGTCTGAGTGTGTGTGACCATCCTGCCTGGCAACTGTCACCCTAAAAGCCATAGCCCCGCATGCTCAAAAGCCACCCACACCCAGTCTCGTGATTATCTCTACCAGGCACACACAGAGAGCCTGTCAGGCGTAGAAAGTCACCACCTCACACAATCAACCTCACACACACACACACACACACACACACACTCACTCAGAATTCCTTATACCATCACATTCCCTTAGATACACAACAGTGCACAGTTTCTCACTACTGATCTACCTGCCTGCTGCACATAAAGTCATGCACACATATGCACAGGCACATACGTTTCCCTCACAACCGAGAGTAACCTTCCCTCTTCCCACAGCCCAGGCCCTCAGCCAATTCAGTTGTCTACACAGGAGTCTACACCTCCTCGGCTCCCACAACGATCATCTGACCTTGACTTGCCCTCTCCCTCCATTTAGTTGAATCCTTGCCCCTCTTCACTTCCTTCTATCTCCAATCGGATAAAGGGTAGAATGGTCTCTTCTCCAGCCACCACAGGTCATCTAGACTCACACGCCCTGGAGAGCCAGTGGAACAGATCTACACACTATTCCCCAACTCACCAGCACAACCCTGGAGCTCTCCACCAGGTTTCTGTCCATGCTGTGTCTCCTGTGATGCCTCTTCACATCTACCACCCATTCAAACCCTTCCGAGTCTTATATTCTTGCCCCTCCTCCTCCAGCAAGCCCTCCTAGACACTACAATCCTCCCCAGCCCACCTTGACATACCCCCTCCTCTTTGCGCCAGGAACATAGTTTGCTCATTAGTGAAGCCATATCTACTCCATCATTTCTGCCCTTCACACCCTGCCTACTTTTCCAAAGGAATTTCTCCTCTCCCCTGGGAGGTAGAGATCTTATGGAAAACACAGCCACTGTCTTCCTTCCTTCCACTGGATCCCTCACAGTATTAAGCGTGAAGACTTTCCCACAGTTAGATGCTCAAACAATGCTTTCTGGATGAGTGAAGGAGGGAGAGGGGAAGAAAGAGAGGGAAGGGCAGAGGAAGGGACAGAGGGAGGGGAGAAATAAATTAGAATTTGGATGAGTAAATGAGTAGATGACTTGAGTGGTTGAGTGAAACAATGAGTGAGGGATCAAGGTGAGGGGATGCTGAAGGAGGGGGGTGCTGAAAGAAAGGAGAGGAGGAACTCTCACCTGCACCTTAATCAAAGCAAGAGCCACCAGCCACTGCACACTTGTCCAACTGTGCATCACACCTTATGCTGGGTTCCTAGTGTTTTCTTGCTAATCTTCATGACAACCCACAGAAATAGATATATTCTCACTGTACTCGGGAGGAAAATGAAGTTCAAGGAGAAGAAAATACTTGCTCAAGATTACACAGATAGTTAAGTGGGAGAACCAAGGTAAACTCAGTTTTGTTCAATGCCAAAGGCTTAGAAAGGGAAAGCCGGGGTATGAGCCCACTTGGGGCGGGGGGTGTCTCTTGACTTTGCTCCCAACACAGACACATTATGGAATGTGTGGGTCTCACCGTCCATAAAGGATACCTTCCACCCTCCTGCCAACAGCTTCCAGGGATGCTTAGAACCAGCTTCTGGAAGGTGCAGGATATATTTAGGGTCATTGCATCTGGAGGAAATGGCTTCCCCTTAGACTCAGAGATCCCTTAAGTTGTAGAATCAGAACCTTGAAAGTACAGAATCGAGGACTCTTAACCATCACAGAATATTAAAATCATACTATCAGAATTTTTTAATAACAGAATCATGAAATCTTAAAACCACAGGATTGGAGAATCCCCAAATCACAGAGTTGTAGAAATAGAAACCACAGAATTGCATGGAATGTGTCACTGAATTATCATATTTTAAGTCCATATAATCACAGTTTCTTAAAATTCTAGCATCTCAGATTGACAGAATGTCAGAGCTGGAGGAACCCTTGGAGATCCTCTGGTCCAACCTCCCTCCTCCTTTTACACATGGGGTGGGGTGGAAACTAGGTAGCAGAGGGGCCAAGCAACATGTCCAGGTTGGCCGGCCCATGCTGCCTCAGGCTGACTGACTGGAGAAGGCAGCAGACTTGCCCGTGGTGAGAGTGCCACACCATTCGTTCATTTATTGAGTGCCTTTTGGGTATTGACAATACCAAGAATCAGACCCTACTCTCTCTCCCAGGCCCTGTTCCCAGCCCTGGATAGGAAAGAAGGTAAGGCCCTGGTGGGGATGGGGAGAGGGAAGTGGGGGTGGGGTGGAACATACATCAGACAGAGAGAAGAGATCAGCTTTTATTGATGGAAATTCCTTTGTACACAGCAACACCCATACTCTGAAAGCCCTTTCATCCTGATCATATTTACAGAGCACTATGGGAGTGGCAGAGGGCACGGGGCAAGGCCTTCAGGCAGTGGAGATGGCAGCAATGGCCACAGCAAGGGAACCAGCGAGCGAGCAATGGGGAACTAGGCAGGCTGGGTCCCGCCCCTGTCTGGTCCTCTGAGCCCTAGGCACCCTGCATCTCTGTTTGTGCTCACAGAGGACAGAGGTAGGTCCTTGGGATGTCATTTGGAGACCTCTTCAGGAGTGGCAGGCTCCAGGGTGCCTGGGAAGTGGGGTGTGGGTACGGGAGGGTCCAGGTTCCAAGCTCCAAGCTCCAAGCTCTACTTCTCCCACATTTTAGTCAGACCTAGGGCTCCAGCCTTTATAATTCAGGGGCTGGAGTCCAGGAGAGGCAGCAGTGGGGGGACGGGGGAGTTGCAAGAAGGAGGTGGGGAAGGAAGGGGCACGATGCTTGCCTATCCTGAAGCAGGGACAGGGTCCCATGGGGGGTCCTGGGCAGGGCAGGTTGGGGGGCTGGTTAAGGCTTTTGCTTCTGCATAGAAAATGACCCTTGTCCTCTCAGTTACCGAGAGGAGGGACTACTGCACTCGGAGGCCGGACAGCAGAACTGATGAGCGTCTTCCTCTTCCTCTTCCTCAGTCTCCTCCTCCTCCTCCTCTTCCCTGGGGCCAGGAAGGGCAGGGTAGAGGCCACAGGCGGGTGGGTGACAGAGAGAGGCAGAGGCATTAGTTTGCAGAGCAGGGGAGATACATGAGTGGCTGGAACCAGGGTGGTGGGGCTAGGACGGGGTCTGAATGGGGAGGCCAGTATGGCAGATGATCTATGGCCACACCCAACTCAGTCTCCAAAGAGCCTTTGAGAGCCCCCCCACCCCCCACACACACCCAAGCCAGGCTCATTTAAGGTCAGGCCCAGAGTATACAAATTCCATTTCTGACCTGACAGGTGCCCAACCTACATTTGAATATAAATAGCAGCAACCTGCTTGGGTGCTGGCTCTTTGCACACATCATCTCATTTAACCCTTGCAACAACACTGCAACATTTTAGAGACAAAGGAATTGAAGTTCAGAGAGGTTGGATAACCTGCCCAAGGTCACATAGCTGGGTGAGTGGTAGAGTCAGGATTTCAACCCAGAGTTCTTAGAGTTCCAAGTCCCAGACTCATCCCACAAGGTCCTTTAGGTGAACTTGGCACTATCTTGAGAAATCCACCCTGCCCTTGAAGGACAAAGATTTGTATTTCCAGAAGGCTCGGAGTCAGGCAAATTGGAGATGCTTAGAAATGGAATATGGAAAGCCCACAGCTTTGGAAGCCAACAGACCAGGGTTCCAATGCCAGCTTTACAAGTGCTTCCAGGCTATGTGCCCAGGCATATTATTGCCCCTCTTGAAGCCTAGTTTCCTCATCTGTAAAAATGGGGCTCATGATGCCAATCCCACAGGATTGTTGCAAGGACTTGAACATACGTCAACTGCCTGGCAAATAAGAGCAATAAGAACATGGTGGTGGTTATCGTTAACTGCTCATGAACTGAATCTAATTCCCAAGGTGGCCATTTGCACCCACACTAGTGCCACAGTGGCAGGGAGGAGTCATTGCAGGAACAAGCGCCTGTCCGCAGGGTACTAGGGGGCCATCACTGGAGCTGGGCTACAGATTTTTGGAGGGGGGATGGACAGACAGTAGGGCTGAGGGGGTCCAGGTGCCTTGGGAATGAAAAGGCTGATCCTCTGGAGATAGCCAGTGAAACAGTATCACCCCACTCCCAGACCCCTTGGCTCAAGATAGGTGGTAAGTATGGAATCCAGGAAACTGGAGGATTGGGAAGAAATGAGAAGGAAAGAGGACAGGCAAGGGAAGGCACTGCTGTCCAGGTGACAGATAAGCACACACACGTGCACGTACACACATACATGCACACAGGCACCCAAGCACACACACACACCCTCTTCATACTCAAAGCTCCCTGTGACACATTGTTCCACAGAATCACTGAGTCAGCAAAACCACGTGAAGCAGAGCTCAAGTCCTGGGCAAGTGGCTCCCCCTTTCTGAGGCTCCCATTCCTCATCTATGAAAGGAGAAAACTCCACACCTCTCAAGGCTGTCATGAAGAACAAATGATCTTCCAGTCCCACTGCTCACTTCTCCTGCATCCAGGTCAGACCCCTGTGACCCCTCAGCCTGCCACTGCAGCCACCTCCTCATTTCTTCTTCTCTCTCCCCTTTTGGACCCGTCAGCCTTCCTAATAAAGACTGCAAGGAAATATTTCTTGCTTGTCTCTGCTTAGACACCCAACTTGGCTCCCCACTGCTTCCTTGATAAAGGTCAGACTCCTCAACTTGGCATTCAAGGCTCCCCCACAATATGGCCTCACCTGGCTCTCCCTGTCAGGTGGAAAAAGCATGGGCTTTAGAGTTAGACAGACCTGGGTATGAATATCGGCCACACCTCCTACTAGCTGGGTGGCCTTGAGTCTACCTCTTCACTTCTGTAGGACTAATTTGCCTCATCTGCAAAATGGAAAACACCTATTCCACAGGGCATGGTGGGATTAAATGAATTCAAGTACGTAAGGCACCTGCCACAGGGTAGGTTTGGTGCTTCTTATGTAGTAACAGTTATTATTACTGTCATCATCAGTGGCTCACTCATCTCACCCTTCATCAAATCAGCTTGCTCATTATTCCATCAGGATGGCCAACCTTTTCACACCCCTGTGCCTTTGCTGACTCTGCTTCCTTCTGCATACATCTTTTCCTATGGAAATCCCAGCTGAACATCATAGCCCAGCTTAAATGCTGCTTCCTGAAGGAAGTCCTCTCTGACTCTCAACCGGAAGTATTCCTTGCTCCCTCCTAGCTCCAGCATCCATCCCTTGGTCAGGGATCTCCATTTGTTGCTCTGAACTTCACTGAAGCATTTCTCTCACCAACCCGCTCAACACCCTCATATTTCCCCACCCCACCACCCCTGCCTTCCTTTTCTGTAAGAAAGAGAGGGCCCCTATACTATTTAAGGCCAGCCCCTCCACCTGGGCTCTGGAACCCACCACTGCTACCTCCTCCACAACAATCACCCCCTCTCCCTCCTGTATCTCAACCCCTCTCTCTCTCTCTCTGTTGCCTCCTTCTTACCAACATTTATAGAAGCTCAAGTCTCTCCCATCTGGGAATAAGAACCCTCTATCTGCCCCCACATCTCCCTCTAGCAATCACTGTCCCTCTCTCCTCTTCACAGCTAAGCTTCTTGAGAAATTCATCTACACTGGCCATCTCCACTTCAGTACCTCCCACGAGCTCTTCAACCCACTGCAATCTGCCTCGTGCGCCCACCATGCCATAGAAACTGTTCTTAGCCAGGTCATCGAGGACCTCCTAGTGGTTAAAGCCAATAGACTCTCTTCCACCCGCATCTAACTTCCACCAGCTATAACATTTGCCACTCTTAACAAGCCCCTCCTGTGCACGGATGGCTCTTTCCTTCCTCTGCTTCCGTGAGCCCACTGCCTGCTGGTTTTCCTCCTACTTCTCCGACCACCCCCATCTCTTCTTCCTCTCCTCATTTCTTCTGTGTTGGTCCCTCTTCCCCAGTTCTGGTCCTCTTCTCTTCCATTCCACACCCTTTCTCAGCAATCTCCACTGCATAACTTCAGGTATGGCTTAGGACCCTCCCCATCTCTTCCGCTCTCTCCTGGGTCCCAGACCCATCAAGCCTAATCCTTGCCAGAAGCTCCATCAGGATGGTCTTTAAGGACTTCTGAGCTCACAGGGACCCTGAACTCAGCATCTTACCACTGCAAACCTGTCCTCTGCATTTTGCACCTTCCTGAAAAGCACCACCATCCACCCAGGTGCTCAAGCCCAAAACACACCTGGGAGTCATGCTAGGTTCCTCCTGCTCCCTTAACAAGTCAGTTGCCAAATTCTGCCAATTCCGCCTCCTCATCTTCTGCTCCTCTCACTCCCTGTTGACTCTTTGTTCAATCATATTGGTGTCCTGCTGTCTCTCAAACATAACACGCACACTCCTGCCTCAGGGACTTTGTGCTCTATGTTCCTTCTATCTGGATCACTGTCTCCCAGCTAGGTGTGGCACCAGACACATTCTACATATTTAGTTGTTTATTTATTTATTATCCCTCTCACCCCCTGTAAGATCCATCAGGACCACCATCTGTTCTGTTTGGTGCTGTATTCCTAATGCTCGGCACAGCATCTGGCACTCAATAAACATTTGTTGAATGAATGACTCCATTGCCAGACCTGAACCCTGAAACTCACTCTGAATTCCAACCTCTGTCATCTCCACTCCCTTCAACACCCACAATTTATTCAGCCTACTACTCCAGTAGTAGAAGATCCTCCCAATCACCTCTCAAATCCATCTCCTCTGCTCTGTCCCCATGGCCACTATCTTCAGTTATCTCTCTTTTGGATTACCACAGCAGCCTCTCCCTAGTTTCCCTTCCTTCGAAAAAGCTTTTTAGAAGGAAGAGATATGCCACCTTGTCTGCTCGAGAACTGCTCACTGCTCTCCAGCTGCCTACCATGAAAGAGGAAGCCTTAACTCCCCAGACAGCTGTTTGGAGGCAGGTCCAACCTCTGCACCCTCCCATGTTTAGTTTCGCTATCTCTCACCCCTGGGCCTTTGTGTGCACACTCAGAGTATCCTCCCCCATCTCTAGCTCTCTGAATCTTTATGGACTTGAATGATTGGCTCAAACACTACTTTCTTCAGGAAACAACCTGACTCACAAACCAGAAGTAATTCCTCTTCAAAGACCATAGAGAAATAAGTGTCTCCAGTGTCGCTTAGGATCTCCGAGAACTGAGTAGGATGGAAGTTAGTAATTAGCAAGGACTTTGAATGCTGGGTAAGCATTAATAGAGATTCCCTTTTCCTCTTGCACTATTACCCTGGATTCATGTCCCTCTGGACCTCTGCTAATGCCAACTCATCCTTGTCTCCTCCCTTTTCTTCATCTTCTTTTGGGTCTATCTCATTAATAACTCCCAAAGGCTTTAGATTCCATAATTTGAAATTAAAATGTTTCTATATGACTGGTGCCCAGTGGAGTAGTGCAACAGAAGTCCTGCTCAAATCCACTCCCTTCCATGCCAATACCCCAGTTGAGGTCTTCCAGCTGGCCTCCATGTGTACAATCCATTTCTCATACTGACTGCTAGTGCAATGTTTCTAAAACACAAATTATACCAAATTTCTCTCCTGTTTAGAATCTACCCACATGCTACTTCATCACTAGCAACATTGGTTCTTGACCTTTATGCATATAATGAAAGCCACGGACCATTTCCCCAACAAAAAATGCCCGTAGGTACACACCCAAAATGTTTTGCATTCAACTTCAGGAGGTTCAGGGACCACCGGAAGCCCATGAAACCCAGGTTAAGAACCTCTGGCCCTACCCAATAACTTCTAGGTTCTTCTACATATGCTGTTCCTTCTGCCTGAAAGGTTCTTCCACACTTCACCCTTCTGTCCCTGACCGCCTCTTACTCATCCTCTAAGACTCAGCTTTTAGTCTGAGTTGACCTGCAGCAGTCCTAGACCAGGCCAAATCCCTTCCTTTGGGCTTCCACAGTCCCCTCCACCATGAGCCCCTCTATCATAGCTCTCCTTGGTCTCCTCAACTGACTGGGAACTTGTGGAAGGCAAGAACCATTACCCAGCATAGGCCCTGGCTACAGCAGAACTCCATAAGTATCTACTGAAATGAACACTAATAACAGCTACGTGTTTTTTGAATACCCATTATGTGTCATGCATTCAGCAACTGATCTCATCTATAAACCCCATGATGTTATGTATTTCTTTTAACAGATAAGGAACTAGGCTCAGACGTGTGAAGTGAGTTGTCTATGGTCACACAGCTAGTGAGTGAAAGAACTGGGAATGAAATTGAGATGTGTTGGCACCAATGCAAATATTGGCCCACCATGCTTCCCTGCCCTGGACTATGAGATTGGAAGATGGCATCGGTAGAACAGGGCCAAGAACCAGGGCCAGAATGCCCCGTCTGGGCTCCACTTACCATGGCTTCATTTTTTCCCTCCTGTGTCCCCTTTCATGGCAAGACCAGAGACCTGGCTCTCTCTTTTTATAGCGTAACCCCCTCTGTCCCATGTACTACTCTCAGCTTCTCATCTCAAAGCCCCACTATGGTTGGGCCCATTCTTTGATCCGGAACCATCCTCAGATACATAAAGTTTTTAGATCCAATCCAATCCAATGCTACATACTTGGCTATGAGGAAAACAAGACATGGGTAGCGCATGCCCTTCAAGAGTTGATAGTCACCAGGAATTTTACATGCACCATCTCCAATCAGCCCTGAGAGGTAAGTAGGCATTATCCTCATTACACAGATGAGGAAACAGAGGCTCAGAGGTTAAATGGCCTGCCCATAGTCATAGAGTTGGTAAGTGGTCAAACTTGGATTTAAATAAAGAAAGGTACTAATTCAACTACTTTCCCGCACTAGGTCATCCTGCTTGCAAGAGCCAAAAGAGTAGGCAAGACCATTGCTGGCAGGGTTGGGGGATGAAGAAAAGCTATCACTCTTTCAAGCCTCAGTACCCATGTCCCCTCCTGTAGGGGACACGTGGGGTTAGGTGCCCTTCCTCAGGAAGCCCTCTGAACCTACTTCTGTCCCATACCAAACCACACTATGTTGTCATTGTCTAGGTGTCTCTTCCCTCTAGACTTGAGCTCCCTGATAGGACAAGATACAATTCATTCCTGTATCCCACCAAGGTTCAGCACAAGGCCTAACCGACCGTGGGCAGGACAAATCTTGCTGAATGAATAAGATGGTATTTGAGCTAGTTATGAAAAGGAAAGCAAGATCTGAACAGCTGGATGTAGGGAAATGGTATATATAGAGAAGGAAATGTTAGTAAAAGCAAATAAATGGGACCGAGGATAAAGACCAGTAATTTTGAAATTATGACAGAATGTGTATAACATGTTTTCATTGTTGTTATACAGATTTTCTTTTCCTTACAAGAATGGGATAATACTACAAACCATGTTCTGCAACTTTCTTTTTTCTTTTTTTTTAAATGTTTACTTATTTTTGAGAGAGAGAGAGAGAGAGACAGAGCCTGAGTGGTGGAGGGCAGAGAGAGAGAGGGAGACACGCAATCCGAAGCAGGTTCCAGGCTCTGAGCTGTCAACACAGAGCCCGAAGCGGGGCTCGAACTCACAAACCGTGAGATCATGACCTGAGCCTAAGTCAGACACTTAACCGACTGAGCCACCCAGGCGTTCCAACTTGCTTTTTTTCTTATAGCAATAAGTTTTGGAGATACTTTCATGCCAGTATATAGAGATGTATCTTTTTCTTTTGATCTGTAAGAGTATAGGTGAATACAATAGGATGGGTGAATCATGAAAGAAAAGCTGTTCTCTTGTGGACGGCCATGTAGGTTGTTTTAATGTTTTTTGCTATAATAAACAATGCTGCAATGAACATCTTTGTGTATGTCTGGAAGCAGTTTTGAAGAATAGGTTCCTAAAAGTTGAATTGGTGGGCCAAAGGAATGCACATTTTGTTTAAAATGTAGATAAAACTTATTTCTGTTGCTTTAACATCTTTATAGACTGGCTAAAAATAAAGATTAATCCTACTCACATAATCCAGCCTTTATTTTGAGAAGCATACATCATGCAACCTTTTCATTAAGAGTTGGTTGAGAATAGCTAAATTATGGAAAGAGCCTAAATGTCCATCAACTGACAAATGGATAAAGAAATTGTGGCTTATATACACAATGGAATACTACGTGGCAATGAGAAAGAATGAAATATGGCCCTTTGTAGCAACATGGATGGAACTGGAGAGTGTTATGCTAAGTGAAATAAGTCATACAGAGAAGGACAGATTCCATATGTTTTCACTCCTATCTGGATCCTGAGAAACTTAACAGAAGACCATGGGGGAGGGGAAGGAAAAAAAATGGTTAGAGAGGGAGGGAGCCAAAACATAAGAGACTCCTAAAAACTGAGAACAAACTGAGGGTTTATGGGGGGTGGGAGGGAGGGGTGGGTGGGTGATGGGTATTGAGGAGGGCACCTGTTGGGATGAGCACTGGGTGTTGTATGGAAACCAATTTGACAATAAATTTCATATATTAATAAATAAATAAATAAATAAATAAATAAATAAATAAATAAATAAAAATAAATTTCATAAAAAAAAAAAAGAGTTGGTTGAGAATGCTATCCTAAAAGGGCATGTGATAAAGAGTGGCACAGTATGGTTTATGCTCAAAGTTGGGATTGAATGCTTTAGAAAAGACCTCCGGTTGGAGGACCATCTAGTAGTAAAGCCTTGGAGAAATCTACCTCCAAGACATGGTTCTCAGGTTGGAAGTATACCCACATTTAAGATTGGGGGTGGGGGGGGCAACTGACAAATTGGTGCCATAAAAAATGGTACCAATTTGCACTCCAATCATGGAACATGAGAGATTCTGTTTCCTCACTGGAAACAGTGTTTCTGTTTCCTCAATCTTTTCAATTTTGGCACTTTAAAATTGGTACTTTGTTCTTGTTTTAGTTATTTTCTCATTCATCAGCTAATGGATGTCTATTCTCTGAATTGCCAAATCATGTAATTTCTCTATTCTAAAAGATGGTATACATCTTTTTCTTATTGATTTCCAGGAGATGTTTTATATATAAACAGAGATCTTAACCTTTGCCTGATGTTTATGTACCAAATCCTCTTTCCTAGGCTGTTATGTTTTAATTTTGTGTATAGTCTCTTTCTTTACACAGAAGTTCTCAACTTTAATGTAGTCAAAATTATTGTTCTTTACTTTATGGCTTCTGGGTTCTTAAGTCATGCTCAGAAAAGCTTCTCCATCCTACTATGATAAAAATATTCTGCATTGTCTTCTGATACTTTTGCAGTTTTATCCTTTGTATTTGATTTTATGTGAGACAGAGGTTTAACTTAGTTTTTTCCCAAATGGTAGCCAATAGTCCCATCCCATTTACTGACTCCCTACTAATTTGAAATGTGTTCTTTATCATAAATTACATTCCCATATTAATATTTGGTTTTGTTTCTAAACTCTCTATTTTGTTCCCTGTATGTAATTCTCTATTTCTGTGATGATATAAGATTGTAATTTCTGCAGCTTTATGGTAATTTTGTATAAGTTCCCCCTCATTGTTCTTCTTTTTCAAAATTTTCTTAGTAATTCATGGGCATTTACTCTTCTAAATGAGCTTTAAAATCCAATTGCCCAATTCCCAAAGAAAATACCACTGAAATTTTAGTGAGAAATGCATTGAAACTTTTGATCAGATTGAGGGAAAAAATGTCATTTTTACTATTTCAATCTTCACATCCAGGAACAGGATAGGATCATTGACTATTCAAGTCTTCTTACAGCCTTTGATGAAATTTTCTAGTTTTCTATGGAGAAGTATTTCATGTTTCTTGTCAATTCCTGGTAATTTTATCATTTTGTCTTACTATTGTGAATGGAATCTATTTCTATTATGTCTTCTAATTAGTTATTGTTGCTATTCAGAGAAGCTAATGGTTTGGGTATATATTTGTCTTGTATCTAGCCATCTCACTGAATTTTCTTATTAGTTCTAATAATTTTCCCTTTTATTCTCTTTGATTATCTAAGTAGACAACCATATCATCTCCAAATAGTGCTAATTCTGACTCTTTCTTTCTAATATTTATACCACTTAATTTCTGTTTTTAATCCTACTGGTTAAAAGTTTTAGAAAAAAAATGTTGATGGGGCGCCTGGGTGGCTCAGTGGGTTAAACGTCTGACTTTTGGTTTCAGCTCAGATCATGATCTCAGGGTTCATGAGTTCAAACCCCACATTAGGCTCAGCGCTGATAGCGCTGGGCCTGCTTGGGATTCTCTTTCTCTCCCTCTCTCTGCCCCTGCCCTGCTCGTGCTCACTCACTTTCTCTCTCTAGTATAAATAAATTAAATTAAAAAAAAAAACTTCTAGGAGAAAATGTTGGTTAGTGACAGTGATAGCAGTCATATTTATTTCGTTCCTGAGGTTATTAGGAATTTACCTAGTTCACTATTAAATTTGGTGATTATCTTTGGTTAATGATAAAAAATTATTTATCAAAATAAGGATGTTTTCACTGACAGCTTACTGTACTAGTTATCTATGGCTGTGTAACAAATCATACCAATACAAGTAAGAAATAACTAGGACACTAAGAGTTTTAAAACCAAGAACAGATACATAATTCTATCAGATTATTTTTTCAGCATTTATGGAGATAGTTATACATTCTTTTTACTTTAATCTATTAATGTAATCCATTAAAATAACAGCTTTCCTAATGTTTAACAATCCCTGCACTGCTGGGACAAACTTTCATTTGTCACGATATGTTCTTCTTTCAATACACTGATGGATTCAGTTTGATAATCTTTTATTCAAAAAATGTATGACTATTGAAATATGAGATTGGGCTATAGTTCGTTCTCTCTCTCTCCTCTAAACCTATCCAGTTATACTAGTTTTCTGGAATGAAGTGGGAAGCTGCCCATCTTTTTCCATTATCTGATCTTTCCAGATTCAATAAAACTTCCATCATACCACCACTTCTGTAATACCAGTTGGGTCCTGGTACCATTTCTGAGGAGAAAACTTTGACCATATTTTTAACTTCTTCTATATTGTTCTATTCTATTCAAGTTTTCTGTCACTCCTTAAGTCATTTTGGTAATTTATATTTTCCTAGAAAACCACCCATTTCACCTATATTTTCACATGTATCGGTATAAAATTATACAGAGCATCTTTTATGACTTTTTTCATCTCTTCAAAATCTGTGGTTAAATCCCCTTCATCATACCTTATTTTATTTACGTTTCTTCTTGCTTTTTACTCAGTCATATCTGCCAGAGAATAGTCTGTCTAGTTTGCTGGTCTTTTCAAAAACCACCTCTTAGTTTATCAAATCTTTTGTTTTCTATTTCATTAATTTCTGGTTTTATCTATAGTAATTACTTTATTCTGCTTTAATTTGGTTGTTATTTTTCTAAATTTTTGAGTGGGATAATTTGTTTAATTTAAACTGTTGTGTTCCCTAATAAAAACATTTAAGACTATAGATTTTCTTCCGGGAACCCCCATGGTCACATCCCATAGGTTTTGATATACAGTATTCCCATTGACATTTATTCTAAATAGTCTATAATTGATATTTATCTTAAATAGTCTATAAATTCCATTCTTATTTCCTCTTTCACACAAGTGTTTTTTTAAACTTTCAAATGGGTCTATTTTTTTTTTTGCTGTTGCTATATTTCATTTTATTGCCTTATAATTAGAAAATGTAAAATGTGATTTCCCATTAACTTGGAAATAATGTTCTCAAAGGTGTGGGTGATTGTTCCCTCTGCCTAAACATCCTTCCCCATCCTATCCAACTGGCAAACTCTTACTCATCCTTCAAAACAGCTCAAATATTACATATTGTAGAACCAACCACTCCCGCCTTTGGGGATGGGGATGGGTATCTGCAGAAGGATTTTTAAGGAAGCATAAACTACAAACAGAATCTGAATCTCCTCTTTGGTCTCCTACCTGGTCTCCCAGTCACTCTTCTCACATGCTCAGACATTCATTCCACAATCACTCAGGCGGGCTAGAGGGAGATGGGGGAGAGGGTCTGGCAATGCTATTGCAGATTTGTCTGGAAGGGTGAAGGATGAGGGGAAGGATGGGTCTAGCTCTTACCTGCTCTCTGCCAGCCTGCCTGAGGGGGTAAGCTTCATGGAGTCAAGGACCTGAGTAGGACAGCAATACTGGTGTAGAGTATGAGACGCTGTGGACCTGAGAGACAGCAAGAGACAGAGAGAGAGAGAGAGAGAGAGAGAGAGAGAGACAGAGAGACAGAGAGACAGAGAGACAGAGAGACAGAGAAAGAGACAGGGAGGGAAGGGAGAGGCCGGGTGGGGAGTAGGGATGAGGAAGTGAGAAGGGGAAAGGGAAGACTGGGAAGAATGGGAAGAATGGGAAGAATGGGTGGTGGAGGATTGGGAATGAAGAGGAGGGGTGGGAGGTGGGGAGGCAGGGAAGAAGGGAGAGAAGGGAGAGAGGGAAGGGAGGAAGGAAGGAAGGGAGGAAGGAAGGAGGGAAAGAGAGGAAGGAGGGAGGGAAGGAGGGGAAGGAGGGGAAGGAAGGAAGGAAGGAAGGAAGGAAGGAAGGAAGGAAGGAAGGAAGGAAGGAAGGAAGGAAGGAAGGAAGAAAAAAAGAAAAAAAACCACAAAGTCAAGAAAGAGAGGACGGCACTCGAACCACAAACAGAACACAACGACAACAGGGGGCAGCAGAGACAAAAGAGCCAGTCTGGGCCTCCTGTGTTCCAGGTGACTCCATGGGGACCTAAGCCACGGAGACACTGGGACACCACAGCAGGGAAGGGGGAAGGGAGCCCTCCTCACACCAGACGCCACACAGGTAGGAAAGAGGGGAGGGGAGAGGGGATAAAAGAGAAAGGGAAAAGATATATGGGGGGCTCGCCCTTATAGAAGACCCCTTACAAGAAGGGAGGAAGGCATGGAGGGAGAGGAGACTCTGGATCCAAAGAGGGGGAAGAACCCAGGCCAGGTGGGTGGAGGAAACACTGTAGGAGGAGAGGGAGAGGGACAGAGAGAAACTGAAAGAGACACGGAAAGGGTAAGATAGAAAAGGGGAAAGACAGAGAAAGAGGAAGACAGAGGAATGGTGAGACAAAAGACACAGAGAGAGGACAGGGAGAGGCAGAGAGCGCCAGAGCAAAGGAGAGGAGAGGAGAGGCGAGGGCGGAGGAGAGCTGCCAAGGTCTCAGTGGCCTAAGTGAGATGGGACTGGGGCTGAGTGGGTGGGTGGAGCCCAGTGAGCCAGAGGACAGGGTGGTTCCCAGTAGGAGTCTTTGCTTCCAAGGCCAGTGCTGTGCCCCTAGCCCAGGACACAGCCCACACTCCACCCCCCAGCACTGTACCCCCACCCCTAGCACAGGGTCCAAAGGCCCCCGTGCCTCCTGCTTCCCATGATTAAAGTCCAGAGAATGGGCCTGGGGGAGGAGGGACAGTAGGGTAGTGAGGCTGAGGGCCTGGTCTACCCTGAGCAGGGCAGGTGCTGGGAGTGGAACTGGCCCTTCCAGGTCAGCCAGCCCCTCTCCCCCACATGCCCCTGAAGGCAGATTGTGGTCATGGTCTGGCCATTCCAAAGCCCAAGTAAAGGCCAGGAGATGTGGCTGCAGGCCAGGCCAGCTGCCCAGCATCTCACTTGTGATTCTGAGGATGCCCAAATCTTAGATCCTTATAGAGAATCTTGGAATCTGAGCCTGTTCTTGTCAGAGACTCTGGAATAAGCATCATCATCAGAATGACTGTCTCTCAAGTGCCATCTATGTGCCAGTCACCAGCCCCAGTCCTTGACTCATTATCTCATTAAATCTGAGGTGTAGAGACCCTTAGGCTGCTGGAATGTTAGTATCAGAGAATCTCAGCGGCTATGGGGGAGCCCTGCAGTGCTGAGCCAGGCTAGCATGCCAAAGCAGCCACTAGTTACACCCCTCATAGGCCATGGACTGTGTTGCTCAGGGTTCCAGGGTCCTCACAGTGCGGGGGGGGGGGGGGGCACCCGGATGCCCATGCGCTCACCCTCTCTCACTAGCTCCCTCCCCAAGCCAAAGGCCTCCAAGAGTCCAAGAGGGGAGCCAGGAACCAGGAAGCCAGGAGGCTGCTGAATCAGCAGCCCAAGGACCAAGTCCGGGCTGGGGCAGGGAAGGAGGGGGTCAGGCTGCAGGGTCGGGGGTGGGGGGGCTAGGTTCCTACCTGCTACTCCTCCCGGAGGGCTCCATGGGTCTGGACCTATCCCGAGGGCAGGCCCCCTGGCCGGGTGGTGCCTCCACTGTGTCACCACCCCCTCCTCCCAGCCCTTCCCTAGAAGGAGGAACCAAGGAGGCGGGGCCAGGCCAGCTGGGCTGTCGGCCAGACTGCAACTGGAAACTTTGCTCCTTCCCCTGCTCCCTCAGGAGGGCTGGGAACTCCAAGTAAGGGAAAGCAGTTTTGAGAACTCACAGTGTCTCCTCTGGGCCAAACCCCAGGCTAGGCTCCCCGTGTGCATCTCTGCTGGAATCTCCCCCAAGAACCCTGTCAAGTGTGTGTCACTAGCCCTATTCTCTGGACAAGAAAACTCAGATGGAGAGACATTAAGTAATTCAGTACCGGTACTACAGCTACTAAGTGGCAGAACCCCAAGATCGAGACCTGGTTTGACCATTCCCCAGATGTGGATCGGTCCCCTCGGCCATATTGCTGGCTTGTGAGTACGGAAACTTTTCCACAGAAGCTTTTCACATTCTCATCTTCCGCACAATTAGAGACCCTGTTTTGTTGTTGTGCCTGGATGCTGCAGATCAAGTAATATTCAAATCACCCATTTGGGGAAATCAAGGCAAGACCCTAGCCAATATGCTTGACTACTACAATAAGCTCGCATTCTCCTGTGTATGGTTCCCAGGACTGGCTACGAGAAATGCTCCCTGAAGAAAAAAGCAAAAATCAGAAGAAACACCATTCTCCATCAAGAGGCTCTTCTTCCAAGGAAACTGCCCTGCCTGACTTTACAGATGGGGAAATTGAGGCCTAGAGTGGGGAAGAGTCTTGCTAATGTTCACACAGCCAGTCAGACTAGAATCCAGATGCCCTGACTCCCCACCTACCCATCACAGGAATCTCTCTCTCTCTCTCCTTCCTTTGGATGAGGCTGGAGAAAGGAGAGAATTTGGAGGGTTGGAAGGATGGGGGGTTCCTGAAGAGTCCCATAGATCCAGCTCAGAGTGCTCTTGTCCTTTCACAGCCCCAGAGCCCAGGCCCCTGGCTGTTCTGAGCAGAAGGCGGCCCTGGGAGGGGCCAGGGGGGCAATGATCTAGAAGGAATAGGAGCTGACAGGCAACAGGCCAGCCTTCCTGCCTTCCTGCCTCCCTGCTGGGGCAGCTGGTTCCTCTCAAGAAAGCCAAAGCCTTTGAGAGAGATAGGCCCTCCGGACCACCGCAAAGTTGGCATCTGCGGGCCCTTTGTGGTCTCTTCTCCCTCTTCCTACCCTCTAAAGACCCTGGTCCCCAGAGCTCTGGCCTTGACCCCTGCTTTCTTCTCTCTCCTTGAGCAACTCTCCTAGCTCCTACAGCCGCTGTGCTCTGTGCCCATTAGCAGTTACTGCCCTAATGGCTGCACCTCTGGCCCAGACCTTCCTCTTGGCCTGGTAGGAGTTGAGAGACAGAAATTCTGGTCCTGGCCATAAGGCTGATGTTGTGGCCCTTGGGCAAGCTCGTTCTCCTGTGTTAAGGCCAAGATCCCACACCTGGGTGCCTGGTAGAGCAAGTACAAGTCCCAGCTCTACCACTTTCCAGCTGGATAATGCTTCTGAGGCTCAGTTACCTTATCTCTAAAAGACAAGTGGCAATTTCTACCTCATGGGTTCTTGTGATGATTCAGTGAAATGAATGCGCATCTACGGTGTAGTCAGCTTGAGCCTAAAGGAGTCTGACATGTCTCCCAAGAAGACAGGGGAGACCCATGGGAAGCCTATTTGTTTCAGGGATGGGGAGGATTCTAGGAAAATATCTCTGAGCCACTCTTGGAATTCAGACATATCTGAGAATGTTGGATAGATTCATGTGATGTCCTACCAGGGGCTGAAAGGAAGAAGGAATTAATGGTGAGCAGCTTGACCCAGCCACAGGGCACCAGCAGGCCTTCATTCACTTATTCAACAGATCCTGTGGACCCGGCACTGGGCCAGGGACCTGATACAGCAGGGGCTAAGGATAGTCAATGTCCTGATCTCATGGAGCTCATATCCAAGTGAGAGGAGACAGACATTCAACAGCTAATGGAATTAAGCTGGGCAAAAAGAGGAGGCAGCAGGAGAGAGTGTTCCAGGCAAAGGAAACAATTTGGGCAAACGATCTGAGGTGATATTTCCAGGAACTGCAAGAAGGCCAATGCAGCTGAGTGGAAAAAGCAAAGGGGAGAGAGGTGAGACTGGAGATGTAGGCAGGGTTCTAATCACACAGAGCCTCGGAGGCCACAATAAAGTTTTGGTATTTATACAAAGAGCAGTTTGGCAGCCTGTGGTTCATGTACAGGCACTGGGGGAGGAGAAGTGTCTCTGAAGCCCCTGAAGTTGTATAGAAAATATTAATGAGTAACAGCATGTTTGGGGGGAAAGTGTAGCTTTCATCAGATCCTCACATGGGTTTATGATCCCAAAAGAGCAGGGAAGCTCCTTATATGATTCCATTCGCTAAGCGCCCACCATGAGCTAGTGGCAGGCCTCCTAGAACCTTCTCTGAGCTGACTCCTACCCACCCCCCCAGCTAGACTCAGCCTTCCCCTGCCCCTGATCCTCAACCAGTGCTCCACCCAGACAGGAGTGCTTACATTCTCTGCCACATTGCTGTCCCAGCCTCATCTTTGCCTCTGCTCAAAAATCCATTCCCACCACCCACCCCCACTGCCACCTCCCCACCTCACTAGCTCCCCCTAGTTCCTCACAAGTCAGCTTACAGGTTGTGCCCCTGGAATAGGCCCTGGCCCCTTCCCTGTTTCCTTCCCACCCTGCACTTGTCTCAGCCTTGTCTGTCCACAAGCTGATGCTCCCTCTGGGCCGGGAGCTCTGTGGGGACAGGGGCGCTGCCTTATTTATCCCAGTGTCCCCAGAATCCAGCACAGGGCACCCAGACACACAGGTCAGCACATGGTGGTGGTGGTAGACAATCCACACTGAGGTGGAGGCTGCAAGATGGGCTGGTGGACACTAGAGGGCACTGTGGTCACTAGAATCCTGGCCTGATGCTGCCCAGGCTGACCCACAGTGGGTCCCAGGACCAGGTGCGCCTGGAAGCAAGGAAACTGTGCTCCTGGGTCCTGCAGCTCCTCAGCTCTGGGCCTAACTGACTGGGGCCCCAGTTACAGCCTCCCAATTTACCTTCTGCACCCTTCCCAGCCCATTGCTTATGGCAGTCCCATTCCTCTGCAGAAACAGCTTTAATTCTTTACAAACACAGGTGCCAAACACGCCTTCCACAGTTCCAGCATACATTTCCTGCTCTGCCTGCAACTCTCTCCTCTTGGCTTCACCTCACCCCACCCCCACTCCTCACCTGGCCAGCTTGTACTCATCCTCCAAGTCTCAGCCTAGGTATCAGCTTAGAGAGGACTTCCAGCCCCTCAGGCTGGGTACAGTATACTTCTGAGATGCTCCCACCCTATACTTCCCCTGTAATTGTCTATTTCCTCATCTCTTTCCCTCCTGGACAGTGAGTTTCCTCAGAGCAGACTTCTATGATTCATCAGTATATCAGCTGAATCTAATTTAGCACAGTGCCTGGCACATTGTAGGTACTCAAGAAATCATCCTTGAGTGAATGAGTGGATAGATGAGTGAATGGATGGGTGGGTGGGTGGATGGGTGGTTGGATAGGTGGGTGGATGGATGGATGACTCTGGGAAGTCACTTTACCTCTACAGGTTTCAGTTTCCCCAGCTGTAAAGTGCCCACAATCACCTCTACTTGGCAGAGTGGCCAGGAGGCTTAAAGAGAATGTGTGCCAAATGCTCCCTAACAGTACCCAATACACA